>NC_133897.1:141217935-141848352 GCF_964199755.1 Larus michahellis | reverse complement strand
GCTAATTCCACCCTTATCTTTTATAATGTAGAGATGGAGGGTAGTAGGAAGAACGTTCTTGTTAAAGAAACAACTCATATAATGCCTGCTGTGGTTATAGCCTGCTGTCTGATCTTAAGTCAGAGGGAGCCTGTTACATCCCTTTACACAATTTCTGCTACTATGCAGACATTTTCAGGCGAAAAGCTGATATTCTAAGATTTTTAGTTAGTAAAGGCAATGGAAGTTCAACATAATAAAAATCTAGTCGTAATTTTCCACTGTACCCATAGGTAGTACTCACTGGATTCGAATGTGCTGGTTCTCTTTATCTGAAAACAACACAGATTATTTCATTCCAGTTTCTCCAGCCTGAAGTCTATCTGATGGGAAGGATTTATTTCAGGATCAGTATTTTGTTTAGTCTTTTTATGCACGCATTATAAAATGCATGCAAATAAGAGAAGAAAAACTTAAAATATTGAATCAAATACCCTGGATATAAAAAGTAAATACCACCAACACTTTGTTTTCACTTTAGAATTCAGAATGAAATATTATTCTGTTAAAATAAGTACTTCTGTCTTTGAACCAGGCTCGTCTGAGGTATGTCCTCAGTGAACTATGGTGACATACATCATCAATGACAGCAGATGAGGTACATCAGGGAATGTTTTTGTCCAGCCAGCACTATATAAAGTCTTTTTTGGTGAAGAACATCATCACTGTTGGCTGAGGAGAACAGCCATACCCTCCCTGCAAGCAAGGCCTGCAGGGAAGTTTCTGGGAAGTGGGATCAGTGCCTTCCTCTACTGTGGCTATGCATATAAGTGACAGATTACCTTCTCTTGTCTCTGGGTTTCTCAGCTACAAAAAAAAAAAAAGATAACAAGCTTTCCATATCTCACAGAAATGTTTTGAAGTTTAGAATAGTAAGAAGTTGAGATATCCTGATACCTTCACAGTAGGCCATATGAGTGCATAAGGTAGATGCTACAGCAACAGAATCTTTTCAGCCCTGTGAGTTACCGTCATTGTGCTAAGAATAAAACAGCCGACCTCCTCATCAGCAGGAGAGACAACTTTATCAAGAAATCCATCATTTCCCTTCTGTAACAAGAATATAAAGCTGTCAAATCAGAGTATGTTCAGGTTGGGTTTGAAACTGAAACACAGGATAACAGCATAAAAACTGAAACACAGGAGGTTCCCCCTTGAGCATAAGGAAACACTTCTTCGCTGTGAGGATGACTGAGCACTGGCACAGGTTGCCCAGAGAGACTGTGGAGTCTCTATCCCTTGAGATATTCAGAAGCCATCTGGACACAGCCCTGCGCAACCATCTCTAGGTGGCCCTGCTTGACCAGGGGAGGTTGGACCAGATGACCACCAGAGACCCCTGCCAACCTCAACCACTGTGAAATTCTGTGAGATTTCTGAAACAGGTGTCAGATCCAGAAAAGACAGCAGCAGATTTCCAGTGGTCTTCAGTTATTACACTTAACTGATGGCTGTTCAGCCTGGAGAAGAGAAGGCTCTGAGGAGACCTTATAGCGGCCTTCCAGTACCTGAAGGGGGCCTAAAGGAAGGATGGGGAGGGACTCTTTGTCAGGGAGTGTAATGATAGGACACAGGGTAATGATCTCAAACTGAAAGAGGGTAGATTTAGATTGGATATCAGGAAGAAATTCTTTACTGTGAGGGTGGTGAGGCTCTGGAACAGGTTGCCCAGGGAGGTTGTGGCTGCCCCATCCCTGGAAGTGTTCAAGGCCAGGCTGGATGGGGCTTTGAGCAGCCTGGTCTAGTGGGAGGTGTCCCTGCCTATGGCAGCGGGGTTGGAACTAGATGATCTTTAAGGTCCCTTCCAATCCAAACCATTCTGTGATTTTGTGTGTGTGATTCTGTGAAAAGGCTGTTTATAGTTCTCCTTCAGGCAAAAATCATTTGGAGAGATGTGGTGTGTTATTGGCTGGAGAATCCTAGGAGTTCTGATATCAGAAGTGGTATTTTAAAGGGTTGTTCTATATTTACCAAGAAACAGAGATGTGCGGCCTTAACTGGGATATACAGATTTAGGAGATTTTATGACTCTTCTGCAATCACTGTACTCTAAAAGCAGATGAACATTTCATACCCTTAGGAACTGAACTACTGGTCTCATTATCATTGCAAAGCTAATCACCATTCCCCTCTATCTGAAACAGAAATCTTTTCTAAGAAAAAAATATAATATTTTCTGTAATCTAAATGATTTAGAATACTGAGAAAAGGCTTTGCTCATTTTGTCTGAAAATTTTTTGTTATCATTGCAAGTCCCGTAATGTAATGTTTTGTAGATGTAAATAATTTAAGAGTCCACATGAAAAGAAAGGAGCGAGCTCTTCCTGCTACTGAATGCAATTCATACACATGCAGTATGAATGCTGTCTCTTTGACAGCAAAGAGTAAAATTATGCAAAGACTAAATTTAATCTTGGCTTAACGGTTGCCAATAATGTGCCACAGACACTTAACAATAAGCTAAGTATCATAAGTATTGATATTTGACAATTGAAATGTTGGTAATCTTGAGCACATCCCACAGAATAATGATTTAAAACATGCAGACAACAAAACTTCCACCTGACTGATAATGCCAGGGCTAACACAGTGAAAAAAATACAAAGAACCAAAAGAAGTCCATGGTCTACCAGCAGAAAGGCTTTGCCCTTATTGTATGACAAGTTGATAAGGATGCAGTCCTTTCTGGGAAGGCGCTACTCAGCTTGTCCTGGATGTGCGGTACATTGGATGTTATGACAACTTAGGTCAAGGGAATAAGATTAAGAAAGGACAATGTGAATGTGGAAGGGACGGGAAATTTTTTCTGGTTTTAGTACTGTCCCATTGTTTGGTCTGTTCATGAGGACACGTAATATTTTGTTGCAAAGAAACTATTTGTTGATACAGCATGTACATCACGTTACTGCACTGTGGCCGTCCACGGCTGAGGCTGCCACAGTCCCCGATTGTTCACGTTCAATGTGCATTTATTCCCTCCCTGGCTGTCTTTCAGAGCAAGCTGAGTACGGAAGCAGCTCAGGCATCGGTGATCTCCAGGGCTGCTCCCTGCAGCTGTGCTTTGCCCTATGCTGCGTGTCCACGTACGCTCGCATCGCACCCCAGGGCGCACAAGACATACAGCAGCTATCAGAGCATGGTGAGATCCCAGCTACTTATTTTAAAGACCTATGAAATATCTGCATTTCAAGGATTGCTTGGAACCCTTAATGTTATTAAGAACAGACAGCTGACTGCAGGCAGTTTGGGAAGCCGTGGCAGGACATGCAGCACACCATGACTCTGGCCCGTCTGCTGTTAGATGAGGAGATGTCCTATACCCTACACCCCAGCAAAGAAGAGCAGGGGCCAGCCCACATGTAGGTAACATTTCCAAATATCCCTCACTAACATGTGCTAAGCAGCTTAAGATAGAAGGAAGGAATGTATTACTTTCAGGTGTGTAGGAAGGGATTTCTCCAGGTCATGGGGAAGGTGCTTTATGTCTTGCATCATAAGAGAGGCTGTCATGCTGTGTCCCAGCATGGGTAGCCTCACCAGAAACGCTGCACAGAAGCCATTTGAGGAGGGGTCTGGTGTGAGAGCACCATTCAGGCTCACCAGAATTCTCTCGTGGTTTAGTGGTTTAGGAAACTGAGCCCTACTGAAAGTCAATGAACTCGAGCTCTTAAGTTGATTATGTACTACTGTCCTGCTCTGCAGAGAACAGATTGCTCAGTACAGTCTTTGATGTTAGTTCTGCTTACTACCATATATTGCAACCTCACATCATAATTAAAGAGGTCTACTTTTACCATTAAAAGCTATCTGAAAATAACCTGGGTCAGATCAGATGCAAGGACTTCCTGGACTGTAAATGGACAGAGATATCCTACTTTGACTTTGTTTTTTTTAATCTGAGCATTTCATAGAGAACAGATTGCTCTTAAATTTGGTGACCGTCCAGGGGACAGGCTTTCTATATATATAACACACCTAATTCATAACCATGCAGCTAATATGTACTTGTTATCTAGGGGATTAAATTTATGCACCTAACTCTTTGTAACACTAATTGCTCTGTTGTAGGTTGCAAGGTAAATCCTCTGTGCGTAGGGAAGAAAATAGCTTTCTCACTACCTTCAAATCAGTCAAACACAAATTTAAATTTATGCAGAGAAAAAGCTCTTTCTTGATCGTATAGGGCTAAAATATAACTTCAAGGCTCAGCTCAAAGAGAGATTAATGCAGAACAATCTGTCCCAAGGAAGCACCGTGAGGCATTCTGCTTCTTGGAAATGCCTGAAAGCATTTCAGTGTCTGAAACTCTCACTATACAAGAAGGATATACACACATACAAAAGGCAGACAGACCGTGCCTTGCTACCTGACATCTTTTTTTTGTAACCTGGCGTATGTGATTAAAGAGAGTCTGTCTCCTCTCAGGTGGCACTAACATCTTGGGAAACGTCACCTGTAGAGCATTAGGCAGCAGGAGTGGTGAGTATCTTTCTCTCTGAGCACTGTTTCTTTGGTCAAAGGTTGGCCTTTGCAAGAACTCCTCAGAAATGGAGAGAAAGCATTCTCTCCCTTTGCATCCCCGTGTAAGGAACAGGTACACTTCAGCTTACAGAGGTTCTCATGTATTCACAACCTTCTTAAAAAGGAGTGATAAAACAAATAGGCCCTCATACAACAAAATCAAAATAGCGGAGGTGACAGAAATTAGAAAATAATCCACATTTCACTTGAACCCTTTTGGGACCCTTAGTCACCTTTGTCTCTTGCACATCACATGCACACACAGAGCTTTACAGAGAAAGCAAGACGGCCAGTAAATGAAAGAGAGAGACAGACTCTTCCTCACTTCCTTTTAATTTCATACTGTGCCACAGTGACTCGTGTCAGAACTAAAGCCAAAATCCACACTTTTAGTTTTGATTTTCGCATGCAAATACGATAGATATTCCTAACAGATCTTTTTTTTTTTACAGGAAGTCAGACAAGAAGAACATTTTGAGATGATTCAACATTCGCTGCTCCGTGTAAGGAGTTACAGCAAGTCAATTAAAAGAATCGGTTAAAAATAGCTTTCCCTTGATAAAGGAGAGATTTCTCTCATTAGGACACATCGCTACGTTCTATAACCTTACAAGGAAACAGCATTATCAGCTAAACTGCCCCGGTTTACTTTCTTTAGTCTAATTCTGTAACACCCACGTGTCTTGCACGGGAACCAGCTATGGTAGGTGCAGTGGAGTGTTTTACCAGTAATTGTCCTGGGACCTGAAGTAGAAGAAGGTAAAGAAATTGTATCCTAACTCAGGGGAAAATGAACAAATTATCTGTTTAGAAAAAAGGATTATGCTCTGTTAGGACAAAAATCCAACCAGGGATAACTCTGCAGAGGGGAAGGAGATAGCCCGCGTAAAGTGTTGGAGAAAGTAAAGTGTATGAACCGATGTGATTACATAGAGACTTGGGGAGCTGCAGCCCTTGAGAGCACTCCTTGAGCTATGTCCCTAGAGAGGTGTCCTGAAGGCTTCTCAGAACAGGAGCCTGCATTGAGAATGACTCCAGGATGCGCAGACAAAATGGGAATACAGGCATACAGGCCTGCGAGATGCCTTGCGTCATCAGATCCACATACCTGCTCCTGCAGACAACCAAGTTATACCACTCTGTCCATCAGTTTATACAACCCATCTTGCAGCTAATCACACTGCTGGGCCAGGCTGCTGACTCTGAGATTTCTGTCCAGAACCGCTGCATAGAATGATGGCCAGGTCTGGGCTTCCCCCTGCACCCTTGAGCAACTGCTGCTCTCTCACGCTGTACTATGGATGGAGAAGATGCTCCTGGTCACAGAGTTATAGTTTGGGCTAAGCAACCTGCTAGCGGATTGATTAAATTTCCAGTGAAACCACATAGTTTAGGGTCTTAATACTCATTGGAACTGTTAAAAGTTAGAATTTATGGAGTAAATACTTGTTAATATTTGATTTTGTACTGAAGGAAGCAAAAGAAAATGCCCCATTTCTGGAAGTACTTATTTTTTACTTTACTGACTCTTGACCTGCAATCTGTTTAAACCACAGGAGTATTTCATAACATTTGTAGTTAAAAGCACCTCTCGATCCCATGGTGTTCTGTGATCTGGGCTCCTTCACTGGACTACATATGCCATAATACAGCACACACATACATGCAATTCGGAGACAGAGTAATGCTCAGCTGGCATGAGACAGACCATTTCAATTATTTTTTCTTAATAAAATATTTTTTTCCTATGCTCAGATATTTCTTTCCAAATATTTCACAGCATTTCATCTTAGCAGGAAATGTAGGAGCTCTCTTCATAGTAGTTTTTCTGCTGCTGAGACTTCAGCTGAGCGGGAAGTTTGAAAAGTGCAAATTGCAGGGAAATGTGCAATGCTCACAAGCTTTCTGATGGAGCTTGGTGTCCTATGGGGAGCTGAAGTTTTTTTCTTAAAATCTCGGGGCTAAGAGTCCTCGGTAGGCAAGCAAGTACACTGAAATGAGCACACGTGAGCAGCCCACTGCTCAGAGAACCTGCCTTTCATGCCATGCTGCAGTCACCTGTACCTGCTCCATCTGCAATGCCTTGCTGGGCAATACCTTGCTCCATGCAGCTTCATCATAAAATTTTTAGCCATAGAGCTTTAGTGACATTGGTTTCTGAGCCAAGTCCATCCTCCCTGGTAGCTGGTGCATGGCATACAGGGTGAGAACCACTGGCAGAAGAGAGAGTAGCAGAAGAGAAACTGAGTTTTGCCATTCACACAGTGTCTCAGCTCAAGCCAAAAAACCCCAAGTCCATTCTAGTAACATTTAGCACTTAGTTTATTATTGCTCGGGCTACCCAGGCACAGCTTGCACACGGGCAGATGCTCCAGGATGGGCATGCAGAAGGAGACCTCCCATGCTCTGCTGCAGTTCCTCCTGGGGTGCCCCCTTTGACCAGACCCTCTACAGACTACAGGCCCCACTCCTGCACCACACACACTGGAGTTAGCTTCAGGAAACGCTGTGGGAAAGCGAGATCATCATGACCCTGTTCTTCCATCATCGACCAACAGAAAGGACTGGGCTAGGAGCAGACCACATTCTCCACGGGACTGGGAGGATGCTGCCGTACTCCCCAGGAGCCCATAAAACATCTTGTTCTACCTTCCAAGTATCTGCACACCTGTGGCTGGCAGAGAGCTTTTTAGATGTGTCACATAAACAAAATCAGTCTTTGACCCATACAGGTTTTCTGTCTTCTTCTGTGTGCGTGGAGACTTTGGTGTAGACCACATAAGAAAGCATTATACATCTGCCCATCAAACAACCAAGAGCAAGCATCTGCCTTTCCTATTGTTACAGAATATCGCCATGTTTTCAAGTGAAGAAAACAAATCCATATTTCATCTTCTGAAAAATATAATGATTTTACATTTCCCCAGGTCCTCCTTACACAGTTCTTCTCAGGGCATAGGAACACTCTTATTTATTTCCAGTCTGTGTTTACAAAGTCTTGCAAAAGAGCCACACAAGAATTTTGCCTATCTAAAATTATGATTCCAAGGCCAGGAGATTTTTCCCTGCTCCATCAGCGCACAGCAGCTGTAAAGCTTCCTTCACCACCCTTCTTCTGGGCATTTCTCTTACATGAATCCACAGTTTGACATAATTGTTCTGGATAACAAAGAACACCAATCCCAAAGTCCTGCAGCCTCACTCAGAGGCATGCCCTGTGCTGTTTACTTCTTGCCATATCATCATATTATATTTCTCATAGATTCCAGTGCTGAATATTGCAACAGCTTTCTATCAGATTTTAGTTTTCAGAGGATATCAGCAACTAAGTGCATTGTCCTCCCAGCAGCAGAAGACATCTAGGCAGTTCTGAAACGTCAGCTCACGTGGTATTTCACCAAGAAGCCTATAACAAATTATTGCCAGGGCTATGCTTTTGGGTCAGCAGTTTGCAAACAAATTTTCAGACACAATTAAAATGTTTTATTTCCCCACAGGCCTGAGGATAATAAATGAAAGAATCCCTGTACTCAATATGTTTCTCCTTCAGAAATTCTTCATATTGCTCAGGCTTGAAACTGAAATCCATTGCCAGAGACTCAATCCTCCATTTCCTTCCAAAGTGGAAGCAATCGCCCATGCCCAGGCATAACTAAGAATTTAATGAGAGGGATGAATCACCAGTGCCCTGGCACCTTTCTGTGCCCACTCTCATGAGTACACCGTAACACAAAAAAAAGTGTGTAGAAAATGCTCCCAGCCTTTTCAGGCATTCAAATTCTTCTTCAACATTCAAATCCACTAACTAAATACACAAGACATCCACCAACTGTGAATGCAGGCCAGACTTGTCCATTTGTTTGTAAAAATTACTGGTTAATAAACAACAGTCCAATGTTAGTTTATATGATAATTAACAATGGCAGTTAATAAACAAAGTGGCACAAGTGCCATATCAGATCTCAAAACTCCAACTTTGTCTCAAGAGAGCCACATGGCAAAGCAGCCCGTTTCCATCTGAGTAGTGGTGGTTGTTTACAAAGCACCCCTTGAATGTCCAAACCCACTGTCTCCCTTTTCCTAACTCTGCTAATATCAAAATTGTCTCATTTCCAAGACACATGCAAAGTAATGCCTTGTTTTCATGGATTAGAGCAAGATGGCTTTCCTTACCAAACACTCTTCTTCATCCTTTCTTTTGGGCACTGATATTGGCATTCAAGTTAAAAAAGGCATGACTTTATCAGTGGTCAGCCATTGTAGTCCTTTCCTTTTTCTGATCCACCAAATCTGGCAGGAAGCTCGGGCAGAGGCTGTGGTATGTTGTAGCCTCAAGAGAATCCAGTGACTATAAGTAAAGAAGCTTGATACCTACCATTTATGTTGTCGGAATTAGATAGGCGTTAACACATTAAAAGCACATAGTTAGAAAGGAGTTATATATAGATATAAAATTACTGCCTATAAACACACACATATAGATACATACTTTTTACTATTTCTACATAATTTAAATTTGAGGGACCCTAAGAAATCTGGGAACCCTGACGTAAAAATATACGAGCAACCAAGAATATAGTAAGGCTATCTTGAGCCACATCAGTAAAGTACCATGCCTAGAATGAATGTCAGCCTGCAGGCTGAAAAATATACCCTGATGGATAGTCTACAGGAAGGACAGCTTACCTAAAAATATACATTGATGGCTAGTCTACAGAATGGATGCTTTATCATATTGAAGAAAACAGGAATCATCATCCGAGTTGACCAGCTAATAGCATAGGTTAAGCTACCTCTAGTTTAGTGGTGTAAGAGGGTAACAAACCCCACTGAGCTCCACAGGTGCCCCTTATCTTTGGAACTTGGTACGCAAAATTTATCATCTTGATATCTTGGACTGCTAGTTATGTAAATGTTGTCTTACTGCCATTAAAATAAGTTGTATTTTATTATTTGGTCCAAGGTTTAGTTGGTCATGTTTGGTATGACTATTGTCCTTGAAGGTTCGTTTGGCTCTTAAAGTAAAATCATGAAATTGGTGAAGAATATGACGAAACTCTGCTCCTACTTGGACAACCATGACTAAGAGATTGATGACAGTGAGATTTTCTGTGATTAATTTAATGAGAATTTCTGGGATTAATGAAAAATAACAGGGAGTAGATATGTCTGTTGACGTACACAAAAGGAAGAATGCAGGCATGCATGGTATAATTGCATTTTCCCAGTGTCTCAAAATCCCACTTTTTTTACATGTTAACATCTTATTTTTGATTTACTAAATGCAAGCCACTGTAGTAAAAATACTTTATCCATGTAATCACTTGTGGGCATTAATTACTGACATGATAGATAATATCTAGCTATTTGATGACAATTTCGGATATTTTTTTAAGTGGTTTGCAGAACACTTGTTTCTCTATAAAGAAAAGGAAATGTTTTATCTTATGCATACATACACACCAAGAGTGTTGTATTGTATGTCATTAGGAATGAATGAAAACTACTCTTTTGCGTTGGGTTTGAGACATCTTTAAAGTTTAGAATGGGTATTTGCCTTTTAAATGCTTTAAGGAACCATTTGGTTCATGCATTCATACAATTAGATGAAATCTGGTCTCAGAAAGGTGAAGTTTATGTCTGACAGAAAATCCATAAGTAATAAATATTTTACATTCTTGCACATGCAAATACAAGTTCAGGTGCTGTTTCTGTAAATCAGAGAGCAAGGTCTTTTTTTTTTTTTTGAGGCTATTTGAACTATGAGTGAGTTCAAGGAAATTAAGCTTCCTGATGCTAAAAGCCACTTGAATAGAAGGCTTTTGTAGAGATAGCTACAATGTCTGTTTTCTTTTTCCCACAATGTTCTGGGAACAGGAGATTCACAAAAATGCCTTTAATTTTTAAAGAGTAAGATATTAAAAGGAATAAACCAGTGCTGAATCCCAGCTGCCCAGCAAAGATTCCCTGCAGCAGAAAAAGACCCAAACAGAGCTGATTTCTTCATATCTTTGATGTGAGAGAAGGCATAATGAGCTCAGCAGTATTACTTTTCTAAGGAGAAATGTGAAGAAATTAGCTCTGTTTTGCTTAACAAACTGTTAACCAAAAATGTTTTGGATGTTAGGGCTGGTCGAGGTGAGGCTTTAAGTCTTTTTATCCATCTGCTCTCTGGGACATGCTTAGTTGAACAAAATGGATCTCATCTCTCTACATTAATGGGACTTTCTTCATTTCAGGAACTTACTCTGTAAAGAGTGTATTAGATCTAGTCAACATCTGTTCAACTAAAATGGTTCTTCAATTACAAATGAAATTTTTCAAGTAATTTTTCATTTTGGGCAGTGTTTTTATAGTCTCATGCTGACAAGTGGACAGAATGACTCAGAGAAATTCATGCCATTTTCATATAAAATGTCAGGTTTTTCGGTGCTTGTTTTGGTATTTGGGAGTTAAGAGCAACATTTCCACAGCTAACCATACCCTTTTTAAACAAATCTTTGTGGGGTTTGGTTTCATTTTATTTTGTAGAAATGAAATCTTTGGAAATCTAAAAAAAGATACGAATCAAGTTGCATTTAAGTAGTTTAAATACTTCTTTCTCCATGCTTAAACAAGTGAGGGGGATACTCCCTCATTCACAGAATCACAGAGTCACAGAATCATAGGGTTGGAAGGGACCTCTGGAGATCATCTAGTCTAACCCCCTGCCAGAGGAGGGTCACCTACAGCAGGCTGCACAGGAACACGTCCAGGCGGGTTTGGAATGTCTCCAGAGACGGAGACTCCACCATCTCTCTGGGCAGCCTGTTCCAGGGCTCTGCCACCCTCAAAGTAAAGAAGTTCCTCCTCGTGTTTAGGTGGAACTTCCTATGTTCAAGTTTGTGCCCATTACCTCTTGTCCTGTCCCCGGGCACCACTGAAAAGGGCCTGGCCCCATCCTCCTGACACCCACCCCTTAAGTATTTATAAGTGTTGATAAGATCCCCCCTCAGTCGTCTTTTTTCCAGACTGAAGAGATGCAAATCCCTCAGCCTTTCTTCATAAGAGAGGTGTTCCAGTCCCCTGATCATCATTCAGACTTGCTTTCAAGTATGGACAACTGGAGTCACTTCCATGGTGAAGACAACCTCCTGCACGGCAGATACCCACACTTGCCAGCAGGACCTGTGGGGCAGCAAGGCCGGTGGGGGTGACAGGTTGTCCCCTGGGGGTGCAGGTTTACCCATCATTCCCATCCCCAAAAGGCAAGGAATGGCATGCTGCCAAGAGACCTGCTTTTAATCCAGTCCTTTGACCACAGTGAGGGCTTTTTATGAGGAAAAGCTCGGGTATCTCAGTGCCACACTGCAGGCGACAGTTTTGGCATGCTCTGCATCCTTCCAGAAATTTCTGCAGCATTTTCAGGTACCTTGAATTCAAGTAACTAATGCAACAACTGAAAAGAATAGCTTTACCTTGAGAATAATCACTGGCTATAGAGTTGAAAAGGTTAGTTTCTTTAGTCTGTTCTATTGCTGATGCCGGTTTTGTCATCAGGATATGCTATTTAGTTGTTAACATATTAAATATTTTTTGCTGTGGGTAAATGGGTTTGTTTAGGACGTATCTACACCTGTACGCGTGTCCATAGGTGCGTGCTAACTATATGCTTACCACTGAGCCTTAGCACTGAGCAGCTGCAGAGGAAGCCGTATGCCCCACTCCAGCAATAACTTCTCCGTGGAGCAGCCCGGAGAGGTTTCCCCCTGAATCCCTGGTGATGCTGAGCAGCTCCAGGCAGGCAGTGACAGAGCTCTGGCATTGCAAAGAGAAGTAACAGACACCAAACTGCATCTGGCATCGCAGCCCCGTACCTTGCTGATAGGGCCTGACACTTTATGCAGCATTCACCCCATTTTGGAGCTGGAGGAAATGTTAAAAGCAGAGGTATTTACATCGGCCAATGTTTCAAATAACACAAACCTCTAAACTTTGTTCAGTTCCTTCTGAGATATGTCATTTCACGTCTAATTATCTGCCATTGCCATTCTCATTTTTTCCCCATAAATAAATAAATAAATAAATAACCTTTTAGACCGATGGAATAACAAGTGATGTCTTTTCTTTTAATGACTACATTTTTCCAACTCAGTGGAATAAAACTTGCTGCGTTCTAGTCTCTCTGGCTCATTAACTCCAGAAATCTGATAATGGTTTTAATGCGAGAGAATAATGTTAGGTTTTAAACTGGAACAAAATAAAACATGCACAGGAATAAATTAACCTGTTACATCCCCCTAATGATTACTTGCGCTGATTTGGAACTTGCATAGACAGGTGCCTTACAAACAGGTATACAAACTTGTGGTTCATGTCTGAATATTGAAAATGAATGGGAAATTCTGACCCTACGGATGGGCCCTAGATTAGGTGTCTTCTTATTTTGCTGTTTCTCATAGCATCTTCAAACCCAGAGGAGCGCACAGTAGCTGCAGGGGGGTCAACGGGGCACAGCAGGGCTCAGCAAGGCACAAAAGCACATCTATTGCTTGGAGCATCAAATGCAAAGGCGAGCAGCGCTAAATAGGAACAGTAATAGCTCTTATTTCCACTCCAACTTTTAAAGTGACTGCTAGTCAAGAAATCTCATGTTGTAACATGTGCTTTGAGCTCCATTTTCGGTGTAAATATTTGTTAAAGAGCAACGTCCAATCTCCTGATTGAAAGGTGAGAGTAACCCGTTAGCCCTTAACTGTGATGGAAGTTGTGAGTCCACAAACTCTTCATCTTCAATATTACATTAGAAAAGCTTCAACCGCAAGGAGAAGTGTTTAAGGAGAGCTATGGAAGATTACAGGAAGTCTCTCAGAAAGGAAGGACAAAAACATTCTGAGGCTTCACAAAAGGAGCTTGACAGTTTGAATTGCAGTCAGCATAACTAAGAAGTCGAAAGGCAATGGGCACAAAGTGAAACACAGGAGGATCCGTCTGAACACCAGGAAACACTAGGACCATGAGGGTGACTGAGCACTGGCACAGGGTGCCAAAAAAGTTATGGAGTCTCCATCCTTGGAGATATTCAAAAGCCATCTGGATATGGTCCTGGGCTGTAGGTGGCCCTGCTTAAGCAGGGTGGGTTGGACCAGATGACCTCCAGAGCTCCCTGCCAACCTCAGCCATTCTGTGATTGTGTGAGATGCAGCCATCAGAACTAGAAAAGAGCTAATGTAGTGATTACTAGTTAACGCTACCTAATAGGTATGCATTTGCAATGCACATGAGGAACTGTTTCCCAGTGACCTTCAAGTGTAACCTCAGCCAAAGAATAATTATAGGCCAGCAACACAACCTCAAAATTGGAAAGTTGCAAGTTGCTTGGAGAAAGCAGGATTTTAGAGAAACTGTCTAGGTATACAGAGACCGGAAATGGATCTTCTGGAGCCTCCATATGTCCAAGAAATTATTAGCCAATTAAGGTTTTATCCAAAATGCCGTTCCTACTAAGGGTTGGGGAAAAAACAATTATCTCCATTGTTCAGGCTCGGTAAAACTGAATTCTACTGTCAGCTCTGCATGAAGACCATAGCTGTCTAAATACCTTCAAAACTTTTCTGTTATAACCTTTCAGGCATAATGAGCAAGAAAAAGAAACTATGCATGAAAAAATTTTATTTGAGAGAAGAGCAATTATCCTGAAATTCTCAGCAAGGACCAAACAAAGTAGTTAATCTGTTCATCTACTCTCCATCCTTGGCAAGGTCTAAGCATACCTCACAGTGCAATGAGCTCCTGGGTGATATATGGGTAGCAGCAGAACATTTTCCACTCCTAGGGAAAGGAACAATGCCACTACATTTATGTGTTTTCTTCAGGCCTGGAAGACTATTGAGGACTTCAGAGGACATTTTGCCAAATATGTTCCAGAAAAAAAGACAGCTGGAGGGGTGGGGTTTTTTTCGCAAGTGGAAGCATATGAAATATTCCATGGTACTGAAGGCACTATTTGACAGTGAAAAAAGGAACTATTCTGTAAATCGAGAAAGTTGCTGATGCCTGGTCTGAGAAGGAGTGCATGTGTTGCAAGGGTCTTTGTGTCCAGACTAGCTGTGGAGCTAGTCCTCTGTGGGCACCAGGAAACGGGCCGAAATCACAGGCTGGATTCACAAGAGCATAAGGAACAGAGAGAAAGACAGCAGCTGCTGAGTTTGCTAGCTGGTGTCTTAGGAGTGTAGGGTACACATCTGTGTTTCTAAGTGCTTACCCTCATCACATACTTTGTTCTGAAAGATTTCCAATTGCTCCAATACGTACCAAGAGACTGAGGGATCTTCAAGTAACCCAAGTTCACAGGTCTGCAGTGGGCAAATTTGTGCCTTTCCTTCCTTAAAAGTAGAAAGCAGGGCTAGCTTTAGAGACTGTGTGCACCCTTCCCTGCTGTGAAAAGGGATCTTTAACCCTTACAAGCGTATCTGAGGCACCCATCACTGTCATGTAATCCCTTGTGATACGTAACTCCTTATGTGGGGAAACGTGACACATTTTAGGAGTCCATCAGACTCATTCCCAGAGCTCTGCATTCACAGGGGTGGGAATTCCAGGTGCATCCCCCGATGAAATACCCTGCTCTGCAACAGGACACTGCTGTGGTGACCAAGTATAC
Source organism: Larus michahellis (assembly GCF_964199755.1). NCBI lineage: Eukaryota > Metazoa > Chordata > Aves > Charadriiformes > Laridae > Larus > Larus michahellis. The sequence goes on along the minus strand of NC_133897.1, from coordinate 141,833,150 downwards.
GGTAACTGTGGAGAGGCAACAAGATGCCGTGATATGTGATGCATCTACCACCTATCTGCAAGAACAGGAGCACCAGCACTTGCAGATATATCAGGTTCTTCATCAGATAAGAACTGAGAGCCCAGAGAAGTGCAAGGTCTGAAACATGTTGCCGGTTTTGAGTCAAAGCAGAACAGCTTTTGGAATTTAGACCTGTACATGTGTGGTATGGTCTAAATCAAGTTTGCTGCTGTTCTAGTATCTAAGAAGTGCCTCTGTCAGATCCTTTCAGAACTGTATCACCCACTTTTGGGGAATCTGATTTAAAAAAGTTGGGGAACAAGCAAAAGCCTGGGGCTTGCCCATCCTGCAACTGCCCAACACAGGTTTGGTCTGCAGGAACAGCAGCCCTGAAGATAACAGCTGCGGATGATTCAGAGGTCAGGATGTGCTAGGGACCATCCCCACTTAATAATGTGTCCCTTTCAGCTTTGTTGGGGATTGTGCCAACATGCATATTACTTCTGAGAAGGCACTTCTGAGGCTCACTTGTAGCCCTGAACTATGTGAGATGGTGTTCTTGGATCTTGGGTGAGGTAGGCAGATGCTTCCTAAAAAACAATCAATCAAATTCCTCTGTCTCTCTGTGACTAGCCCTGATAGTCTTCACTGTGTCTCACGGAAACCCTATTTGCAGCAAAAGTTATATAAGGCTTGCAAAAACCCTGACTAAAAAAACTGCTCCCCTTTCTTTTACAGGTCAAGTGGTGATATCTTTCACTTACGAAAAGTTATCCATGGGTAACTGCTCCCTCTACATTTTCAGTTGCATATCGGGCTCATACAGTCCCTGAACTCCGTAGCTTGGCCGTGGTCAGAGAGAGCTGCACAGCCAGGAAATCACAGTCTGCATCGTAAACATAGACTCTGCCTTTTCCCTGCCTTGCTGTTGGGTCAGAAGGCAGCTGGGCGCTTGGAGCCATCACAGCAGGAAGCCACAAACCACAAGGACAAGGCACAGCTTCTCTGGCATCCACTCAAAGTGTGTAGAAGAGGAAGAGCCGGACCTAAAATCATGTCCAGCTTGACCTCCTCTCCAAGCATCCTAGGACTGTTGGAGGCTTCTAAGGATAGATAGAGCAGAGGTGCTACCATCAAATCTGGCTCTTTCCAGTCAGCTGAAATGGGAGGCACTGCTGAACCATCCTTATAAACTGAGAGTCTGCCTGGGGTGCTTGCTGGCTTGCTGTGACTCTGGCCCTGAATAACAATGTATTGTAATGGCACTTCTCACCTGCTTTCAGAGATATTCAACACCCACATACGCGATGTGCTGTAAAACAAAAAAACAAGGCTGTTAAAAGCAACTACTGACACTGTGCATTTGTTTTTGAGCAACTATGCTAAGGTGACTACAGGAACTGTTTCTTTAGAAAAAGAGGAGAAGCAAGAAGAGTATGCCTTTTTGTATTTAATGCATAGAAACTATAATTAGAAAACTAAACGGCTCATTAGCAAGGTTTAAGGTTGCTAAAGGCTGAAGGTTTTTGACTCTCCCTGAATACAAACAAACAAAGCACAAACTTATCCAACCTCTGCTTAAGAAAATTGGATAAATAGATTTGGGGAAGAAGGGAAAAGGTCCTTTCAGCCAGGTTGCTGAAAGGAGCTCGCTCACGCAAACATAGCTTTCTTGCTGCTGCTGGATTATTTTTCTGCTAAAAGAAGCATATGGAGAAGGATAGGATGACAAAAACCTGCCTTATCACTTTACCAAAAAAAAAAAAGAAATGCTTGCTGTGCGCTGGAAAGCATGGTGGGTGGGTGGGGGGCGAAGGACAACGGGAACTTTTGAAAGCCTCATTTTCCCAGTCAGCATATGGCAGACCTTGCTAGAGGCTCCTCTTCTTCTCAGTTTACCATGGCAAAGGAAACAACCATTCAGCAGCTTCCGAACACCCTGGCAAAGTAGGCAGGTGTAGCGACCAGGGATGGAGGGAACAGTGGGTTATTTATGAGACAGTCCTGTATGAATCTCTATTTTGCTAACACATGATATCCCCAAATTAGATGTATCCTAGAGGAAGCCAGGCATTAAATTAGAAAGAGGATGGTACAATACACCTTCAAATTATAGGCTAGTAGGCAATCAGTAACTCCCTGGAAAGATGCCTTCTTTGTTACAGAGAACTAGTATGAGATGTACTTTTTCAAAGTGCTTCAGGTTTTCAGAAAATGGTGATTTTATCAAGCAGCATGCTGAAGATATAAAGTAGTTGTCTTTCACGTAGGACATCGCTAACAGTGGAATTCTGCCACAGGGTGTTGGGGAGACCAAATTATCAGTGCACTCAGGAAGTCAACAGATTGCTGAAGAACGAATATACTGTAGTCCAGATGCAACTTTCTACTTCAGAGATCTCCAAACAGCTCTTTTCTGAAAATGGAGAAACTATGGTAGGGAAAGAGAATAGACTAAGGAGCAATAGCCAGGAAGGTATAAAAACAGAAGTACCAGCCCGTTGTGCCTGTTTCTTACACATTTTCTTCAACCTTTGCTTTACTAGGTGCTGCTGGAGACACAGCTCTCTGGGCAATCTTTTGGTTCAGGCCAGTGAGTTTGTTCTTCACTTTGTATATTCTCATGGGTGACAAATATCAAGATTAGAGACTTGTTTGAGTATGAGGTGCACGCTAACTTGAGTGTTTCATACACGTTTTCAGCCACCAATGTCTCAGCTCACATCCCACCAGTGGTAAGAGCAGCAAGTATACACGCAGTTCATAGAAATCACTGTGTATGCAATGCTGACGGCCATATGTGAAGACCACATATCTACTATTAAAGACCACTACCTACAAAGTAAGCAAGTTTACCCTTCATTTCATCAGTCTCGAGGTTTACATGGCTGCATAAGGTTTAGAGTAGGCGGGAGGACATTTTATGTACTTGCTATTAAAGTCACAAAATCTCCTAATAAAACTTGGTTAATAAATTTAAGTTCCAGGGAAAGCTCATCAAAGTTACCACAGTTACCCAGCCAGTCTTTGATATGACTTGACTCGACCCCGAAAATGCAAAGATTTGCTGACCCATTCACAGCCTACATATTGAATTCATTCCCCCACAAAAAGCCCCAAAGAAGGTGAAATTGCATACAGGCCAGTCAGCAGGTTTAGTGTTTGTGTTTGTGCTTTCTTCATTGAAGCTAACAGTTCTGCCTGCAAAAGGTCAGCTGATAGAGATCCAGTTCTGCACAATTCACAGATTGTGGACGTACAGATTAAGCTGACTGCAGAGTATGCGCAAGCATTATTTTTTTGTGAAACCATTTGCCCAACAGCTGCCTTTTCAAGAGGAAGAAGATACAAGCTTGTTCCGGTTTACAATTGATGGAGGAAGCAAGAAATCCCTTCTGGTGTTTGGGTGGAAGCCAGACACGAATGAATGAAAATGTAGATCTACATTTTTCTCACACTGACAAAGGATGTATGTCTTTTTTTCTGCTTTGGTGCAGGGAACAGGCAATCGTCAGCTGTTTGAAAATCAAAACAGATTTTTGAAGGAAGCTTACCATTTATTGATTCAAGAAGCACGCTAAAATCCCATCAGCAGCACAAGACTTGGGGAATCTTCCCTCAAAAATCTTCTCAAGATTTAAGCGAATAACTTGGGAAACAGATTAACCATTCCTCTAATAAATGATTGTTCAAATTACAGTGGAATAAGAGTTAGTGGGCAAATAAATAAAGCCATTCCCACCATTTCAGAACTCCCATTTTGCTAATTATGAATGTTTCAAGTTCTGTACTAAATTTAGGAGCTCTGCATGAAATCTTGGCTCTACTAAAGTTAATGGGAGTTTCTGTAATTTCGAGGAGGTTCTAAATTTAGCTAAATGAATTTTCTCCTTGGTAGTTCAGTGCCTTCTCATGGTTTTGCTGACACTTGCCAAAACTACATGTCCTTGCATTAAATATTAACAGCCAGTGTTTTGTTATTTCACATTAAACATTTCTTTGAGCCAATATTTAATTATTATGTCCCACAAGCTAGTTTGTTTCCATATCTCTGAGAGAGGCCTTTAGAGTTTGACAACTCTGAGCACGCTCTTACAAAACTGACTGAATATATTCTGTGTTGAATACTTAAAAGTCTTGGTTGTAAAGGACTACAGAGCCTTCCAAAGCAGAGTGATCTGTAAATTACTTACAAAACTGTGTAGTTTTGGCTGTCCTGTAGTGAGATAATCTGTCTGCTGGGAATCACTGCTACTCTGGATATGCTTTCGTGGTCTCCTAATCCAGTCTTATGCATGTTAGACCCCTCTCTTCTTCATAGAATCATAGAACTGTTAGGGTTGGAAGGGACCTTAAAGATCAGAGATGGAAGATGCTTGGTAACTGGCTTATTTTGCATTTCCTTCTGAATTAGGCTTGATGAAAATTGTAAGTTATGTCACAAGCTGCTAAGTGTAGCAAAAAATCCTTCGCTGACCCTTAGAATTTTCACTGGTGAAGTTGGGGCTAAATTGGGTAACAGAAATCAAAGACTTGGGGATGTCCCCAGATAACCTGCACAAAAATAGACTAGTAAGAGACAGCCGTAATGACCAAATTGTAATATTTTATGATGCAGAGGCAAGGAACCAGACACTGGGATGACAGACTCAAGGGAATTGTGTTAATTTTTATAAAACATTATTTGGTAACAGGAAAATGCAATATACAAACTGTCAATATTTTAACTCCAGGAGTGCTAGCATTGATGAACCACATGTCCAGACCAACCTGTGAGGAAAGGAAAACACAAGAGGGATTTCTTATTTTTTTTGAAAGCTGCCAAGAATCATGAGGTTTCTCTGCATTGTACAAAGAAGAATTGTGCAGAAACTCTCAAATTGGCTCTAAATGAGACAGTAAAACAGTTCAGATCCTTTAATGAGGTAAATCAATTAGTGCCGCAAATGCACCCATAATGCTGCTGGGATTCAACCTGGAATTTCTTTAATTTGGCTTTGGATCCAGGATTTCCATTCTGTCTTCTCCTGTCATTATAATAGCCGCGTGCCTTAGCAATAGTATTACATCTATCCATAGTACTGCAAGTAGAAAAGGCAAAATCATCTTTTAAGCTTTGCAGAGGGTAGATTTAGGATGAGGCATTTAGGAACCTAGTTTTCAGCAATATTTCTAGATTTGTATGTTAATGGCTGCCCCAAGAAAACATGGAAAACCAAAGCTGAGAGTTTGCGAAGCTGGCTTCCTGCGCAGCCAGAACACACTAATGAATTCAAACATCCCATAGGTCCCATATCCCCAAACATGTGCCGTGCTCTCAGGCAGGCTGTCTTCATGGCAGCTCCATACACAGGAGGAGCTGGGGTGGCAGATCACAACTCCAGGTACTGTGGACATAGCCATTGGTTTCAGTGGGAGTTGAATGGGTAGGTGCTTTTAAATGAATTGCGTATGTGAACGACAGGCTGCTCCTGACGCCTAGCCAAGAGACAGATTTCCACGCAATATGGTTTTATGGATAATAAAAGAGGAACCCACTGGAAGTACTTAAACACTTTGCTTCAGGAAGTACTTGAGTCTCAAATTTCAGAAAGCTGGAGAGGTCTTGCAGGACATATGAAACGTCTGTCCCTTCTGTATACTTTTCCCAGCAATGGTTGTCATCAGAGAAGGATGCTGAGCTACATAGATCTTCTATGTGACTCAAATTTTTATATTGTCTGCAGATTTGTTGTCCAAATAGTGGACAAGGTGGAGGAACCCAGAGTCGGGTGGCAATTAGACCTGGGTTTTGGCAACTTTATCCTAGCTGGTATTTGGAGGAGAGTCTATAATAATGATATCTGTACGTCTTCTACAGATGGGTAGCAAAGGTGGGGGTGGTGCCTAAACAAGCTGCATTTGAGATGTTCGGTAAATACAAAATACAGAGGTGGAATTAAAAAATTAGAATTCATCTAAGACTGATGCTTAGTGATCCAAGCTCCCTGCTGTCCATGGCTGTCATCCCTGGACCTCCTGCACCACCCATGAAGAGACACAGTTGCCATAACACACTGGTTTAACCTGGATGTCCCACCTGCATCTCTCTGTAGACTTCCTAAGAGGCAGAGTCTGTCAGCTTGGAGAGTGAAGATTAAGTGTTCATAATTTTTTGGAACTTGGATCCGTCTTAAATGAGTAAGCTGATCAAAGACACGACAATTTTCTAGCTAGCAATTTTGCCCAGAGATATTTTGTCTTTGTAGTCAAATTTGATTCTTCTCCTTCCCTTTTACCCATCATACAAGGCAATTAAATGAGTAAATCTTGAGATCCTACCATATCTATTTTAAATATCTTCACCCATATACATCACATCAGAGAAAATATTTTCTCTACCTAAGGGCTATAGCGAAGGTTAAAGGCATTTAAGTACTAAGAGTGTCTTGCCAAGAGAAGCTGGTAAGAACACAAGGAGACATTGATCTTTTTATACATTGAGTCTCTTGCAAATTCAGTTTATTGACTTATCAATTGATGGAGTACACAATAGGGATTTTCCTGCTACAAGTTTTATTTATAACTGACAGATCCCAGCAAAGCCAATTTTGGCTAATTCTGTTCTTACTGATGCAACATTGAAAATCCATTGAGATGCTCAGTTGATCTCCGTGTTCAGTAATAGCTTCATTTCACAGTAGAGTTTGATGGTAGTAACACCAAATCTCATCCAGATAAGAACCTTTAAAGACATAAGGCATCGGTTCGCATCAAACCTTAGGGCTTGGTCTATGACCCATTAAAAAATGCTGGATGTGATTCAAAAAATTCATGGTGGTGAATGCATTAGACCAGCTAACACAGAGCTACCTAAACTTTTTAAGTGAGCTTTTTATTTACTCAAAAATACAATTTTTGAAGGTGGTTAAATTCCTAAAGAATTAAATAAATAAATAAATAAATTCGGCTACACAAAAAAAGTGCTGAACTTAAAAAAGGCATTTGAACCCTGTTTGTTAATGAACCCTCTCAACATACAGACTCAGTAAATCATTCTGAAGCCAACTTAAAGTTCAGCAGACTCAAAATTAAGGAATTTTTAACTTTATTTTAATACGCCAGAAAATATAAACCAGCCCCAAATATTTCATTTAAGTTATTGTGCTGTTTTGCCATGGAAGAAAAAGTTTTTTGTGTCATTAATGAAGTCAGATTCTTTGTTGCAGGCATAAATATTCCATCTGAAATAATTGCTATTTATAAAACTGATACCAACTTTCTAAGCATAGTCTATGGAATCTACAAAAACTCCTACTGAATTTGGTGGCAAAATGGCTTCAGTAGAGCAGATATGATCTTATTTAACATAGCTGCTGGAATATGCTGAAAAATGCCTAGGGCTTAGCTCCCCATACATCTGAAAAAGAGACCTTTTAAATCTGCTCTGCCTTGTGTTTGGCCCTTCCACGGCATGTTTTATCCTGTTGTGAACTTAGGCACATTGTGAACACCACTGAAAAGAATGAGTAATAAGAGCCCACCCCAAAATGTGCAGAGAAATATTTATAACCTTGCAAGGCTGGGATGTAACCAAACCCACACTCTTTTTTACTGAAGTTTTAACTGTGCCAGGGGAGGTTCAGACTGGATGTTAGGAAAAATTTTTACACTGAAAGGGTTATCTTGCATTGGAACAGGCTGCCCAGGGAAGTGGTTGGGTCACCATCCCTGGAGGTATTTAAAAGACGGGTAGACATAGAGATATAGTTTAGTGATGGTCTTTGTCAGAGTTAAGTTGATGGTTGGACTCAATTATCTGAAAGGTCCCTTCTAACCTAGGCAATTCTATGATTCTATGACCTTGGGGACCAGACTTCACCATAGTACTGAGGTATGGTTGCTTATAGCATGTCTGTGGTAAACACAGAAGCCAAACCCAAACTTTCTGCATGAAGACAAGCATCCACAGCGTGAAGTACAGTTGTTAAAGACTCATCTCAAGTGGTGAGTGAAAAGCTTCAGCTGGAGCTTATGCAAAGAAAAGAGATTTTCTGCACGTCTTATCGAAGTTCTTTAACAGGACCAAAGCTGAAGACATACTGAATTTACACAAATCGCAGAGACTTCTGTAAGAGTCGTGAATGCTCAATATATTCCCTGATCAGCCCCGAGCTGTGCAGGGTGAAATAAAGCAAAGAACAGAGGGCAAGAACACAGAACAGAAAAATCAGTATTGCTGCTCTGCTTGTTTATTGTTTGGAGAAAGAATTTGAAAAGATGATCGTATTCCTCTTAACCATGAATGACTCACTTTTTGTCAAAGAACAGCAGTTTTGAGCCATTTTCAACAGCTGATGTCAACTTTATCTTGATAAATCAGGAAGCATGAAGAGAGATAAATCCAAGCTCTCCAGTGAGTGACACCAGGCAAAGAATTTCACCCGCACCTCCCTGTCGGTCATACTTGGCTATCGTACACAAATGTGGGTGATAACAATGTTTGTGTATGATGTGAAAAGTGGATTTTAGGCTGGTTTAAGGGAAAGACTTCCATTGCTGGCTTCTGCCAAAGTCACTAATATTGAGATTGCAAAGACATTGAGGAAGGGACTTGGACTCTGTGAACACATGATTAACGGTGAATTGTAGTAATAACTTCCGAGGAAAAGTGACACATTTTCTTTTTCTCAATGCAACGATTTAGGGTTGCCCAACGTTTGGTGTTGTATCACTTAGATGCAGTTTCCTGGCCTGGCAGGGTTATTCAGAGCACACAGTTGAGATACTTTGTGGAGATGGCCAAATGGTCAAAGTTATTAACTTAAGCTAAGCCTACACTGAAGGACAAGGATGACCTTCAGTAAACACCCTCTCCACTGAGAGGGACGCAGGGCATGAGTTGTACCTCTGGCAAGAGGCCCCTGATGCCAAGCACAGCAGCAGCCAGGGTGCATCAGGACCTGAATCAGAGCGAGTATCTGCACGCTCAGTCACTGGCAAGAGGCAGATGCCATTTCAGAACGATGCAGACTATGTGACATGCAGCTCCGTGACAGCCTGGACTTCCAGGAACAAAGCAGTTGCTTTATTTTGACCTTCCTGATCACTGTCTGTCCTGACTGCCTAGGGAGCCCCATGAATGCCTAGGGAGCCCTGTTGCTGCATGGCCATGGCAAGCTCTCCAATTCATGCTAAACACTTATATTATATAGCTGTAGAGGGCAGACTGAATCCAGCTCCCATTTCTCTTCATTGCATAAAGAAACCAGGTCTGGCAGTGTTGAATATCAGGTGCTCTGCCCTTGAATTCAAGATACCACATGGACACCTACATCTTCAGTACATCCAAGTAAAGCCCCTAAATTACCTCTTCTGGAAAGCCCTGGGCTAACCGTGGATTCCATAGATAAGTGGATCACTACTGCTAAGGTAGTCCAGTGTCTAGTTCTTTCTGGCCTGGGTCTTTCTATTGAAACTGCCAACCAAAGAGCGAATTATAATGCCAAATATTTCTGTGCTGAGACACTCTCCATCTGGAAAGAAATGGGGGCCATTTAACACTGCTCTCCGGACAACTTCTAGAAGATAGAAATGTCTGATTGTGGCCAATCTGGGTCAAATTTGATTCACTTACTCTAAAAGGAAACCATTCAGAGTCCTAATTACAAGGCTCAGACTACATGAAAACCAGATCCATTTTAGAGCAGCAGGATAGTTTGGAACCTTACAAAAGTGCAAAGGAGGGAGAAAGGTTTGAAGATCAAGGTAAATGCAGAGGTCACATGTATAAAGAAATACAGGAGGGACATAGGATATAATTTAAAAAAAAAAAACACAATAAATTTCTTTTTTAATTTTTTGTATTTTCAATAATTCCTATTTATTGATTCAAATTGAAAAGACACTGAAGAGCAGTCCTTCCTCTATGAGGAGAGAAACACAAGAACCGAGGCAATCATGATTATCTCCTTTTCCCTTCCAGGAAAATATGGGATTTAACATACTGTATGATATCTATTCTTGTTCGTAAGAGAAATTTCATGCTGTAGATATCATAATATCAGGGTCAACAAGGGCATGAGCCAATTTGATTTGCAAACTGTCCTCCTGCTAGGCTAGGACTTACAGCAAGCTGGCTTTGCTCTCTAGGTCCAAGAGCACAGTCCTTGCCTTCTATAAGCTTTGTCTTCCCCTAAATCTTATCAGTTCAGCTGCACAGCAGTTTTGCGAGACAGAAAATCATCTCATACAGACCTGGAAAGCTCTACTTGTAATCTCAGGATTTCAGGCTTGAAGTATTAAAATGATCTAAAGTTGAAAGACAGAGGAAATCCTTTGCTTTAACCCTCACCCACTGTACTCTAGGCAAATTACTTCATCCTTTTCGGTAAGTTAGCAAGTAAGACACACAGATTTAGTATCCAAAGATCTCCTTGAAGAAGATGCATTATGTTAGTAAAGAGCAGAAGCTCAAATTAATTCCCTCCTTTGCATTCCTGCTTTGGAAAAAAACCCAACATTGCACATAGCACTCGGGAACCAGAATCAAAGATTTTCCTATAATGAAACAAAGAAAGAAACAAAAAAGATGAACGGGCACTAATTTACTAGCAAGAGAAGCAATATAGCTTTGACCACTGGCCAGAATGACTTGTTCTATTGTACTGCCTTGCATATGGAATGCCGCTCCCCTTCCCTTCCCGCATCCCATGATTCCGCTGATGGTGCTAACCTCAACTTTGGATATTACACTATGCCTGCAGTGTCTGTAACTGCTCTGTAAATACTGCAGCTGGGGTTTCCCCTGAAAAGAGACATCAGGGTGGGGAGACAAAATGCAAACACATCAGTTTCCTGTACATAAACCTTGAAAACTTTCTTAGTGGTGCAGCATGAAACTTTGTGCTAGAAGGTGAGATGGAAGTCAGCCTTAGCTGTGAAGATTAAAGGAATCAGGGAGTTATCTTTTCCAACAGCCGTTGGACTCCCAAAATCTTACATCACAAAGGAGGTATAAATAACGGTACTCAGCTTCCCTATCTCGTTGTGCTGATTTACTTTCAGGATGTAACGATTATTTTACACTGGGTGAATGTGTGCAGATTGTGGAAGGTTATAGTATTTCAGACACAAATTCCTTAATAAGACATTGCATTCCCCAGCGTATGGCCTCACCCTGCACCCCATCCTTATTGCACACGTTTCGGCTTGAGAACAAAGCTGGAGCCAAAAAAGGAGAGTTTAAGCTTGTATTTTTTCCCATTGATACAGTGTTTAAAACAGTCATCCCTTTTAGCGTGAGACCCCTGTTGAAAAGAGAATAATGAGTGGGTAAGGAGTAGAGATCTACTCACACTGGGTGGATGCATAAATTCATGTTCTGTGCTTCTAGACACGTCTCATTTGTTCCATCAGCTCTTATTCTATTATTCAAAAGTGGTCTCAATCACCTTATGATTTATTTCTTAATAAGAAGAATTTTGAAAGCCATGTATCATTTACACTCTGTGATTGTACATAATATCCTAAACATAACTCCAAGTGCAAGTGTAATTTCCAGTCACCTCCAACTCATCCCTTTTACCCTTTGGTACCACCTGCCCATGCTACACCTTGGTTTAGCTATGTCAGTGTCTGTACTCTGAACATTTGGGAGGAGGACCCCCTTGCAATACCACTCTAACTTTCTAAACCTTCAGAAAGAGCTTCAGTGCTCCACAAACTCCAATGCAAGAGGCTTAGATGGGATGCCACACAATTTCTTTAAGTATGTATTACGATATAATAGCTTTATGAAGCCCCATCCAGGCAATGCTCCCAGTGAGTTAGTGCCTGAGTTTGCATCATGCTGAAATTGATGTTCATCCCCTTTTCCAGAAGAACTTCATGCTACAGAGATTTCTCTTCTCTCTTACTCCATTGTACCATACACCTCTTCCAGGAAACACAAGGCTGCTTCTTTATCAGGGTTTGTTGAGAAAATGAACACAGGGAACTGGTCTTCCCATGAGAGGAGAAGGGTCAAAGTAAGGGACTGGCTATGTTCCTTAACACCTCGCACTTGGTGTGCTGCCCAGGATCAAGGTGTGCCTGTGCTAACAACAGTGTGGAAAACTCCTAAAGAGAAGGGTAGCCTCCCATGCACTCCTCGGTCTCTGTTGGTCACGCAGATGACCCAACAGGTGAGCTAATCAGGCAGGCCTATTGGAAAATGAGGAAACATAAAACAAACAAGTCATGGTGTGCTTGCTGCTTCAGCAAAACCAGATGTCTGTGTACCTTCATCCCCTTTCTGGCCTCCTACTAACCCTCTCTGGTATAAGCCTTTGCCTTATTGCCACCCTGAAGGAATTCTTCCACCTTTCCCTTGCATTCAGGATCACAGTCCCCGTGTCTTACCTGCACGTACCCTCTGTCCACCTGAGTTTAACACCCATAAAGTCCCCTACAAAACTTTTCTCAGTGATAAACTCAGCACTTCAACCACTCTTCCCCAAAACAAACAACTATTTCTTCAGCAACAGGAACAAAGTTTATTACACCAGGAGCAGAGCACCTGTTATTTAAAAATTTACCACCCATCCTCTAATAGAGACTGAGGGATGCTTCACCCCCCAGCCAGCTACATTTACACTTGTGTTGTGCATCTTCTCCATCACTGAACAGCCTGTGGCTGTGACACTAATCTTCCTTAGTCTCCAAGACAAATTGTGTATTGGCAGTAGTTCCTAGCTCACGCTAACCCCCACTTGTTTGGGAATTGTATGAAAGAGCACCAGCTATCCTGGTCTGCGCTGCAGACAGTTTTAACAGTCTAGCACAGTAGATAATAACATTTTACTGTCCAGTGACATTTCTGTTTGACACCATTTGACATTGCAGACTCCCCCAGGGAGCTCTGTTAGTTGCTGGCTGATGGAGGAATCATTCCTTAGAGGTCCGTGGAGAGGATGTGTGGCTGGAGTGCATCTCTTTTCCATCTGTAGAACAGGGGAATCTTCCTTTTGTGTTGAAATTCTTCCTGCTTTCCTATCTCTCTCCTTCAAGAGACTGTCTGTGTGGAGAAGCAATCTGGATTTAAACAGTTAGATCTGAAAACTGTTTAACCATATTTGTCCATCAGAACAGGAGGAATAATTGCCTTGTCCCTTCACGTCTGCTGCTGAGCAATTCTTCTCCCTGGTCCCATGAGGTCTTCATGAATGTATGAATGAAGAAAGGAAGGTGGTACTTGCAAGGAAGCCAGCTAAACATTCACACAGTGAAGGTGTGTGTCTCCCTGCTAACACTCCCATAGAAATGGGCCATGTCAGATTTACACAATGAATATGAAAAGGTGCATATTTGAGTTCAGTGCTTTGCCAGAAGTTTGATGAAAAAAACATGCACTGCTCCCTCCCACCACACACTTGTGGGGGTCTCATGCCTGTAAAAATCTCTTTCTATTAACCTGTCACAGAGATGACAGTTCATCACACCATCCCACAGCCAGGCAGCAGAAAATTCTGCAGAGCTGAAGATGCAAGACTTTCGATCTTCCAAGACACTGTTCATATTTTCAAGCGAATTAACACTCACAAAAAATGGTGGAGACAACCAGCATCTTGCATTTAGCCTCTGAAGATTAGCATCAGGGTCAGGTCCCTGTATAGGTGCAACCACCAGTTCCCATCAGCCCTGAAGCAGAAAGAGCCACCTCTGAGCTAAGAGGTTCGGCTACAGCTCCGGGCCCCAGCTGAGGCTGTCAGATTTGGGGACCAGCTCTGGTCATGGAGTTTGTAATGTCAGTCTCCATCCACGTGGAAATGGACGTTTCACAGAAGTCAAAATCCAAGCATCATCTTGTGCCAGTTTTAAGTATTTCTATCAAGAGCTGGGTGTGAACCACTTATTGAGGGACAAAGGTTTATTATATACACATCTATATGTTTCAAGGGGAAGGAAAATGCAGGTTGATTCTGCTTGTCTGATCTCCACCGCTCTCTTGCCTCCCTTGAATTTCTCACGTGGTGGTGTTGAAGCAGAGAATTGCTGGCAGTCCTCGTTAGAGGCCTGCACCAGCCGGTACAAGGCAGAAATGTAGTTTTCCAGAGGACTACACTTACTCCAGCTCCTTCTCTGCTACCAGATTGCTAATGGACTCACTGCTTATCCAGTTAGAGAGCTCTGCATGGAAAGCTGGGGAGGTGTTTATGGCTCAAAGGCTCATAAAGGAGAACAGTAAAATTATTCCTGCTGAGTGTGCAGCAGGGAATTGCGAATACAACTAGCTCTAATACTACTGTCCAGACACCTCATGATTCCGAGTTAAAGAGCAAACTACCTAATTGCAGCAATACACGTCCGAGATAAAGCATAATATCCCTTACAGAGGATTTTCCAGTGCCTTGTGTACTCTGCAAGAAGCAATTTACATGCACTCATAATTTTACTGTATTGCTTTTTTTAGGTGGATTGCAGCTGTTTTAACAGCTTTCATTCTGCTTGATGATGTCACCTTTACTGTCCTAATTTTACTTTTTGGGGGGATGCGGGGGGACCTTGTGCTTGTTAAATTCCCTATAATTTTTAACTTTTCTGAAATAGGATGCACAATGGATCAAGCTTGAGACATGAATTTCTGAATGCCACTTCCCTGACTGAGGGTTTTTCAGATCCGCTGAGATAACCATGGTGGTCATCTTGTTTTTAAAATTCAGGAGCCCATTTCTCATATTGAGCAATGTTCCCGAATTAGACTGCCAATGATTTCTTGAAAGACAAATACAGTAGTAGGGTGCAAATGATAATCACTCCCATTGTACAACACATCTAGAGACCAGAGACCATTAATTAAAAATCATGCAGAATTGATTAACGTTTCACACCGGTGCAGTTGCTTCAATGTGAAAAAAATCACCATATTTTTCAAACCTTTCTGGAGCTAAACAAAATCAATTACATTCTGAGGCAGCAAAATGTATTTAATTCTCTGAACTGCCTAGCACTTATTTGTAACACCTGAAGGTTGGCACCAAACAGGATTCATCAGGCTGTTCAGAAGTCTTTGACTAGCATTTTGCTCATAACCAGTTCCTTGTAATTAAGAAAATGTCCTATTGCTATGAGGAAGATAAAACAGTTGTTCTGTCCATCATATTAGCTGTCTCCAATAAGCAGTCCTTCAAACAGTTCCTCATGGAAGACTTGACTCTGTACAGCGTTTTTCTGCTCTTTAGTCCATTAATAACCTAGATGGTAGCTAGGAGCATGGGAGTATGTCTGTTGGGGAGGGAGTGAACAGAGCTGCTTATCATTTTCATTAAATCTTTTTCTCTTTTCTTTTTTATATATTCAGTAATTTTGCAGTTGGCACCGAGGTCCTCCACTTTGATGTTGCCTTAATCTTGCCAAGGTCATGCTGACAATGAGTTCAGGGGCTGGAGAGGATATATATCTGCATGACTACTTCCACTGAAGGAAAACTGTTTGCAGTGGGACTAATGAACTGTAGTGTATTGTATATGTATGCATTACATATATACGATGATTTAAGATGTCACTCCTGCCTCACATGGCATCTGGAATAGACCTCGGGGTCTTCATGTTCAGAACTCAGCCAGCTGAAGGAACAACTCTTCATCCAGAGCACAGAGGTGACACACATGAAACCCACTGAAAAGACCCATTTACACAATGTTAGCATTAAATGAGGAAATTTGAATAAAAGATTTTTGCATTTCTCAGAGCCTTTTTAAGAGTGTTAGAGACTCTGGACTAGCTCCCTCAGTTTCCCCAAACAACTTGTGCAAAACTTCCAACTCCCACATTCCAACAGCACCTCAAGGGCTTCCCTCACCGTGGCTTTGTCTTGTATTAAGGTATATCTCATTCGTCAGCAATATGCCTCAAAATTTTTGCAATAGAACAGTCACGTATTTTCATGGCTTCAGGACGTGTAAAAGATCTGGGTTTCTTCTCACATCACAGAGGGATATTTAGACACGGTAAATTACCTTCTGTTTCTAGTCGTGTTTTATCTGATAAGGTCTGGAGCTAAAATATACAATATACACTGCTGGTGCTTGCCTGCTGTCGCTGATCATTGAATCATTTCCCTCGTTCACTTGAAGTTACATGTAAAGGTGTAAAGGATGAACCAAACCTGGCTGTTACTGAATTACTTGCAATTAAAAAGAAAATCTGTGAGAGAGTCATTGACACAACAGCTGATGTAAAGGCTGCGGTGTACTGAAGCCTTCTTACCTGTCTTTTGTATCTCATCCTCTGAGATGATCCTCCTAATCCAGCAAAGAATAATGCAAAAATAACACAGGGCTGGAAAAGATCTCCTGGCCACTGAGTCCTTCCTTTTTTCCATTTCAGGCACGGTGCCACATGAACTCTTTACTGCCCTACTGAGATCTGCACCTGCTCTATTACACCTCGGTCAGACGTCAGGCACCGTTCTCACAGAGCCACTGTCTCTCCCTTGCAATTCGGTAAATGCCAAGTTTAAAGTTAATAAGGATAGAAAGACAATTTCCCAGTAGACTAAGAAATTACAGGACCATCATGTACAAGCTACTCAAAAGCAACAATTCACCATGCTGATAAAGAAATACTGTGCTTTTATTTCTCCTTAAAATAAAAGTGGCAAATATCAGGTCAAACATAAAGAGGATCTGCAGGAAGGAGTAAGTGTATTAATGAGGCCAGTGATAGCCCGATACCCAGAGCAGGAGAAAACGAGGGGAGGCGGTGGCACTGTTGAAGAGGAGGATTACATTTCCTTGTCTGAACAAGATGGTGAATTCGACGGGCATCTGCTCATTGGAGAAACCGCAGAGGACAGCTGTCCTGGATCTGCTGTCATCTGGGATAGCCCCAGCCAGTCCAGACCTAAAAGAGCTCTTCCACCAGATTTCTGCCAAGCGTTCTATACCAGATGTGCAGTGAAAATGCATATAGGCTCCAACCATTGCAGGTAGACAATGAAAAAGTTAGTCTCTTCAGAGGAAACTTTTTTGCGGATCTCATCAGCTAGATGTGCCAAAAGTCTTCTGAGGTTTCTAATAATTAAATTTATGCACTGAAAACAACCTGGAAATGTTTGCAGACACACAATCAAAGCAGGGCCTTTCGCGTAGCTTCCAGTGGGACAAGGACTGCTCAGGGCTGGGGGCTTTGGGGACTCCCCATGGGGGTGACAGGGCAGGGCCAGGCAGCCCAGACCCATCCCACCACCCCAGACAGGGAGCAGGGCAGCCGAGACAGCCCCAGGCCCCAGGACAGGGACAGGCACAGGCTAACATGTCCTCCAGCAACATTTGGGAAGTTACTACAAGACCAAAGGGGTTTTCGGGCTCAGCCTTCACCTTCCCCTACCCTCCATCTATGTCTAAATGGCCAGGCCTGGACTTGACTCCCATTCCCCAGGTAGGGAAATGCTGTGTGTTGGGAAATGCTATGTGTTAGGAAACACTGCAGGAAACCCTTCGGATGAGAGGAGATAGGTGGAAAGCATCGCTCAGAGGACTCTACTATCAAGTCCTGCTTTCTCAGCATCGTCATACAGCTGGATCGGTAAGGAGCAGCAACACACAGCCAGGTTGAAAAAGCTCCCTGAGGACCCAAGACAGGCAAAGAGACCTTCACAGAGCTGCTCTTCGCAGAGATAAGCCGAGAAGAGGGTGGGGTGGATGTCTAAAGTGGAGTGATGCAAGATACTCAGCGGTGAAGAGGAAGGATGTTAAATGGCTTATTTACAACTTCATTTCCTCTTGACTCGCAGATGCTATCAATATTTGTGCATGTGTGATATGCTTCTCTAGTTCCCTCCAATTATTTCCATTTTCTATGCCTTAATAAACAGATTTCCTACAATTAGAGAGAGCTAGCAGGGGGATGATCTGCCTGCACAGGGCACCGCTCTGAGATTTGGAGCAGGACCTTGCTCAGTCACTTGTGAAGAGCAATCCTAGATATTCTGAACCTGGCCCTTTTTGCTGCTACTAATTACCTGGCAGAGAGGTTACAATTGTTCTGGTATATTTACCTTAAACAAGTTTGTTTCTGGACACCCCTGTGAGCTCTGGTAATTGAGTATTCAAAAAAGCATTGAAGACACTAATTGATTCTGCTATGGAGCTGCTCCAGTCCTTTTCCTCTGCTCATTGACCAGCAGTAGCAAAACTAAGATTTGTTACAGAGCTAATAATTTTAGCAGGCAATCTTACTAAGTCCTTTAAGGAAAGACAGAGTGGCAGAACACGATTAAATGGCCCAATTAACCTCAGCGTAATATCATAAATTGGCAATATAGAAGGTAAATGCCCGGAGTTCCTCATGTAAGAAGACCATTCAGTCCTCTGGCCTGAATATCCACATTGTAGAGGCGGCCAGAACTGTGATGTAAGCACCTCTACCATCTCTGCAGTTTAGATACCAATTTATGGATCTTTTTGTGGCAAAATATCAGTGGCAGAAAAAGCGCAATTTCGAAACCCGCCCTCAGTGTAGGAGAAATTTGACTTTTGGATATAAATAGCAGCAACGCCTGCCTAACCTAAATGCTCATTTTACTTTAAACTAGTTTAATTTAAGCAATAGAAGTTACACTTACTTTTAATGGGCAGCAGCTGTTCATTAAATTTATAATGACATTTAGATACCCTGGTGATAGACATTCAGAAATATCATATACATAGAGACAGAAATTCATTAGTAGCATTACCGAGATGGCTTGGAAGGGAAATGAACTTGAAAAGAGACACTTGTTTCAGCTCCATCTGCAGTTTGGAAACCCGGTCTGTTTTCTAAGGCGTATAAGTACACTGCAGAGTGGTATTAGCCAGAGCCCATCCTACAGAAAGTCTGAAGAATTTTCCCTGCAAAGACACACACGTTCTTAGGACTTTTCTACTAAATGATCATGGTACTACTACCACTGAAATCTATATTGGTTTCACTTTCAGTTGTATGCGGATATACAGAGATACAGAAATATAGTATACAGATATATATTATTACCACAAAGGAAGCAGTCAGTGTGTTAGAGTTTGTGCACATGACAGTATATGCATGGCCCAGGGGCTGTTCATTTCTAACAGGCCCTGGCTGTGTCCTTCTGATGCCAGATGGAACGTTTTCATCAACTTCAGTAGACAAAAAATTTGACCCACACATTAGGAACTAACACAGAAAATAACTACAGCACTCTAATAACAGAATAGCCCTATTCTTTTACTATTAACAGTCCTGCGGGCAGTCTTTCGATCCACTAATTGTGCAGTAATATCCATCTCCAGTCTCTTAGCTTGAGCCTTTTCCTTATGTCAAGTCCATTTCTCCTCTCTAAAAGTAGTGCTGCTGGAACCCACCTGTACTGTCTGGGTCATCTGCACACATAGGGTATGCACTTCACAGTCTGGAGAACTCAGCATGGCCACGGTCAGGACTAAAAATGTTATTCCTACTTGAATGTCACCAGCATTACTAAGGAAGCCAAGGTCAAAGCCAAGGTTGCTGTGTAAGAACCCCATGGCATTTCAAGTAGTCTGCAGTGACACGTTTGCAACCTTTTTGACTTCAGCAGGATTGCCAGATGTTATCCTTTGCAATTCATTAAGCAAGTCTGTTGATTAAACACAGAAAAGGTCTAGAACATGACTGGATTAGCAGAAAACATGTAAAGTGACACACAAGAATGAGCAGCAGCTTTGCCAGCTTGGCTCAGCAAGGGTAAAAGCAACATATTGTCATTCCATTTAGCAGATATGACCCTGATGATGCAGCCTACATCTACATCATCTAATAGTGCGGATCAGTAAGAGCAGATCTGTGGAGTGAAAGAGTCTGAGAACCCAACATCCACAAAGCATCCATCCCAAGGTTTTGTTTTACCTTTTTCTTCAGAACCGCTCTAGTCCAGTCCCACAGACTGAAGACCTGTTTGTGGATGCAGTGCGTTTGCTACTGCTAGGGAGCATTTTCCGCTTTAGTTTCATGCAAAAGGAATCCTGTTCATGTCTTCAAACACTGTTCCACGATGGGAACCAAGCCACAGTAAGCACAAGTAGGGACATTTATTTCAAAACACACTTCTGATCCAAAATAAAGCACTAAAGTAGATAAAACTGTATAAAGCAGATTTGTTATGTATAGAAGAGACAGCTTCACGCTGGAGCTGCTCAGAGAAGGACTGCATTTGAATAGCTCTGATGAATTATAAGCATCACACCCTCACACAGTTCCCTCTGTACAATTCTCATTTTTCTCTTTTGAATAAATCCTAGTGTGGCAGGAAACTCATTAGCAAATTCTTTGCTGAAAGTAATGCTTACGTAAGTTGAAGACAAGCACATTATCAGAAAGATGTTTTGATTAATTTGCTGTTCATTAACTGTACACCTTGGTGACTGTATAGTAAATTCTGTTTTGAAGACAACCATGAAAATTATACATAGCTGTATTTTTTTGAGAATCTAGTGTTCTGAGAACATTTAATTACCTCTAACAAATGTTTGGTATTTGTTTACATCAGGTCCCCATTTAAACTCTGCAGCACACACTTGCAGGAGGACTGGCAACCTGAGGTCCCAGAGAGCTTCTTCCAAGAAAGCTATCATTGCAGAGCCATAAAAAAGTCTTTCTGCTGTTAAAAAGTGGCCAGGGTTGTATGTCATGCCACCCACAACTCAGAGATATGTTGGAGAGCATATATCAGCTCTTCCACAAAGAACTTATGGGAATTACTTTTTCCAGCAGGTCAACTGGGACACTTATTATGATGAACCTTAATCTGAGTCATGCTTGCTTACCATCCAATGTCATTGCAAATTCAAAACTTTGACCTTACTTCCTTTAATGACACACATCTTTTGGTGACCTTTGTCAGAATATGTAGCTAGTTTGACTACTAAACTGGAGACTTCTTTCTTTTTTATCAGATTAACAGATGGGGCTTATTGTGAGGAAAGCAGCAGCAATTGAGTAGCTTCGCATGTTTTCCCGGGGAAAAAAGAGTTTAAGTGAGGGATTTCTTTCTGTACTGCATCTGTGCACTCCCCTGTTTTAAGGGGTATTGTGGTGATGAAGACTTCATCAGTGTTTTGACTACGTATATTAGATACAGGTGCTGTATCACTGACAGTAAAAATAGCTGCACTAGTAAAAACACCATGCCAAGCTGGTACTAGGTAGTTATATTTGGCCAACATAACCTGCTACTAGATAGAGTATTCTTCACTGCAGTGCTGCCATGTATTGTCATGAGAAGGCATCTTCCATTCTCTTATTGTTTCTAAGGGGGAAATGAAAGAGTCCCTGTGCACTGTATATATTTCTACATTTCTAAAGAGCTTTATGATACTTAGGACAGGAGCACTACTGTAAATATAAGTTAGCACATTCTCATTTTCTCCACAGTTTGCCACCTGCTCAGTTTTTCAGTAGGGTTGCAGAGAATACAATTTTCCTTTCACTTGGCTTCAGCTAAGCCTGGTCTGCTCCAAAACCTGCTCACAAGTTTCACTCAGCTGCTGAGCAAAGATTGACCCAGGTGACTCGCCAGTTAATAACTGATTAAAAGAACATGGCTCTTCCTCACAGAGACCTCCTCACTTTGCCGGTCTGTAACATCAGATAAGTGGGAGGTGCGGTGGTCTGCTATGACTTCTATTCCTGCTTCTGCCGGAGCAAAGAGGGCAGTGAGTACTGACCAACAAAAAGACATCAGGAACACAGCATGGTATTAACAGCTCATGCTCATTAAGGAGAACAAAGAGCCATATTTCAGGGTAACAGCACAACATCTGCCAAAAATCTGCACAGAGCAGTTATAAACACAAATGAGTACTTTGTGTGCACATGCAGGTAATAGCAAACTTCAATCAAATAACTTGAGTGAGTAGGTAGCTTTCCAAACACCTCCCTGCCTTTCATCCCGAGGCACAATGATGCGCACAAATCAAGCAGCTCAATAGCATTACCCTATGGAAATGTGTCCCCAGAGTCCAATGTTCCCTCTTCCTTCTCCAGTACCCCAAAATGACTCCCGTTAAAAACCACAACTTGTAACAGAGATAAAAAGAGCTTGAGGAGTCTTGTCCTTAAATCTTTACCAATTAAGAAGGAAGAAATTTAAAGGCATGGTGCACAGAGAGCCAATAGGAAACTTTTGGAGCTCTGTAAAACATTATTTCTGCCTTGCTGTTAAATCAAATTAAATATTGTTTCAATTCTTTCTCTATAGAAAGACAGGATCTGAATGCCTTCAGTTTTGAACTATTGTTATTAATGCTATGAGGGGGTTAGACACACCAGGGATCTGAGGCAGCTGCCCTCCAGCCCTCTGATCTACAGCCCCAAGTGAGGAGCCTGCCTGGCTTACACAGGCTGGAAATAGTGCAGCGTTTCTGAAAGAGATATGCAAAAGCTAGTACTCCAGGGGAGAGCCACTTAAGTCAGCAAAGCAGAAAAGCCCCCAGAAAGGTGTTTTAAGATTCTCCATATTTGCAACTCTGAGCTCAAAATATTTTCCCATACAGGTAAGCACCGGAGTCTGCAGGGAAATGGAGGTGGCTTTTCAGGCATCGGTGTTGTATCAGGGGATCTTCTTCTGATTCCAGGTGTTACACTGGGTGCTGATTAATGCTGAGCTGGTGCCACAATATTCATGAATCTTGCTCCAAGTTTGTTTCTTTCCTGAACTGCTCGTGAAACAGCCCTTTCATTCAAAGATCTGATGGGGATCTGCTTCCCCTGTTGGTGTCTGCAGCTACCTGAGATGTAGAGATCTTCATTTAGCTCCCGCTTTTTTCCTGATGGGGTTGAACTCTGAGCATGAGAGGGCCCTGTCTATGCGTCTATAGGCTGCTTTGTGGACTGCAAAAAAGGCTTCTTCTCCTCCTTGCTGTAAAAGCCATTCATTTCTGCATGGAAGAGGGGAACAAACACTTTCTCTGGCTAGTGGTTGAGGATGCTCAGCCGAGTGCTACTGACTACATGGTTTATATCAAGTAATTTTCAATGAAAGACTACGATAGATAATGTGAGGAGTACATTTTTATAACTGTCTAGGAATGAAAATGGGTTCCCAAAAGGGTTTCACATTTAGTAGCTACTGCAAATGAAACCATTTTGTCTCCGCAGGGTCACGTCAGTGCTCCACACTGGTTGAAGCAGTTTGTCTGGCTTCTGTGGTCCCAGCCGGAGCAGCAGAAACAGTTCAGGGTTCTCCATATGGCACTGAACTGTGTGGCACTGACATGTCCATTACTTCTGTATAAAGGAGACTTGCTCTGAAGAGTTTTGTTGCCCACCTGAGCCATCTCACTGACACTAATAAAGTCCTGCCAGCTGACATCCTGTGCCCTTACAATTAAAAGCAGGTGTGCTTCAGCAGGAATGGGACCTACATGCAGTCTTTTTCTTCTGAGCAAATATTACAAGAATAGTCAGGAGTCTTTTGACTCTGCAGCCTGCAGTCGGACAAGTAACTCCATTACCTTAAATACATAAAATAATTTCCAGAAGAATATAGCACAGTTTTCCAGTGGCCTCAAGAATGATTAGGGACTGCACAGTTTTGAAAACAGCCCAACGAGCTTTCAAATCAGGTTTCTTGTAGCCTTCCATATTACAACCAGACCTAGCTTAGCACGTCATGGAAAAACAAGATGGACTTTAACAAAAAAAGCCTTGTCAGTCCTTCCAGCTTTCCCACTACATTTCTTTATTCCACTTAAAAGAGATTGACCTTTTTTCTTTTGTATTGGTCTTCTATTCTTACCATATTGCACAACTGAAAGATCTGACATCCTTAGCTCCTAAGGTATTCATTTTCACCAAACTGCTCTAAGAAATAAAAATTCATGAGCGGGAAACTGAAGCGCCAGAGGTCCGAAGAGCTCCCAGAGCCATTCAGGCAGTCAGTTCAGGGAGCACTGAGCCCAGACCTCCTATGTCTAACAGCAGGACCTCAGCTATTCAATCATCCTTCGTTTCAATAGCACCATTTTACCTGTCTGGAGATCACTTTCACATGATAAATCTTTTTAATGGTAAAACCACTTATATTCAGTGTATGTTAATTCGTAACAAGAAAATCAGAGTTTTTTTACTGAATTATGTTCATTCTGTATCGCGTATTTATGAATACCAAGGCTGTAAGTCCTTATTCAATGAAACAGGTATGTATTCATTTGAATGAATGCAAATAAGGACCATTGATTCCTTTGACCCCTTTAATTCATTAGCCAGGCAGATTAGTTTTTTAGATAAAGTTGAAGGGAAAAAATATACCCAAGGTGAATTTTGAAACAACTGTGTCAAACTGAAACTGATCCTGGAGCGATCCTTATCTGCCAGCTACAGGATATTTGTTCCATTGAACGTCAGAAGGATAAAATCAGTCTAAAGTCTCATGTTAGCGATTGGCAGCCACTTAAGAGCACTGCACCTGAGAACAGGCTTTACTTTATTGACCATAAAAGTAAAGCATACGTCCTATCATTCTACTACTTAGGCAGCAAAATACTTTGGGATGGTAAATATCTAAGTTTTCCAGTCTATAAGTATGCAATTTTTAATGGGCTAATTAGAAGTCCTCACGGCAAACCTTGTAAAACCCAGCCATTGCATCAGTAAATATTCTGGCCGTGTATCCTGACCTTTGCTTCTAGAGTTAGGAGCTGGCTGATAGGTAGGGACAGGAGTTTCTTACAACCCAAGTGGAAATTTTCAAGGTGCTCGGTCTGATGGGGACCACGCTGGTCCCAAGGGCTTCACAACACAGCCCCTACAGGCTGGCTGTACAGTACGATGGCAGGGCGCTTTAAAGCATTTCTCCTCAGAATATGTATGGCTCCTTTTACAAGATAAAGAAGAATTAAGAATGGGTCACCCAAATAAGCTTGCAAAATTTGTCAAGGATTATTGTAACACAAAGACAGCCAGGCACCTGATTCCAGAAAAAGGGAAGCTCCCACACTCCAGTCTTTACCCCTCAGCTTGTGTGAAGTATTTACTGGGGTGTGGGAGCTGAGACTATACCCTCCTGCTCTGCCCATGAGGATTTGAATCCGTGGTGCTTCACACTTTCCAGGGGAGGAAAGCTCTCACTTTCAGGTTACCACATGTTCTTGGGCGAGGAAGGGGGAGGAAGAAAGCCCACTTGCAATTTTTCTTGTTGGAGCTGCTCGTTTTATAAGTATGATTAAATATTAATTGGCCAGAAGATAAGCATTACTCTCTAGATGCTCGTTTGGGCAAGGGGACACCTATGTTTTTGTCCTGCCTCCTATTGCTACCTGAACAGCAGCGGAGCAGGGACAGGAAAGCAGGTCTCTCTTCTCCTCTCGCTCAGGGGAGTGCCCAGCTTCTGGGATGATGCTCCTTCTCTCTGGATGAAGGAACACGCAGCTACACAATGCAGTGTCAAAGAGCTGCAAGGGGACAATGGAGGAGAGACCCAGCCTGTGGTACCCCACCACCTGCTGCTAGAGCACTTACCCCTGTGGCTGAGTACACGGGCAGAAAGGAGAGGGAGAACCTGCTCTGCCCACTTTTGGTGATGCAGGGAGAGCGCGGGGAGAGGTATAAATCCTGGAGTAAGATAGCTGCTCCACCAGGGTCCTCATCATTTGGAGTTCACTGGAGTCCAGAGCAACTGGAATTCTTCTGGGAATTGTTCTCTTCCCAGCTCAACATGCCCCTCACTAAAGACAGAGAGACTTGAGGGAGGTAGAAGTAAGGAGCAGCAGCATCTGGGGTTGTGCTATCAGGTTTCCTCAGCCTGTTGAGATTTGGCATACATCAGGAGACCTGACAGCCTCTGGAGAGGGGGGCTCAGGGCAGAAGACCCATGTGCCCCAGCTTGATGGATGACTTATGGTCCACCCTAGACTCCAAGAATAATATTGCTTTTCTTCCTTGAGTATTTAGCCTTGAATCACCCATG
Organism: Larus michahellis; assembly: GCF_964199755.1. Lineage (NCBI taxonomy): Eukaryota > Metazoa > Chordata > Aves > Charadriiformes > Laridae > Larus > Larus michahellis. The sequence goes on along the minus strand of NC_133897.1, from coordinate 141,807,226 downwards.
AAAATGGGAAAATAATCCTTGAAAAATTTACCTCTGCTCTTTATAATCTTATTTTCAAACATGAGTCACAGACCCAAGTGACTTCTAGATTCGTTGGTTATGCAGAAGAAATGAAAGACAAGAGATTCTGGTGGATAATAAGAATTTGTCACATCAAAGGCATACCTGGCTGTCACCCTGCAAGCCCTGGGAACAGGCATGGCAAGAGCTCTAGTGTCCTTCACCAGGTGCAGAGCACCAGCAAGAAGCTCACTTATAAAATAACAATTGAATTCAACCCTGTATTAAGCAAATATACTGGAACTATTTCTATCTACTATGTAAATTATGAACTTTATGTCATGTATCATAGAAGACTGATTAATCCTTTCCTCCATTTCAAATTATCCAAGTGTACTACGTATGGATGGGTTTAAGAGATACCTTTGGAAACAACGGGACAAATCTGCACGCCACCACCCTCCACAAAAACACGTTTCAGACCTTACCCCAAACCCTCTGGACAAAACAGGATTTGCTGCCAGGTCAGACTCTTGCTCTGCAGGCAACATGCATACTGAAACATGTAAAACAAATTTGCGGCTTTCTAGGCTCTGTCTGCATAAAAATGAGGAAACAGGTTTTGTGGGAAATGGGGTACACACACCAATTTGTAGGCATAATTTACCACAGGTGCCAAAATCTTGAATATTGATCCTACAGGTCTTGAATCTGTAAATGCCAGGAAATTACAAATAATCACAGCTAACATAGAAGTGACTCCCACTTATTGCTATTTCTGAATTCCCTTCCTTTATTAGATTATTATCTTTGCTCTGCAGAAGCAGTGCCTCCCTCCCAAATCCACACTTTTTTAGCACAAGTGGGGACAAGAAACCGTCCAACCCATTTACAAGCAGGTTAGTCACTGATCCAACAGCAGATGCAAACTACCATGCAATAAACAAATACAGGTTTCTTTCCGTTAACACAAATATATAGCTTTAAGTCAGTGATCTCCTGGCACTGCTTGTCACTATAATAAGGGGGCACTAAGGTAGCTTTTGTGCCCCCCTGACCTGGGGTTTCACCATTTTCCCAGCCTCCCCTACTTCTCCTAGTGGGCATCAGAGCTGCTGAAGGATTTCTCTAATTAATGAGAGTTTACTCACCTGACAAAGATATTGAGACTCTGGAGTGTATCCAGAGAAGGGCAATGAAGCTGGTGAGGGGTCTGGAGAACAAGTCTTATGGGGAGCAGATGAGAGAGCTGGGGTTGTTCAGCCTGGAGAAAAGGAGGCTGAGGGGAGACCTTATCACTCTCTACCACTACCTGAAAGGAGGTTGTAGCCAGGTGGGGGTCGGTCTCTTCTCCCAAGTAACAAGTGATAGGACAAGAGGAAATGGCCTCAAGTTACACGAAGGGAGAGTGAGGGTAGATATTAGGAAAAGTTTCTTCAGGGGTTATCGAACATTGGAACAGGCTGCCCAGGGAAGTGATTGAATGACCATCCCTGGAGGTATTTAAAAGACGGGTAGATGTGGTGCTGAGGGACATGGTTTAGTGGTAGTTTTGGCAGTGTTACGTTAATGGTTGGACTCGATGATCTTAAAGGTCCTTTCTAACCTAGACAATTCTATGATTCTATGATTCTAATCCAGCCGCCTTGGTCCACAGAGGTGCCATGACAGTTGTCAAACTGATTTTGCTCAACCCGTGGATCTCCCCAGCTGGGGGTCATCCGTTGGCCAATTAGGCTGGCATTAGGGCTGCTTTGTGTGGATGGTACGAAGCCAAGCTGGGGGAGTGTTAGAGCACTGGTATTTGGCACTCCTTTCAGTGGTGTGAGATTCCTTGGGCATGGCGACCTAGTATTGGCAACAAGGCAATACCAGGCAATATCAGCCTTACTGAGGCAAGGCTGCAGGAACTGGTCAGACCAGGGTATTGTCTGCTAAAAGCTTAAAGGACCCCTTTCCTTACACATCTCCTAGTTAAAACCCTGAGAAAAAAACCCAGGAGTAATTAATTTTCTTCTTTTCTAACAACCACAGAAACTGACACGTCTTAAGTTTTTTGTTTGCCTTTTTGTTTCCATAAAATAAATAAATAATAAAAATGGTGTCTCCTTCCAAAACTAGAATATTCTGAATCATACACAAACATTTGCTTAGAAAAGGATCCGGGTCCAAAGAGGGATGAAAAATAATGGAATAACTGATAGCAGAGGCTGAAGCAGAGGTACATCTCCCCTCCCAGCTCTCCCTGACAGCTGCGACCATTGCATGAGCAATGATTGAGCTCATTTTTATGAATGCCACATACTTAAAGGCATTAGAAAGACTTCAGCATTGTCAAGGAGAGCTACTAAAATGATTGCACCTAATTCCCTCTCGCAGTTTCAAATACTTTTATTTGCCAATTTAAAATACTTCAGTGACCAGTCCCTAACTGCCTTGTCTCTGCCTTAAAGCAATTGACTGTATAAAAATCTTGTGTGCTACCTAGAGGAGGAATGGGAAATTTTACCTGTCAAGGATAACACCTGCTAATAAAAATAGAAACCTATATTTAGGTTATGTTACTTCATGCCTGGTTAATCTGGAGAGCACGTCCGGGAGAGCAACTGGTGTTAACCAGTCTGATAGTGTGATGCCCGCAGCAATACGAACTTGTTAATCTTAAGTTTAAAATAGATCTTCACCAGTAATTCAAGTTAACTATGTCTGATCCGACTAGTTTTATCTTAGACTGCTCACTTCATTTCATCACCTCTCTTTTGGTGCTGGGAAGGCTTGGCCCTAATTTGATATAATGTCTTGATGATTATGTAGCCTGCACTGAACTGTAGAGACCGGGAATTTTGAGACTCTCAAAACTAATTGCTCAAGCTCAATAGAGTTAAATGAAATATCAGACACCTAAATTTGAAGACCCTTCGGGCCCAGTTATGTGCATGATCTGGTGGCCCTTGCAGTTGAAATCACAAACTAGCTATGGCCCCGATAAAAAAATTGTTTTGTTCCACTTAGGAGGTTTAGGAAAAAGTTCACCTTCTCTCAGCTTGAGCTACAGTCCACACTATAAAAGGCCCTAAAACCAATGATGATGATGATAATCTTTTCTGCCTGCAGCAAAAAGTCTTCATGAAGGGATAGTGAATACCTGCAGCTTCCATTGCTTTAATAGGATTTGTGTGCACTTGAGTTTTACAGTGTGTTCACAGGTGCCCAGATATAGGCTTTGGAGCCTGATATAAATCTCTAAATTGTGTTTTATCAGGCAATCTGATAAAAGAATACATATTATTCTGTTGCCGGACTTTCCTACTCTTAGGTGAAAGAAAGACTCATTTCAAAAACTGAGCTGCAAAGTGTTAAATTTTTACTTGTTTTCTAGCATTTGTTAACTACTTTGGTTCAAAGCACAGAAAATCACATTGGGCATTCATCTAGCTTACATTACTAATAAACCTACTCAAACTCAAGAGACCTTCAAAGATTTCTATATCACAACATCAGGACTCAGAAGCCCGAGACTTCTGCCCTCTAAGAAGTTTCGAACACCAAAGAAATGAGGCTTTTAGTTTGCTGGAATTCAGGCAGAAAATGTAGCTCATCCAGAAGCAATCTTAAGATATTTCCCTATTATAGAAACATGTTTGGCCCCCTTTATTCTTTAAATAAACTTTTAAGAGTTAAGCTCCAGACTCTTCAGTTTCCTTATGATATAAGATACTCAGCAGCAACCCCCCTGCCCGGGATGGGAAGGAGTGAGCGTTACTTGGTCCTTTCAGCTCCTGCCACCAGTGGCCCAGCCTGCTCCTCCCCGGCGCAGGACACAAATGGCCATGTTTATAGGTTGCCACACACACCAGGCAGTATGGGCTGCCTGAGTGTATAAAACCAGCAGACGGACAAATTTGATCAAATGAATCCATCATTCTGCCTCCCAAAAGCATGTTTTTCCTTGTCCACATACATACTTTGTGACCATTTGACAAGGGAAGGATGAATAATGTCCCAGGAGCTATGGGCCCTAGGTACATTACAACAATATTAGTAAATGAAAAAGGCTCTTTCTTAAGGTTTAAAGACCTTCATACAACATTCAAGACTGTCTGCAGACTCCCCCCCAGACTGAAGCAGTTCTTCCCTGTGCTCTGCACTAAGGATAAGTGCAAAAATGCTGCATAAACTTTGGCTATCTGCTCCCCCAAGGGGGTCACCTCTGGTGGGATTTCCTGGGACATGTCTTTCACATGCAAGTCCCAGATGCTTTTTGGTTGTCAACATTTTAGGAGCATTCTGCCTCTGTGTGATTGTGCCTTACTGTCTTTGAAATATATGGAGAGAGGAGATCATGAATCTTCATTACTGGTGATCTTCCCTTGAAGAAGTCACCATTAAGAAAGCTTCCGCCAACTTTGGCGCCTAAAGAATCCAGCCTGCCCACTATGCCATCCTGTGAAATCAAAGCCTCCTCCCACTTTCTTGAATAGTATCTGCTTTGCACATTAGTTTCAGGAACAGATGACCTTGAAGATTTATGGGTAGCAAAAGGGAAGAATATGAGTCCTGTGTAAGAAACTAGAGAATTCCTTTGTACTTTATACCAACATGTAAAGCATCAACAATCCAGACATACATATGTTCATTTTCGCACTGAGTTAAAAGAAGCCTTGCCCTGGCATCCAGGGAAGAGATGTGGCTTGCAATATTTAATAATATGTCTTTGGGTTACTTGAAATGTTAATTACAAAGACTAAAGATTAATCCTGCTCAACGAACTTGGCTTGAAAATGGAAAATTTGTGTTAAAAAAGATTGTGGTAAGTCTCTAGAAAAGTGCTGGAAAGGCTCACTGAAGTTAGCAAACTTTTCTCAAAGATAAAGACTCTCAGTGTTTCAAAATCTTAAGAGCAGCCATGCAAAACACTCCTAATTCCTCCACTTATCTGTACCCTAGATAACATCAGAGAGAAGAGGGGAAGAGTCAGCCCAAAAGGCACGTAGGATATTCCTGAAATAAGGAGAACAGCACCATTTTGAATGGAAAATCAGAATGAGACTGCTTCAAAGTACGTGGGGTACTCACAGAGCGAGCTTTTGGTTAGTCAAGCATAAGCTTCATAGTGCATCTGCAGGACTTGAATGGAGCTCGGTGCCAGCACGGATATTTACTTTCTGGCATGTCTGTCCTTCAGTCTGCAGAATAACTTCAAGAGCAGTTACTGGAGCTCTGTCTGCACCAAAATGGGAGTAGTTTGTCTTCATATATATGGCTGGAGAAAGTCACCCCCATACAGGTGGAGGGAGAAGGTTAATCTCTTCCTGGGGCCTCCTTCGGGTCTAACACGGGCTCTGTCAGACTGCAGTGTTGCTTGTGTTAAGCTCACATGTTTTACTGTTCCTCAGCTGGATTATTCAGTTCTTTGTGGCTTTCTTGGAGATTTTCCTCTGCACATTCTGGCCACAGATTCACGTATTGCTTCAGGCTGCAGGAGACCTCATTTTGAGGGGACAGCTTTTATCTGCTACTTTTGCCTTCCATGCTTTTCCATGGCACAGAGACAAGTTCTTCCTTACCCTCCTCCAGGTTGTGGGAAGAGTAGGGACATGATGAGAAGCAGAGGGACAGACATTTCAAAAGAGTTATTTTGAAACTGAGTGACTGAATATAGCCAGCAAGCCCCTGCTGAAAAGTTGCGGGGAAACCTCTGGCTATTATTCTCATTCCCAGCAAATCTGGGATAGGCTCACGGCAGACAAACTGGCACCTGGCAGCCAGCCCAGGTACCTGAATTGTTGGGATTTGCATGTTCCAGGTGAAGAGCCCTACTGCAGCTAATGGTGGATCACAAGGAAAACCTGTGCAAAAATCCTGCTTGGTGGGACTGTGGAAGAGAAGAGGCTTTCTGGGAGTGTCCCAGTGCTTCTCTCACAAACAGACGGGGGACTAGAAACCTGGAGCTGAGGTCAGTCTTGTGTCGCAATTAGCTGAGACTGAGAGAAAAACACCTGGGCAAGTAAGTTTGTGCCCTGAGAGGGCAGCAGTCATTTTAAGTGACACATCTTTCCTGTGTGGTTTAGTGCAAGACCTGATCAGTTGATATGTCGGCAACATGTACTTTTTCATTTCATTGCTTTGCTTATTTTGCAGCTATTTAAATATAGGATGAACTTTTCCTGATTTACATTGCTTCCCTCTGGTCAAACTGGCAGTGCTGCTGGTAGCCACTTCTAGTTGAGGAGGAGTTAGCTAAGGACGGAAAGCAAGGCCGCCCCAAGAATCTTTTCATGGCAGGTGCTAAATACTCTCTCTCGCTAAAGAGAAATAGTGCAGCAGGTTGGACTGCTCAGCCCTGAAACTTCTGCTGGCTCCCACACCACCAGTGTTGCACAAGGCACGGTGGGAAATAGCCTTGCAATCCAGGTCGATCTCGATCGAGAACTAACAAAGAACTTCGTGAGTTTGGAAAGGGGGCTGTGAGGCTAAAGTTGTAAACTGATAACAAGTTGGACACAACCGCACTGTTGTGTTGTGAAAGCGTAACGTTTAGCTTCTGTTTGCTTTAACTTGCTAACATTTTCCATTCTCTGGCTGTTGTAAATGTCACTTCTTTCCACGATCACGAGGCCAGGCCCTGATCTTTGCTCGGAAAAGGCTCCAGCTCTTATATCAGACCTGCTTATCATAATTTTACTGCAAACCTTGGGCAATTTTGATAAGTGGTTATGTTATGAATTGTTGGAAGGAAAGCTTCTAATCTTGAACACTAGCGCAGACAGGTAGAATGGGTAGAATTTTGAAATAAAAAAAAATAAATGCTTTTTAATGTATCATTTACAAGCTTCCAAGAAGCCACTGTGCTTATCAGATGCTGAAATCACTTCCAGGAGCTACTTAGAAGTAGCTGTCAATTCTCTTCAGAAGTCATATGCCTTGGAGAATTAATAAAGAGAACCCTTACTAAATTTCTCTTTTCTGATCTTGAACTCATCTACAAAGTAAATTATTTAAATTCTTAAAGAATGTTAAACGTTTTTTTTTTTAAATAGATCAGAGAGATGGAAAATACTGTTAGCAAATCTGCCTTCCTTATGAAATCTTCTATTTTATTGATAAAATCACACATATTTTTTAATCTGTGGATAAGAAAGGAGATGAGCCGGTGGAAATATGAAAAGTAAAAAAAAATAAATAGAAGAATATAGCAGTCTATGTAAAAGAGCTCATATTATTTTGGAGATAAATAACATGGAAGAATTATTCTCCCTTTGAAATGCAAGATTACCAGCCACTGATCTTCAGCGAGGGCCATGCATAAGAATGGAGCTTCCAGCTGAACTGCAGTTGTTGGTATTTTGCATGGAAAAAGTAGAGTTACAGGCCTGCTTGTGTAGACTTGCAGTCGCAGTGATCATTGATCTCACAGATTTCTGTCCATACCAGGAACTCGCATTGCTGTGCAGCAGCATGCAGTGTCTGAGATCTTTATTACAACGGCTCTTACGTCATTTTTGCTGAGCTGGTTTTGAGTTCAGCAGAGTTGAAAGATGAACCTGTTCACCTTATAACACTGTTTGCTTTATTTATTGTTTTTTCCATATTACACTTTGAGACTCTCACCATGTAATTTTATGGCTTTGAAGTTGTGTGGGTTGACCTATAACTGTAATAAAAGAATTTGGAATGAGATAACACAAGTTTTTCCACCATTTACAAAAGGTTGAGGCTACTTATTAAACACCTTCATATTCCACAACTTCACTAAAATGAATACTTTTTCAAGCTACTGTTATGTTGTGGTAGACCCTTGCGGCACACAGATCAGACAGGACAAGGCTGTGCTGTGAGCTCAAACAAGAAAAATCTCCAGTTTTAACTTTTAATTCAACCTCTGTGAAGAACAATGCATTTCCTAGTTACAAATTAACAGTATGTTTTCATCCTGCATAATTACTCTAGGACACAGGCTGTGTTTCTCGTGAATCATGCTCTTCTTAAAGATCATTAAGTTCAGCTGAGAGCATGTACAGGGAACAGAGGGGAGCTTTTTCCTCCCATTCTGTCCACAGGGGATTGACCCACAACACTATTTCACTTGGATCCCGCCACATCTAACATCCCCCTAAAGTGTAGCCCCAAGTTTTGGTAACACGGTCAGCTTTTCCTCCAAGCAGAATAATGCCCTATGGATGAGCCTGGGCTGCAGAGCAGGTGTGTCCCAGGGTGCACCCCACCGCCCTGGTCCCCCACTCTCCCGGACCGCAGTACCTGTGGGCGTACTCTGCAGTTTCCTTTCAGCTGTCAGCTCAAGTTTCTTTCCAAAAAAAAAAAAAAGTCCGTGCTCAGGAAGTGAGGACTCTGGGAACAGGGACCAGTGACACACACCCAGCTCTCCTCCCGTTGTGGAGCTAATGCTCAGCAAAAGCATTCATGCTGCCCTGTAAGCTGGACACAGTCTGAGTGGGTAGGGTAAAGCAAAAGTGTCCACCCTCAAAAGGAGCTCTAAAATGCTCCAAAGAGACAGACAGTCCTCCTGAATCAGGATCTTAAAACGCCAGCAGTCTCCCAGTAAGGTGCCTCGCAAGATGGGTCTCTGAAAGCTTTGGTAACTAACCATCACCACCACCAGTAGCACTAACATTCCAGTTAACTATTTGCTAAACTACTAAACTGCTGAATTTCCTTGGAACTGCATGCAAATACACATTATCCAGACTGTAGAAAAATAATAAAAACCTGGTCTAGCATATAGCAAGATAAGCCTCCAAAATTCCCACTGAAACTCATTGAAAATCATAATAAACATTGGATCAGACCCTCAGAGAAATCACTGGGTCCAGCCAGCTGCAGCCCATCCCCACTGTCATGTGTCATGCAGAGAGCTCAAGGCAACAGCAGAAGATTTCCTCATGCCAGGGGTAGCTTTGGCAGTAACAGCAACTTCACAGCACCTCAGCCCACCAATGTGAAGGTATTATGGGACCATGGCAGGTGGGTGAGAGGAGCTGCCTTTCCTGGCTTGAGTTAGGTCACACCCAAGCTGCTTTCTCCTGGTATGAGTTAGGTCATCCCTGAGGCTCTTCTAAAACTCATAGTTAGGCAGGTATTTGCCTAACAGTACAAGAAAAAACACAGTTAAGTGTGGTCTCGGAAAAGATGGAGATAAATACACAAATACTGCATGGTTTCACTTTCTTTCTTCTTGGTTTCCTAGTTGGTCTATAGTATTGTAGAGCATCAAACCGACCCCATCCACCTCACGCGCTTTTCCTGGTGGCACTGATCCATTGACACTCCAGTACAGCCTTTCATGCATCTGTAGCACTAACACGTTGTCGGATTCCTTCAAACAAAAAAGCCATTCCCCCGTGCCTGGAGCCACAGGCTGTCACATTCCCTGCCCTTGGGAACTGCTGGGCTGCAGGGAGGTTGCCAGGCCAGTGCCACCCACGAGGCCTGTGGTCCATCCACGTGGTCCTTGAAGGAAGGGAGCAGCAATGTGAAGAATTAAAAGCTCTGATGGCTCCAAGGATCTTACAGGGTGGGAAGACATGGCAAAGCATGGTTGCATGGACTTTGAGCATTCTAATACGGAGAAATCTGGTTTTGAGCACTGCCTTGTCATCAGCATGCTGCTCCTTGGAAAGCTACGGATGAGACTGTAAAGGTATAAAGTAGGTAAAAAAGGGATGAATTAGGCCCTGGCTTCACCTGTCAGAAGGTTAAGACTTGGGAAGTACTGTCGTCTGAATTTACAAGCAGCTCACCAATTTGCAGTTTGTATTAAAAGACAATTAATGCCCTTAAATGATTTTGGAGAACTCTGTCTGGTACATGGAACATATATTTCTATATAATGCTGCCTTTGAAAAACGGTGAAGGCTCATGTAAATTACTATTTACATAATGTTTCTGCTTTGCAAATAGTGGTTTACCATAATGACTATATAAGCCTAGGCCAGCTTAAGATAGAGTGTACACTTCAATGCTGCATTTTCTTTTTCATTTTTATAGAATACAAGTACTGATTGATATGTAGATAAATTAAGCAATAAATTATTCTATAGAATTATCCAAATGCTTTGAAAAGACACGTTCCTCCACCCACAGCGAGCCATACTTGCTGGCAGTTGCACACAACTTGAAGCTGCCTTCTAGAGCCCAGTGCTACCTCTGCAAATTTTGCCGCAGCCCAAACTGGGTATCAGCACTGTTCCAGTTTTTCTGGTCTGTTTATGTGTCAGGCAGGAATAAGCTTGGGGATTTTATCGGAGTACCTGGATCAAAGATTTGCCTGAAAAAAGGTCCTCCCAAGGTTTTGGTTTCCTAGAATCCCTTTATAAAGCACCAGCCCTTAGCTATCATCTGGTCTGTGCATCTGTCACAATTAAGAGAGTTATTAGCAGGACTCGGGACAGATACAGGTGTTTGCCCTTGTTCAGAATTAACATTATCTACAACCTTTTTTTTTATAAAAGACTGTATCTATCGGCTTTCAAGTATTTAATACTTACATGGTTGGGCTAAAGGTGAAGGACGAACCTGCTTTTTGCATTTGCTTAAGACATCCTGAAATCTGAAAATCTGGTTAAAACCTTATCCACCCTTTCAGTTATGATGTTTCTTACATACATGTTTTAATGTGTGACTGTATAAAAGTATAAGAGAGACCTTCTCATGTCATATAATCATTAAAAGGCTAGAATTAAAATCAAGGGAATCCCTTCTACAAGTATATTGGAAGCAAAAGGAAGACTAGAGAAGTTGTGGGCCCACTGTTGAATGAGACAGGAGCCATGGTGATGGAGGATGAGGAGAAGGCAGAGTTACTGAATGCCTTCTTTGCTTCGGTCTTTACTGCTCGGCCCAACCCTCAGGAGTCCCAGGCATTGGGGGAAGTAACGGGGAAAGAAGACTTCCCTTGGGTTGAGGAGGATCGAGTGAGGGATCAATTAGATCATTTAGATATTCACAAGTCCATGGGGCCCGATGGGATGCACCCGAGAGTGCTGAGGGAGCTGGCAGAAGTCATTGCTGGGCCGCTCTCCATCATCTTTGAAAGGTCCTGGAGAACAAGCGAGGTGCCTGAGGACTGGAGGAAAGCCAACATCACTCCAGTCTTCGAAGAAGGCAAGAAGGAGGAGCCAGGGAACTACAGGCCAGTCAGCCTCACCTCCATCCCTGGAAAGATGATGGAACAGCTCATTCTGGGCGTCATCTCAAGGCATGTGGAGGAAAAGAAAGCTATCAGAAGTACTCAACATGGATTCACCAAGGGGAAATCATGTCTGACTAATCTGATAGCCTTCTGTGATGGCATGACCGGATGGATAGATGAGGGTTGGGCGGTAGATGTGGTCTACCTTGATGTCAGCAAGGTGTTTGACACAATCTCCCACAGCATCCTCATAGGGAAGCTTAGGAAGAGTGGGTTAGACGAATGGACAGTGGGGTGGATAGAAAACTGGTTGAAAGACAGAGCTCAGAGGGTAGTGATTAGGGGCACAGAGTCTAGTTGGAAGTCAGTGAGGAGTGGTGTTCCCCAGGGGTCAGTACTGGGTCCAGTCCGCTTCAATATATTCATCAATGACCTGGGTGAGGGGATAGAGTGCACCCTCAGCAAGTTTGCTGATGACATAAAGCTGGGGGGGTGGCTGACACACCAGGAGGCTGTGCCACCATACAGAGAGACCTGGACAGGTTGGAGATCTGGGCAAAGAGGAACCTTATGAAATTCAATAAGGGCAAGTGTAGGGTGCTGCACCTGGAGAGGAATAACCCCATGCACCAGTACAGGTTGGGGGCTGACCTGCTGGAGAGCAGCTCTGTGGAAAGAGACCTGGGAGTCCTGGTGGACAACGGGATGACCATGAGCCTGCCATGTGCCCTTGTGGCCAAGAACGCCAGTAGCATCCTGGGGTGCATCAAGAAGAGTGTGGCAAGCAGGTGGAGGGATGTCATCCTCCTCCTCTACTCTGCCTTGGTGAGGCCACACCTGGAGTACTGTGTCCAGTTCTGGGCTCCCCGGTTCAAGAGGGACAGGGAACTGCTGGAGAGGGTACAGCAAAGGGCTACCAAGATGATTAGGGGACTGGAACACCTCTCTTATGAAGAAAGGCTGAGGGATTTGCGTCTCTTCAGTCTGGAAAAAAGACGACTGAGGGGGGATCTTATAAACACTTATAAATACTTAAAGGGTGGGTGTCAGGAGGATGGGGCCAGGCTCTTTTCAGTGGTGCCCAGTGACAGGACAAGAGGCAATGGGCACAAACTTGAACATAGGAAGTTCCACCTAAACATGAGGAGGAACTTCTTTACTTTGAGGGTGGCAGAGCACTGGAACAGGCTGCCCAGAGAGGTGGTGGAGTCTCCAACTCTGGAAATATTCCAAACCCACCTGGACACATTCCTGTGCCACCTGCCGTAGGTGACCCTGCTCTGGCAGGGGGGTTGGACTAGATGATCTCCAGAGGTCCTTTCCAACCCTGTGATTCTATGATTCATGATTCTTTCAAAATGCTTCTTACTGTGATGAATCTCTATAGGAAGGCAGGACTGCAGCGAGGAATAACTACTGAGGATCAGAATTTCCTTCTACATCTTTCAAGAATGACTGTGCCGCTAATTATCACTAAGCATCAAATGGGAAAGAAGAAGGTGATAAAGGAAATCCAGCCACACCTCAAGATCATACATGAATTTGGCTTCTCAGAAGAGAGGTGACACAATGGTCCCTGGCTTTGATGCATCTTTTGATGGTGAACCGAGAATAACTGAGTAATAACTTCTGTTGTCCTTCTGTAGCATTTGTGTTGTTCATGTTTCTCATTTGAAAATTTCTTACATTCGGTTTCTTTTGGCCTCTGCTCATCAAAATCCAAGTTTGTGATGCTTCACATGATACTGAAATATTCGTGCTTTCTGGATGAGAATTACTTATCCTGTTATTTCTTGCTTTTATTTGGGGGATATTTTAGGTTGGATTGCTATTATAATTGGCATATTTGATTTCCACACCTCTTGAAAAACCCTTGGAATATTACAGCTAGGCGCTTTTCAGAGAGTGAAGATAGAAGTCTGATAGTCAGCACTAGGGAAGCTCAGAAACCCCACATACAAAAAATTATTAATGAAAAGCATTTGAAGAACAGCTACGAACAAAAAATGTTTTCAAAGAAAATCATAGTCACTTAGATTCTGGGTCAAGTTCCCAGCTGGCATCAGTGTAGCATTTCTGACTTCTGCCAGATACGGATCTGGCTCATTTTTTTGTAAGGAGAACTTCAAGTAGCTCTAGCTAAAATGAATGACAAGGCTTGGGCTTCTCAGTGAAGTAATTCATTAATCAATGTGTATATATGCATATCACCATACATATAATTTCTGAGAATATGAAGAACTTTGTCTTGTAGAAACCCCTCTAGAGTCACTAGAAAAATTTGCATGGACTTCATTGGGTTATGGATCACATCCTATGCATATCTGCATTTTTAAATCTTCTCCAGTGCTTCCTCTTTCAATGGAAATTAATAGCTTCATGGAATTGAAATGACCAGCTTCCGATTTAGTTTTGCATAAGAAGCAGAGTCCAGTGGGATTAAATATGAATGGCGGCTTGGTAATTCATTAATCATGAAAATATGGTGTGCGGTTAGTTATATAAGTGATCATTTTTGCAAGGAAATGTCTGCTACTTTTATGCCTGTGCAGGATCATTTGAAGTGCAGCAGTGAGAACATACAAACCCATTCACCTTGATCCACTACTTTACAAAGAACGCACAAAGATGCATAAATGCTCTGTAGACAGCGCTGATTTTGTAGATATTAGCATAATGAGTAGTCAGCGTGTCCAAGTATCCTACCTGCGCATGATTATACATATTTCTGGTGGGGAGAAGCAGCATATTTTGAAAGTTCCTGTGAGACTTCCTTCAAACCCTCCTGGCTACATATGACCTATGTAAAACATTTTATTCTGAGAACTTCTGAAAATGTAAACATTACAGATGCTGTTCATTTAAAAGTCTGAGCAGTCAGATGAGCAAGGTTGGGCTGGCCCCAAACAACGCGAATTCTTCTCTCCCATTCAGCTACAGACTTCTGGGTCAGGGAAAAAAGTAACAAGCACAAGATTTGATGTGCCACTGGAAAATTGTATGCAGCAAGGAGCAAATCAACATAAGATGCAAGTCAGGGGACTGTCAAAACAGGTTTCCATTCATCCATGCTGCTGGAAGCCGAAATTCTGCACTGAATGGAGTAATTCAATACACTTGTCAAATACAAGAAGTTGCCTCACTGGCACAGACCTCTGCTATCTAAAAATGATGGAATTGCCAATTCTACCTTTGTCTCCTTCCAGTGTCCTTGCGTCACTGGCACCTCGTTGTCTTTTCCAAGTACAAAGGATAATCCCAGGCTCGAGTCACTGTGCTGCTGCTCGCTGAGGCCAGGACCGTGCCATGTACTTGCTTCTGGTAAAAAAAGCCTCATGAATCCTCTCTCCTTTTCTCTGTCGTCATTGCTACTATATGGAAACACATTAGTTTCAGATTTGTGTTTTCAAGACAAGACATAGGCAGACTGCAGAAGTTTCAGCATCTGCCTCCCACTACTCTGAGAAAGCCATGACTGAAAAACAGTTCCTAATGGTAAATTGCCCCGGCCATGAATTTTGTTTCTTTTTCACATGGAAAAACACAAAGCCTTATTGTAAGGAAATATTCAAAATTTCTTCAGTCCTTTTGCAAGTGTATAATGGTATTTGTGGCTGTAAAACTATTCTGAACACTTTTCACTGATACAAACATTTTTAACTGAAGGGATCAACGATCTGATTCCTGTGTCTTTCATCTTAGCTGCTTTATTCAGCAGCTCTCAAAATACAGACCAACATGATGTATCTCTTGAAGAACTCACAGCCAAACAGCAGCAACAGAATGATAGAAAGCTGCACATAACAGGTGGAGAAACAGGAGAATGGAAAGATGGAGGGAATCAAGTATAAGGTCTCATGATTACTTAATCACTAGGCCCACATCTTGTTCCATAATGCATACAAGATTTCAGCCACCCAATCTACTGAAATCCCTCTCAGGACGTGTCAGCCATTAACTAAGCATCCACCTCTCATCCTGCTGGGTTATCCATCTCCCTTGGCACTTTGCTGTCTTCTGTTCTGCATTATTCCATCTTTTTCATATCCTTGAGCTATATGTGAGTCTTAACCCACTATTGTCCTACTGTTGCTCATGTCAATAACTTAACACATGGAGATTCCCAGGTTTCCTGGCTGTTCTGGTCTGACATCCTTACTATACTACCTACTATATTTGGCAATATCCTATCAGCCGATCATCTCGACCATCAAACCGTGCTAACTCCATGTGGCATCTGAGGGATATTACTGGAAGGAGAAAGGCAGTTTCAGTGCTTCAGGGTACCCAGGTAACCCTAATGACTGGAATGAGTCATCCCAAAAGGGACTTAATAATTATTACTAGTACGATACCATGTTACCCTGTGAGAAAAGGAAGATCTTTGGTAAGATGCTCTGTCCCCTCCCACCAACCCACTGCTATAGGAGGGCATGTCTCCAAAGCTGATCTACCAAAAAACATTCTTGCCCAGTCAGAAATGACTGTGGTAGTGTCCCTCACACCTCGGCACTGGGAAGAAAAGAGCTTACCAATGAAGCCTTCCATACTTAATTGTTGGGATGAAATTACCTGCTAGGGCAGTACCTTCAAGTCTACCTTGCCTGTTCCTGTGCTATCTCAATATGGATATCTCAATATCCCATGATATCTTAGTGGGAATATCAATTTAAAGGGTTGTAGCTCTTCAAAGATTAAGTCTGCGTGCAGCTATCTGCAAGTTTCCTTTGAGCAGTGAAAAATGGATTCCTTACGCCCCACATGATTGTCCCATACGGACTTTTTGTACCAGGACACCCTGCAGTGCTGTTAGCCATGCCCTGACACCCAAGACCCTTTCCCAGAGGGAAGCCCGATGGCTACACCGGTAGATTGTGCTTGCCCTCTGCTTTGCCACGTCTCATGGGCACACTTTCCCTCAGCAAGGGACCCGCAATAACTCCTGGGTCACCCACCTCTGATCCCTTTGCTCGGGGGCCTCCACCCGGCACTAGCACACTCCCCACTCCGACCCACGTTTAGGTCGCCACTGTCCCCGGAGCCCTCAGCCGCGGGGTCCGGGGAGGGTGCCGCCGGGCTGGCCCCAGCCACGGTGCCGCCGGCGGAAGACCCCGGCCCCCCCGCGCCGGGCGGGGAGGCCGCGCCGGGCCCCGTGGAGAGGGAGGGCATCGCCGGGGGGAGTGGCCCGGCCGGGACGGCCCCATAAATAGCCCTCAGCGGGGCGGCGGCGGGAGGAGCCGTCGGAGCCGTCGCCGCAGTCGCCGCCGTTGCCGCGCCGGCCGCGGACAGAGTCAGCACCGCGGACAGCGCCCCCTCCGCGCCCCCTCCGCGCCGCCCCGCGCCCCTCCGCGCCCCCACCATGACGGCGGAGACCCACCTGCAGGGCGTGGAGATCTCGGCCGCCCAGTTCTTCGAGATCTGGCACCACTACGACTCCGACGGTGACTCCTTTTCCCCCCCGGGGCGGCGGGGGCGCGGGGGGCGGAGGGGGGCAGGCCCGCGGGAGGCTGGGGGGGACCCCACCGCTCCCCGCCCGAAAGCAGCCCCGGCCCCGCTCCGCGCCCGCCGCCCCGGAGCCGTCAGGGGCTGGGGTCGGTGCCGGGCGAGGGGCGGAGGGAGCCGCTCCGCCGGGAGGGAGCAGACGGGTCGGAGACGTCCCTGCCAGCGCTGAAGAGCGGAGAGAGTTTGGAGGGAGCGGTGGCCGCAACCGTAACTCTTTCTGTTGTAGGCAATGGGTACATGGATGGGAAGGAGCTACAAAACTTCATCCAGGAGCTGCAGCAGGCACGGAAGAAGGCAGGCTTGGTAGGTTAACGTTTTGCCCCATTTTTCTGTCTTCTCCGGGAAAGAAGAGTTTTCTCGAGCAAACTCCAGTGCCCCCGTTCCTTCTGTTCTCTGTTGCCATCACACGGTTGCCTCACCAGGCAAAGGGAAGTAGCTTGGTTAGAAATCAGCAGGTTGCAAATGAAATAAATCATCTGCTTTGGAAAGGCGAGGCCAGGGTCCACCTCCCCGGAGAGCAGGTCCCACTCACACCTTGCCAGGCTACGAGCTGATGCTTCTTACAGTGCTTAAAAAAAGAAAAGTCAAGAAATGTATGGACATTACCTTTTAGTCTTGGATGGGATCTTATCCCATTGCAATTAATCTTACCTTAGACAGATATGTACTGATACTAAGAGAAAGAAAAAAAAGAAAGAGAGAAAAAGAAAGAAAGAAAAGAAAAAACATCACTTCAAGTTAGTTGGACTCTGTTTTAGTTTTGTACCTAATGGGCAGTACGGGCTGAAATGCATTTCTGCCCCTTGGTGGTCAGCAAATAGATCTGCAGATGATTGCTAACCACTTTTTGCCCTTCATCAGTTTTAAACACCAGGAGTATGAATACTGAACCCTGGTAGTTTAAATTGTTCCGAGGGACACCAAAGTTTTTGACAATGCCGCCAAAACAATTCTCTGCATGAGTTATTAAAGCACTAGTTATAAATTTCCTCCAAACCAAACCCGCATGGGAAAAAAAAAAAACAGAGAGAGAAAGAAGGAAATAAAACAGAGAGAGAATGAAAGGAAAGAGAGGAAAGAGAGAAAGCGAGAAAGCGAGAAAGACAGAAAGAAAGAAAGAAGAAAGAGAAAGAAATTAAAGATTCCATGTAAATATTTGAATTAAAATAGAAGTGAATCTTTTAAAGAAATAAATTTCATTTAAAACGATTGTTTTCTAAAACAGGCCACTTAGCGTCAAACTTGAATTTATAACCTAATGAAATCAATTTAAATCAATCTATCTTAAAAAACTTCTGAAGTAACAGAAAATAAAATGATAATTTAACTGGATGGCATGTGTGCATGGGGGAAATAAATTGCTACTTCATATAAGAATACCTCCAAATTGAGCAATAGCTTTTCAATAATTAACTTTGCTTTACAAATTGCTGTATATTTTAGAAGGAAATGAAAAAAAAATCATATGCATATTAATTTGTTTTGTGGACAATTGTATCTTCTTACTAATTCTGAGTGTGAATTTCATGCATCTGAAAATCTGTCATTGTCCCAGCAATACCTCTAATGTTACTGCAGTATTGGTACCAGTTAATTCTTCTTACAGCCGCTGGTGTAGCCACTCATTTTCATGAGTGTAAGTAAGTCTAAGCTAAATTTAAAAAGCAAACCAACTCAAAAAAAAACCACAAACCAACCCAAAACAAACAAAAAAACCCCAGAAAATTGGGAAAGGTGTGTGTTTTTTAGAGGGGGGAAAGAAAATCTATTTTTTATTTTCACAGACAAGACTAAACACAACTTTAATACCTTTCAAGTGTTGCAACAGAACAAATCTCTCTTCTGTATTGAAGTGCAGGAAACTTAAGCGTGTCCATTAGAATGGAGATATTAAAGCCTGTGTATATTTAGTATGAATGGCATTCTTAGTTGAAATGCTTATATATTATTCAGTAGTTTAAAAAATAATTAGAAGCTCAAGGAAAAAAATATTAATCATTTTAAGATCACATTCTTTTCTCTCTCAAAGTAAATGTGCATCTCTTCTTAAAAACAGAGACTGCTCAGTGTAACACAGAAAAGCCTTATTCTTACCTGCTACAAATTTAATCACTTATGCCTTTTTTTAAAAAAAAAAAGAAAAACCTCTGCCTGTATCTCACACTATATTTTAAAAATGCTCGGGTGTTTAATTAATTAATTAATTAATTTATCTGATTCAAACCTATTTTTGGAGTTTTCTGCTGAAAAGAGCAACCTACAGTAGCAACATCAAATTCAGTACTTGATCCATTGGTATCTGCTTTTGGTAGATGTTACCTTCATCCCTCAAGTTTTTTTCTGGAGTATGGATTTATGTCATCTTAGGCTTCAAATCTAAGCTGATTCTTGGATCTGAAGGCTCATTTGCCAAACAAGCATCTCATTAGTTCATGTCTTGTCTCACGGGACACTAATTCGGTAGCTTCAAATTTCTCTTCTTTTGCCAGAAGGGACACATTGAGAAACTAGTGTAGGTTATATGTCATTTCCTCGTCTGTCCTTCTTTTAACACCCCCAAGCTTCTTTGTCATCATTAACTTCTGCATTTCAGGTCACTCTCCTGCTCACTATTTTTGAAATATTCAATTATGCATTCTTCATAGCTGGATTTTACATCAGTCATGCCATAGGCATTAAAGAATCACATTGATTCTGTCATTGAATAGGGTGGTTTAACATTTCCCAATATTCTTCCCAACTACAGAACTGTTCTAATTATGTTCTAATTCTAATGCCTTTATTAATCCACTCGGCAAGCTTGTACTTTCACAGTTGCTTTTTCTCAGACGGAGCATGCAGCCTGATTCACGTTAGCCTCAAAGGGTGGATGTGTACTTGGAGGCTTTAGGGCTTGGGCTTTTCTTTGGGAACGCTATGTCTTTTCACTTCATGCACTGTGGTAGAGAATGAATTGATCTGATGTACTTTCAGACATGTTGAAAGAACTGCTTTTTTTTTTAAAGATAAAAGCTGTATAAGTATATAAGGATAGCTTCGATAGCTTCCATTTATTGTGCCCCACGTGTATGTGATACCTTCTCTGTTCAGGTATGCCAATTGCCAAAAGAAACTGTGCGGTACAAGTGACTAACACAAGGGTTGACACAGAGTCAATAGGTGGATCTCATCTGAGCTATTCCACATCTGTTTCTCACTTTCTCTGCATATGGAGACGATGACAATATTTCTCCACAGAAATATGTGATTTAATAGATGTTTATGAACACAGTCATGTGTTTTTGTAGTGCCATCTATCCTTACATTTTCAAATTATATCAAAAAAAGCTGTTTTCTTCTACAGCTCCACTTGGTTGGATAAGCGTCTCTTATGTTTGAAAAGGGGGGGGACTGAGGCGTGAAGCGCTAGTTTCTTAATCAAGTTTAGCACTAGACTTGGTTAAATCTAGGCAAGTTTTTCTTTGATTGAAAACATTTGTTTGAAGAACGTAACTCAAATGTCATAACTTGATGTCTTCGAACATCAAGCAGCTCAAAAGCAGGTGAAGTGAACACCAAAGACACCCTTTTCTGAGTAACGTACCAGAGGATGAGCATCCTGTTTTAACCTGAAATCAGCTGTGCCTCCTTCAACGCTGTCTGGCACTGCGGAGCTGCTACTAGAAAGATTAGTAAAATATTTAACCAGGACTAATTAAAATCCAGGTGTCTAAATTCTCTGTTCTATCTGCTAAGCAAACTTGTCCCCACTTTGGGATCATCAGATGAAAGGTGACATTGAAGTGCATTGTATTAATAACCACATCTCTAATTAAAGCCGTGGCAAATTACTAGCCTGCCATGGATGACTTTGACAGAAATAGGATACTAGGCCATGATTGTATCATCTACAAGGAACTGACATTTTAGTTAGCTGTGGCAGTTGAAATTTGGGACAAACTACAACAGACTTTATACAGCTGAGATTCCCTGTGTCTCCAGTGACAAAATCACTTAGGTCCTGTATAATCAGACCCATTGTAGCACCTAAACCTTTAATTTCCAAGGACTGCTGTGTCTTCACCTATAATATAACCATAGAATTGTCCATTGTTTTGATATAACTGTATGTCCTGATTCTTGCTTGCATGGTTTTACTAGCTCACACCTATAAGAAGTACAAAGAAAGTCAAAAGTTTAATTAGTATTGAAGGTTGATGGTGGCTCATACCAAAGCAAGGCAAGTCAAGTTGAAGTGTGAAATCAAATATTTAGATATTCACCCCCAAGCCTGGCACCTTTGCTGTAGCCTAGGGTGCGAATAGCCTTTAGCGAACAGATGTAGAGCAGGGACCGTAATTTATATGAAGAACAATTATGCCGGCTTTACTCTGTCAGATTTGACGTACTGCTCAAAGTATTCTCCCTCCTAAATCTGCCTCTCTACATTTCAGCGGTGACATTTTGACTCTGTTTCTATGATAACCAAATACTAAACAGGGAAAAATACGATATCGTGATGAGTTCTTTTCGGGCTTAAATAGCATCCATTGTTCAGGAAAAATCAACTCAAAGACGTGGAAAGGCTATTTTGGTGTTCAGATGTATTATACTGAAATGTTCCTTATTTTGAAAGATCTTGCACTGCCTTCAAGTTACTAATTTGAAAGTGAAAACTGAGAAAATTGACTAATAATTACCTATGAACTTCACTGTCATCCCCTTAAACAAAGGACCTGTTATACACATCTTCCAACACATCTCTCTCTATAATTTTTCATCCTGTAAACTAAAATAGGAGTTCTAAGTATTTAGATGCCAATCATTCACACTGACTATAATATAATTCCTTAGGAAGTAAAATCTATCACAATGACATTATTCATGATAAAAAAAATACTCAATTTCATTTAAACTTGAGGAATCTAGCTGCAGTAAGCCTATTTCGTTAAAAGTAGATATTATTTGGCAACTAATATTCACGTAAGTTTACATATGTTTCGCTGTATCTTAAAGTAATGTTTCTCTCATTGTAACTTTATAGGATTTAACACCTGAAATGAAAGCTTTTGTGGACCAATATGGGAAGACTACTGATGGAAAAATAGGAATAGTTGAGGTAAGATGGTTACTTTATAACAAAAGACTGACACGTTTACTTGTAGAAAATACATTTAGCACCGAACAATGTGAGCATAATATGCAAATATTTTGGATTTTTAGTTACACAGAAAATTTCTCCCTCTGTCTTAAGGTCTTTAGTATTTTTTTTACTAACGAGATTTTTTCATTAACAAAAAGTAAGGTGTTCCTAACCCCTCTCCAGACATTTCACTACATTTCATTTAACT
Organism: Larus michahellis; assembly: GCF_964199755.1. Taxonomy (NCBI): domain Eukaryota; kingdom Metazoa; phylum Chordata; class Aves; order Charadriiformes; family Laridae; genus Larus; species Larus michahellis. The sequence continues at coordinate 141,785,245 of NC_133897.1, read as the reverse complement.
TTGCACGCTTTATTCAGTACAAATGGGCAGCAACAGCAATTTAGTTTTCCTGCAAAGCTGTTAAGAACTGTATTTTAGAAATTTAAATTGTGAAAGGTAAATTTGATATATTTCTACCTACGATTCTGAACCACTCCTACAGTAAGGATAACACAGAAGCGAATGCAATTGGGCGATCACTGTATGCAGTCTGTTCTAAAAAGCACATACATGGTAAGAGAGCAGGTTAATCATGTCGAAGTTAAACAATATTTTAATGTTAATAGTATAATAGTAATTTTAATAGATACAGCTTGTGAAAGATCAAGATTTCTTATGAATTCCTTTCTTGAACTTTAACAGAACTTCAGGCAGAAAACTCCCCTGTTCCTTACTCCTACTTTCTAAAGAGGGCAAAGATAACCAGCCCCTTCCTACACATACAGCCGCTCAACAATTAGTTACATATATTAGTATTAGTACATACATATTAGTATTAGTACATACGTATTAGTAACTATAATTCAGGCAACTTGCTAGGAAAGGGGGAACCATTGTGTTTTCTCTTGCTTTCACTGTTCAGCGCTGCAAGTCAAAAAGGAGAGTTTGCTGGGTTACAGCTTGAGAAGTCACTTTTTCAAGCCTAAATCTACGACTCATTTATGTCACTCTGAGTGCAGTGAGACTGCGGTTTTATTATTAAATGCTATTATATATCTTTTTCTGATAATAAGAAATCTGACCTAGAGAGCTAATTAAGAAACAGCTGGAAACAAGCCAGGTCTGCAAAATTTCTACAGTGACTAACTTTGGGTCAGTAGCTAATTTTAAAACAGAGGACTGAATAGAATCCGTAAAAGTCAATAGGAAGTATCACTGCTGATATAATATATCATTTGAGGGTATCTTTTCTCCTCTGTCATGTGTCTGAATTGCATACACTTGTTTAAATGTGCATGTAATTATGACTAAACTACCATGGAAATATGAACAGTTTGTTTCACTTGCAGTTATAATTGATTTTTAAAAATTCATCTTTTGACAATACTTAGCATTGATCGAATAGTTCTGCATCTAAAAAGAACTAGTGGTTAGTTGGACTAACGGATTGTTTGGTTTTGGACTAACAAATGCTTCTTCATTTGGTACTGAAGAATCCTATTTAATTTAGTATTTTTGCAGATGTGTAATAACAAGCACTGGATGCAAGAAGAATGCGTAGACAGTGCCTGAAAAAGACTTTCTTGGCTTAGGAAAGAGAACTGGAAGTTTTACCTTTCAAATTCTGTTTCTGATTCTGCTATTGACTTAATGGGTAAAGGTGAGCAAATCCGATAGGGCCTGATACGGTGCGGTGCTCACCACCCCCAGTGAAGTGCCAAGCGTGCTCAGCATCCACGGAAGCCATTGAATAGTGAATAGTACACAGTTCAGTGACTGAAGGGACTTTCTCCCTTAATATAGCAGTTTCCCAACCCAATAGCTATATTTTATTTCACTTACATCAGCACGAAGCTTGATTTGGAAAGTGCTGATGGGACTCAGACAAAATGTGTTGTACGTGCAGAGCAGTATGATATTAAAGTTGGTATTTGGACTTGATTCTCCTTCCTTATAAATAAAATGTCCAGTAATTCCAGACTTCTCATATTTCCATAGTGCATGAAATAGTTTTTCTGAAAAAATTTATGAATGTTGTTTAAAAACATTGTATAGCATCTGTTGCGTATAGCCATTCAGACTCCCAGCCATCATAATGAATACCCCGTGATGGAAAACGTCCTAGTGAATAATGAGTTTTCAGGAAAGGTCTGTTGACTGAGATAAGGAGGAGGCCTGGGTGGCTTCACAGAGGAAGGAGTGGATTTCCAACTCAGATTAAGTGTCGTTTCTGTCTTTGCAAACACACTGCAGTTAGTTCGCTAGATTTTATCCAGTGCCCTCCAGCTAAAGGCAGAGTCTGACCTGTCCACTTGCTTGTCATTGCGTAAGGGACCTTTCTTTCACCTTTTGTACTCATTCAGGCCAACGCTTTCACTAAGATGTGGATGTGAAACCCAAGGTTTCGAAACTCAGGACAGCGGTAATTCCACCTTCAAATCATTTGAAGCTTACTCATGCCATAAAAATAACTACTTATTAGCATAAAATATTCTCTGTACTCCTATTCCCTATTATAGGATTTTAAAAAGCGAATTCACTGTTATTAGGTGAAAGGAATTTTAAATAGCATTAAATATCAACAGAATTTACTTAGAGAATGCATTATAGAAAATCGTTCTGATATTGTTTTAAGTACCGAGAGTCTTTTTTTCTGCTAGGTAACCTATAAAGACGTACCTCAGCCTGCAGCTGAGCAGAGAGGACTCAAGCCAGTCTCAGGCTTTGTGGTCGTCCTCGATTACTCACGATGCAGAAATAGCCAACATTCTCCATAAAGGCAGCAGACCTCACAGAAATTCTCACTAAACCGCTATTGCTGCCATACACGAACTCGTAGCGGTCCGCACCCTTATTCAAACATGCTCACAGAGTCCCCTGTGCTTATCCTCACAAAGACGTCGCCATTAGAGACGTCATTAGCACCAGGTTTCCATCTTTCCTCTCTTAATGGTATAGCTGGGACTGGGAAGTTGAGCCTGTTTCCACACAATCTCATCCCTTAATAATGCAGAGTTTTCCACAAAAAGCAATTTAATGCTATTTGATGCATGAGCTTGGAGAACTGGCCTGCCCTTTAGCTATATTGTTTCTATTCCGCTAAAGGGTACAAAAGAAAGAAAACACCAAACACATTTTTTGGCAGAAGCCTGAGCTAATATTGGATATTGAACTACTACATCTTTGTAACATAAAAACCTGTGCTTTCTCCCGAGACTTACAGGGGGCGAAGAGGTATAGCTTAAAATAAGGTAATTTTCTTCCACAGGTAATATATTCTGTACCTCAAATACAGTTTGGTGCTGCTAGTAAGCTGTTAATGATTCTCTGGAATGTTACTGTTTCACATTTACCCTTGCACCTTGTACTATTTTACTATTCACCAGACTTTATAAAAGGTCCCACAAACTAGGTCTTATTTATAATTTCCACACATGTAAAGCCTTCCTGGTGTCATAATCAGTCCCTTCCCCCCAACTCCGCTTATTATTATAATCAGTTCTTCCATTCCGTGTTTGTTGTTAAGTGGAAATATTGATTTACTCTAAAAATCAAAGCTCCCCTGTGTTGGGAGAAATAAAGAAATTTTTCCCTAAATCAGTACTGAGTTACACACAGTAACAGCTACTACATACATATGAACATGTACTTACCCACACATGTATATGCTATTTATAATGGAGTAGGTTTTGAAAGCTGCTGACAAACACACATTGCTTAAGTTGATCGGGTTTGGTGTTCGGCCATTTAGAAAAAGCGCTCAGAACACTCTGATGGCCCTGACAATCTGTCATCAGCTGCTCCATCTCCCTGTGGAGAGTGCTCTGATGTGTCTTTTTAGTTGTACCAACACTTAAAGAATATAACTGATTCCTTGCACAGATAATTTCAGAGAAGCAAGAGATCTGTCTCCATCCCCTTGTTGTGCCTGCAGAGTGAGAGGGAGAGCTGAAGTCACCTACGGCGCCGTTAGAACCCAAAAAAAACGCCTGAGCAATTAGGCAATAACACTGAAATAGACAGAACAAGAGATTTGAGGGTGTGAAATAAATGCAGAAAACCAAAGATTTGAATCAAAATTTTAAGATGGGGCTCCAGAAAGTCTGCAGATGATATTTTTCACAAAAGAATGCAGCTAAGAAATCCGTCTTTCTCCATTTTCTCTTCCTTGTAAGCACAGCTGGTCTATTCTTCAAGTAGAAAGTTTTCTTTAATCAAAACACATTTCATACATTTTGAGGACAGAAAAAAAATATTGGGCTTTTGTTAAAAACAAATCATGATTTTACATTAAATTATACAGCATACTCTCCATCTTCTACATTTGTCACTTGCCAAAATTGAGTTATAGTAAATGAACATTTTCAATAATCAGTACAATAATGTCTGATTTTAAAAAAGCCTTTTGTAGAGTTGAGGCACTGGAAGAACCACCCCTGATTTTGCAGGGCTAAAAGCCCTTTTGATTTCTTTCTGGTATTTATAGCTCTTCTTGAACACATCTTTGTGCCTGACAAATGCTCACCAGTTGCCATCCCCTTACCCTTCCCACTTTCTTTTTTTTTTTTTTCTCCTGGCTTTTCCATGTATTCTTCTGTTTACCTTACACGTGTTCTTCCTGTCAGTGTTCCTCTCTCCTCTTCCTCAGTGTCTGTGAGTAGTCTATTTTCATCACTTTGTTAATTCATGGTCCTTCACATTTATCCTCTAAACATCCTTGCGTTATGCTTTCCCTTCATGCCGATTCCAAGGTTTTCACCACCGATCCTAACTCTGCAGGGGTGAACTTTTTTCCCCTCTCTCACCAGCTATCCCTTCGGTAAAGTGCTGTTTCCCTCCCTTCTCTCGGACCTCAGTTCTGTTTGACCTTGGTGAATGTGGCAAAGCTGCAAGCCAGAAGCCTTTCAGAGGCATCTTCCAAACATTTGAGCTAACAGGATGAAGCTCCCTGTGGGGCCAAAATAGGGCAGTATGAGCACAAAGAATTCCATACTCTTTTAACAAGTTTCACATTCTTTTACAGGCTCAGCTGGCCTAATGAAGAATCAAAATTTAATTTTTCTTAAATTCTGTTACAGCTTGCTCAGATATTACCGACGGAAGAGAATTTCCTGTTGTTCTTCAGGTGCCAGCAGCTAAAGTCAAGTGAAGACTTCATGCAGGTGCAGTATGAAAAGTTGCCTTTTGTAAAATCACCCGAGACCCGCTTGCCATAAATATATCATTAAAGCATTCACGTTCTGATTGCAGACATGGAGAAAATATGACAGCGACCACAGTGGCTTCATTGATTCTGAGGAGCTCAAGGTAAACCGATACTTATGAGTAGGCACGACATGAGACCAGGCGTTGGATTACAGCCATCTGTTTCTTCAGATACCCACCCGTTCATGTTTTTGCATTTCAAACATGACGGGAAAGCAATATGATTAGCTGATGTTTTTATCGCCAGCAAATTATTTAAAGTGAAACTCTAATCCGATCAATGTTTTTTAAAGCATATTTTAAGTCAGATCAATGTTTGTCTCAAGTGACTCAAGGTAGCGGGTACTCTAGCTTAGAAGTAAGAAAGATTAAGAAAGCAAGATAGGCCTCTGAAAACTATGTTGTTCTTTTTTTTGGTATATTAGGGACGAGGGATGTTTTGATTTTTTCCCTAAGGGCATCACTACCATTAATCACTATGCTGCAGGTCAGATCATGCTCTCTCAAGTATCCTGTAAGCCTACAGTTCCCTGTAATACTGTTAGGCTAACGAAACTGGAATTATGTTGCCCCTGCTTGGTTAACTTGGTGGGATTTTGGTATCAGCTTGAATATGCACAAAATAAGAGCATAATCGAGGTTATTCCATTAGCCACCTTAGCCTTGCAGAGTTAACAAACCTTAAAACTAGAGTCAGAAAACTAACAGAAATTTGTAGAGGCTGAATCACAGCCTTACAGAATCACAGAGGGGTTGGAAGTGACCTCTGGAGGTCTCTGGTCCAACCCCCCTGCTCAAGCAGGGCCATCTACAGCCAGTTGCCCAGGACTATGTCCAGATGGCTTCTGAGTATCTCCAAGGATGGAGACTCCAAAACCTTTCTGGGCAACCTGTGCCAGTGCTCAGTCATTCTTACAGTGAAAAAGTGTTTCCTGATGTTCAGAGGGAACCTCACATGTTTTAGTCTGTGCCTACTGCCTCTTGTGCTGTCACTGGGCATCAGCCTGGCTCCATCCTCTCTGCACCCTCCCTTTAAGTATTTCTAGACATTGATGAGGTCGCCCCAAGCCCTCTCTACTCCAGGCTGAACAGTCCCAGCTCTTTCAGCCCTTCCTTGTAGGAGAGGTGCTCATGTACAGCAGACTCCAAGTAGAAAGGTACCATTTTCCACAGTTCAACTGCACTTGATGCCTTACTGTACCTTTAAATTCAGTTCACAGCAAGAGAAAGACCTAGTGGTGTTTATCCATCTAATTTGGACTATTTTGCCCATATGTGGTATTCTAAAGAAGAACTACATAAGCTTTATTAACTAAAGCACCAGGAGATCAAATTGTCTGAAATCCTTACAGCTCTTCTGTTCAGAAGAGGAATCCACAACAGACAGTTCACATCTGTTTTCCTTTTCCCTTCTTTGAGTTTGGTATCTGTGTGACATTTGCCGAGGGTCCTACCTCAAGGTAACCCTCATGCAGATGAGCCCATTCTTCTGCTGTCTGGTGGCAGCAGGTTGGTGTATCTAAAGTTTGTAGCATCAGGAGGAGGCCACGCACGTACCACTTGAGAACTCTCCAGCTGTTAGGCGATGCCTTAAGGACTGTTGCCAGCTGCTATCATTTAAAATAGACTTAAAAAGGCAGGGCTGACTGAGGACCAGCTGAGGAAGGAAGACATTTTAACTGGATCCCTAATGGCCCTATCTCTCTTGTGCTGCGAGATTTTGTCCACCTCAGAGAAACAGGCCATTTTAACATATTGAAAATAAGACATAAATGTCCAGTTTTATTTTTAGATCAGTATTTCTTGATAAGCCCAAACATTTTAAGTATTTGCTATATGAGGAGGACACCATACACCCACTCACAACTTTGTAAGAGAAATTTAAGCTGGAAATCAGGAAAACTTTCTAACAATAGTAACGGCAGTGGAATACGTTGCCTAAGGGGGAGGCAGACTCTCCATCACTGCCTGTATTTAGGAAAGGTTTGGCGATAGCTCAGATCAGACAGTAACTCAGGAAGTTTAGATGTAGATGCTCCTGTCTTGAGACATGGAGATGGACTGGACAGCCTTTCAATGCCCTTTCCAGTTCTATTTTCCATGAAAGCACACAATATTAAACATGCCTCCATTTGCAACATTTCAGTCATGCTCTTTGTATACAAGCTACCAGGCAGGCCTTCCACCGTGGAGGGGGCCAGACTGGAAGAACTATAGCGGGTATTAGCCATCTGACTATTGACATGGTTGCATTCAAGTTCAAGAATGTCATCTATATACAAATAGATTTTCTTATGAGCTACCCCATTTTCTGTCTTGAAATGTGGCCCAAAATTCCACGAAGACAATGACACCCCAATTGATGACAGTAATTAGGTACCTCATCAAGCATTGACAGGCATATGGACATCTCAGATCTAGTACAGAAATTTAAACCACTCAATGGATGGAAATAATTTTATTTTTTAAAGTACAAATGGCTGGTGTTTAAAGTCATGTGATAACCATATCAAATTCTCATTCAAAAAAGACCCACTGAAACTGGCTGCACACTTCTAAAATAGAAGGTAGGAAGGAGCCACATAAGTTAACATTCACTTCTAGCACCGGGTACTGCCATAGGCAAGGAGAAAACTTGATTAATCATTGATCTTTTCTGTAAAACTGTTCCTATGTTGCAAGAAGTGATTAGGCATCCCAGTTTTCAAGGAGACTCAAGGTTAATTAGTTTAGTTTACTGACAGAGCTGATTAGGAAGCAGTAATACTTGAAAGCCAAACTATTTTTTCCAAAATCACAATACAAAAAACGGCATACAATGCAGAAAGTTTTATGAGTCACTTTTTCCAAATAAAACTTGAATTGATCAAAAGAAACTGTTATGTTCTTAGCTGTTAATTACCACTTCTTTTCATACTTATTTGGAACTTCAGCAGTAAATACTAAAGTGGGAGTAAAATAGTATTTCCCATTACTTTAGTCAGAAGTTAGCAAGTCAAGCATTTTATGCTGTAGATAAAAGCTCACCTATTACTCTTCTTATTTTAACAGAGCTTCTTGAAAGATTTACTACAGAAAGCAAATAAGCAGATTGAAGACTCAAAGCTAACAGAATACACAGAAATAATGGTAAGATTATTCACAGGCATATTTCATCAAGTCTGGACTAATCCAAACTCTCTTTATCTTTAGCCACTGGAAGGCTCCAAATGACTTGGAGCTCCACCAGGTCCAAATTAGGCTAACTATGTCATTGCCACAGAGAAACGACTGTGGCATCGAGCACTGCAAGTACTTTGGCAGCTACAGAGCTTTTGATGGGCAGTGTTCAGTGCTGCTTAAAAAAAAAAAGCTCAGGAATTTTCAGTCTTCTTAGTGTTTATATAATACCAGTCCACACCATACTATTTTCCCCTGTTACGCTTCCCTGTGCCATTAGTTGTAAAATTGAAGTCTTCACAGTTGATAGGAGAAAAATTTTACCTGTCATAATTACGTTATTTGGGGTTACTTTCTCTCTTTTGCCTTCTTTCAGTGCTGTAGTGTCTGTTTAGTGTCTGTCTCTTGTTTTAAAAGCCATCACTGTACAGTGGTCTTTCAGACTTACAAACATCTCATTCTTTCCTTCTCCCCCACTTGAAGGAGAAACAGATGTTTTAGATAAACACTAGGACAAAACTGTCACCTCCCTGGCCTTAAATCAGCCCATCCTTGGGGCGCTCCTCCCACCCCATAGCTATGATGCTCCATGATAGGGACCGGTATTGGCTTCTGAGTGGAGGTTTCAAGAAAAGACAGACTCAGAAGTCTTGTCTTCAGGAAATGCGTAACACTACATTGTTTTGTTTTACCAGCTTGTTTTCATCATAAAATATTTTTAGCAATCAAAAATGTGCTAGGTAAACACACTAGCACTCAAACGGGCCTGAGAATGGCTCATCCAAACTTGTGTTTCTCCTGGAAAATGCTGGTTTGTTGCACAAGTATAAACCATTTACCTAGAATTGTCACTGTTTATTCACTGGTGAAGATAACATATATCCTTTTAATGCAGGGAGCTTTTTAACCTCCGTCTTAAAGCGTGCTCTAAGTTCTGGGCTCTGCAGAGAGACATAACGACAAAGAATTAACAGCAGTAAGAAATAAAGCATAAGGCCAGCTCTCTCATAATCTCCTCAGAAACTAGAAAAGACGACTAATAGAAAACATATGGTCCTGAGCAGCTGCCGGCAAGCACAGCCAGCCACTAACAACCCATCAAAATACAAAATATGTTGACTTCACAGCTGCTGCTGCTGCTTACCTCCCCCAAATGCAAATCTCCTTTCACGGGAAATGCATCTACAGATGCTTTTATACAAGGAGAGGAAGTGTTAAAAGCAACCAGGGTTCTACGGAGAAATAAATGCTTATAGAATCGGTCTCTTTTCCGGTCTCCTTTGCCATTTATTGTGTATTAACCAAGTGAAATCGGTTCTTTTTTCATGGCACTAATTCTGCCTTTAAAAGGATATACACTTCTCTCAGTACAGGATGCCGCTTTCCCTCTTATCTAAAAATTACATCTAAAATTACTGTGATTGAAAGTGATGGGATGGAGCGTGGGTGGTGGTGTTTTCAGTACAACGTCTAACAATTTTTTGTACAGTTTGCCGCTTTTGTGACTCTTTTATACAGCAAAGGCAAAATAATACTTGAAAGTAGAAAAATGGAGCTATACAGACATAAAAACTGGGAGAGGAAGGCCCACGCAGGTGTAATATCTCCATCGACTTCTAATAGCGAATATAAGCTGCTTGTGCCGCTCAAGCAGCAGGAGCTCACGCTTTCAAGGGCTCAAAGGAAAACACTTTAATACAACAGGATGATTAAAAATTATTAGAAAGAGTATTCACATATTTTGTCAAATTACGTTTATAATTAAATTATAGAAATAAATATATTATTATTTGGAGACACTTAATTTCCCATTTTCATACCATCAACAAAATGTGATCATCTACAGCGTCTGTTCACTCTTTTCTCGAAATATATCACAGAAACAGAATGTGATCTTTACTTAAATAGTTACACCTAGCAGCCAATTGAATGAAATGTCTATTATTTTCTAAGGAATTGAATGCCTTGGATTCTATTGAACTTTAGCTTACAGTTGTTTCACCTTTATGAATGGAGAATAGCGATGTTAGATCATGACACAAAGTCAAAAGTAAAATGTTATCACGTCAACGCTCCTTTCGTGTATAAATAATTACATGCGGGTGACTCACACAGGACATTCATCACTGTAGGCAGGTTAAGACCTACCTTACAGTAGTTTAATCTGAATTCTTCATCTGGTTTCTTATCAAGCTTTTGCAGTAGAGTTAATTACTATAAATTACTTCTTCAGTACTTTAAATACATGTGTAACACAGCAAACGTGACAGATAAAAACACGGGGGCATCGTTTCAGCGTGAAATAAAGGCTAAATTTAATTGAATTTAAGTTTTCCTAAGACGTGTTTTCTTCGTTATGCTGATTAATTTTGATTAGTAACATAAAATTATATATTCTTTCAGCTCAGGATGTTTGATGCAAACAATGATGGAAAGTTGGAGCTTACTGAACTGGCCAGGTATGTCTTCTGTTTCTTTTCAGAACAAATATTATGTACCGTTTGCTGTTACGGAAACAGCTAAATATTTTGACCCTGTTTTTTTTCTCTCCAAAGACTACTCCCTGTACAGGAAAATTTTCTTATTAAATTTCAGGTATGAAAATTCACATTGTTAAGGTAACCTGGTACCATCACACATAACTGGTGTCACTAATGGATATTTTTTTTTTCTTCATTTTGGCATTTAGGGTGTCAAAATGTGTGCAAAAGAATTCAATAAAGCCTTTGAGATGTATGATCAAGTAAGTCTTCAAAAAACCTTTTTATTAACTGCTTTGTTTGATGGCACTTATTTTCCGAATTTGTGGAAAACTAGTCATATCCTCTGAAACGAAAAATAAATGTTTAGAATTATCTTCAATGTTTTTTTTCAGGATGGCAATGGCTATATAGATGAAAATGAACTCGATGCACTACTGAAGGATCTCTGTGAAAAGAACAAAAAGGTAATCCTAGAGGGCTTTTTTCCCCTTAGAGATTAGATTTAATTTGGATTTTAAGGACACTTTAATCCACCCAATTAAGATAAATATAGAGCTTCTAAGTCATGGCTCCCGAAGTCACAGTACAGCTAAAAATGCTGGCAGAAGTCATAGCAGTGTAAATCCTGAACTAGGGGAGTTGTGATTACATAGTGACACTGTCAAAAGCTCGCTTCTGAGACATCAGCTTTCGGCAATCTAACATACGGCTACAATATGGATAAAATGCAAATACATAAACAACATTTGCAATGTGTTACTGTTGGACAAGCTGAGAATACCCATTTTATTTTTTTTTTTGCCCCTCGTTTTTTGCCGTTTGAAGCAGACTTGTTCATGCTGGTAACTAAACAGGATTATAAAGCATTATCTGTTCTTTAAACAGGAATTAGACATTAACAACCTTGCGACATACAAGAAAAGCATCATGGCCTTGTCCGATGGAGGAAAGCTTTACCGAGCAGAACTGGCTCTTATTCTCTGTGCTGAGGAAAACTAGAACTCTCCTGTCATGTCCACTTAACTAGTGATGTACTCTATCTACACAATAACTGTGCACTATAAGGGAGTAGGCTGTATTTTTAAACTGCATATAGAAAATTAGCCAGGATGTGTGGCACATTCCTTTCAGTTTGTTTCTATACTGTTTGTAATGTACAGTTTTTGTAACAATAAGATTGATAAAGAGAATGTCTATGTTTGGGCCAGTCTGTATATTCAAAAAGAAACTAAAATATGTCGGGGTTTATTTTGGTTTTGTTTTTTTTTTTTTTTTTTTTGGCTTTCATAAACACGGCTGGAAAAAAATTAAACCTGCTGACATTGCTGTGGTCATCATATCCTTTGACACTCGCAACATTTCTTGTTGAACTACACAACAAAAAGGCCTACAGATATTTTTCCCCATTACAGCTAAATGTTTTTTTTTAAATGAAAAACATGAATTCACATTAAATATGATCTAGGTCTGAAATAGGAAAGAGATGTTGGCATGTTCGATTTCCAAAATTTAACAAGCCACTAAGAAATATTTTCAGTTGTCAAACCAAGCCCTTACAGGTCTGTGCTCTCTGCAGTTTTTCAATTACTCTTCTCATTACGAACTCATAGCGTATAGACAAAGCATTTATCCAGGATAGATCTCCACGCAGTAGTTGACAAAAATGTAGTGTTTTCACTCTAGCTGTTTAACTTTACTGAATTTAAACACAGGCACTTCAGAAATAAATGCCTTTAATCTGTCTTGGAATCCTGGCTAAATGACAGGTAGTATAGGTAATACACAGATTAACATATGATATTGTAAGTGTACCTTTCATGATTATTGCTGTGTCAGAGAATATGACAATCCATTTTCTAAACTATTTTCACATTTTGCAGGTTATAATTATTCTAGTAAATTGCTGTTTTTACATCATATTCTGTGTAATCTATAATTAAATTTAATATCCTAAGATTGTTGGTGTCTAGTTTGTCTATCTCCTGGATTCTTTTTTCTGTACCATGTAAAGGAAAAAAATATTCAAAAAAAATGTGCCTCCTTGGATCTTACGCTGAATTACTAACCTATAATAATAGTATTAAAATTTAACACTAAATGAAGCAAAAGACGTAGTACAGATTTTATACCAATTTAGTAATTTATTTTACATGGTGGGCTCTGCTTGTTACTATGCTAGAGAGGTATTTTTTAAACGGGAAACTGTAATATGGAAACAGCCCTGTCTTCTTGCATCTTAATGTTTTTTGGCCTGGCTCCCTTTTTACTTTACCCCGATTTTATGCCAGACAACTCCATGAATGTCCAGGCCGTTGCTCCCAGTACGTACTGGTGTACGAAGGAAACTGGACTGTCTTAAAGCCAATAAACCCATGTTGCCTCCATATACAGCTGTTTCAGAAGCAATTCCAGGTTAGCAGATTAGCTATACACAACTTCTCAAATGCATCTCCGTGTCCTATTTAGCAAGCAGAAGCAAATGCATTTTATTTGAAATGTGTCTCAAACAATGAGGCTCGGATCCTTCAAGATTACAGTCACCGAACTCCCACTGAAATGAATCCTTGAACTCCTCAGGTGAACTCAGGCAACTAAATACCGTTTTAGGAATGGTCTAATGGCCTTGGGCTCCCTCCAGTCTGAGCCTCGGGAAGTTAAGGAGCAGGTGGTGCAGGATGGGGCCTTGCTGAAAAAAGCCGCAAAAAAACGAAAGTAAGATTAGCTCCTTCTCTCCGCTTTACTCTCACTCCACGCACAGTGATTTGACTACTCACCGGCTTGCTCTCCTCTTTTCTCTACGCAATGTGAAATACAACTGTGTATGTTAAGTGAAGAAACAGTGAACCTGCCTATCAGTACAATAAATGATTGACATTGTTCATACTGTGCACTTGAACCCCTGGATTTTGATTTATTTTAACATTTTTAAAGTGTAAAGAAAAAAAACCCACAAACTTGCATGTAAAAATATGATGTGACTGTTTGCCAAAATCATTACAGCGGAAGAAAAAAGTGTTTAAAGCGTTTTGACAAGAAGTCGTCACAGAAACTGCAATCTGTCTTCCTGAACATGAGTAAAGTTACCTGTCACAGGTCTGTCCTGAAGCCACCCCTCTACCACCGCTGCTGCCCACCAGCTGGCTCTGCCGCCGAGCGCCACGCCGAAAGCACGCCTCAGTCCCCCACAGGCAGAATGTTTCCTGCAGTAATTTCTCATAAATAAAACTTGGATTAAAAGACGGCAACTTAAAAACCCATTTCTAGCAAAGGTGGCTACTACGTCAGCGCAAAGTAAATACGGGTAAGTCAAAACTTGCCGTAAAAACTCCAGGTTTTTAAATCTCTAAACCACTCCTGGGCAGAGCTCTTAAAAACGCCAGGTTTGGGGCAGAACGACGCATGGAATAATGAGAGAGGTGACAATAAGGAAGTTTCTGCGAGCTTCTTCCTTCTAGTAAACCTCTAGTGACCAAAAAAAAAAAAAAGTTGAAAGTAAAATAGTAGCACGCACAAAAAATTAATAACATGAGGTCGTGCAGGTGTGCCATGTTCCTGCTAAACAGAGAAACTGCCTGACAGGTAGCTACACGGGAGCTACTTTACTGAAGTTGTTAACAATTTCACTGTCTAAAAATAGGCATTTTATTTAATTAAGTAGTCAAACTAAATAAGCACTCAAGCTAGTAAATAGTCTCACACAGCCCTAGAAATTTTGCAAGCTGTGCAAAATTTTAGCCCATTCTAGTGTGAACGCGTAGAGCTGAAAACTTAACAAAATGTTTCCTATTCCAATCAAGTGGGGTGATTTCCTATTAATTTTAAAGCACAAAGCAGCACACTTTTACTAACGCTCGAAGAAAAAAAAAATAAAAATCCAGTAACTATTAGGCGCTTTAAAAACCTTTGGCATTATAAATGCAGTATTTGCTGAGAGATGTAAACCTTAAGGGTATCAAGCCGGGCACAGCGAGTGCCCGCTTCCAGCTTTGCCCACAGCACACAGTCCATCAGCGCGTCTCAGGAGCCTCACCTCGTCCCAAGCCACTGCCACCACCCAGCTGGCAGCTGTGACACAAACCACAGCCCGTTACGGACAAACGTCATGCTAATTTTCACCGACGATGTAACCGGGATTGAACACAGGCCTCGAAACCAGCGATTCGGCTTTCGTTCATGGCTGCGCTGTTCTACCCTGAAGGTGCGCGGTATCGCAGCACCGGTCTAATTCCCACCCCCCGTTTACAACTTCGTTATTGCATCTTTGAGATGATTACCCACACAAGCTCACGAAATTTCTGAACAGCACATTCCATGTGCAAATGTCAAATACAGATCAGGACGCTGAGACCCGGCAGCGCTTTTGTGTAAAAAGAACCTCGTCTCGCGAAACACGCGCACGCTGCTGCTCAACTCCACTTAAACTAGGATTAAGCCTTTGTTTCATTAGACAGCATTAGCTTTCTCTGAATAACTTCCATTTAACATTTTGTGCATTTATACTAAGCCCTTATCATAACCATGGATATAATCACTGGTTGTGGAGGCAAACCGAAATCCACACCTACCTGCTGTGCCTACAAGGAGGCTCAGAATCCATATTTAGGCACCCAAATATATGTGGCCTGATTTGCTGAAGTGCTGAGCACCTCCAAATCCCTCTGAAATCAACTGAAGTTGTTCTACACCAATTAAAAGCAGGGCAACGCACCGAAATCCCAAAGATCATTTTATTTTACTGCGTAATAAATTAGCACATAAAAGACTGGGGATTTTACCTCGGTTTAGCAGCTACAACACAAGATGCTCCCTGGAGTTAGATAAAGGTACAAATTTCCTTGCAATTCAGCGTCTTTACTTGTGTGTTATCAGCATGCGAAAAAAAGGAAAGATAAATGAGCAGTTCAAGTGCCAATGAACTTGGAAGCCAGTACGGACAGGTAGGAATCCATAGGTCCCTCAAATAGTGCCACCTTCTGCTTGTAAAGCAGACTCTCGAATTGGTAAATAATAGCAATATTCTCAACAGTAGTTGAAATATTCAAGAGGAGGGAATTCCCAGAAAGAGGAGAACCAAAGACTGACAGTGGTTCTGGTATCATAGCAAAGAGGTAATGCAACTAATCTCTTTCATTTGCAACCTCAAATGATTTTTCATAACTTGTTTATAAGCCTCTACTATAATACAATACCACTTTTACAGCACAGAATTAATCTAAGAAATTGTAACAGACAGGTTCAAAGACAGTAAATCATCAACTGAAATAAAAAGGGTAATTTCAAGGTTTATTCAAGCAGACAAGATGTACTTTTCAGTTGAAAACAGACAATTAATCCTCCTTTGAAAGTGTCTCTCATCTGAGTTCATGGAAGCGTTAACACCTTTGACTGACGGGTCATGCAAAAGTCATTTTAAAAAAGGTATTTGGATACCAGGAAAGTTTTCTTTGTGATCCATGAAAATTAAACTGCCTCTGCTACCCTACTGATTCCTTCCACCATCCCCAATGTATGCCATTACCTTTTCCCACTCATTCCTCCACTTTCTTGTCTCTCCAACTTCCTCTCCACAAAATTATTACGCCGCAAAGCAGTACCTTTTTCATACTCCCCTTTAAGTTTTGGCTGACTGGCAACCAGAGGTAGGGTGGGGAATGCAACAGCTCCAGGGCTGCGTGCTCAGGTTGGATACCATCTCCCCCCACCTGCACTATGTTTGGATTAAAGGAGCTGTGAGGACTATGCTTTATGTCGGTCTGCGATAAGTGTGCGCAACACACAGCTGTGCAGCACGTGTGGGGACTGGGCACCTCTTAAGATTTAACGATCTTTTATGCCTCTTTCCGGACAGTCTCATCGTCGTGGGCATTTAGGAACAGGTTCTTTTGGAATTTCCAAGCCCAGCCAGACACCGCCTGGGTTACGTAGTCGCTCTAAAGCCACTTTCTCTTGTCCTTTTACTGAGTTCAAATGTCACATGCTGCTACTTTAGTAACAAATAATGAAATTGTATTTAGGTAAAACATACACTCGAGATGTTCAAGATTCATCTCTTCATAGTAACATCCCTCTCCTGTCCCTAACGAGTCTCACAGCCCTTTTAATGAAGGAAATGAACCCAAGCCAGACTATGCCATTCTCCTGCAGAAGTGGACAGCTAGATCAGAGTTAAGTTTTTTCACTTAACTAAGCCTAAGTATCAGGAAACATTTTATAAACTATCCAGTGACATGTAACTCTTTAAAACATTATATGTCATTTCTAAAACCTGCATCAATGCATCGTATACACCTTGTGAAGGCAGATTGTTCAGAATGTAAAAGCAACTAACTTGCATGGTTTGAAATGGATATCATTGGTATAGGTAAGATAAAATAAACTCCATTCTTGTTATAGATGCTCATTAAAATTTAAATTTTGCTTAATTAATAAATTAATTGTCACTTTACAATTAATAATTCATTCATCTGTGGACAGTGAACAGATAGAAGAAGATACTTCAGAAGCAATACCTGTTTCTGCAAGTGATAAATGTTCTGTTATTGAATAAATACCCAGTATCTATTTACACGCCAGGCTTTAAGAGGCCTCCCTTTAATATTCTGACCTTATCAAATAAAGAAAAAAACCACTTCCCTTAAAGGACATGTTCCAGTAACTCTGACAGTTCAGAAAAGAGCTTCAGTCCCTGAAATGTTCACTATGAATTAAAGTGAGTTCCTCCTAGATGCAAAGTTGGCCTGAATCTCTCTGATGAGTAAAGCAACAAAGACCAAGAACTTTTTCATTTTTTAATTTTAGGTCAAGAAGCAGTATTGATTTTAAACTGCAAAAGCACTTGAAATTCTTTAAGTACTATTGCATAGGAACCCACAGACTTTTGCTGTGGAAGAGAAACATTTCTGAACTGAGCTCCAAAACGTTTACTTTCTAAACAAAAGACATACACAGGCAAAGTAATGTTTTAGTGGTGGCTGAGCAGAAGAATAGTGGGTCTGTATTTTTAAAGCTGCATAATGGATTTATGGCATTTACTACATCAGCAGGCATTACATCTAAGCAGGTACCTATTGCCGAAATATACAGAAAAAAAATAATTGTATCTGGGCTAGGCTTAGCCCCCTTTTCGCCTCTGCCCTCCTTTTCCATCTCACCCTACCCCCAACCAAAAAAATGCCTCTGCTTTCAATACCTAAGAAATACATTAAATAGTACACAGGATTATAACAAAAAGTATGCAAGATTAAAAAGACCATGAACATGGTTATCTTCAATCTCAGTCCAGTACTTCAATGACATGACAAACTTTCCTATTGTAAAAGTCATAAACATCCATGGATGCAAGAGACCAGTGGGAAAATATTTTTATTGTTAGCCCATCTCCAGAGGATACCCTATTAAATACCACAGAGAAATACCTGGTCACACCACAGCTCACATGCATACCTTCCAATTTTTTTCTGAAACACTTTTTTTTCCAAGCGTCAAAGCCTTATATGCAACTGTGTGCCATACAAAATGAAAATATAAGTATATGCAAAGGACAACATGCAAAGAACAGTATACATGGGCCAAACTTCTCAACTAAATCACTTTTTGGGGAAAAGACATGGATACCGTGTCAGAATTTGATCTTGACAGTAGACCTACCACAACCCAAGATGCAATAAAAAAACTTTACATTATGTTCAAGAGACTTCCTGAAGGCTGCTACGATAAACACATTTGCTTTGTTTCATTATCAGTGTCACAGATGCTATTCAATCCCCCTCATCATCACTCTCAGGAGAAAGCTGGCACGTGGAAGCCTGCGCTAGTATTGTCCACCCTTTCAGTAGAACATAGAATAGCTTGCTTCAGCTTTGTATTAAGGTGATCAAATAATATCTATGTTAGATGCTGGCATATGTAAGTGTCGCCTGAAGTGTGGGTAAAGGGACAAAACAGCTGTCAGCACTTGAAGAACGACATCCTTTAATGGTTTCTATATTCCTGACTCTTAAATCACGGTATCAATTTCCAAGCACATACAGCTATGTCCATGCCCGTATGTGTGGATGGCCTGGAGCTTGGGTTAAACAATTTAAACAAAAAAAAAAATAATAAAAAAGCATGGATTTCAGGCTGTAAAGGCCAGAGTCTGTTACTTTTTTTTTTTTTTTTTAATACTTCCATCCATTGCTTGAAGCAAGGTGGGGGACAAACAACTGGCAACTCCCTAATCTGAAAAAAGTAATAATACTAAAAGACGGACAGCAATAAACATGGTTTGTTGGGTTTTGCTTGGTTGGTTTTTAATCACTTGCTTATTTGGGATGGATAAACTGAAGTAGATATGAAGGTAATGCCATCTTAAAGCTTCTTTAGTACCAGTCTGCGAATGCAAATGAAACCTATGGATTTCTGTAAAACTCAACCAATGACATTTCAATGTTTTCAGTCCTGAATTTCTGATGTCCTATACTAGTCTTAAGTAAACCATTTTTTATGGAAAGACTCCCTTTGTCACACACACGCTAATAGCAAATGATGTTTAGTTTCTCATTTTCAAGAACATTAACTTAATCATTGCAAAGAGCAAACTCCTCAGAAAGGCATTGCTAGTCCTTAAATGCCATTTTTAAAGTTCAGCATAATTATCAGACTGGAAATGTCAGCAGATGATGAGACCTAGATGGTTATGTATTTCAAGATTTTGTAAGTAACCACAGGAGTTACATCCTATCTCAGTATATGTAGTCCTGCTGATAAATTGAAACTTTGTTATTTACAAGTTTCAGACTTATTATTCAAGTGGGAAGATTAGGACTTAATTTCTTAGTTTTTCCTGAGATTAACAATTACATTCTGTTATGGTAGTTCTGAAATGCTTGGAATTACAATACTAAGAGACAACTCCACATATCTGAGAAACAAAAAAAATCCTTTGAAATATTAAAAAAAAAAAAGCTAATTGTAGACCACGGCATGGCTATATAAAACATAATCTAAAGAACAATAAAGTTTCAGTGAACAACTGTTCTTCACTATTGGCAACAGATTAGATTGTAGATGGAAAAAAATATACATGCTATATTCAAAATATGACACTTTCAAAATATTTTTATTCAAATTAGCATACAAAAGATTCTGAAGGCTATTTCTCAATTGGTCATTTCTAAACATTCATGAAAAAGTAGTGGTTCATTTCCAAAAATCTCCACCATAGTTATGTACTTTAAGAGCCTTTTGTTTTTCTAATCATTGCTTCCATCATATCCCACTGCTCTTTGGTAACCTAATAAAAGAAAAGAGTGTTTTATTTGAATTCCATATAATAATTACACATCTAAGTATTTGTTTGAATGTAAAATGTCAAGCAAGGAATTTAATACCTTCTTCAAATCATTGAATTCTCCTGCCATAGAAACATATTCTCCACCATCCAGTCTAATAACCTAGAAAAAGCATAAACAATGTTCTTAATAATACTGGGTTTTCTGTAGCATTCCCTTGTTAGGAACTGTGAAAGTAACTTTTATTGATTTGGATCAGAAAAACCCATGCTCAAAATAATGTAGTTCAATCACTTTTAAAAGTTCTTTTTAAAGGTACGAACTACCATGCTACTAACTAAAGGTTAATAATGCTTGTGAAGAACTTCAAAGTAACAGTTTTTTGTTTCAATTCTGAAACCAGGGCTTTAAAAAGTATCAGCAAAACCAAGACCATCATCAGGTTAGTTGTATAAACAAGATCAACCAAAACTTACTGCTCCGTTAACCCAGGCTGCATAGTCACTGCAGAGATAGGCAGCAAGGTTTGCAATTTCTTCTACAGTTCCCAGACGACCACAGGGAATCCTATCAATAATTTTCTTCTCAAATGAGCCTGTTGGGTCAAGGCGGCTAAAAGCACCCTGAGAATTAAGAGAAATATTTTTAAAATATGTAAAACTACATCAGTCATTAAAATCCAGAGATCTGAGTCTGCATAAACAACATGGAAGTTAACATTTGTGAGTAAAATGTTTATACCCTCTTTGTCAGTAGGATGAAAAAGAAAGTAGGAAAAAGAAAACAATTTATCCCTGTTGTACTGATTTGCATCTACTGAGGATGGCAAGCTGGTAAAAGCTTTTCTGGAAAAAGAAAAAAAAGAAAAAAGAAAAAAAGCAGCAACCCTGCACCCCTACCCCCAAAACAACAGCAAAACCAATTGTGAAACATTTTACAGGTAGTAGTAATACCACTATTAGCTGTTACTGCTCATAATTGCAATATTTTGATTCAATGTGAAACGAATCCTCCTCTCTTCTCTTGTAGGACTGCTTTCTTTTTTCTTCCTGTTCCAGCTGGTCTGGATTACTTCCTTCAAGCCCTCCAGTCCTCCTTTTCACTCATATCAAAGCTTCGTATTTCCTGCTTAGTTTCTCTTTCTAGTTTTGTCATTTTCAACAAAACTAGTGAGATTCTGTTCTCACATACCTAAAAGAGATTCTGAAATTTTGGAATTGATGAGCTGTTTTGTTTAAAAATTAGGAGTTCAGGCAGAAATAGGTACTTCTACTCCACCAAGCGTACGAATTCACTTCACTTGAGATACCTGGTACGTACAGCTGATAAGAATCAACACTAAATATGTTGATATATTTCTTTGAAACAATTACAATTTTTTAAGGTTTCATTTATATTAGTGTAGCAGAAGGAGCAGTGGCAGGTTTCAAAAGTTCAAGAAATTCAATTTTACAAAAGAATTATTGAAAGGTAGTGTGTTCAATATTCCAGCACAGTCTCGATTACCAAGGAAATCATACTTGAATTTAACAGTTACACAAAAGGTTAGACTATCTTAAAGTTAAATCTTTACTACAAAATATATTCAAGGCTATGTTTCACTTCATGATATGTACCTTTGTTTTTATTGGACCTGGTTGAATCACATTGAATCTCATGCCATATTTACCCCATTCAGCCGCAAGAGACCTAAAAATTCATTAATAGAATGCATCAATACTTTAAAAACAATATACTAATAATGCTATTCAGCAAAAAAAAATAATATTTGAAACTGAATCAATTGTGTAAATACTAGAATTTTCCTGAAGCAGGCATTTCTACTGAAGGGATTTTTTTGTTTTTAACAAAAACATTTAAAAGAGAAAAAAAAAAGAAATCATATTCACAGACAGAGCAATATTGATTTAATAGATGCATCATAGATAAAGCAACATGAAGGAGCAACTCTTTCTCCCGCATAAATCATACAAATGACTTTGGCACCTGAACTCCTTGACAAACAACTGTTAGGCCACCATCTTTCTCTGGTAATTTAGACTATCCCACAAGTATGCGTTTCTAATATCTTCAACATAGCTCTCACATTAGATGCTTTGAAATAACACAAAACAGAGGTTACATTCTAAAATGGGACCAGTAGAATAATTTTGCTTTATAGCAATATTTTCTCTGCATAAGCAGTACTTCAGATAGATCACCTACTACGGTGAATGAATTAACTGGGTCATAAAGTCTCTGAGAAGTACACGCTTCAGTTACAGCTCCACAGAACAGAAATCAAGACCATCAATCATTCCCTCATTTTCTTCTGGATAAAGAATTCTAGTTATTAAGAGACTGCAAAACTATTCAATTCCTTCTGCCCAAGTGCAGCGGAAGATCTATTTGCTATGAAGGACTGCCCTATAGGTAATAATGGTAGAAATCCTTTTGTTTGCTGAGTAACGCGGATATGTCGCATTATACTGTTCTGAATTAAGTATAACTGAAGACCTTACCTTAAAATACTGATAGGAAACACATTTCTTTATGAAACTAGATAGTTGAAGCAACAGTATACTCCACCCAAATACAAGCAGATCTTTTCTTGGGACAAAACAAAGACGAAAGCACTATAGACCTTGAACAGTTTCCCTAATAATTGTCTTTACGTGCCTATTTGTCAAAGAGAATGCAAGACAATCTGATTATCAAAACTCTGTAATTGAAATTTTAGAACTTGCTATTGCCAAAAAAGTAGTTCCATTTGTCCCTATCTTGTCCTTGTGATAGAATACATCCACTCGTCCTCGTGATAAAAATCATCATAATAATAGCAGTTAATGGTTCCTTCTGTAAGAAGTGTCAGCATGCTATTTTCTTGCTAGGATACCAGAGGCTGGAAGGTTCTCTTACGATACAATGGAATAGGAGGACTATACCAACCAGAGCTGATCTTTATAGATCAATTACAGTATCTCAGAGATGTGAAAAGAACACGTGTTTTGCTGCATTACTCACTTGCTCATTGCTTCTACACCAGCTTTGGCAGAGGCACTCGGCAACACAAATCCTGAACCACTCTCTGCATAAATTGTTGTAATAGCCAGGAATGCTGCTCCTGGAAGTTGCAAAACCATTTAAAAAAAAATAAAAACAAAACCACAACAAACAAACACAAAATGCATGAAGATCAAACTCTGAACTTAAGGTAAAAAGCAGCTTCAGTGGTACAGAAGTCTGCAGCTCAAGTGTTAGTGATACCATTTCACTCTGGGTTGTAAAAAGATATATTAAAAATCTAGTCTTGGAAGCTTTGCTTTCAAGCCTTTTTATTTCAGTTCCCTCTTCTCCATTAATGTTAAGAGTTATTCCACGTAAGTGTAAATAGATATTGATTAGGCTCCAAAGGTCTAGACCCTCAGAATTCTACTGAAGTGGAGGCCTAAGATATTACAGTGTCTTTTTAAAAGCTGCCCTACCCTAGTAGTCACTAATCAGGTAATTTGACCTAATTTCATCAATTCCTGACACACCAAAAAAAAAAAAAAAAAAAATCAGCATTAACAATTAGGTTTGGCATAATCTTTAAATGATGCAGTTTAGGCTTGAGTTAAAGTTTATGCAGAAATAAATAAGAGTTTTTAAAAGAAATTTTCAGAAGCTTTTTCTGCAGTAGAGCTTATGACAAAGTTAACCTGCATAGCTTTTTTTTTCATTATTATCACAACAAACTGTATTATAAAAAGACCACTTTCTTTTATATATTACATTTTATACCAGATTTGGCAAAAAAAATATGGAAAATAATGGAAACTGCAACTGTTCATTTAATCTTTCTTTTACAGAAGCCTGCAAATTTTAATTGTCTGATCAATGACTAGCATGAACTTCTGTCACTGGAGGACGAGGGACTACAGTTCACTACTTACGCCACAGTAACTAAAATAACTGTTCTACTTACTGTATTTTAAAAATAATTTAATTAGAATAGCTACCCAAGGGATATTTCTAAAACAATATAAGTTACTGAAAGAACGTATGTGATGATGAAGTAGAGACTCAGTTAAAGGATTACAGTAATGTTACACAAGAGAAACTAAAGAGAACCCTAAACAAGCATTGACAGAAACACCAGCAGATACCCATAAACCATGGACCCTATTTATAAAAAAGGGAGAGACTTTGAAAAGAAAAAGCAACACAGGCAAAAAATACACAACAACTTTGAAGTTATCTAGAGTTGGTTGCTAATTATACATTTTGCAGAATTAAATCATAGAATTTTTAAATTACAGGTTAAATAGAGGTGAGGTGGGTGAACCTAACACAGAAGCAAGAACAACTAACAAATCTACAGCTCTGAAGTTTAAACTACACTTCTGTTCATACAAAATTTTTATTTCTAAAGCCTATATTCATAAAATGGACAATATCTAACCAATTAACTCCTCTCATTTTGTAAAACTTTAGTGCATAAATAAATAATGCACTAGCAGATTACAAATCCCTTTTAAATACCTGTACAAATTTACGAGACTAAAAGCAGAGCACTTTTATTATTTACTAAATTAGGTTTAATGTAGGTCACGCTGCAGACTTAAAGGATGTGCCAGTGTTCTAGTAACTGTCAGACTGTTGTAAAAATATTTGCATTGGGCAGCATCTCCATCACTTCAGAAACTAAGGTCTCAAATAAACAAGCAAGTAAAAATGGGGGTGGAGGATGAGAGGACAAACAGGCACACTTGATTTACTTGCAAAAACATATCTTAAAGAAAGCCTTAAATAAAAAGGTCTTACTTACAGTTAGAATCCCCTAGAAAGAAGGCATGCAAGTAATAGCAAAAGAAATTCAGGTCTTTCGGAAGCTTAGAAGTGAAAGACAGAGAGACAACATGAAGGCTGACTTCTGGATTTTGCCAAGTTTGAGGGCAGAAGCAAAGAAAGTAGTTTTTCCTTCAACAGCAGCAGAGAAAAAAGGCATTTTTAAAGCCATATTTCACGTTACTATAGGGAGACACTGCATGCATCTGGAAGGCCACAAATGATATAATGATGTAGTAAGTCAGAGTTGGGGATGTGTTTTTAACGTGGGAATATTAGCACTAGAACAGTGGACATATGCTGCTAAAATATATGTGGGAAATACCTTGTCAACTGACCAAAACCATTACAGACTTATTGAAACAACATTAACTTTATTATTGTTCTCATTAAATAGTATAAACCCAGTGAGTACTTTTTGGAGAGGAGTTTTGAAGAAATTCCACTAATTCAGGAGATAGAGAATACTGTGCAAATGCAAAGGGATTATTTCAACATAGTGGCTGTACCTAGAAAAAAGGATTCAGAAGTGAGGGCACATGGAAAGCCATAATATAGCTCACTGGTTTTAAATGCTATTTGAGATGATATCATTCTGATAAAAAAAAAAAAAAGCTCGATGTTTTTAAATTCATAACTAGAAGATAACGTAAAAAGAAAACAATTTTCATTTTACATTGCAAAAAAGCAAGTACATACTCTATGATACAACATAGAAGGGTATACATTATCTTTCCGTTAAAGACAATAATCAGTTAAGTAAATCTTTCGCTAAATAGTGTATCAAAGAACTATCATATTTTTAATGTAAAGACAACATATTGGATTAAAATCCTAGGTAGTCTAGAACTAAGAATTATACCAGGGAAAATAAAACCTAATACTGATTTCAATTTTTAATTTCTTTTACAAATTATCTCAAAGGTAAAACTCTCTAGTGCTATTAGTCAAATACCACAGTTGTGAATTTTGCTTATTTAAGTGCAGCAGGAAAATTCAAAGCGATATCCTGACTTGCTGTTCATTTAAATAAATGCCACAGTTCAGTTGCTCAAAGAAACCAACACGGACATAGAAGACTAAAAAGAAATAACAGCTTGTGTCTTAAACAAAGCCTTATTTTTTAAATTTTAAAAATGTTTTACAACTAATACAAACTCTGCAGTCAGATTTTTATATTGAACCTCATGGCCTCTGAGTCCAATTTTAAGGGCAGATTCTACAGTGAATTAATTCCTAGCCAGTTCTACTGTGTGATACTGAAGTACAGCTTTACTCAAAATGAAGGTTCTTTCTAGAAAAGGTGTAGATTGTTAAAAATTGTGTTTCTTTTCAAACTCTCAAAACTGTCTATAGTAATAGCAAGGCAAGGAAAGCAAGTAATAATATTATGTCACCATGTTTAGTTACCATTTGTCTTTAACTTAAGATACCTTTTTGTACTTTAATGAGCTCCTTTCCGATTTCCAGAGTTACAAAAGCAGTACCATTAAGCACAATATCAGTTATTGTTTTCCATGCATTAGCAGAAAGTCGTTCAGAAGGGGAAATAAAGTTTCCAGCTGCATTGTTTATCACAATCTGAAACACATGAAGAAAAACTTGAGAGTTAAATGAAAACAACTCTTCCTGAGATAAAAGCAAAGAATTTACAAGGAACATCTTAGTGTTTCCAGGCAGAAAAGTAAAAAATCCTCATCAACTGAGGGACAGGGTGGGGAGGAAGAAAGAGAGGGAAAACAATCCGTCAGAAATTTCAACATCCGCAGCATAGATACACATCAGTAACAGAAAATGAGTTGTATTTCCAAACTACTGTAGTTACTAATCTAGCACTAAGGAACTGTAAATACAGAGGGTGACTTAAGTCACTATTTTCCGTAGTATCTCAAGCACATCCTAACAGAAAAATTTGTCCCCATCAAGCTCCAAGGTCACATATCATATTTAATGTAATGGATGCATGGGAATAAAAGCAAAAGAAGTTCAGGTAACCTGATGACTAAAGTCTGGATTAGCTGACTGTTGCATAACAGGAAGTCTCATCAGTCGTGACAGAGAATATTATGATTTAGTCAACTGCAAGCAACTACTACAAAATTTTTTTCAAATAGGTGTATAATTGTCACTTTTTATAATTGTGCCTTTCTACAAACAATAATTAGGCAGAGGATACTTTCAATATATTACTTGCTTAGCTAGCTTCAAGCTAGCAAGGTAGATACATTTTTTTTTTAAGGGGACTAAGCATCACATTAGCAGTTTTTAATCCAAAACTTATATGGCCAAATCTTGTGTATTTAATAATAATATAATGTGTTGAAGCAATAAGATGGTGTATTACTTATGGAATGGCACCTAGATTAATGTAGGTTTGCAAATAAAACAGTCTTTGTCTTGAAGAACTTCTGTGCCAAATTAAGACACTAGAATTTTCAATAACAAAACAGAGCACAGCCCATACTGCATGAATATAAAACAAATAAACTACAACAGCCATAAATTATACATATAGATGGCAAATACAATTTAAAGGCTTCCCTACAATTTGAAGAAAAAAAAAATCCAAACACCTCAAGATGCTGAGGAGGTTACTTGAATCACAGAACATGTCAAGAGCACAGACTACTATCCATTGCTACTGTTTCATATGGGCACGAATGACACCGCAAGTCAGAACCTGGGCAGAATCAAGGAAGACTACAAAACCCTGGGGGTGCAAGCAAAAGATACTGGTGGCCAAGTTATCTTTTCTTCCATTTTACCAGTTAGAGGAATGGGTGCAGCCAGAAACAGACCTATAATGCAAATCAACCTCTGGCTTTGTAGCTGGTCCCATCGAGAGGGTTTTGGCTTTTTTGACAATGGGACATTCTTCAATGACTATAGCCTGCTAGGGAGGGATGGGATGCACCTGTATAGAAGGGACAAGAGAATCTTTGGCAGCAGGTTGGTCAACTTGGTGAGGTGGGCTTTAAACTGAAGGACTCGGGGTCCAAAGTGGGAATGCTCATACCACTGCAACCAACTGGGGAGTAAGCCAGGCCAACCAGAGCAGTGACAAATGTTCCTTAGCTGCCTCTCAAGATGAGAGCCAGAAGAACAAACACCTCAAGTGTACGTATAACAATGCATGCAGCCTGGGGAACAGACAGGAGGAACTGGAGCTCTGTACTCAGTCAGAAAGTTATGATATCATAGGAGTAGCTGAAACATGGTGGGACAATTCACGTGACTGGAGGACTGCGATGGACAGCTATCAGACGTTTCGTAAAGACAGTCAGGGAAGAAGAGGAGGAGGAGTCGCGCTCTATGTTAAGGAGAACCTTGAATGTATAGAAGTCAACTATGGCAATTGGGGAAGCCCTATCAAATGCCTCTGGGTCAAGATCAGAGGGGTCATCTCCAAGGGGGACCTTACAGTAGGCATCTGCTACTGACCTCCAAACCAAGATGAAAAGGCAAACAAAGCAATATTTGGGTCACTTAAGCAGGCTTCGGGTCAACAGAACCTGGTTCTTATGGGTGACTTCAACTACCCAGACATTTGTTGAAAGAACAATGCAGCATCTCACATGTCATCCATCAAGTTCCTGGAGTACACAGAGGACTGCTTCCTCATACAGATGTTAGATGGGCCAACCAGGAATGAGGCACTGCTGGACTTGCTACTCACAAACCAAGAAAACCTGTTCTGTAATACCTCAGTTAGCGATAGCCTTGGCTGCAGTGACTGCAATACTGTGGAGTTTGGATCCTGCTGAGCACGCTGAAGGTCAGTACAAAGACAAAGGTTTTAGATTTCAGAAGAGCAAACTTCAGCTTGCTCAGAGCTCAGCTGGGAAGGATTCTGTGGGAAGCTTCCATGGAGGATAAAGGAGCCAGTTTTTCAAGAATTCTCTCCTGCAAACACAAAACCAATTCATCTTCTTTAAAGGTAAGGGAAGTAGGAGGAGCAAGAGACCCCCTTGGCTTAACTGCGAGCTTCTGAGTCTGCAAAAAAACAAAAGAGAAGCATAACAGAGACGGAAAAGCAGTTGAATACCTGTTGAGAACTACAAGGGCATTGGCAGGGCATGTAGAGATGCAGTTAGAAAAGCAAAAGCTCAGCTCGAATTGAAATTGCCCAGAGATGTCAAAAACTACAAGAAAGGGTTCTTCAGGTACCTAAATAACAAGCAGAAACAGAACGAAAATATTGGCCTGCTGTTAAGCAGGAGAGGTGAATTAGTCACTAACAACACTGAAAAGGCACAGGTTCTCAACACCTTCTTCTCTGTCTTTACCAGCACTGTTGGGCCCCAGGCCTTGGGAACAACAGTCCAGGTTGATGCAAACAAAGACCCACCACCAGCAAAAGAAGAGTTGATATGCAAACTATTACAGGAGTTTGACCCCCTACAAATGGATGGACCCTGATGCTATCTACCTGAAGGTGTTAAGAGAGAGCTGGCTGATGTCACTGTGACACCGCTCTCCATAATCTTTGAGAAGCTGTGGAGATCATGGAGATCATCCCAGAAGACTGGAAGAAGGCTAATGTCTCCCCCATCTACAAAAAGGGCTTAACGGAGGACCCAGGAAATTGGAAGCCCATCAGTCTTACTTCAGTCCCTGGGAAAGTTACGGAATGAATCCTCCTGGGGACTACCCCAAGTCAAATGAAGTATGTGATTGGGAAAAGCCCGCACAGATTCACCAAGAGCAAATCATGCTTGAGAAACCTGATCACCTTCTACAACGAAGTAACCTGCTCGGTTGATGAGGGGAGATCAGTGGACATCGTCTACATGGATTTCTCCAAGGCTTTTGACTTCTGTCTTTGAGACCTCACCTCACATGCACAGTGGCAGTGACACCCAGGCTTGCAGTATTCATAAACATACGTGTCATGTCTGTCACTAAGAGAAAAACTAGTCAAAAAGAACTGAATATTGAATTTACTCTGCAGTCTCTCTTAAACACGCTTAACATATGAAATTAAAGAGAAATGAAGTATTTATTCAGAAAATTGCTTGTGTACTAAGAATGTTACGTATAGGGAGAAGTCTCCTCCCTCTCTGCACACACTTAAAACCTGGAGATTGTGATGTGAAGATTTGGCCAAAAACTACAGTAACTAGTAGCCAAAATAATATCCAGAGTATCTTGTCTACAAATCAGAACAGTGAGCTGCCTTATTTTATAGCACTGCTACAGCACACAGCTGTGAGAAACAGTTTCTCCACTTCTTACCACATTTAGAAGTGGGTTCTCTTCCATGTCTATAGGAAGCTATTGGTGAGCACAAACTGTCTACAATACACATATGATAGTTAAATCTACAGTAAACCATTTTAAGTCTCACTGACTACCCTTTACATCAATGTTAACAAACTCATCACACTTTCTATCAGCTAGCAGAATCTGAGTTGTTTCTTTCATGATCAAATCAGAATTTGGTGCCTATCATTGTTCAAACTCCACCAAATCACCCTTCTCATAGCAACAGTCTGATGTAAAGAGCTCTGTGTTTTGTGCCAAACTATTAAAAAACACATACTTAGCTTGACTGAAGCGATTTTACGAGAACTTAGTCTTCAAATTGGAACCTTCTTTGTATGTATTAATAAGCTAAGCAATGACCAATAAAGACACTTATGATCACTTCAATTTCTAATTTGTGAGACATTCTGTTAATAAGCAACAGGTGTAATTCAGTATCAACACAGGTAAGTCACCTTTTCAGGAGGACTTAAGGACAATATTCTGTTAATTAATTAATGCAAAGAATCCCATCATAATTGTCCAACTGTTTACAAAGACAATGTTAGTCCTTAGAGTAAGGACAACGTTTTGTCTATTCACCACTAAATATTTTAAGAACCACAAGAATACAGTAACCAGTCTAACTGTGAATGTTAGCTGTGTCTTGAAGTACTACCACACTCTAGCGTTTCTTTGGATTCCATTAACTTTCTATCATAGTCATTTTCTTTATACCTACTATGCAAATAATCACCAGTAATGAAGACTGAAGTTCTTTCGTTTCACTAGAACACTTACATTAGGATGTCCTGCCACTTGGATTATTTCAGCAACAGCATTCTTAACTGACGCTGGATCTCTCACATCACACTGGATGGCATGAACCTATATAATAATGAAAAGGCATCTGTAAGAATTCAAAACTATCACTCAAATTAAACAAGCCCACAGAAGCACATAAATACATAAAAATCCTATAACCATTTAAAGTATAATACATATTCACAAATTTACCTTATTCCCAGTTTTTGAAGAAATTTCTTCTGCTGCTCCTTTCAAAACATCAAGCTTCCTAGAAGTAAGTACACATCACTAAATTTCAATTAAATGCAATTACAATTCAGATTAATAATAAAATCTGATTTTTTTTTTCTGAGCAAATATGAGCTAAAACTTAAAATATGCGTGTAGCTGATTTTGATTAAAATTGAGCTTTAAGATAAAAGCTACGTTTAATCACTTTCTGAAAGAAAATTTTAAAACTAAGTAATTTCTGGTTAGTGCTACTTCAAAGCAACTCACAAGTGACTACAGTAAGAGATTATCTTAAGCTAATCAAACATAATAAACTAGAAAAAATACTTTACTCTGAGTACATAATCATAACGAACTTCATTTTAGCTACTACTCTACCGGTATTTTTGAAGGGACATATGTATTCAGATTTAAAACTAAATATCTAAACCACTTTTTGGATGAATGTCATAACACTTCTCTTTAATTGGATTAAAAATGAGATTGTTTTTCTAGTCTGTACTGTTGTGCTACTTAACTGCAGAAAGATCATTACCAAGGGAAAATCAACGCTGTTTGTAAAGTTGTAAGAATTAAGAGCAATGGCTTTAATTCTTTATTGCAATTCAAATCTGTATCAAGAACACCTGCAATAATACATTCAAAATGTTCAATAACAGCCATTTCAATTTTTTGTTCTTTTACGCTTTAGTTGAATTTATGTCTAATATTCTGGGTTGTTTATTTTGTTGCTGCATTTCATGGAAATGTGTTTAGTTTATTTCTTCCTACTGCTGGTTATACCTTTAGATATTTGTTGATGTATCTGCAAGTTCCTGGTATTTACAATATGACATTATAATTTAAAAGTGTACTGAGAAAGAGTATATAGAATAAATTTATCCAGTTTATGAAGAAAGCAAGATCCATTATGAAGAAGAAAACAGATTCATTCAGCATTCAGTACTAAGTTAAAGTTCTAAAACGTCTTCATTAATATTTACCGGCTCGCTATAACACACATGGCACCTAAACTGGACAAAGTTGTTGCCATCCCTTTGCCAATCCCAGTACCTCCACCGGTTATAAAGGCCACTTTCCCTTGAAAGGTATTTGGTGGCAACATCACTTTTTGAAGAGGTGAAAAGAATGCAGCCTGAGGTGCACTGCTGTCTTGATGCAGCACATTTGGCCCACGGCTGAAAAACTGAAAGAAAAAAAAGAGGAAACTTAGCTTTTTCTCATTTCTGTATACATGACTGTTACGCAAGATTAGATTTTCTTATCACATGGAAGTAACATAACTGCCTTATTATAAACTGAATGTAAGAATGATTAGATTGTATTACACTGAAACACACAGACCTTCACATAAATGCTAACACTAGACTAGGAAAGCACCCCAGGTATTTTTAGATGTTCCACTCCAACTAGAGAACTACTGAAAAAAAGTATTTTAATCGTGATTTTTGGTATTTGGAAAGTCAGTTATTCTTATGTCTGACACTTTTACTAAAGTGTGTGGAAAACCATTACCAACTAACTACAGACTCCTAGCAGGGCTTGGGTTTCAGATTCACATACGTACTGTGCTTTATGTATAAATTTAGCCCTAATAAATCCATGTGATTTTGAGATTACAAATGTAAATATTTACAAATTCAAAAGCTTCAGTAGTAGCTTCAAGGCTTTATTCCTTTACTCTTGTAGTCAATGAAACATTCTTCTTTACTGGAAAATGAGGTAGAATCAAACTCCATAAGCTCCCCATCACTCCTGGAGCTGCTAAGCAAACCAATGCTATCTCCCACGCAAAATTGTGCAAGGTTAAGTTATCAGCATTATACTCTACCCCAGCAGAAATACCATTTACAGCAAATTGGCCCTCGATGAACTGGTCCTTGCAAAAAGACATATGGTTGGTATTTGTTTAAAAACATACTTGGAAAGAGAATAAAATTCAGTATTACATCTAGTGATCCATGTTAATAGAAAAACATTCCATTAATGCAATGAGAAATTTGTAGCATCCCAAAACACTAAACTAACTCAAGCCCTAAACTAAACACTGAATTAAATGCTTTGGGACAGCAGTATTACACTAATAATTCAGAAATTCCCAAATTATTTAGAATACAAAAGTCACCTTAACCTGAAGCTGCAAACACTTCTAAGTATGACAAGACTATCTTTATTTTTGATGTGCAAAAAATTAGAAGAACATGAGTTATGTTTATTTTTTCTAATACTGATTTGTACTTGAGCCTTTTAATATGTTTACTTGAATACAAAAAAAAATCTAGTATAATTTTAGGAAAGAAGACTGAATGGTTCCTTGCATATGGTGGCGTTAATAAAAACATGCAACTGTTCAATAGGTTGGCACAAAGAATCAAGGTTATTTTAAAACAGTTGTTCTCTTTACTAACTCACATTTTCAACACTAAAATTAAAAGACAACATTTTATAGTGGTAGCTGAATAATCTATACATGTCTTAGCTATAATGCACAGGGATGGGGGTTTCGGAGCTTGAAGTTGGCCTGAGAGACTGTGAATCCGTCTGAGTGATAATACACTTCCATATGAGTAACACAGGTGAAAACAGACAGAATAATCATGGAATTACACTGACAATTTGATATAGTACAGGTTCCAAAGAAATGATGAAACAAAAACGAAGAGTGAAGAAGAGCTGTGGGCACTATGTAGAAAAAAATTAAGAAAGTAAAGCTCAAACTAAAGCTAGAATTATCACAAAAGCAAAGCAGTGCAGCAAGTCCTACAGCATTTATATTAAATGTGTACTTTAGGGATTCTTCCTGAAACTCAGACTCTATGTGCAACGGCTTCTCACAAAGAAAAAAATAAACCAAAGGGCGTTCTAAGGAACACAAGCAGACCAAGTGGAAAATCCAAAGAATATCACAACACTTTTCTCAATAACAAAGTTCTACAGATTAGATCTGTCATGTGTCTCTAAAATACTGATGATTTTTTTTTTTTTAATTCTCGCAACAAAAATAAAATTTGCTTATTTTCACAGAGTAATAGAATACTATTAAGCATCCAGGAAAGGGAAATGTGAAGATTCTCTTTTGGGTCTTTCTGAGTAGCCCACCTCTCATCTCATCTCTCTTCAGGTACACAGGCAGAGAGAAGGGCTCCCTCTGGAGAACTTCAGCTCATGGCAGAGACTGCAAATCAAGACGGCATTTGGACTCCCTCTTCCTCCAGTATAAGGAGACAACCGGACATAATCCCTACACAGTACTGAGTGTCCTTAATCAGGCGCTCCGTTAGTGGTGGACACAGCCCACTCCTCTTGCTCCCCACTACAGAAACCATGCAAGTAGCTTTCCTCCCGCTGGGAGGAAGATGAGGGAGCAGGCCACAAAAGAGGCAGGCAGGAAGACTACAAGACGACTAACAAATGACTGTAATAATATCAAGCAGCCAGTAAAGTTGGTATAATTCAGCAACCTTTTCATAAGACCGCTATTGTCTCATTTACTAGCTTGCACAAGGGGCTTCCATTACAGGATCCACCCAATTTAATCATTCCACTATTTAAGGTCAAGGTTTTAAAGGAAACCTCCGGTGTAACCAGAGGTATAAGGAAGCCAAGAAACAACAAACCCAAAATGTGAACAAACCAAAAAAACAAACATCACCCAGGGGGTGGAAGCGAACCATGAATTACCGCAGAAGGCCCTGCTGGAAGCACAGAGTCAGTCAGTCACTGGTAAGAAGGACTGTGCCTGGGCAAGAACGCACTGGAAATGTCCTCCAGCAACGCCCACACAGATCAGCTATGGCACTGCTGGGACGGCAACGTTCAAACCTCTCCACTTAAATGGTCCTGCATAACTTTGCTATTGGGACTCAAGAGCGACAGCAATGCCTCCACAGCAATGGGAGAGAAACGGGAACTGCCCTGCGGTGGAGCAGGGACCACGGCCCGCGGAGCACAGGCCGCTCCTCTGACGGGGCTCCGCGCCGGGCGCTGAGGAGACGCGGTGGGTGTCCCATCCCTCGGGGGTGTCCCATCCCTCGGGGGGTTGCTCGGCTGTTTCCCCAAGCCCCAGCAGCCGCAGCTCGACTCCCGCCCGCCGACACCGCGAAGGCTTTCCCGGCGGCTGCGGGGGTAGGGGAGCCCGTGAGACGGCCGGGAGGCATCGGTCAGGCGAGCGGCACCGTCCGCAGAGACCCGCCGTGCCCTCTGAAGGGACAAGGGCGCCCGGACAGCCCCGGGGGAGCGGGGAACGAGGTCGCGGAGCACCCCCGAGGCGCCGGCCGACCGCCTTCGGCCTCACCAGGGCAGGGAGCCCCTTACCCGCCCGCTGCAGGAGAGGCAGGCCGCGGCACGGCCGCGGACGCTGCGCCGGCCCAGCCGCACTGCCGCCGCCATCTTTCCCGGACGAGGGGCCGGGGCTGCCGGGCGCTGGGCTGTGCGCCTGCTCCGTGACCGGGGCCAGCGCCCGCCCCGGGGCGGGAGGCGGTCGGGCCGCCCCGCGGTCCCCGGGCAGCAAGGGTGGGGGGAGGAGGGGGGTGGTCTGCAGTCGGTCGCGGTGCGCTGCCGCCGCCGCTAGTCCCGGCTGAGCTGCTGAGGTCGGGAAACCAGCGAGGCCGTCGCTGCAGCACGTAACCGGGGCCCCGCCGGCCGCCTCGTCCGGCCACTGCCGCCGCCCCGGGGCCTCGGCTTCCAGCTGCGAGGGACAAACTGCACTAGGTTCAGTTTATATGCTTTACTGGATTGTTTGGATTTTTTATTGC
Source organism: Larus michahellis (assembly GCF_964199755.1). Taxonomy (NCBI): domain Eukaryota; kingdom Metazoa; phylum Chordata; class Aves; order Charadriiformes; family Laridae; genus Larus; species Larus michahellis. Next base: position 141,749,641 of record NC_133897.1, on the reverse strand, counting down.
AAATCATCTATTCAGTGCTACTTGAAGGGCACTAAATAAAAGTATCTTCTTTTTTTTTTTCCCGTGTGGGGTCTAAAACCAGGAGTTGACCTGCCCTGTGTACCCTGGCATGGTTCCTCTCAGGCCGTCTTGCCAGTTCTTGGCACGCGTTTTCAGGGGAAAGGGTTTAAGAAATACGGGAAAAGTGGTGGGAGGGCAATCTGCTGATTGGGATTCTGAAGCGGGGTGGGCAACACGCAGCCTCATTTGGGGTGAGATTGTGCGGAATGCGTTCACAGACTGGGCCCGGACGGCGGCAGCGCAGAGGCTCCACCGCACATACCGACACTCCACACCGCGCTCACTGCTGCCAAACCCGAGATTCCTCGTTTCAAATTCAGCACTGAGTTGCGAAAAGGCCTGAGCAGTCTTGAGAACATCAAACCACGTTAATCTACAGGGGATTACGTTGAGATAACAAGACATTTGATTTCTCTGTGTTGAGCATGTAGACTGGCTGACTGGAACGATAACGAGTGGCTGATGCCCTCCCTTTTGCGCAGCCTGGGTAACAAGGCAGAGAAGCCTGCAGAGCCCTATCTGGCCAGAAGGAATGGCAGGGTAAGGGGGTGGGAGGTAGCACCAGTAGCTGTCAGAACCTATGGATTTGAGAAAACTGCAGATTCTGAGGAGAAGAGACCATACCGACGAATCTATGCAGTTACAAAACTCTGCATGAGACAACAAACCTATCAGTGGGTCTGTACTATCAACTTCTGAATTAGGGAATTCAGGGCAAACTTAATATAGACTGCTGTGGGAGTTCAGAGGCATCAAAATTAAAATCCTAAGGCTTAGTCATCATCATCCTGTATATAAAAATAGTCAAACAACTCAATGTTAAAATTTTAGAGAAAAATATTTTTGATGCTCTTGTTTGCTGGTACCGTAAGTTCTAGAACACATAAAATAATTATTGGTCCTGCGTACTGTCCGGCAGCCACTGAAGCAATAGTGCCACACCACTAAGCAGTAGTTCCCCACAGTATCATTAAAGCCATGTGTCAAATATCTGGAAGGTGTTAAAGAGTCACTGTAAGGTTTAGATAGTAATATCTCATTCAAATCAGTTAATTCAAAATACACTGAGTCTCGAGAGATATGTAATGACTGAACAACAAAAGTAAAGTTGGAGAAAGGAAGTATCTCTTGGTTATAGTTCAAGAGATGTTTTAAAATGAAAAAATACTACAGAATTTAGAAAGCTTCACTGGAACGAAGCTAACAAGTTAGAGGCAACAAACTACAAAAGCAAACCTTTTATGTGTTGTAAGATAGAAATGTGACAAACAGCTGCCTCTGAAAGAATCATTGTATTGTCATGAAAAAAGTGAACAAGAAGATAAGACCAAACTAAATTTCAGAAAATGTTTTTCAGCAACTTTCACTGATGAGGTGGAATTCCTATACCAGACCTGTTATTTTTATGTATTACAAAGGAAATGGTCTCCAAGACTAGGAAGCAGACAAATTTAAAAAACTGCAATAACACTTTCATGTCTCATTATCTAAAAATATAATTGAAGGCAGACTGCCTGCATGTTACAAGGAAAATAAATTGGCCTAATGCTCCATTTTATAAAGTCCTACTTCAGTTTGAGTGATGGTTATTTACAAGTTAAGAAGAGTTTAAGAGCAGAAGAGCAGCAAAGTGAAATACTAAAGCATCCAATCTCTGATTTAAAGTAAATCAGGAGGTTTACAGCGTAGAATGTACCTGTGTTTTAAAAAATCTTGTCGGGTAACATGAGAAATTATGACTGTAAATCTAGTATCTGTAGGGGAAAAAGTAATTAAAAACCATAACATCTAGAAAAGCATGATCTGAAAGAGTCTTAACTAGCACTAGTCTTCTGCGAAGATAATTATCTCTCAATAATCTCTTACAGAAATGTCTAAGAGGTAATGAATATATAAGAGCTGGCAGGCATAATTTCAGGGGTTTGGCCAAGTTGCAAACATGAGGCTCAGCAGAAACCCAAGTCCTCATTGTAAGCTTGCATGCCTGCACCATTTCTGCCACTCAAAATGACAAAAGAAATGACACCTGACGATCAAGTTTAAAAATAGTCCAAGAGACTTTTGACACAAAAAGCTACTATGAAAGAAAAAAAAAATCCTAGGTCAGGGATAAAATATCAACATGGACATAATGCAGACCTATATTTTTGTTAAGGGCAAAAGTTTAATGATAGATCACCTCAATACTCTGTTTAGATACTGTTTTGCAGGGGTTAAGCCAACTGTGGTACTATTTCACCAGTTATATGCAAGTTAAGCCTGCAGTCCATATGAATATCTGAAATGCCTCTTTCTGCTCTGATAGTCTCTGAGTTTCAGGCTCTGCTGAATCATTTCTTCATAAACTGAAAACAGAAACAAGTAGAAAACCAACAATTAGAGGACAGACAGTTAGGTCAATCACGATTAGAGAGACAGCAAAAACTCAAGAAGTGTAGAAGGTTAATGAATGGGAAAACACAGTACCATAAAATAAAATAAAATTGGATAAATGCAGGGAAATTGGAAGTATAAACATTAGAATGGGGTTTAGAGGATTCATACAGTTTCTTATGACGTTGATTTGTCATGTGAGGTTGTGATCACGAAAGTCAAGCCAATAGGATAAATAAGACACAGAATAATGACAGCAATAGAGAGAATATTTAACTACAGTCATATAAAGCTGAGAAATAGTCTCATTTAGGATACGCTCTATATTTCTGGTCATCCTGGCTCAAAACTGACTGAAATTGCAAAGTTATGACGGACTAAAAAAGCAAGCAAAGAAGATGAAGAAAACTCACAAAAAAAGAGATTAAGGAGGCTAGGATCATTTATCTTAGGAGAAGCACAGGAGTGAAAATATAAAAAGGTATCTAAATGAACATTTAAGGACAAAGGATACTTAAATTCATAACACATGGAGATTAAACAGATTGTGATTCTACAGAAACAACATTTCTGACTGACAGTCGTATTTACATTTCTGTATGTTTTAAATTAATGTTTTCCTATTAGAAAAATGTTGTCCTGGGTTCCCTCACTCCATTTCAACTCCACGTGTTTTCTGATGCTTAGACTTGTTAACTGTGGACATGCCTCCAAAAGCTTTCATTGTTTTGCAAAGATAAAGGGCAGTTACCCATATTCATTACCTGAGAAGCAAGCTGATTGCCCAGTAGGAAGAAATTTGCCCTCCAGCTGCTGGAAGATAGGATTATGGACATCAGGAATTTGAGACCCTGCACGCTGTGAGCAGCAGAGCACAAGAAGAAATGGGTATTTTGAGCCATACCTCCAATGTGTGTGACTGGAGTCATGCATGTATGGCTTCTCCATACCTGTCCTCTGCTGTTTCAGAAAATTCAGCATAGTAAGAGTAGCAAGTCTATGGTAACCTGCCAAATGGCCTTCAAACTCCCAGGCATTTTTTCTTTTACTTATAAAATCATAGAGTGGTTAAGGTTAGAAGGGACCTTAAAGATCAGCTAGTTCCAACTCCCCTGCCATGGGCAGGGACACCTCCCACTAGACCAGGCTGCTCAAAGCCCCAGCCAGCCTGGCCTTGAACACTTCCAGGGAAGGCTCATCTACCACCTCTCTGGGCAACCTGCTCCACTGCCTCACCACCCTCACAGTAAAGAATTTCTTCCTAATATCTAATCTAAATCTCTCCTTTTTCAGTTGAAAACCATTATCCCTTGTCCTATCACTACACTCCCTCATAAAGAGTCCCTCCCCATCTCTCCTGTAGGCCCCTTCAGGTACTGGAAGGGGCTATAAAGTCTCCCCAGAGCCTTCTGTTTTCCAGGCTGAACACCCCCGACTCTCTCAACTTGTCTTTATAGGAGGGGTGCTTATAATTCTATTAAGTGTATTCTTTTTATCCAAAAGTTGCTTTCAATTAAGAGATGAACCTCTGTAGCATTTCCTGTTCATGCAACGCATTTTGTTAGGGACAATGGCGTGCTATGAAGGGCAGCACAGAGGGACACCGCTGGGGTGGGGGAGTCCCTCAGGCCTTAATGATACCGAGCTAAAAAGAACATATGGTTCCCTCCTTGCTGGAAGAACGTAGCTAAGTTTGAAATGCTTTGTAAGCGGAGTGGTTAAACATCTGCTAGGTTTAGTTGGATAAAAGGAAGCCTTGACACATTGAGTAGAGTAGATAGGGGAGAGATGCTAGAATAAGCTAGTTTTGTGAAAACAAGAGTTGCAAAACTAAGCCAAAACGTTACCAAAGACAGGCCTCTGCTTTGTTTCTAAAATAATTGTTTCTTACTAACTGTCTTATTGTGTGAGAAAATAGCTAATTACTGACCTTCTTACTGTGTAAAATAGTTAGTCACTGAGCTGATGTTACAGATAGTGATAATGAGGAGACAATCAGAAGTAGTTAATCACCAAGGATGGAATAACAAGAAGTAGTTAATCGCTTCTATGTTTTTCTATATATCAAGTATGTACTCCTATACCAATTAGGATAGAGTTATGGCTACCTCAAAGAACATCCTTATTACCTTCAAGAAGTTGGCAAACTTACAGCAAACTTTTACTGTCCTGAGATGACTCAATACCTTAAAAGGATAACGTGAGGAAAGGTCTCCTTACCCAAATGACCACTGAGACACTCATGCTTGCACAGAAGTGTTTTGCTGATGCAGCAAAATTTGATATGCATGTGCAAAAAGACTATTTGGTCATCCTAATGAACATGTATGTAAGCCTAGGTGGAGTTATGTATTATGTAGGTGGAATAATGATAATATTTTGTGTATAAATAACGGGTGAATATCCCCAGTAAGGTGTGCTAGATTTGTGGGTTTTCCCCCTAGCACCCGACGTCGAATAAAGCAATATGTCCTCTCTAAACTACTTTTAGTTTTCAGAGCTTTTATTGCAGGTAACAAAAAGAACTGAGTGAGTAGTTGCGAAGACCGAGTTCAATCAGCGGACATGGTGAGGAAGACTATCGACGACCACCAGAGGACCCTGGAAGACCACCAACGGACATAGATGAGTGTGCCTCAAGGACATTTATCTATATTAATACGTTCTAGGAGATAGTATGAATATGTTAATCACTTCTGGAAAATGTAATGAATATGAATACTCTGATCGCTTATAACCTTTGTAGTTGAGCAACACGGCACGCACACTAGGTGGAGCGATGCCCCGTGCCGCAATAAAGGATGCCTGCTTTCTAAGGTTTTCAAACCAAGCCTTGGAGAGTTTTGTTTGCTGCTTTTACGCTGTCGTTACCGGCCCTGCCCCGCCTCACCCGAGCCCCTACCTGCGCCCTGCCCCTGGGCCCAGGAGCCGCACCTCAGCTCGGCCTGGAGCTGCCAGTCCCGGAGAAAGCCGACCCCGGGGGACCAGCAGCTCCCGGGGGCTGAAGAGGCATACTGGGCCGTTGAAAGAGAGCGGAGCAGCCCCAACTGCGAACAGGTGAGAGGCCCAGGACCTCCCCGAGGCCGGGCGGGAGCGGGGGGCCGCCCCTCTCCTCCCCGCCGCGCATGCTCTGACACCCAGCCCCGGTAGCCGACGCTCTGCCTTCTTCCCTTCCCCTCCCCTCCCCTTCCACCGCAGCTCCGGCCCGGGGCTCGCACAGACGCGGTAGTCCCGGTGGTGGTGGTGGTAGCAGCGAGCGAGGGGGGTCCTCTTCCCTTCCCGGCCTTGGCCCGGTTCGCCGGGGGGCGCTGAGCGAAGCCCCCCCCTCACCCCCAAGGCGCCCCTCGCCGCGCTCCGGGATGTGGAAGCTGGTGTCCGCCGCAGGAAAAGGTGAGGGGGCACCGGACCCCACCGCTCGGGCGGGCCGGGCCCGGGTACCGAGGGCCGCTGGCCCTTCGTTTCCCTGACCTGCGCCTGCGCCGAGCCCCGGGGCGGTGACCGGTGCCGGGCCTGGGATTGCCACCCCGTGGCGGCCCCTGCGGTGGGGGAGGCGGGAACCGGCCGGGCCGGCCGGAGGCGGTATTTCGGCTGCGAGCAGGCTCGTCTGTCCGTGCTCCCCGGGCAAAGCTGCGATGGCCCCGTGCGGGGAGGGGTGAGGGAAGGCCTCGTCCGCGGCTAAGCTTCCGTTTTTCCCTTGAGCATTGCAGGCCACAGCTCCTGTTAAATTTAGCGGGGCTTTACGAACCCATGTGGGATGTCTTCAAATGCTGCTGCAGCCGGTGGAGCAGGTCACAGTGCAGCTTTCAGACAGCCGAAGAGTTGGGCTCTGAGGCAGAACTCAGTCTCGGGAGTCTCTCCTTTCAGGGCAGTTTTCTGTGTTGATGTTTCAAGGGCCCGGTGTTGAACTAAAGACATTATATTTGTTGGATGCAGAGATTTGAAACTAAACCACCACCGTACCTTTCTGCATCAGTTTCTTTATGCACAGGAGCTTTGATACATTGGTAACTTTGATAAGTGGTATCATGTAGTACGCAAATTTCTTCTTGGCTTAAATGTTTTCTGTATAATGAGCCTGCATCTACCCTTTTATTTCCGAATTCATTGGGAGCGGATTTTGGATGTTTGATGTAGTGGGACAGTACCTAATCCTATTGAAATGAACTGAGTTGTCTCCTACAGCCTGGAAAACTCTTGAGCAAGAGCTGAAACACAGGTGTTGTTATTGTATTCGGGATGATCATGTTTGTATTTGGAAAGTTATTTGCCTGGCGTTGATAACTAGAATTTAATCAGTAGTTATTAATGCATTTTCATCCAGAAACATTTCTGGTTCTGTTGACAAGTAGGTAACACGCATCTTTTTGTACGTAGTCAAGCCTTTCACTGAAAAGCCACCATGTGGTCTAGATGACACATACCAAGAATGAGCTAAAGCATAGGTCAGAGACTGAACAATGGCGGCTTTCCAGTATCTGAAGGGGGCCTACAAGAAAGCTGGAGAGGGACTTTTTACAAGGGCATGTAGTGATAGAACAAGGGGTAATGGCTTCAAACTGCAAGAGGGTAGGTTTAGATTAGATATCAGGAAGAAATTTTTTGCTGTGAGGGTGGTGAGGCACTGGAACAGGTTGCCCAGAGAAGCTGTGGATGCCCCATCCCTGGAAGCGTTCAAGGCCAGGCTGGATGGGGCTTTGAGCAGCCTGGTCTAGTGGGAGGTGTCCCTGCCCATGGCAGAGGGGTGGAACTAGCTGAGGAACTAGTTTAAGGTCCCTTCCAACCCAAACCAGTCTATGATTCTATAGTTGATGTTGCAGGTGGTCTTACATTCATTAGGAGGACATTTTCCTCTGAACTGCTTAATAAGTTATGTAATTAAATTATGTTCCCTCAAAAAATTATGTACCCTTAAAAGTTGTGTTTTGGAAAAGCTATCTTACATCGTAATATCTTTTTTTTTTTTTTTTAATTCTATATGCAACATTTAATTTTCAAGAGGTAATGCAAGGGAAAAGTTAAGATGCAAACTATTAGTAAAAATATATTGTCCTTAAAAAAAAAAAAGTGTACGGTCACTTTTGTAACTGCTTTGTTTATCATAAAATGTGTCCTTTTATAATGGACAAAGCAAGGGAGAGGGGAAGAAAGAGATTTTTGTCTGTAAATGCATAATTGTCAGCATAATAAATAATGCATGACAAAGTCAAGTTTCAAATATACTACGAACTTCTGAATGTTTCTGAAGTGCTTTGGGTATTTTGGAGTTTTTTTGTAAACTGATATTTTTCTGTCTCTTGTTTATTTTCAGGAGAGCCATATTGGCTATTAAGTGGTACAGAATATGTTGTTGGACGTAAAAACTGTGCAATTTTAATTCAGGATGATCAGTCTATCAGTCGAAGACATGCAGTTCTTAGAGTAAGTCGTCCTGAAACAACCCCGGTAAGTAGCCAGCATTTTACTGCATTATCAGTATGCTATGTGGGTAATTCATTTTGCCATGACCATACATACTCTGATTTAACTCTCACTGGTGTTTTATGCTTGGAGTAGAACTGTTGATCATCTGCCTCTTCTTAATCTTCACTTCTCCCCCTCCCCCCCCCCCTCAGGGTTTCTTGTCTGTTGAGAAATTTAGTGGCATAATTCTACTGGTCCAAGCTCCCTTTTATCCCAGAGTGAAGATTCACTAGAATCTGTATTAAAATAATTATAGCAGGAAAATTATGCAATTAAATTTCATTACATAGACAAGTTTTAGGTCTTGGTTCTGGAAAGTGCTTCCGTTGTGTTACTGCAGGCTTAGTTCATGTTTCATTCCACATCATTAATTCCATATTTGCTTAGGGGACTGAAAATAAAAACGTCCCAAGGAGAATTAGCAAGCAGCAAATACTATCACTTATGTGTTGCAATGTTTAAGGACATTTTGAAGCCAGTCAGCAGGAATTTCATTTATGTAACTGTATATAGAGTTTGAAATTAAATACGTAAAACTTATTTGTCCTTTTAATACTGCAAATAGTGTATAACTACGTGGCAAAATTTCATAAAAACAAGCTGACAGTTTTCTCGTTGGCTTGGAAATCATTTGCGAAATACGACAGTGTCTGACCTCTTCTCAAGATGTGCTGATGCCACCATGCCCTGCAGCTTGTGGAAGACTAGCAGTGCTTGTGGAAGGAAGTGAGGGAAGGTGACTTGGGCACCTATGCCAGGGCTGAATGGTAGGTAAAAGCATCATAATAAATCTTGGAGCCTTACTAAATCGCACTAACAGAGGCTTTGGACCAATGAATGATTGCCTTGCACAGCCTCCAAAAAGACTGTAAGAAGCACAGAAGTTCTGAAGCTAAAAATATGTATGTTTTCTCTCATTCCTTCACAGTGAAAATCAGAAGATAAATAATTAAACGTAGCCAGCCTCATTGTCCAAAGTCTTTATTTAGGATGGTATTTTGTGGGCTTTTTCTTATTTATCTACCATTTCTGTAACAGTAATCCGTTTCTGATAAAACTGTCTCATTCTGATAAACTATAGTGACTTATTTATGCTTATTTTCAGAGCCAGTCTCTTTCAGTCCCTATATTAACAGTAACAGATACATCTAAGTATGGTACCTTTGTTAATGGATCAAAACTTGATGGTGCTTCAGTGTCTTTGCAGTCTGGTGACAGAATCAACTTTGGAGTCTTTGAGAGCAAGTTTAGGTAAGTGCTTTGATTATAAAATATCAAGTAGAAAATAGCACTTTTCAAAAAGAGTATTTTAACACATCGTACAACTCAGCAAGCGATACGTCAGTGATGAATTTTTAGAAAGCAAAGGAGATGAGTAGTATTTTGCCTGTGTTCCACACCTGCTTCTACAATAGTTTTCCATTACATATATTCATAATATAATTTGACACTAAGAGAGTAAAATTGTGCATAGTAAAGAATTGGCATTTTAGAAGATGTTATGTCATGTACAGTGAGCATTTTCAGGCTATCTTAGGCAAAGAATAAAATCCTAAAACATAAATGGTTCTAAAGAAGGGAGGAAAGTTTAGGGTAGGGAGAGAGCTTGTCTGAGCCCTTGATAGCTGTTGATAATGTAATGAGAAAAGAAATGACACAGCTGGAGGATGCTTTGTGCAGCACTAGCCATTGAATGCTTGTTGCTATGATGTACATCTGCATTCTCTTTAGTGAACCCAACTTATTAATTTTTCAAATTTAACGTGGTAGCCAGTGCTATCTGCTTGAAAATATGAAGCACTCCTTGAAGTAAAGTGGCAGGTAAATACAACAAATTATATTAGATAGGACAAATTCTATTAAATTGACACTAAAGCAACTAGAAGTTGGCTTTGTTCCTTAAAACTTGACTCAATTTTGTCACTGCTGCTGGTATTATTTGATAGAAAAAAATGGCGTTACTTGAACTTGCATTCTACAACACTTAACTTTTTTTAAATACTAATATGTTAATTTAAAAAAAACATACTTTTGCCTTTGTAAGCACATACTCGAGTTCTTCTGATATTCCCTGACCTTGCAATGTTCTTGAAGCACTAATTCTATGTGATGTCTGTGAAACACCCAAAAGTCCTTAGAAATACTTCAGACATCAAGTTGAAGTGTTGTTAATTTTTCTGAATAAAAATCAGTATTTACTTTCTTCAGGAAATTTTAAAGCACGGTCTTTGCTTCAGGTAGGAGTATGGGTCTCCCGCCACCTTCCGATTTCCCTGAGACAAAACATGATAGTTAAGTCAGCTCTGTTTATCATAATGATTGTCTGAAATAACTAAAGCAATTCTCATTTACTTGTTCTTTGCAGAGTAGAATATGAACCTTTGGTTGTCTGCTCCTCATGTTTAGATGTAGCTCAGAAAACTGCTTTAAATCAAGCCATCCAGCAGCTCGGAGGCCTTGTTGTGAATGAATGGACTAAAGAGTGTACCCATCTTGTGATGGTATCAGTAAAAGTTACTGTTAAGGTATGTTGAGGTTGGAATATTGGTGGCATTGCTTTGCAGTTTTCCCACAAATGAGAATTAAATTACACACCTGCTCAAGATTTTTCTCTACAAAGCTATGAAGTCAGCTCTCCTTTTCCAAGTTTAGAAAGAGGTGTATGTTGATGGGAGGTTGTAGGAAAAGCAAATGAAAAAAGTGAAATTTGAAGACTGTTACTGATTTATTTTTTTTATTTTTTTTTTCCATCAGTTGCCTGGCACATTTTCATAACTTTGATCAAGACAGCAATTAAAAGCTAGGCTGTTAGAAGCAAAACTATAGTTTTTCAGTAGCAAAATTCGGTATTGTTCTACTTGTTTGTGTGACGTTTTCCACATCTAAGATCTTAGAAATCTAATGTCAGTTGAACCATATTCTAGCTGAACTTTTTCTATGCAGTAAATACATATTTCCTGTCTTTTCAGACTATATGTGCTTTAATTTGTGGTCGACCAATTATAAAACCAGAGTTTTTTGTTGAATTACTCAAAGCTATTCAGTCCAGGCAACAGTTGCCAAATCATGAAAAGTAAGTATTGTGTTTTCAGTGTCACAGAATTAAACTTATGGTAGTTAGGTTATCAAATAACTGCACATTTATCTGACCATATTTGACAGAATATGTGATTTACAGTATCTTTATTTGTGGAAGGATGCTTAATATGACATACACTTTAATATTCATGCAATTTTCTTGGTCTTATCCCTAGAGTTATAAAATGAGCTCTTGGAGTTGACTGTATGCTTAGAGATGTTACTAGCTCTAAATATGACCTTGTTTTGTTGGTACGTTTAAAGCAACATTTAAACTCTTTTGGGAGATGATACATTAAAATAAAGAAAATTTTATTTTTATAAACAAAATTATATTAAGCTTACCTCATTATGTAGATATATTTTCCCAGTATGCAGTTAGTTACTGAGTTTACTGTAAACTTTGGTGGAAACAGAATTAGCTTCACCATTGAATTCCCTGAAATAGTAGGAGTTTTTAATTAATCTGTTAAGAGATGAAGTGAGACTGATGTGCATTGGTCCTCACTACATGAGAATAAAATACTCATTGTTTTCATGTTTAAATTAACCTAAATAGGGAATTCTTGCTTTGGAACAAATAAGTACTGCAGAATAGTCCTTTCAGTTATTTTCTCTACGTAGAAAAGTGTAAAATGATCCATTACTGTATGCGAGAATTTCATCTGAGCCGATATTGCTACTATTTTTACCTTGAAAAGGAAGACAGTTGTGTTTTGTTTTGGTGGTGGGTTTTTGTTTTGGTTTGTTTTTTTTTTTGGTTTGAACATGTGACTTATGCAGGGAAATTTTCATTGTTTTTTAAAAGGTAAACTGCATGGGTACTCTTTTTTTAATTGCTTCTGTTCTTTGCATGCTTTGGAAGATACCCTGAAATGAAATATATCATGAATGGAAATTGTAAGAGTACTTGGCATTTGCAAAATAACATGTTGAACTTTTAATGTCAGTTAACAGGGAGAAAAAGTTCATTCATTCAAGACATTACAGTTTTTCTGGATGTATTATTTTAACCAGGTGGATGCTGGACACCAGACATTTGAGTTAGGGGAAGAAGGTGGTGAAGAAGAGCAGAAGTCACTGTTGGTTTTACATATGTATGGATATATGCACATACATATGTCTTAGGACATAGCAATTTATTTTCCGTAGTGGGTCTGATGATAGCCATTGGTAGAATAGTTTGAAGAACGGGGCTGGGGGGGAAAGGGGCAGCTAAACAAACCTCAGTGGTGCACACACAGTGATGGAGGCAAAGCTGCTGAGGATTCACAATAAGCTGCATTTGCTACATGATAAAATATATCTCGTACAATGTGATAATACCTTATTAGAACAATACAGGTGCCAATCTGGTGCAATTGGTAGAAAACAGGCTTTAGTTTCTAGATGCTTTTTACATTTGCAGGGTTTTATGTAATACGTCAAATGAGTTATCTGTGAGTTTGGTTTAAAACTCATCTGGTCTTCAATTTCAGAAGAAGGGGGATCTTCATGAATTGTAACTTTTCCTTCTGCTTGCACTTCTACATTGTTTTATAAGGATGTGAGAAAACTAAACAAACTTATTTAGAGTCCTCTCTCAAATGTTGGACCTATGGTTTTCTGGCAGATTTTTATAATTTTTTTTTTAAGACAGGTAGTACAAGCCATCAAAAGCTAGCAGTTGATTGTGCAATCTGGAATTTAGTTGGTCTGATGTTACCTAGGTGTAAGGCCACTGATATTATCTGTTAACAGTGGCAAGTAAACGGTGACTTGGGCTCTTGAAACCAGTGTGTGTGTTGTCCGTTCCTTTAATATACAAGTGACAGTACAATTGAGCTGTGGTGCGCTCTCTAAAATAGAACAAGAGGGATATGTTTCCCATTCTTAAATATTTTTGCTAACTATTAAGACCCTCAGAGGAATTAAGCTGACTAAATGTTAGTGACACTAGCAGAATATCCATTATGTAGCTTTCAAAGAGAGACTTCTCATCAACCTAAATGAGACAGATGGTATAATACACAGGTTTATCTTTAAAATAATCACAATATTTTAAATAGGTGATATTTTTAAGATGTAGCTTGTGGGAAGATATTGAAAATTTACTTACAAGCTTCTTTGCATTCAATTTCCAAAAATACTTTTAACTTTCATAGGGAATCTCTACATTGTGTATTGTAGCTAAAGCTGATACATCTACAAGGCACTGAACAACTTGGGGCAATACTGGTTCGGATATGAAATAAAAAAGGTATATTGATGTGGTAATACAGGGTGACACTGTGAATTAAATCTTGATTACTACTGCAAATCTGATCCCCTCCAAAAAACTTAGGGAAATATAATCTTAAAGTTCAAAGAAATTAAAACTTCTTTTTGTGTATACTAAGACTTCACACTTGCTTCCTACTTGAGGCTTTTTATGGTGAAGTATAATACCCCAGTCCTCTGGTACTCTCTGTCAACCTATGGAAGGAAAAACAGTAACTGAGGATTTCACTAGTGGCTGTGTAAGTGCAGCCCTGTATGAAATAACACGTTTTATTACAGCAGTCCAGTGTAAATAGTTCAGGGCTTTATAAAAGGAGGAAAGTAACAGAGCCTTTAACAGAAACTCATCAAGAATCAAAATCTACTTACTGAAAGATTCAAGACGGTAGAGGGACTCTTCTGGATAATGATGTTAACTGTTCAAAACTTATAGAGAGAGAGTACAAGGAGCACTTCAGAATCCTAACGTGGAAAAAGACTGTGTTGCCTTTTGAGCTTAATCAGCAATGGATAAAAGTTTCAAAGGAAAATTAAAGGTTTCTTTGAGGAGAAGATGATCCATTGAAGTTCCCTGCTGAAATTAAAAACCAGAGGTTTGAAGTGTATTTATACAGAAACTGTAGTCCAGTTCCAAAGTAATGGAGGCTGCTGTTTCCCCCTTTCTACTCATCCTTTGGTCTTTAAAGATGGTTATATCCCCTGTATTTATCTTAGGTTAATAACTGACTCTACGGTACACAGTATCAGAAGTCTTTTTGGACTGATAACTAAAATCTGAGTTTCCCTATTTCTTACAATTAGTAGACTTTATATCTGTTTCAAGGCAACGATGTTTTTGTAAATAGACTTGAACTGGTTTTTGAAACATATCAAATACTCATTTTTCGAAACCTGATGGTTTCAGGCTGTGTAATTTCCATTGTGTACGTAAAGCTTCAGGAATTGATTATGAAGAACACAAAGGAACAATGATAACTTAAAATTAACTGTAATTATATAGTACATTTTAGCCTATCGTAATTGAATTACATATTTGGATGCAGTAGAAAATTTACATGCTTATTGTTGTGTTCAGATATAAGTATGTGAATATTCACAGTGTCTGAATGTTTATGTTTACAGATGGTACGTTCTTCTCAGACACTTAAAATATTTCAGCACTTCATGGAGTATGTTTCTTGCTTAGAATCTGATCTGCATAAATTAGGAAAAAGAAATTAAAAACGTATCCATGTGTATGTATGCATACAATATATATGTAATTTATTGTGCTGTTAAACCATATTTTGGGAGTGTGTTTCAGCATCTTTTTTTTTTCCCTGCATAGCAGTATGAGAAGGATGTATAATCAGCAGTCAGAATAAAGAGAAGTAGTTCTATGATCAGCCAAAGTGCGTATATAAACTGCTGTTTAGGTACAGACATAGTATAGTATGGTTAAAATTGACCTGTAGTTTCCCTTCTTTCTAGTATGTGCCTTCACCTTGCTCTGTCAGAACTGCTTTAGTAGTGAATGTGTGGCTCAAGAGATCTTGTAAATACTATCCTGAAATTACCAGTTAGTTGCGTATCTTAACTCTGGAGGCTTTTCATGATGTAGGCATGCCATATAGGCTCCATGGTAACTCTGGAGCTGAGATCACAGGCCATGACAAAAATGCAAGCTTCAGGGTAGAATTTCACTTCTGCTTAATCTGTTCCCCAGCTGAACTCCTGGTCACTTTTCACACTGGAGAAAACAGTTGAGAATCTGCAGGGTGAATCAGTTCAGTTCTCTATCCCACCTGCGAGAAAAGTGTACTTACTTTTTGTCGTATTACAAGGCTGTCATCTGGTCTGGTGGTACGCAATTTCTTGATCCGATAGAGAAGGAGTGTCTGTCCCACTTGAAGGGTAGAGGAAGCAAGATGACTAATTTTGTGTGGAGTTTTACTATTAGTTGGAGTAAATGCAGAATGAGATTGCAGTCTTGTGTGTCGATATTGTTAGTGGAGAGTGCGGATACGTGTACAACAGATGCTTTAAAATAGTTGGGTTGAATATGTTCCTAGAAGTGTTGTCCTCTTAGTTACTGAGGTAGAAAGTCTTAGTCTTCGATTAGATGTTGAGAAATTAGAGGCTCTGTTTCTTCTTAACAGTTTCTGGAAAAAATATTTATGTAAATAGTTTTAACAGAGCAATGCAGTATTGTAACTTGAGAGCTTTACTCTAAAACAGAAAAGACTATGAGTCAGTACTGATAGGTAAATCTGAATTTCGTAACTTTAATTTTCATTTCTTGCAGCTTTTATCCTCCAGTTGATGAGCCTTCCATTGGTACTGAAAAACTGGACTTAACTGAGCGTCATGAAAGGAAAAAAATATTCTGTGGAAAAACTTTTGTATTTCTAACTGCCAAGCAGGTAATCAGATTTTACATTGCAAAAATGTTGCAAGGGTAGCTAAGCACAGATTCTGTGAATTCACATTCATTCTGGGTTCATCAGGAAAGAAGGATTTCTGTGTATTTATCTTCTTACCATACAATTGCCTAAACGAGATGAAATACAGGGGAAGAAATGGAACACATCACATCTGCGTTAGTGCATCAGTGATAAGCCTTATGCTGGTAGTTCATTATGTTGATACTCCTAAACTGACTGTATTTTAAGATTTGGGTTTGTTTTTTTTATTTGCATTCTCTTTTTAGCACAAGAAACTGGGTCCAGCAGTTATTCTTGGAGGAGGGGAAGCAAAGTTGATGACGGAAGGAAGAAAAGAAACATCTTTACTAATTTCTCCTGAAGTTTGTGTTGTTGATGTGGGGTTGACAAACTCCCAGATGTCAGGATCTGACCCCACGAGAAACTGGACTGATTCCATTCTGACTGTCTTACAAAGGTGCAGCATTATTCTCTTGTACTGTGGTAGGGTAATTTCAGAATTTTTGCAGAGATTGACGTCATGGTGTTTGCATACATATTTAAGCAGTAGCATGCTTATAAAGAGGACATCTTCTTCATTGCTTGAAGTATTTAGCATAGTAACTAAGATTTCTTGAAGGAGGAAAGGAAGGACTAGGCAGTTCTGTGAGGATTTGATGGGAGGGTTGTTGGTTTTTTTTCCCCTTTCTTGGAGGATCCAATTCTACAAAATTTCATTTGAAATTACAGATAGCCAGTGGTTTTTCTTCTAGTATTTAAAAGAAGTTAAAAATTAATATATTCTAAGAATGAAAAATAGATAATCTATGTTTTTTTCAATGAATATACATATTTATTTCATGGAAAACAGATGTGATGGCACCTTGAGGTCATGTGGTTCATTGCTGTCTAATTATTTGCATACGGTGTTTCTGAAGAGCAGCTTCTGTTTAATGAAAATCAGTTTTTGTTTTGGTGGTAGGTTTTGTTTGAGAGGGCAGACTGCATGTTTTATAGATAATTAGGATTTTCATAAGGTCATTTTATTAAAACAATGAAAGAAAACAAAATCCCAGTCCTTAACCTAATACATAAACCTAGTTCCCCGGAGTTTTCCTGCTAAATAGAGAAAAGTGTACTCAAGCTCTACTCCTGGCTGTGGTACAGAAGAGGGGTGTCTGTGCCTAATTAATTTTAAGAAGCACTCAAATCTTTGAAGTCACTTTTTCATTGACACACACTTTTGAATTAGAGGTGGAGCACAGGTGGTTAAATGCCCAGAACTTGAGCAGGGAGAGATGCATTGTGCAGATTACTGGGACTAGACAGTGGCTACAGCAGCAGGAAATGTGGAAGTTCTTATGTATAGGAGATGGGTATAATGATGGAGAATTATGCTGACACTGTATTGTGAAAAATTATAATGTAGACTGGTGTTTTTTGAAAGGAGGAATGGAACATTTTGTACTATTTGCCTGTTCATCTTGGAATCTGTATTGAGAAGTGTTTTTTTTTTTTTTTTTTTAATTTTTTTGTCTTTATTTCTATATTAACAGCAAGGATCTCAGGGCTATTCCCGAGGCAGAAATTGGATTGGCAGTTATCTTCATGTCTACGGAAAAATACTGCAACCCTCAAAAGCAGCCTCGTAACAAAGGTAATTAGAAGAAGGGTAGTAATAAGTCATCAGCAGTAAAGATAAAAAAAGCAGTATTTCTTTTTGTACATGGGCCTCAACTGTTAATGCTCAACTTCTTTTGTTCTGCAAGACCACTAAAATAGAATGACACTGTATGAAAAATGTATATTAGCCTGAAGAGGTAATTGGTTTTTAATGGTCTTGCAATAAAAATTGCACGACTCTTAGATGTAAATAAAAAATAGCTGATCTAAAATGAGCATAAAAAGCAGACACATAGTACATTGATCTTTAAAGGAAAGGTACTTTTAAACAATCTTCTGAAGTTCGCATTTTTAGTGGCCACTAAATTAATATATATGTGGTGTTTGAATTCCATGCTATTCTATCTTTTATGAAAAGGCTGGGGTAATAGGGAGGTAAAAGAAGGATGTTAGAAATTGAGAAAATAAGAACAGAATTAATTTGTAAGGGCTTCCCCCCCCCCCCGCCAAAAGGAACTTGCTTTAGGAAAATTCAAGCACCCCTGACCCAGTTCAAAACCAAACATAATCTTGATGTAAGAAGTAAAAACAATGAGACATGATTGGCACATTTGCTAAAGTAATAGTTTGGGGGTGGACAGTCCAAGTCTTGTCTTGAAACTTAACTAGTAGTTGCTAATACAGTAATCTTTGAGATACAGAGGTTTTTTTGTCATGCCTCTTCCAAAATTGTTAGTCTATATATTCTTGCTATAAAATTGACGGTTATGTGTGTAATTTTAAGTTCTATTGCGTTCTACAAAGTGTTAGAGCAAATAGAAAATTCTTTAATTATTAAAAAACAAAACAAAAACCCCATACATTTGTCCTTATATATAGGAACATTAGTTATTCAAAAATATATTTTGAAGAGAGAAAGATACATGTGCCAGTACAGGCAGAGGTCTAAAAAATATTTTAGTTGACTGGTATTCCTGTATGAATAACTTATATGATCTGTTGTCTATCCGGTTAGTTTAGAAAACAATGCAAAATAATTTAATTCTCAGATTAAACTTAAAGATACTGACCCTGCAGACATCTGAATAAATCGGAAATGCTGATTCTTGTTTCCAGTCTGAATGATTAAATTGTTGAAAATTAAGTTGTCGTATTGAATTGTTTAAACAGACTGTATATTGGGCTTGTAAAGGTAGCCATGTTTACAGTTTATTTGCTAAAAGGGAACAAATGTTATTGTTTGGGAGTTAAAAAAACTTTCATGTACGTGTTGCAAATAAAAGGGATTGCAAATGAGATTTCCCCCTCTGATCTTGTCTGAGAACAGCGAATAGAAACATATATTAGATGTAGTTGCTCAAGGAGGAGACCTAATTGTGTCTATAGGTTATTCCTCAGTAGGTTACAGCGGTAGGAAAAATGAATGTATGTATGTATAAAGAATGGGCATTCTGAAAGGATAGTACTGTCATTGTAGTCTCAATCAGAATGAGATGCAGGAAGAATGTCAAGGGCTGAGAGATGAGTAGTAATTAAAAATGTATCTAGAAGCACAGTGAGACATAAGTTAAAATAGTAACTGTTAGTATGACATAAGTATATGAAGACAAGGACAAGTAAAAGGGCAGACAATATAAAAGTTGTTGTGTATGCTCTTCTTTCTGTTTTACAAAGAAATAATGCGAGTAAGTAAACAAAGCAGCAAACGAAGTAAGGGAATCCCCTGACTATGGGGATTATGAGAAATTGTCTGTAGAAGATATTCTAAGGCTTTTTAGTAGCAATTATTGGTTCTGTATTAGTAGAAATAATCCCAAATATAATAATCATGTTAGAGATCATCATAAAACAGTAAATGTTTTTGTGCTCTGACAGTTTTGCATAAAATATATATTGCATGATTTATTAATTGCATTATGTCCCTATTAATACGTGATTTCCCATTATGCTTCATTTTTATTTAAGCAAAATTCCATGACTTAAGTCTGTGGAATAGTTAACTAAAACTGAATTCCAGAATATGGTCCTTTAGAACTGTTTCTTTAAGTTTCTTTTTTAATCAATAAATCTGCTTAATTTTTTTATTAAAGTTCCTTTAAGACCATTTTACAAAAGCTTTACCTCATCAGTTAACGATAGTGATAGCAAATAGTGATGCGAAGAATCACAGGTTTGATATTAAACTTCTAATTCTTCTCTTGTGTTGATCTTGCAGCTGTAACTAAAAGCACTCCAGCATCAGGTGCTGCAGGGCGAGCCATTTCCCAGAGTTTGGCCGTGGATGAAACCATAATGGCAACTGCTGCGGATGACAGCACAGTATATGTAGCTGATACAGAAATAGAAGAGCAGACATGGTAAAGTATTCATGGAAATAGTTTCTAAGCTAATACTTGCAAATAAAGCAATCTTTTGTGGCTTTATTTGTGGCTTTGTGACACAGAGGAACTGTGTCATTGCCGTGAACAAAGATATATAGTGTTAGAAAACACACTTACTAAATTGCTGTCACTTGTCTGCAGTGACATAATTTCTGCTTTTGAGTGGTAGATAACAGAAAACATCACATAGGACGACTTAATGACTCTTTCAGATAAAAGTGATTTGACTGTCTTAACTATTACAAATTTTCAAGCCATTTCACAATTATAAAAATACATTTATCATAGCAGATTTTACAGTTTGTTTTTAGCACACCTATATTGTTATAAGTACGTTGAAAGTACAGGTACAGCTTTTTAAAAAAGTGGTATTCTGCAGTGTATCTCTGTGGTAACTTCTTGTGCATTCACTTAATATTTTTTTTTCTGTCTAATGTAGTATGGAGATAGAGAATACTCCCCAGATGGAAGGACAAAGGAAAATGGCTGTTCAGGATAGAATTGCTGTTCAGAAAAACCCTACCACAAGCGGCAGTGTAAATGCGGGAACATCAGGATCTAGAGTGAACAGAACATCTGGGTTTAGTCAAAAAAGTCATCCTATCTCGCCATCTAAAATTTCAGAAGCTGGTAAACCTAGTGAGTGTGCTTCACGTCACCAGTCTAACTCAATTACAAACTACTTCCAGGTAGCTAGAAAAAGGTATGTTGAAATGTTCTTGACGTTACTTCCCTTATTGTTATGTTGGTGCTGTTTCTGGAAAATAATTTTAACTCAAGGGATGTACATTTAATTCAAAACGTACTTAAAAAGGTAATTTTTAGATCAGCTTCCTAGAATGGCAAGCTTTTCCTCAAGGGTACTTACGTTCAAATTTCACAATGCAGTCACTAAAACCCCAGGAAGCTGTTATCTTGCGTATGCAGCTAGCCATATTAAAAAATGCTTTTGTAATTTATTTCTTTTGTAATTGCTTTCTGTCTAAGGGAAAGAGCTGAAGAAGGAGAAGAAACATCTGTGTCCAAACTAGCAAAAGTGGAGGAAAGGTCATCGCCTGTTTCCAAGTGCACTGAAAAGCATGCGCTGAAGAGAAAGGAGTTAGATGATTTATCTGAAGATACAGAGGCACTAGAAATTGTGTTTGGAAGCAGAGACCTAGACTGGGAAGATCAAATGGCAGATCATGACCAGGAAACTCAAGGAAACGCACGAAAAAAAAGATGTTTGGAAGCCAAAGAAAGCAGGATTCAAGAAGTAAATGTAAAGCAGAGAGAGGAGAATAAAATATTGGTAAGTTATAGTCTTCTCGTGTACCTAATCTTGAAATTTACAACTGTGTTGGAAGGATGCAGATAGCTCCTTTAAGGATGAGGCTGCCTGTATACAGAAAGTGGCTTTGTAAAGTTTGTTTGCTTAAACCTCTCAAATCACTCTGAACTAAAAATTGTAATGGTATATCTATTACATGTGAACATTGCAATGTTACCTATCTCAATGTTTTTTTGATTCTTCAGGAAATTATTTCTTTGTGAATTGAAAGCTAATTGTATTCTGAATGTTTTCCTCTGTCTGCTTGAAGTACTGTAGGTAGAACAGCAGAATATATCACTGGTCCGAGAAAAACTTCTCATGTTGCATGGTGTGTGAATTATAACATTGATATTTATACTTAAATAATAATTATATTATCTTTATGTAATGAATTTTCTGGAGAAATCTTTAGTTGACCTCTTCTGTTGAATGCCAAGAGTAGTGTCCAACATCTTTCGAGTCAGAATCTCTAGACGTTACATGAAAGATTA
The DNA here is from genome assembly GCF_964199755.1 of Larus michahellis. Taxonomy (NCBI): domain Eukaryota; kingdom Metazoa; phylum Chordata; class Aves; order Charadriiformes; family Laridae; genus Larus; species Larus michahellis. The sequence continues at coordinate 141,728,202 of NC_133897.1, read as the reverse complement.
TTAAAATTCCTGTATGAGGCAATTCAAATCACTGATGTCCTCATAGGGGAGGAAACAAAACCCAAAACCAACAAAACCAAAAAAAAAACCCCAACAACAAGCAAACAAAAAGACAAAACCAAACCACTGCTCGTGGTCAGTTTTCTTGATTGTTTCTGTGGTTTTGAGAATGATGCAATTTTCTAAGAGAAATGAAGAAAACAATGGATTTTGAGTTTACAGTAGCCACTCATTGGAAAAAAAAAAACCAAAAACAAAAGCAGTTTTGCAGAGGAAAACAGTGTTGAGAGCTCTAGCAAAGTAGGCTCTTAACTATGCAGAGGGGAACAGGAGAGAGAAGGAACAGGTTTAATTTTTGTTTATTTAAAAAAATATATTTATATTAAAGCTTACTTTCCGGTCAATTCTTATACAGTGTTAAGTGCTGTAATAATGAAGTTTGAATGTGTGATTGAGTAACTGGAATTGGCAAGATACCTTGGATCAGATGAGACTTAGTAATTATCTGTGCATCCTTAGCTCAGACCAGCGTTAACACTCTTGTCTTGATATTTTGCTGGAGCTTGCTTCTGACAAAGCGTGAATTTTGAACTTCATTGTGATGCTATTTTTTTGTGTTATTAACAGGCAAATTAGCAAGTCTAATAATTGTAGAGAATCTTTATTTCTTGCTTTTTATACTGTCAGAGAGGAGGTACTTTCTGTCGGGTCTGACTAAAATGGCTGCTTGTAATAGTCTTTTGAATTTTGTTACGACCTGGGAAGTTTTTCTAGTCTAACTTCTTGTCAGGGTCATGAAGGAAAACACATTCGTATATATAATTAAACTATTATCAGATGCACGCTTGAAGATTTTTGCTGACAAAAAGTCTTCTAATAGTTTAATAATGACCTATTTTATTCACGTAAATTATATTTTCAGTGGCATAGGAAGGAGATTTCATGTTAAAGCTTCACAGGCATATTTATGTTACCTATTTTCTTTAAGTGTAGATGCACCTTGTGTACCTGGCAAGACAGAGAATGTGAGCGGGTGACTCAAAATCTACAGGGTGTATAAAGCTGATCTAATTTTTTTCAAACACTGAAAATAACTTATGAAAAGCAAATCTGGTTTTAAACTATGAGAGGAAAGCAACCTGCAGAATACTTTCCTATCCTAGTAATGCACACATGTACATTTAACATATGAAGTTGAAAATGCTACTTTTTCTATTCAAGAGCTTTTACAGTATTTTCCAGAACCTGGCAGGACTTTGAAGATTGTACACATGGGCAAATTCCCCTACTGGTGTAAGGAAGGGGGGGAAGTGAGAAAATAACAGTGATTTTTTTTTTTTGTAATAGAAAAAAACCCCAACAATTATTACAGTGTACATGAGATCATAAAAAATTTAAATGTACAGTGCAATTTCTTCTCTGTCTAAATGTATATATTGATTTGAAAATGCTTATTCTCCTGTAAAGAACAGCAGTCAATTTTATGTAATTAAATCTGTATTTAATTTCAGTGTTACATTTTAAATAATTTTTCTTTGAATAGGAAGAAGAGGAACTCGGATCAGTTCTAACTTCAGAAGTGAAAAGTGAGATCAAGCAGGAGTTGCCAGTCTTGGTAAGAAGTTTGAACAGCAAACTTTGAGAAGCATTAAGAAAACATGTCAAAATTTTGCTTTTAAGACCGTAGTATTTGGTTTCAGTGTAAAGGAGGTTCTGAAGATTGTACTCCTTAAAATAATCATTTGTAAACTTGAAGACTACAGTCCAGCTTATTAACTGTGAAAAGACAGAGCAAACTGTAGTTTTGTAACAGGCATTTGGATGGATACTTAAGATGACTGGAACTACAGCAACCTGATGTAATTGTAGTAACCCTTCAATGCAGTTAATACTTGCGCTGATGGTTTTGTTACTTTACTGCTTAAAGACCAGACAAGAACGTAATCCCTTCGTTTGCTCTAAGGAGATCACAAGTAGAATGGGAGAGAATGGACCATTGAGAAAACAGATGTAACATACACTGACTAAGAGTAAACAGAGTGCTGACTTTGTTACGGATGAGATGAAGGAAGGAGGGAGGGGAGAATTGCTGGGAATGGCAGTGAGGCAGAGGAAAAGGAGACTAGGCTGAATGAAATTGAAAGGGAAGGATTCTGTAAAGGATAGTGTAGCCAGACAACAATGGGCAGGATAAAACCTTTCCACAGACGTACAAGAAACAGTCTAAAAAGAGGGAATGCTGTGGGGATATACCAAAGTGCAGGGTCAGCTGAGGTCACTGGACTTCTAATTTATACTTTGCTATAAAGCAGCTGTACTGCATCTGGGCTGGAGCTGTTCATGAATGTAGTTTAACGTTACTTGTGAACTTGTCCTGGACCCAGACTTCATTTTTTAATTCACATAGGTCTATCCCCAAGCAGCAAAGTGTGCTTGCAATTTACGTGGCATATGAGCATTCTCATATACCAGAAAAAGTTGCTTCATTGATCAGATCCAGTTTACAGCCCTAAAGTTGGCCTAAATGGTAAATTTAGGCTAGAATTGAGCTGAAGACATACAACTTTGTCTTCCATGGAGTTAGCTGGAGTTTCCATTAGACTAAGCATACTTCATTAAATTAGTCCAGGTAAGAAGCAAGGTGGAGAGAGCAAAGAAGTAATTCTTATATATTAGCTAAACCTAAAAAAAAAAAAAAAAAAAAAACCAAAAAAAAAAACACCAAAAAAAAAACTTACTTGAAGTTTTATCTTGAAGTAAAATCCTAGTGAAATGAGGTACACTGACTTCAGTATTATTACTGCAGTTCTTAATGATCCTGTCTTTTCAACAGATACGAAAGAAATGAATTTACTGAGCTCCCAGCTCTCTTGGTAGTATACGAGGAGGCTGAGAAGTACATCCATCTTCTTAGCTTCTAGCACTGCTGCTGCTTCCCCTTGTAACCCTAACTTTTGCCTCAGCTGTATTCATGATAGTTTCTTTCTCTAAAGTTTATACTGTTAGCTATGCTTTATGTCTGTTTATACGCTTGAAGTGCTCCTTCCTTTTTCTTCCCACATAAGAACCGCAATGAACTGCAAGATGACTCCAGCAATCTTCCTAGTAGACTTCTGTTGACTGAGTTTAGATCATTGGTTGTCAGCCATCCAGGACAGAACAGTCAGCTTGCTGGAAATACCAGCTATGGAGGAAAGAAAAATTTCAAGACCTTCAAAAAGGTTCGTGTGTATTTGAAATGGTCACAAGATGGCACTATTTAAAAATACTAAAAAGTATTGCCTTAAGATTGTAGAAACATGTCATGAAAGATTATTTTTTTAAGTTGATAGTAACTACAGAAAAACAATTTTAATACCATATTGTACTGTTAACCAATGTTTTTCCAATTGACTGAAGAAGTACCTGGCTGACAAAGGCTTACCTTGTGCTAGATTATTTAGATACTTGTACTCTCTATTCCAAGCTGTTATTTGGAGTAAGTGGTTAAGTGATGCCTACCATAATTTCTGGTTGTACCTCCAAAAGCTAGCGATTTGACTTCTCCAGAGACCTACTTATAAAGCATATGCTGATTCAGAATCTTGCATTTTATCTAATAAATCTTGGATTTCTAAGTAGAACTAAATCTGGTATTTCACAAAAGTAAGATCATTGCTTGCTTGGGTCCTGAAAATAATTTTAAGAAAATTCTTAGTGTTCTTCAGCTCATACTAAAAAAAAAAAAAAAAAAAAAAAAAAAGTATAGGATTAACTAGAAATGCATTGATGCATTTCAGTAAAATATTAGTTAGAGAGTGTGAGTCATATAATGCAACTTCCAGCTTTCTGGGAGTATGCTCTCATTTTTAGATAACACTTTAAATTTCTGATAGTATTTTCTTTTCCACCATTTTGTAAAAGATACTTATGCATTCTGATGATAAAATCGATTCTATCAGTAAAAACCAGTTTCCAATGTTTTCAAACTCTATTTACCGTACTGTCAGATTTATTTAGCATACATAACTTGTCAGCTTTTTTTGTTTGTTTGTTTCTTTAGGAAAAACGAGTTAATAGCTTTCTGTATGTGCTTTTTTCACTTCAGTGTCTTTTAAATATCATCTCTTACGAATGTTACTCAAAGGAAGACTGACTGACTTTCTTCTGTGATATATGAATAGACTCTCATTTACTTGCGGTGTGCTTGCCTTGTATTGTAATTATAAGAATTTATTGTCTGGCAGGTAACTTATCCAGGGGCAGGACAACTTCCATACATTATTGGAGGATCAGATTTGATTGCTCACCATGCTAAAAAGAATTCAGAGCTAGAAGACTGGTTAAGGCAGGAAATGGAGGTAAGGAATTATTTCTTGAGGATGATCAAACAAACTTGATTTACGTAAGTGGTCATACCAACCTATGGTCATTACTGAAATACTTCAGAATTTTATTTTTGAAATAAAACCTCAGCCAATTAGCTGTCCACACATGCTCATAGGAGCACAGGCATCAGGAAAGTTACTGAAAGTCAGAGGTCAGTGGTAAGGCTTATCTTTTTGCTGATTATTTGAATTGATTTTACATGCAACATTCATATAATCAGAAATATTGATTTAAAGCAAAATCAATAACCTAAAAGAGAATTATTTTGCTAATTAAAAAAAAGATCAGCATTATGGAAACTTGAGACTTCTAAAAAAGTGACGGGTGAGCTAGGAAGAACTTCTATATGGTTAATTATGTTCAAATTGTTATACAGTACAGTTGATATTCTGCTCTTGAACAGAACAGAAAATTCCTGAGTAAAATTTTGTTGGAGTATACTGAAGAGATATAGTAAGAATAAATTTAATATTTTTTTCTATTGTAAAAATCTTCACCTGTGTATATACAAGTTGTAAAAAATCTGTTTTCTCACAGCAGTTCTCTAGCACTTTCATTTTCCTGTATACAGATCCCATTACAGCAACAGTTCTCAATTATCTCCCTTTTTTTGTAATCCCTTGGTATAGATAATGCTAATTAAAATTCTCTTTATGCACCAATAATCAGATAAAAATTTTCCTGTTTCTGTAATGATGCTAAAAAACCCCAAAAAACGTATTTCTGACCAAAACTAGTATCTTGCACAAACTTATCCATTCCATTAGTTGGTAGCAGTAGCCAAACTTGAGTAGTGAAATGTGTTATCTGATGTGAATATGCACTGAATGGAGTACTTACAGAAAACTTAATTCTTTAGGAAAAACTGTGTTCATGCAGGAATGTATTGTTTATTAGCTTCATCCTTAACATCAAATACTGAATGAACTTACTTTTTCAGGAACAGAACCGACATGCAAGAGAAGAATCACTTGCTGATGATCTCTTTAGGTAAGAGTTTTATGTTTGTACTTAGAAAATGTGTAGTTTTTGCATCGCATCTTTTTTTGGACTAATTCCAATTTTGTGAAAGACTACTTTGATTATTCTTGTCAAAATTCCATGTATTCCCATGTATAGAATATACCCAAAATGACTCAATAACTTCTCTTGTTTCTTTTATGCCTTAAACTTTTTCAGTTTCGTTCAGATTTGCTGCAATTTTTGAATTGGAACATTCTCATACAAAAAAATGTTGCTATTTCCTGGCTCATACGCACAAGCTTGATTGTTCACAAAGGCTGGAAGAGATTCTGGGCTGAGGCTTTCCACAATTAGTGTTTGCTAGAGCCTAATGAATTGTTTTGATCTTACAATTAAGTCAGTCATCTGAACTGCAAAGAAAAAGGGATGGGGTCTGGCACTTTTTCATTGTGGCCATGGCATTTACCTGTCCCTGAGTGCTGAGTCATTTGAGGAAGCTAAATCATCAGAATACTAGTTCTGTGAAAAAGTGATTGGCAGGACTGCTTTCTGTTTTTTTTTTTTTTTTTTTTTTTGATCTTTGAAGTAATGATTCCCAGAATTCAAAACAAAAATAACAGTTAAAAAAAAAACCCACTAAGTAAATCCTTTAGTAAGGCCCCTCTGCGTTACTTATCTTTGAGGCTTAAGCTACTTGCAGACGCATTCACGATGAAGGAGCTCCTACTTTTTTTTTCCGCTTGTTAGAAACTCCGTCAGTGCCTCACCATCTTTCCAGTTTTCAGACTGTGGAGAGGAGGTGTTTTTACACCAGTCATTCTCTGCTCTTGACAGTGTAGTAGAGTCCTTAATTCTGTCCTAATCGGTGCTTATGTCACAGGAGTTTGAGAGATTTATTTGGTAGGTTCACCTTGGCTGTTTGCCATTGCTTTTTTTTGCCATAATTATTACATTTGCCTCTAAAACAGTCTGTTTCATCAGTTTTCTTTCAGTGACCCTCACTTCAGTTGTCTACTGCTTTCCCTAATCTCTCTTTTGAAAGAGAGAATCATCCTGTTGATTTCCTGTCCAGTTAAACTTTAATCCTAATTTAATGATTTATAACCACTTTCTAATTTAAAAAAAGTTCTAAACCAAGCTTTCTACTTTATCCAGTTTTTACATCTGCAATGCAGCCTTTAAATATATGTCAGTTATGAAGACATCTATAAAAAATGGTGCAGCTTGATTGCTGTGCTGGAATCTTATTTGGTTAAAAATATCTTGATCAATTTTAGCCTTTCAGCAGCAGTGGAAAGTTAGATAATTTGCATGCATTCATGCTTAGAAAAGTCTTTACCTCAGTTTATTTAGGTTAGTTTTACTTACAGAAGTTTCAACAGTCAAAAATATTAAAACACACAATTTAATGTTCGGCAGTTTGTAACCTACTTCTAATTTTGTCCCTAATCCTGAGTAAAAGTACTTGGCTTAATGCTGATGTTAACAGCTGAGACTTCCCATGGAAATGGCATTTGACGATGCCTTTAGAGAGTCCTGCAGTATTATTCCAAGGTAAAGATACGCTAGAAAGAAAAGCTGTGCCCTCAACTGCTGCTGAGTACGTACTGAGATAGAGGAGGAAGGGGAGGCATATCATACTCTCTGCCGAGACTGCAGATAAATGGGTTATATTCAGTAACGGCCCTTTGTATCCTTCGCTCCCTGTGCCCAGCAAGGTCTTCTGTTTCTTTGTGCATTCACTCACAGTAGTGGAATCTCTGTAGTTATTTTTCCATTTCAGGCCACAGGCACTGTTACAGTTTCCTTTCTCTGATAATGTTGTTTGATTTCTTTCTGTCTGGAAAACATCATCCAGGCTTCATTTAACATGGAAAATGGCTGGAGGTGAGGTGGGGGAGACTACATAAAAAAAAAAAACCCGTTCATGGCTGTCACAGGCAGGCTTGAAGCTCTTGGTGTCCTGATGGCAGGTTTCCATCGTGTATCATCCCCTTCTACTACCTGCTTATCCTCCACCCTATCCTTTCCTCCCACTGCCTTCAGAATAGGATTTGGTGTCCAGGACATACTTAAATGTTAGAACTGATGTGTTTTAATGCTATAGCAGTAAATTCAAAGAAATGCTTTTAATATAAGGTCTCATTTTCTTTAGCAAAGATTTCATTGTTTTCTTAGTTTTTATGTGAAGAAACAAGCAACCACTGTTTGACTTCTCACCTGCCATCCATTTGGCTAAGACTAAAAGTTGTGCATTTAAATAGAAAAATGGGTATGGTGAAGAAGGATGTTCTTGTCCAAATCTCTATCAAAGAAACATGATACTGCATATCGACCTGTGTGAGAGCCATTCAGAAAATCCTACTGCAGTAGCAGCTCGCTCTGTAATCAACAGTTAATAATGGAGCATTTCTTTTAAACGGTACACATCTCATTTTTTACCAGGAGTCTGAGATGTATACCAACAGCAGTGACTTCGAATACCTTTCTAGTTATGTGGTGATGTAATTTGGCTCACAAGTGGTCACATTTTCCTGACTAAGCAAAAAAAAAAAAGTCTTGATGAATGAGAGCAGAATTAGTGGAAGTAAAACTGCCTGATCATTCAGTTGTGTCCGTAAGTTATTCATGCATGAAACACATCAGAATTTCAAAGAAGCGACATGGGATTTTTGGGAGATGAAGCACAAATGGAGAGAAGGAGAAGGCCAAGTGGTAGCAGTGTCGAGCAGAGGCAATCTGTAAGCATATTGCAGTAAATCAAGTAACCATTTAGAGTATCCAGAAAGTAGATGTAAATTACTAAAAATCAATCAGAAGCTGTGTAAAGGGGGAGGTAAGGCAAGGAACTGCTTTATGGGGGAGTAGGAAGCAGCAGAAGGGTTTTGTCTGAATGAGCTGTGGCCAGATGTTGTACACTGCTGTGAATATACAGTACCTCTTTCCCCTCCTTCCCTTTTATTTGTTGGTTTTGTTTTTTTTCTTCTTTTTTCAGTAAGGAATTTAATTTTGGGACACTAAAGGCTTGGAGAAACTTGCTCATGTATCAGATCTAAAAATTTTTAAGTAGCTAGGAAGTCAGTGAAAATTTTAGTAACGGTTATCCCTAGTTCATGCACAGGTTTCAGCGTACGTGTCTTTCAGGCAAATTGTAGCAAATCTAGTTAATTATAGAAGTGCAGTCGATGAAAGGGCTGAACGCTGACCAATCCCTTGTTATGAATATATAATAAAACTATTTACATCACATTGTTAACTTTGAATATCATTAAACTTTACTTATTTGTGACAAATCTTCTTTTTTGTTGCAGATATGATCCTAATGTGAAAAGGAGAAGATAAATTGTGACCTGAATTTACAGTTATTCTCTAGGAAAAATCTGCTTTCTGTTTCTTAGGTTTGCTGGTTACAGCGTGAAATCTATTATTGTAAGACTTGTTTTTAAGTCTTGCTTTTATTAAAGAAAAAGAAATGTTTCTTTCACTGCTTGGTAATTACAGATTGCGCTTTTTCAACACCTTCATGTTATTTGCTTTATATTAATGCTCAGTAAAATACCATAGATACTTAGGAGATCCGTTTTAGGCTCTTTATTTCTAATGTTTGCTTGTCATTACTAGCTGGGGGGGGGGAGGAAGTTATCATCAGGCTTTTTTCTTTTCAGAAAGGCTCTGTTAATTAGATTATTTTTTTTATATTGTCAATTTTGTCTTGAGGTGGAGGTTTTTGAAGACTTCATAAATAAGTTAGACAAAACTTCAAATTTGTATCTGAGTAAACAAGAAGTATGCAATATTGATAAGGTCAGTCTTTTTCCTGTTTTTGAAGCTGGTGACATCAAATTATTTTTAGCCAGCCACTAATTTTGTGCGACAGCAGATTTGAAACAAATGTAAACTCAGTGATTTTTGTCCTATTATGTCTTCACGTCTTCAATATTTGCTTGAACAGCCTACAGTTATACTAGAAACACTGTTATAAACTCTGTAAAAGATAGCAAAAAACTTTGCAGCAGGAACAAGCATTTTAATTTTAGTTTCTTGGGAAGGAAGAGACAAGTGCAGGTTCTTTCTCTGCGTATTTCTTTTCCTTTGCAAATAGAAGAGAACTGTGCACGGCTGTTTAAGAACAAAACACTTATACAGAAAGCCCAAAAACTGCATGATGAAAACCGTCAGATTATGAGAGTCTGTGTACTTTCCTGTAGTATTAAATGAGAAATAACCCTGTACATTCCTCAGAAGTGTAAATTCCGATATAATGTCGTCTTGTATTCTGTATATTCTGTAATTGTTTTTATTTGTAACGAGACTCAACTTAGAGTTGGAGAAGGCTGAATTTGATAGCTTCTGGGAGTCAAGTGTGTATGTGTGGAAACCCACACCCCCAAAATAAGACTTAAAAAAAAAAAAAAAAAAAAAAAAAAAAAAAAAAAAAACAAACCAAAAAACTTGGTTGGGGTGTGGGAGGAGTTTCCCTGGAAAATAAAAAAAGAAGAATGTGTGAATCCCCATGAAAATTATGTCCATTACACAGCTACAACGATTCAGGCCAAGAGAAACCAATGAACTTTCCTCTGAAGGGGAGGAAAAGAAGTAAAGTATTGTTCTTCAGCACGTTTGCATGGATGTTGTCTTGAGAATGGGGACTCTTTTGGGAAAGACTTAAATGCAGCTGATCCCTGATCATGATGGTCTTCTCTGTGGTTCATTACATAGAGCAACTACTATTGTTACCGTTACAGAAGATCTTGGAGCTGAAAAAAAGAGCTTTTGGAATTTGAGGGATTCCCATGAAAGTACAGTTTCTGCTCAGCTGTATGAAGCCATCAGGTACAGGTGAAGATGGACATTGCATCCTGTTTCAAGAGGCAGGATGGTAGGATCTCCATCATGTGAGGAAGTAATCTGGTTGATGTAATCGAATAGAAGTACTCATTAACAAAACTACTTCCTCTGGCAAGAGCTCAGAACATGCAACCAAGATAAGCTGTTTCAAGCCACTGTGTCGTGTATCAGATTTTGAAGAACAGCATCGTAAAATCTGTGTGTATCAAGATAGCAGATAATGCTGAATTCGGCATGGTTGCATGGTCTCAGAAAATAATTGTTCTTCAAAAACCAGTGTTTCCTCAGGTCTGTCTTTGCATCTTCTTGGTCGCTTGGTCAGGGATGCCCAGAGTGAAGCACAAAGTGGGAGACCAATACCTGCGAGTTCAGCAATAGCTGTGAGAGTGGGTTAGTACTGCAGCTTGCAGCAGGGCCCATCAAGTCTTGTCCACCAAATACCTTTAAAAAGTCTGTTCATCAGGATTGAACTACTTGCTGAAGAAGATGTAGTGGCTGCTGTTCATTGCACCCTCAGGTGGGTTTTTTCTACTGTCACAAGGAGAATCTCCAGGTTTTCCTGTTGGGCACCCACTGATCCACTGGGGCAGCTCTTGTTGAGGGTGACTTTTTGGATTGCTATTACTAAATTCAAGCAAATAGCTTGGATTGCAGAATATCAGTGGACAAGATCATTCAGAAAGGTTGTGTTTACAGTTGTAAAAAAACCAGAACTTGCCATTTCACCTTAGACATTCTCAAAAGATACAACGTACAGGGGCTTTCTATGATGCCAAGTCCTTTGCTGCTCAGGCTGCACTCTGCTAGTGTTGCAACCCTGGTGGCACATCTGAGACCACTCATGTGACTTAAGGCTCTTCAAATCCACTTCCCCATGGGGTTGAATTTAGCAGCTTTGGTACTTTTTTTTTTTTTAGTTACTCAGTGTCCTAGGACTGATGGATTCACCCGCCATGTGACTGCGGGAGCACCCATAGACAAATGCTTGGAGATTTCTTTATAGGTCTTGTTTGAGACATCTCTGATTCAGCACTTGCAACATCATCAGCTTTCTCTGCAGTCTTTCACAGGCAGCTGTGTGCTCTCAAGAGGGGAGGGCATTGGGGAGGGAAAAAAAAAGTTAGGATCAGCACTTGGCTAAAGACAGACCCAGTGTATGTTCCTGTTTTGGGTCCAATTTGAGGCTCCCTGATAGGTGATAGTTTGGTTTCTAATTCATTTGCATCTGCTGTCTGGCTGATGAGAAGCCTGGAGATGATGAACTTGAGCCTTTTGCTGTTTCAACATGAAGTTTCATTTGCATTAAAAAAAGCATCTTAGATGCCTCTACCCCTTACCCATGGCTTGAATTGTAATTCCAAAGTCATGTAACAAACCCTACTCATAATAACTGAAGCTTTCCTTCCATTTTATCATAATTTTGTCATGATTTTCAGCTCCAGACATTCGAGGAAACATGCTTGTTGGCTTCTGCTTTGGGCCTTCTGTTACTGAGGTTTCTGAGGTAGATGATAAAGGATGTGATTACATGATTCAAGTCTTGGGAGCCTGAACGTCCAATAAATTACATTAGTATTTGCGTTACCACTGGAACTATTACATTAATGTGACCTGAGGTTTTCTTTATTTTATAAAACACTGTTGTGGGCTAACCCCAGTAGGCAGCTGCTCTCTTCCTGCCCCCAGGAGGATGGGGGAAGAGAATCAGAAGGGTAAAACTGGGAAAACTCAGTTGAGGTAAAGACAATTTTATAGGTAAAGGGAAAGCTGTGAGCACAAGCAGAAGTTTAGCTGCATGCTCCATTTTCATTCGGTGGGGCTTGTGCCCTGTGGTTTCAACATTCAGTTCACTAGTTTTCTGAGAGAACGTGTGTGGTGTTGATTTTCTTTAGAAGGTTAAAAAAAGTTCAGTAACTCAGATGTGACATCTAAGGCTTCTCTCATCTGCCTCAAACCACAACCTGCAACCATCCCCGCCTTTTTAACAAAATGATGCTTTTCACTTAAAAAGTACATCTAAGCAGAAACTTATCTTCAGATCTTGCTTCTTGCATTTTCCTGTGTAACACAAAGCTTGTTTGAGGGTTTGTTGGGATTGCTTTTTCATAGCATCTATTATCTTTGTTCACACTGCTCACAGGAAGGAGATGCACACAACATGTAAACTAAATATACTTTTTATTAGCAAGGCTTTTAAGATACAGTCTTGCATCCAGCAGCTTGGCTGAACGCAGTTCAAAGCAGATTGAATTACTTTATGCACCGCTAAAACGGAGGATGGGTGCTGCGGGAACAACATGCTTCAGTTTAGCTCGTACCAGTTTCACCTGACTTCCCCTCTTTCCTACATCAGCTGGGGAAGGCAGTGCCTTTTTCAGCAAGACTACTACACTGTTCTCACTGTTGCAGTTTGTTTTCTATTTGTGTTGGTTCATACCTGTGAGTCTGACCCATTTTTTCCCACCCTTACTCCCCATCTTCTCCCGGAATGGGGGGGCTGATGCAGCAGGGCTGGCCCCTCAGTGCCATCGCTGAGTGTCTGCAGTCAGCTTCAGTTTCCTCCATCCACCGACCTCCCCACCGACATCCTCCGGCCTGCTAAGCCCCCTTCATTACCTCCGTTCCTGATGTGTCTGAGAAGCTCTCTTCCACGTGTTGACCATCAAACATCGGTTCGTAACTAACACAGTAGCTGAAGTCTCTGCTATGGACCTACCCCCAACCTCCCAGCTCTCCTTTTACCAGTCCATTTTGTACAGGTGGTTTCTCAGTCCTTATTCTTACCCTGTTTTCCCACTCTTCCCGCCCCTACGAAACTACTTCTCTTGCTCTGTTCCATTTCTTGAATCTGTCCTCACTCACATTTGGCCACATCTGGTGTCTGACTCTCAAATTCCATTTGTGTTCCGGTATCTCCTCAGAACTTAAGCCAAATGTGGCAAAACCTGACCTATCCTCCTTACCATTATTCCTCACTCTTCGTCTTACAATGTTTGGATAGCCACCATCACCACGTTTCAGTGAGACAGTTATAAAAATGCTAGACGAAATCAGATCTCCCTAACTGGCAACTTTCCCCACCACTTGCTTTAGCGCTCTGCCTGTACCCGCTCTGCCCTGACTTTGACCATCAGAATCTCTCTCAAGCGTCGTCTACAGCATCAGAGCCATGAAGAACACCACCTTTTCCCTTTTTCTGAACACTACAGCTCTCTGAATGCCTCTTCCTCCCCAGTTTGTAATTTTTTTCCTTTGACTTAAGAGTTCCCCACTTCTCCAAACCAAAAATAATGGGCTTCTAGGTGAAACTGGTTTAATATTAGTCCTTTAGTCTTCAGCCCGTCATCGGTTTTCACACATGAAGATAAAAGAAGCTTAGCATGCAAACTTCGGGTAGGTTTTATCATCTAATCAAAGCTGAGGTTTTGCTCACAAGTTGCTTGCAGCTCAGAAGGAGAACATATTTCAGCCGACAGCAAGATGTTCTGTACGCGTTTACATTGCTCGTTTAAAAAAAAAAAAAAAAGAAGGGCATCACCCAAGCATGCTCCAGCAAAAGCAGAAAACCGAGGCACCACGCACAGAAATGACGTTTACATAGTATCTCCAAGTCCGGGTGTATCATGTGTGTGAACAAACACATAAGTAGAGGAATATAAGCCTTTATCTCATTTAGAACTGGAATTCCACACCTGGCATACCAGAGCTAACAGGGAAACGGGCAAGATCGGAGTATTGGCCTTCCAAGTTGTGCCAGGTAGATGTAAGGTAGCAGGATCAGTTCCTGAACAGCAATAACTCACTGTCCACATAGAAGCTGGTCCTAGAATCCAAACGGATGAAAAATGAGGCATTACCCTCTCCTCAGAGTATCCCCTGGAACTGTATCAAATCTCTTTGATCACCTTGTCTCTAGCTTTGTATCTGCGGACACACATTTTTTCTCTATACATCTAGTTAAAAAAAAAAAAAAAAAAACAAAAAAAAACCCCAAAAAGCCACAACCATCTAACTACAAAGGTCAGGATTCCATAATATTTTGTGAATACATAACAAACCTAGTTGTTCATTTTCTTTCTGCTGGCATGTAAGTCTACAGAGGGCGTCCAGCATCACGAAGCTGAATTTCAGTTTACTGAGGCATCCACTGTAGGCAGCGTGGGCTGATACTTGCACACTGCCAGAGATCTCGGAGTAAAGAGATGGAGGAGGAAAGTGCAAATTAGATTACCTTAGCCTGCAGAATGAGTAGTTTCAAAAGGATATGAGAGAGAAGGATATGAAGTATATTTTTTTCCCTGATTTTGATGCCTACCGATGACCAGTAGGTTTTAAGAGTTGGCTTAGTGGACAAGTAAGTACAAAATTATTTCTGTTAGAAAATGAGCTCGCCTGCGGACCGGTGTCACGGGAACTCAAGTTCAGGGTTTGCTTGAGCTGAAATGTTCTAGTGTTTGCAAGGACAAAACTGTCTTTGAAACAGTGCTTAGCTTCACTATAGTTACTAAATTATTCTATAAATGCTCCCCCCCCCAAATCCTTGTTCCTTGTTCCTTGATCTCACAATTCCTTGTGTAATTCAAGCTTCAAAAGTTAACTAAACTGAAACACCTTAAGTGTACCGTATTCCTCAAAATACGGTCTTTTTCAGGAAAAGAGCTGTTTATAATTCAACACGGCCCCTTCAAATTTGTACCCTTAATGTCACCAAAGCCTTCCTTTCTCTGTAAAGGAATGCCTCAGTTTCCATTTTTTCTGCTAAATAGAATCAGGTATTATGATTATCTCAAACAAAGCATGACTTTTCTTTTAGGCTGGTCAAGGGGAAAAGGAGGAAGTAAATGTCCAAAAAGCTCTCACATCAGTTGAGGTTATGTGCTCCCATCTTGCTCTCACCTCAAAAAATGATTTAGAATGACGACAGAACACTGTTATTGTAAGGTTCTAAAATATTATCTTAAATTAATTATAAACCTTTTAACATTTTTTGTTCCATAACTTCCTCCAAATGAAATCATTACTGTGTGGACGATAATAAAATCGAATAGTCAGCTGCCTTTAAGGCATACATGTGCTACCTGTTGCTGTTTAGAAATGTTTGCACGCTGGCACTCTTACAGCACAAATTCCGCTGGGACGTGAAAACACCTGCTTGTTTTCTCAGATGTAGAGAATATGGTACCAGAGCTACCAAGTCGCATCTCTTGGCACACCACCTTACTCATCCAGTCCTACAGCTTCTGGAGAAAATACAATTGCTTCTAGTTCATCCATCTGTGTTGCACTTCAATGTAACTTCAGTTACTAGCCAATTAAAAAAAATACATGGCAACATGTTAGAGACCAACAGCTCCAGCACCGAGCTCTGAAGCTACCGTGTGCAGATCTAAGAACCATAGAATTGCCTAGGCTGGAAGGGACCTTTCAGACATCTAGTCCAATCATCAACCTAACTCTGACAAAAACCACCGCTAATCTAAACTATATCATAGAATCACAGAATCATAGGGTTGGAAGGGACCTCTGGAGATCATCTAGTCCAACCCCCCTGCCAGAGCAGGGTCACCTAGAGCAGGTTACACAGGAACATGTCCAGGTGGGTTTTGAAATGTCTCCAGAGTTGGAGACTCCACCACCTCTCTGGGCAGCCTGTGCCAGTGCTCTGCCACCCTCAGGGTAAAGAAGTTCCTCCTCATGTTTAGGTGGAACTTCCTATGTTCAAGTTTGTGCCCATTGCCTCTTGTCCTGTCCCCGGGCACCACTGAAAAGAGCCTGGCCCCATCCTCCTGACACCCACCCTTTAAGTATTTATAAGTGTTGATAAGGTCACCCCTCAGATGTCTTTTTTCCAGACTGAAGAGACCCAAATCCCTCAGCCTTTCCTCATAAGAGAGGTGTTCCAGTCCCCTAATCATCTTGGTAGCCCTTTGCTGTACCCTCTCCAGCAGTTCCCTGTCCCATATCTCCAAGTTAAGTTTATATCTTGACCCAGGAGGATGGGAGGCCACCAGCCTGTCAACGCTACGTGGATTCACTTCAGCTCCTGTAGGTTTGCAGTTCGTATTGCTCAGGTTCTTTGCTGCTTTCCTCCCATCGTTCCTCACTGGTCATTACTTGTTATCAGGGAGGACTCGCAAGAAGTTTGCAGATTTTACACTCTTTCTTTCTCTCTCAAGAGGAGTTGGCCTAAAAATGGCCTTCTCTTCATTTCAACTGGATATGCAGGTCAGGCCTGCCTCAAAGTTTGGGTCTTAATTTAATTTCTTCCAGCTTTGGATAAGTACTCTCGATTTCTGTCTCTAGCTTTCTTTTCACAGTTCTTGAGCTGCAAGACAAAAAGGCTACGGCCACCTCCTTCTACAAAATTTGTATTTTTCATTATGCAACCACCACTATGAAACTAATCATTAAAAAAACGGTGCCTACACTCAGCAGGCCAGAAGGAAAATACAGTATACCCCAACAATTCCCTGTGTGCTGAGGACTAGGGACCTACAGCTGGGGGATGCACTTTGGTGTCCCTTACTCGATGTATAGGCGCTCCCAGAAGGGAGCTACGCTCTTGCCATGCACCCACCCGCAAGCCCAGGCTGCTGGCCCGAGGCAATGCATTTTCCTAAGAGAGAGAAGAACCCGATGTTCTTGTCACCGCTCTCTCTGGATTACTTGCAGAAAGGATTTCTGCATTTACTCAGCAGGGTGAAACTTAGCCCTAGTCTTTTGTATAAAACGTTTTAAGCAGAAGTCAAACCATCTACTGGAAACCAAAAGGAAGGCTGTGCTGTTTCCTACCGCCCTGTCAGCTGCCTTCATTAACGAACACCTGTTGTTAAATAATCACATACAAGGCAGATTGTTAGGGATATCTACTACGACAAATCTTAGTCGCAGTTCAACAGCTGGATACTACTTTAAAAAAAAATAAATACCCTAGCAATAATTTAGCTAGGAGACATATTTGTCATTAAGAACCAAACCCAAATGTAAGAGACATTTTCTCACTGGTCTATAAGAAAATACACATACCTTTACAAATTCCATAAATTCAAATTAAATTCCTTTAGCTAAAAAATTATATTCTTCCTGTTTGTATTTTAGTAATAAAGCTTAAGTAGTAAGCATCCTTTTTAAATACATGATGTTTAAAAGCTTATCTTTCTCACTGAAAGAAGAGCTCAAAGCAGCAGACAGTCTCCCTTCTGGGAACTATTATACAGGAAATTCAAATGTTTTTTTGTTGTTGTTGGTTTTTGTTTTTTTCAACATGAGAAATAAAGTATTTCCCCAAAAGACAACTATTCAGTGCCAACATCTGATCCACAATAAATGCATACGATATAACGCTTTAGGTAAAACTGTCCTAAGGCAAAGCTTGAGTTTTTTCATCTCTTACTATCTCAAAAATACCAAAGAGGAGAGAAATAGAAGTTTCCCTCAAGATCAAAAACCCAAAGGTGAGAAAGTCCAGCTACAACTTTAAACCTGGCAATTCCTCGAAGAAACAGAATGATTTTTTAGTAAAGCCTTGGTTGAAAAAAGTATTTTTATACTGGCTTAATAAACATGACCATTGAGAAATTTTCTCTGCCCAACTAAGAGGTCTCATGCAATTTCTTTTTATCTCAGAAATATTGGCAAGATTGATAAAAGGAAAAAAAAAGCCATTAAACCTCGAAGTACTGTAACAGTGCAGTGAAAGACACCTGTGCAATAACAGGACAAAAAAATCTCTGCTACAAATTTGTCACTACAACACACAGCTTGTAAGTAGCTGCTGCAGCTCAGCAGCTGAGGCTCAAGATTTGGTTGTTTGAAACTTTTTTTCCCCTTTTTGCAAAATCACTGTTTAAGTAAATTGTTTCCTTTGTTTTGTTGGCATTTTAAATGTTTCACGTGACAAATGAAAAAGCAGGAACGTGCCATGATATGTTGTATTCGGACATCTATATTGACACAAAACTGAAGGAATTTCATCACAGCGCAGATGTATTCCCAATATATTAACTGCAATAAAGTTTTATAATCAAGTATTTACCACTTATTACACTGATTCTCAGTCAAAATTATTAGGTATCACAGGCTTAGGACAGATTTACATATACACAGTTTCTGCCAAAGGCGGCAAATTATAGAATCTCAATTCAATTAGGAATAAGCCTAGAATTTCACACAATTAAAACCAGCTCAAATAAGAGTATAAAAAAGTATCTTAACTAGTATTGACAATGCATGGTTAAATCCAACCATGTAGGCAATGCAGAAATTCATATAAACATCGCTTCATTTGTCTTTATGCTATTAAATTGGCTCTAAACTAACATTTATTATTAGTAGCATCCTTTCATAAATTACTTTGGACTTCCATTGAAAATACAGTCATTTTAATCCTTGCAGACTTTACCTTATCAACTTCTACGTCCAAAGCCTGAGTAACTTACTCAGATGCATAAAGGCCTGCAGCAGCCACAGAACCCCGTAACTCAGTAGGCACAGAAAACAGGCATTTATTGCATATAGGTATCTACAACTTCTCAAAGTTAGACAGCTGGGAAACCAGCAAGCACTAGCAGTTTGTCACAAAGTCTAAGCCTAATTTCCTTTTTTAAAATCTGTTCAAGTTCTAATATGGAAATTTTAATCATGCAGATACAATACCTTAAACTAACATGACTTTCTTCGACACAAAAAAGCCCCAAACAAAAAAAAATATAAATTAAATAACATCTATTCCATTGCATTGGACCTGAATTAAAATGTTTGGTAATAAATCAGTTAAAAAAAGCACTTTTGTCTATTTAGAGTTCTGGAAGATAAGTTGTCTAACTAGCTGTTTCTTACCTTATTATGAGGAATAACTCATGAGTATGTTTAGGTAAATTACCTACTCTAAAACCCAGCAAATGGAATCTAGGTCTTCCATTATAGAGAAGAAAGGTGAAACTTCAATTCAGAGGTAGTACATGTTAAGTCTTTGTCTTTCATAACGAGTTTTAAGATTTACAGGAACTATGGCGTGTTTGTTTTGGGTTTGGTTTGTTTATTTTTTAGCTGGCTGTGAGATACAACCCTTTTTCAAGTTTCAAAAAACCCCAGGCTAAAATAGTTTTAGTGTTATGTGGCGCTCTAGAAAAAAAGACAAGGAACCAATACTTGGTCAAATGGGAGATGAGAATATCTATCACCCACCTTCATCAGTCAAGTGATCCCATTCAGTCTTCCTGAGCTAGGAAGCAAAAAAACCTTAAGTTTTCTCACGTACTTAATTTTTCAGTAGTATACTAGATATTCACTATATTGACACTGTATAAGAGCACTTCCATCAGTATTTTATTGGTTATGTTAATGAGTATTCTCGGAAATGTACATAGCACTGTAGGGGAACATCTCGCGTTAGTCTTTCTGCACTCACCCAACTCTAGGTGTAGTGTGAAAAAATGTTAATGGCTTGTGTTAAATCATGCGTTAAAGATTAAAGGGGAATGCTTATTCTTTTATTCCAATTATCAAAAAGGATAATTTTTAACTGCTGAGGAATACTTCTTGCTTACAGAAATCCTTCTTGTAGTAAAATTCATTTTACCAAGTGCTCATTCCAAGTATTACTGTATTACTATGGCAAATAAATAAAATCCTTGTTTCGAGCAGAAGGCTCCAAATTTGCTTTGGGACTAAGAATCACTTTGTAGTAAGCAAGCCTTCTGCTTTTAGGAGTTATTTTAATTTCACGGTAAGAATATTTTGTCACATTTGACACTAAGTGTAAAGCCACTCTGGTAGGCATTGCTTTTCCCAGAGGAAGTCTGCTCTTTCAGCTGAGCAAGAGATGACAGGCAGGTCAATATAAGTTAGTCTCATTTTCTGTTTATCTGGAAATAATTCCAGTTAAGTAGTCTCAGTTGTAATAGCAGGTCAATTTTTTGTATTTTGAAAAGGTGAAGTATTGTAGTATCAGCATCCTTTACCAAGCAATACAAGCGCAGGTTACTTGTATACAACAGAAATGTGACCGCTATCAACTTCGCTGCCAGTGAGTGTTCTGTTAGACTACGTCTGTAATTCTGTACGTGAAAGTCTGTAACGTCTCATTTATGGCACCCCATCACCTCCTCCATCCCCACCTTCAATCAATTCATGTTTCTTCTTTTGTCTTATTGACAAGCATCGTGCGATGCCCAATGCACCTCCTTTTAAAAACCGTACGAAGTTGTCTCCCACCAGAGGACCTAAAGCAAAGAGATTAGCTTCTTTAGTGCATTCGTAAGTGTATGGATCAATCTCTATAGGATTCCCCTTGCATGTGATGGGCTGATTAGAGTGATGACCTATGCTATGTCCTTGGTCCTTGAGAAAGAAAAGATTTGGGTGAGAACCTATCAGAACTAAGGCTACAGAAAACTTCAAAATTTTCTTCAGTCCGGAGGCACTCTGAAGAACACATTTCATTTCAGGCTTGAAGGAAAGTACATTGTGTTCAGGGAAACTAGTGTAAGCGGGGTGTAGATTAGAGTCCACAGTATGGGACTGAGTACACATCATATGATAGACTTTATGGTATTCAGGGTAAAGCTTTTTAGGTAACTGTTTGAAAATTAGACTTGTATCGGTAACTCTTCTACGAAACACATGGATTACTGGGATGTTGTTGTTGTAGGCACACAGTACTGCATCGGCTGCCGTAAGTCCCGCACCCACAATTAACACAGGGTCTGCCTTCCCACGTAACTTTCCTTTGCTGATAGCAGCTCCAAAGTCAGACATGGAATGAAGCACAAAAGGGAAGTCTTCTCCTTCAACTTGTAGTCGGCCAGGAGAATCAAAGCTTCCTGTGGCAAGAGCCACGTTCTCAGCAAAGAGGCAGAAGGGCACATGAGAACCATCTGTTGCTCGCCGATAACCTCTGATTTCCCAGTTTCTCTTAATCAGTGATTTCTGTTCCTCTTCCACTTCCAAATGCTGTGTTGAGATATTTTCATTTATTTGACTTCTATCTTCATCATCCTTTCCTCGGTAAAGCCTGGATACTGATGTTATATAAACGTTGTCTCTGAAATTCTTTTGGAGGCCCATGACTTTAACATAGTGTTTATAATAACGAGCTATTTCCTCTGGCATTACTCGATCACTCTTTATATTTCTGAAAGAAAATCGAATGGCTCTAGTTAATATTTAGACCTTACAGCAATTTGAGTATCATATATAACATACCACATGACAGTCAAATATAAGAGGACTGAATCTGCTCCATTTAACTGACACTAAGTTCAATTATGCATTCAATTTGTTTTATCTGTTCTCTTGATTCCTGATACACAAAACAAGCTAACTTTTTTTTTAATAGTTGTAAATCTTTACAATGTAAAATGCTATGGTGATTAACAAATTAAGCATAAGAAAACTCTGCAGTACCATAGTAGGTCTGTATGAAAGTGTTTTACAAAGCCAGTTTAGCATCACAACTGTCAGCAATACAATAATGGCTAAACTTGTACTCAGTGAAAATACACTTACTTAGGATATAAGTAATTAAATATCACAGTAATGATTAAGTGTTAATTTTGAAACTCTGGGTTCAATATATTACTTGAGTCAAGTATTCTTCTTTATACTTTACAGAACATCTCTCCCTCAGGTACAACTAAGTTCAGTAAGTATCAAATTAAGTAGTTCTGTATCACAGGAATGAACAATGCAACTATGTAAACAGGATTCTGATGTCCAAGTGTTCAATAAAAAACATTTTTGCACTGCAATCCTGGTATTACATTTATGCTTTTCTCATGTTTATTGCATTCTCATTTTTAAAAAAGCTGAAAATGTAATTATTTTGAACAGGCGCATGAATTTTGCTGCTTCTTTAGAAGCAAGCTCTAGGAAGACAGCAAAAGAAACAGTAGTGAACATGAGGATTGCCACTGAATTATGCTTAAAAGCATTTTTACAAGAAATTGGACTACTCATAGAGTAACAAGACAATAGCGTATGTACTTTGAGATGTTCAGGTTACTACTCTGAAAAACCTGGTGAGATATTTATTGAAGAGGATAATGCGACAGTGTGATACCTGTTACAATGGAACTTAGGAAACTATTTTACATGACTAGAAGTTTTCAATATCATCAATACTTTTAGATATGTTTGTTTAATTGTAGTATCACAGGTCAGCACTTCTGTTTTTAGTATTGTTGAAAACTATACTATAAACAAATTAGCTTCAGATAATAAGCAGCTTATGGGATTTCAGTTAATAAGGAGGCAAGATTACTGTGGTTATCTAAGAATGCGATTAAAGAACAAAGGTACGGTTTCTTCACTATAAGTGTCCTGAAATGAGTAATAGTCTGCCCTTAAAGCCATAGGCCCAAGTAATTCTACTTCTTCTTTTGCCATACAAGGTACACAAACAACTTCCTTTAATTTTGCTAGAACGAAGTCGGGAAAATTAAAATTTTAGAAAAAGCTTATGTATAGTGTTCCTAGGTTCATCTGCTGACAGAGATCTTTATGAACTAATTGTATAACTGAAGTAAAACCAGTGAACATTTACAAAATGGTAATTTTTCTGGTCTAATTTTTTTAAAACTTACTACTAGAAAATAACATTAGGAAATAGTGAATTATGCTCTTAGAATTCATAGATAACAACATTTCAGATGCTGCAGCTTTGCCTGTAAAAGCAAATACTGAAATATACAGCTTCCTGGATTACAAGAAAGCTAGTGTGCACAGCAAGTTAAGCTGCATCCATGTCGAAAGAGGAACTTCAATACTTCCGTAGATTTTAAATTCCTCCCTCAATCTTCCCTCAACTAGAAACGAAACTGCTTACAGTAACAGTGCTTCTTTGTGAAATACTACTAAAACACACCACTGCTAGTATGTATGCTTTTGATGCACTCAAAGCAATTACTCTGGCTGACCATTCTCCTTTTTCTTTCCACCAGAGTACACACAGTAGAATAATTTCCAGTGCCATCAGGCAATTTAATAAACAAAACAAGAAGCCCTCCTGTGAACGATGAAGTCTGAATGTTTTCCAGTTCTTAAAATAATGTTATCTGGATTTTTAGAGCAACTAGGTCTCCCAAACACATTATGCAGTATCTTTACCTGCGTTTGCTAGCTGCCCACTCCTTAAATGTGAGGCCAGGCAATTCCATCCAGTCTCCGAAACTGATTGTTAGCATAGAGCCTTCCATGGACTATGGAGAAAAAAAAAAAAACAAGATGCATGACCAGATGCACTTCAAATGGATGTATTTATTTAAAACACGGTGAAGTTCTTCTCATACTCAGAGCAATAAAATACCAGAACATAACATAATACCAGGACATTACATGAAGTGTTGATGAACTATATTTGTGTTACAGTTAGATATTATTCTAATAGGCAACTACATGATCTAGTAAAGCAGAAGGTGAAAAGACAACACGTGAAAGGGAAAAAAAAAGCAAGTTATTTAAAAATACAAAACAAGAAGAAGAAAAAAGTGAAACCAACAGTATATGAACACATTAAGATTAAAGATTTTGTATAAAAGCACCTGGGAACAATGCAGACCAGAGAGAAAAGTAATAGAAAACACTCTTCATTACAATTCATTAAATTTACACTCATAAAAAAACCACGTAAGACAGCAGTCACGGTCACAGATCCCTAAATGAAAGACAACCGTTTCCTTCCTTTCTCATCCTCCCAACATATTTGGGCTTTGGTAATTGAGCAGTTGAAACAACAATTGCCATTACTATCTAAGACAGCCTTAGATAGTAAGGAAAAACCCAAAATCATCAAATTATGAAATTTTTACTCACATGCCAAGCCCCACCAGGTGGTCCTTTACCAAGCACTATATGGGGAATATAATGATGTTGTTCTAGCTTCCAGTGCAAAACCGGCGGGTAGTCATACCCAAAGTCAGCATCAGGATGAAGTAAGGTATCAAAAAGCACTGCAACTGGGTTTGAAGAGCGTCCTTCGAGGCCTTCAGACAGGTACTCCAGATCCTAAAGTATGAAAGAAAACTGTATGTTCATGCAACTTTTACTGTTCATCATGCTATTCTGATGTACAGAAGTTCAATTTCAACAGAAAACACAATTAGTTCAAGTTGCATTTTAAGTGGAAGTAAGTAAATGTAGAGATTCAATCAAAACACTTCTCAGAAATAACTGCCATGATTCAGTTCTTCTGTAACTCTGAATAATACACTTCACTCATTTAAAAATTGTATGTTAATAATACAGTAATACCAGGTCAGTATCCCAAATTAATTGTAGAAAAAGAAATGCAGGGACAAATAGTCAGAAATCAGAGCAACTTAGTAACATTTATATTTATAGATAGCAGACACTGCTTTTAACAAAGAATTGCTAGTATTTCTAGGAGCCCTGTTTTCACAAAGCAAAATTGGAATCTAAAACCATTAAGTTTTAAAGTAGAAAAAAGCTTCTTTGACAGTTCTTAGGTAGTTCCAACACTAACTTCATTATATTTTGACATAATGGAGGTATTATAAGTATTATTTTTAAAAAATTGATTAAAACTAGGCTTATTTTACAAAGCAGCTCATGTTGAGAAAAATTTCTAGAACTTTGTAAAATGTTCACATTTCAGTATCTATTAACCAGCTGTGTTCTAAAAAATTCACAACGCAATGGCAAACGTGAAGAAAGAATAGAGATTTGAAGAAAGAATTGGCCATAAGGCCAATTTTTGCTCACAAAGACAGGACAGTTTAGCTTCCTAAATTGGGAAAATATCAGTGGGTCGAGGGAGGATGAAGTATATGAAACATCTGTAGCCAAAAGCTTAGGCAGCTTACTCTCCTGCCCAAAAACCTAAACCTTGAGACTTAAGGTCAACATTACATGCAAACACCAAGGCACTAAAACAAACAAAAAAAAAAACAAAACAAAACCCAAAGCCAAACAACCCCTACTTCCCCACTACAAACACATATGCATGTTTGTATTTCAAATAAATTAGTCACACAGGCAATCAGTTAGTGATAGCATTGTGAGTAATCCATCAGAAGTATAGTTAGGTGAGCAGAAAAAAAAAGATAAGATGGCAAACAAATGGACGAGTGGGGAAAAAATTACAGAGAAGATTTAACTAATCAATCAGAAAAATTGGATGTATATGAGGATAACAAATACAGCACAAGAGCAACTGTGAGTGCAAGCAACGCTGAAGGATGCATACTGTTCAGAAAAGAAAAATGTTTATACAGTATATATATCCCTAATGTTAGTAAAAATTAAGTCTTAATGAGAGTTGTACTATTTAGGAAGATTTCAACTTGGAATATGTTAGCAGTATTTGTTCTTTGATGATAGTGCCCAAATATCCTAGGACACAAAAGCTGGAACTCTCACATCACTGACAAAGTGGTGCTTGAGACACTTTTGGCAAGTAGTAAAAACACGACAAAGGGCAGATTGTAAAACCAAAAAATAACAGAAACAAAAAGCCCTCAGGAACCACAAAACCACCACACGCCCCAGGATTGGATCTAATGGTCATGAGTTGG
Source organism: Larus michahellis (assembly GCF_964199755.1). Lineage (NCBI taxonomy): Eukaryota > Metazoa > Chordata > Aves > Charadriiformes > Laridae > Larus > Larus michahellis. Next base: position 141,702,490 of record NC_133897.1, on the reverse strand, counting down.
TTCTATTTAAATTAACAGAATAACAAAATAACTTATTAATGCATCAGAAATACAATTAAGTAGGCTGGTTTTTCACAATGCAATCTGCAGGATTTTTTTGGATACGCAGTTCTTAAAACACATTGCTTTTCATCTGAAGTGCCCTACATGTAATTTGTTACAAGCCTCTGCAGAAGGTACATACCGCTCTTTGTTTTACAGGTAGGAAAAAGAGAGGCCGAGAGATAAAGCTAGTTGCTGGAGGCCACACAGTTACTGAGCTTTACTGTGATCTCTAATTCTTTGTGGGGTGAGAATATTAAGCCTTTCCTTGTCTATGCCACTACTTATGGAAGTTGCAAAAGCATTTTAAACAGGATCATTAAAGAAAGCCCACTGTTTCATAATCCAGCTTGCAGTAGGAAAAGAGCTAGACAAGATGGCAACCAAAGCTTACTTGATCAACAATGGACAGGTGTCGAGCTTCTTCTAATTTTGTATGTAGAATGGGGTTTGGGTGTATAGCTTCAGGAGATAAATATGGCCTGTATCCAGACAGCAGGTAAGAAAGACAAATTCCTGAAGGTCCGTTTCCTATTAAAGAAAGAAGTTACTGCTTTAGTAAAAATGTCAATAATCTAAAGTTTGTAAGTCACTAAATAAGCAGCAATAAAATCATACTAAAGTAGTATAATGCAATACTGTCCCAATTCAAAGCAGCTTATGAACTTCACAGTAAAAAAAAGCCTACCGTAGGAACTTCCTCCAAAAAAAAGAGCAAAATCTTCTTCAGATAACAAGAAACATATGTATGACTGTTTACACCACAAACAAAATGCGTATCAAGGAGTTTCATAATTTAGTATCTCAAATTCACTACTCTTGTGTGAAAATGGTCCGATGGATAAGATCTGGTCTGCCTGTCAATCACAGTGATATCTGAATATTATTGCCATCTTTGTGTTCTCACTTACACTGGGTACTGTAAAACACAGAACAGAAAGACAATCTAGAGCATACGGTCTTCAGGTCTGCCCATAAAATAAAAGGAAGGATAGGACAAGCAGGAAGCTGAAGACTGCAAATCAGGTGAGAAGTCACAGACACAACACAACAGCAATGTAAAAGCCGACTGAAGACAAATACAGCAGATTAAGTGGTAAAGTACAAGAAACTCATATAAGGCCACATTCACCGTTCAGCAACAGCATCAATTCAAGCATCTTTCTATATCCTTTTTGTAGCATTTTATAATTCACATATGTGCATTATTGCCATTTTAATAGACTAACTTATTTTCAAAATGTTATTAAAAGTGTGAAATGGATGGGACCAAAATGCTACCATAAGGCAATCATTTCTATTTGATTGACTATTATTAAATAAAGAAGGGGATCCTATTTATAACATGCAAAATACAGAAGTAACATTCACGTTGCAAAGTCAGATACCGAAAGCTAGGGAAAGCTCAGGTCAGAAAGTATGTGTTATGATACAGAATTTAAACATCTGACTATGTACTGTTATTTCTATAGCTCCTCTTCCTCATTAACTGAATGAAAAGCTCAGTGTTCTCCTAATGAGGCACTATTCAGTATTTTGTCTTTGTTTTCTATCTAGAATGGCACACATGGTATGTACCACACACTATTCAAATTCTGGGCTAAAGTTACTAATTTATGCATGTTTTCATACAGCACTTATTATTAGGATGTTAGCTCTTACTTCCTACCATTTCAATTCTTAATCTGAAGAGGTCACCCACGTTTCCTGTTCCCCATCACCTTTGCAAACACTATTTCCATCACCTGTTCACAATCCCACTTCTCTAATGCCTGTCTCTTCTCCCCTTTCTGGTTTCGCAGTACCTAAATCCCCCATCAGTTTGCTGAGACCCTGTTCATTCCCAGTCTCTTCATAGATCAGATCTCTTTTTCCTCCTCCACCAGGCTGCAGGTGATGAGCGCATTCACTCCGGTCCCCCGTGGCGGTATATCCCTTACTTCATTACAATGCTGCATGCACAGACCAGTCACAGACACAGGCTACAAGAAAATCATGTAGGCTCACTACAGGGGAGTTCTTCAAAGGCTGAGACTGCTAAGTTACATGCAGTCTTCAATAACCATGTTTTCTCTGAAGGCCTAGAGCCTGAATAAATATGTGAGACTGCACAATGGCTCCTACCAAACCATCTAATTTTTGCACCTGACTACAGAGGAAAAAATAAAGGCATTAGAGTGCCTGGGTACTGTAAGGACCATAAAGCACTGGAAAAAGACTGCCTAGGAATGCCATGTATTTCCATCATTGGGATCCCAAGACAGCTAATTCAAAAGTCTGTAATAACAGGTTTAAATATTGGTGATTCTGCCTATATTATTTCCCAAACCACTTCCGATTCCTATTTTGCCATTTACAAAAAAGACCATAAAGGATCTTTCAGTGAAAACGCTCTTCCTCACTCTCACAGCATTCTACTCTTCCAGAAACAGACCAGCACATTCTGTTGGTCTGTTTCTGGGAGAGTAGAACAGACCTGGGTACACTTCAGTCCAGGAATTCAAAGCTTAAAAGAGATGCAAGCACCTCCTGTCACCCCCTTGCCACATGAGATGGATGTGAGAGAGAACCTCAGCAACACATTGAAACCATCCATAACAAAATCATACGAAATTGTGACAACACTCTAATCATACCTATAGTTCACAAGCATTCCCATGACTGAGTAAATTTTTAACTATTTTTAGAATTGTATCTGGTGCACAGTCGAGAATTTTGTTTCTTTTTACAAGTGCATAGCTAGATTATTTTTTTTTCCTACTGGAGCGTAAAGGAAGCTAGTCCACAATGGAAAGAGAAAAATGTATGCCATACCCAAGGATGCCATGCTAAAGATTATTCCTACCGGATAAAACTAAAAAGAACCAAAAGAATAATAAAGTTGCCAAAATAAAGGCTGGCAAGGGCCAAGGACGGATTATGATAAAGTGAATTACTGAGCTCCCTAGCCACTCCCCTGGGACTATCCAGAGAACTTATCCAAAAACCCAGTTCTTATTCTTTGAGCAGACTGAGCCCAAGGGAAAGAAATTCCCTTGTGGACACGCTCTCAAGAACACAGAAGATGAAGGTTCATCTGCAAGGTCTGCAATTAGACTTGCTGTGAATTTCTCAGAAAATTTCGGGGGGGTGGGGGAGGGGGGAGGAAACAACGAACTTTCTGAAATGAGAAAATTATACCTGAGGATATTGCTCTTTGTTTACACACAATGCCTCCAATAACGGCTCTGATCAAAACTGAGATATTACTATTATACAAACTTTAGATATACAATCAATATACCCCCAAACCCCATGGCCCTCTTCATTTAAGGAACAGTTAGTATTTTGTTTGAACAGCAGTAGAAGCTTCTCCTCACCAACAGTAAACTACAGTACAATCATCTTTACATTATGTATCTAAATTTAAAGCAAACAACCAACTTCAAACATCATAACAGTCTTGTTATTTGGATAAAAAATTAAAACATTGTGTTTGCACAGTAACTATCAAAACTAGTGCAGAAGATGAAAGTGTTTAGCACAGAACATCCTCTAGACTTAGAGGTCCAGCATGAAATTCTTCAATCCCAGCTCATTCAAATGGAATGTATACATTTCTTCCCAATTTCTTCAAGACAGGTATAGCACAGAAGTTACTTAATATTACCACAGTAGCTGAGTACTCTATGCAGAACTGCAGTACAATATGCAGCACAAACTTGGAATCCAATCTTAAATTGGGCATCATACACTGAAAAAGGGGACAGTGAAGTTAACAAAGGGGAATATAAGTTACTGCTCCATCATTAAGTGAACTGCTTAGGCATGTGCCATCTTTTGCAATCTGATTAACAAATCAGTGCAAGAAAATGGCAGCACTAGGAAGCTAAAAGTACGTTTAACTCCAGCTATACAGGAATCGCACGGAAAAGATTAAACCTGTAGTGAGTATGTGTGTGCGTACATATTAGAGGGGGAGGTTACAACTGTTTTTGTATTCTTCTACAACATAATTAAATCATTTTAGATCCCTTTTAAGGCTCTTCAGACAGCCAATGAATTTGTGATGATAGGCTATCAATGGAGACGATCAGCTTGTGAAGCATCTCAAATGTGTCTGTGAAAAAGCATTTGGGCAATATATTTGTTTTTTAAGGAGAAATAGTCAAGGCAGCTGTGTTTGGTGTCAGCACATAGAAAGGCGCTCTAGACAAAATAAGTATTGAGCACAGGTATTTGCATAATGTATATTTGCAAAACTAAACAGTGAAAACTGAGTCACTAACCATATGGCAAACCTGTACTAAGGCTGACAAAATGCCAAGAAACTGTTGCTCTTCAACTATGATGCAGAACTCAGCAAGTGATTCACGTCTGTCACATCCATTAAGTCTCTTACACGAGCACTATTTTAAGCTATCATGAAGAAAGCTTTGAGAACAGGCACTGTACAAACACCAGCCTTTCAAAGTTGTGGAGGTTTACTGTGAGCACATTATGTTGAAACATCATTCTTTGGAATCTCTGCTTGTTTGCAGGTACAGTTAGAGCTGTTGGTTTGCTGCAGTCCCAACAGCTTTGACTAGATTATTGAAAACCTCCTTTACTCCAGATCTTTTCTTTATCCCTTCATCAAGTCATGGCAGTAAGGAGCTGGTGACCAGCTGTTGCTGAGAAACCTTGCCCCAGTACAAACCATTCTGGCACTCTCAATTAAGCTGTGTACCTAAGGAGCCTGCTCCCTCTGCTATCCTGTCATTCAGCAAGGTTTTACAAGTACAAGCCTGTAACTATTTAAGACTATAATTTGTTGTTTTAAACTGGTTGAATTGACTTGGATTCATTTTGGAAAAGATGGGACAATATTCAGACATTAGCGATGGATGCAACAGAGAAAAAGGCAATTAATGAGAGAGGTTAGCACCCAACCTACAGGACACATTTTACATTATGCTTTTCACTGTCATATCTGACCCCACAAATTTCTACTGGTGCACCATCAACAGCCTCCATGCCACCTGAAGCAGACATATCACATTAATCCCACCTTATGTGATCAACGCTAGAATCAAAACAGTTCTGCTGTTAAGGCTCACATACCTGCTGCCAAATAACGTGTCTCATTTTATCAAAGCAGAATTTGAATTCAAATATACTCCAATAGCAAGCCCCGTAACATAATTTTATGGTACTGTTGTTAATCACAACTGTATTACTCTAATAAACATGTTCACTTTAAGGATGCTAAGCATTAGTTATTTAATGATAAATGACTTCATGCAGCAGGTCTATAAAGGCAACGGCGGTGACAGAGAATATTAAAAAAGTGAAAAAACTCACCTATTATTACTACAGGCAGAGTAAGGAGGGAGTCCCCAGGCAGAACAGTTTCTTCTATTAAAGGCATTCTTTTAATCTTCCTCCCAAGGCTGTCACCAAAATACTGTACGAAGGAATTCAAAAGCTGTCCTTCAGTTTCAGGGCCGCTGTAACTTCTAATTAAGAAGGACAGATGGGAGAAAACTAAAATGAACCAGTTGAACAGTTGTCAGAACAGTCTCTTCAAAAATAAAGTTGCTTTTGATACTTTACTTTAAGAGCTATGGAATTGGCAAAACCAAGACTAAACCAGATATACTTCATCCAATCTATAAAATTTTACTCTTTGGCACAGCTTTTCTAACAGAAGATTTTTAAGAAGTCCACCATCTCCTAGGAAGTCTACAGAAGGAAAACAAAAAGGCACAGATGGCTCTGCAGAGATGCAGATTTCTAATTTCAGTTTATACAAAGCCAAAGTATAACCAACAAGCATTGTTTTGATCCCCCGCACGGCAGAACTCATTCCTCATTATCCTTATCAAAACAGGCGAGATACACACTGCCTAGCCAATTAACAACATTAAGGCCAGCCAAAGGCTGAAAGAGCAGTGAAGGTACAGCAGCAGCCATTCGCATCCCTTCCTACCTGCTGAGCACCGTGGACTTTGCCTCAACAAATGTCTTTTTTGGCAGAAGTAAGGCTGGTTAAAGCTGGCAGTGGCATGAAGGTGGAGAGAAGCGTAATCCCTGTATGCCCTAGACACATTTTACCAGTGTTAAAACTTTTCATAACAGGAATTGCCATGTGGTCAGGTCAGCTACTGTGCAGCAGACTGCTTTCACCCCTAGTCGTTTTCCTGGATTTCTCAGTTCTTTCTCTGTAACACCTACTTAGGTTCCTCTCATAACTCTTCACTGGCTAAATGTGCTTTTAAACTACAAAGACTTGGTTTATATTGTTTGCTGTTTAATTATTTAGGAGCCCTTTCTGAAGCCTTTCCAGGTCATTGAAGAAGCATGCACTATCAGTTTAGCTAGAAAGGCAGGGACAAATTAAAAACAGTCTGTTATTGGCAGTTATTTTATTAAGTCTTCAAAATAAAGACAAAACAACTTTTTAATTAAAAATACCCCAATCAACTGATCTAAACATTCTTCTCTTTACAAACGCAGTTTTAATTATAAACTTAATAAATAAAAGTACTCTTTATTTATTTCTCAAGATTCTGCATATCCTAAAGCTATTCTAATATTTCAGGAATTATTTTCTACACAGGACCAAATGCGTAACACACTGATCCAATTCCCATGGCCTTCAAGAAGCCATGTACACTACGCGCCACCTCAGCTCCCACAACACTGAAGGTTCTGCTACGTATTTCAAAAGCCTTTCCTCAATAGGCAAGCCTGAAATAGAGACAGAGCTCTACAGTAATAACAGCACTGGCACACACCGTAATACATCTCTCTGGTGGTTATTTCCGTGTTAAAAAGGAGAGTGGGGTGCTATTCTAAGGTTGTATTTGTTTCACAAAGCAAGTACTTGATTATCTGTGTTCCCTGTACTACAACAAAAAAAAAGTTTGCAAATTTTGTGCTTACTGTTTGATTACAACTGCGCATTAGCTCTTCGTGATCTTGGAGACGCATCGTATACAAACAGCATGAGTTAGACGAAGACGAGTAGAAAGCAGAGAGAGGATATCTAATTATCATACTGCTTTTTTCACCTCCGCTTTTAGATAGGCACAGGTAGACCATATTATTTTCCACCCGTTACTCAAAGTTAACTAAGGCAATACAACCCTGTGCTTCGCAAAAGACAGGCTTAAAGGGAGCATGCATGTTTTAGCACTTGCTGTGCTAGATGTTAGATAGAAAACAAAAGAAATATTTCAAAACCTCTTTTATGGGATATATGCACAGCACTGTAGGCTACAAAAGAATCTTTAACAATAAAAATGTTGCTTCTGCGCAGCTTAGATAGCGTATCACAACCTACCCAAAAGGTTTAGCGCAGCAGCATCTGATTTTGCATAGAAACATCCGCATACAACACAGTTTCTCAGCTATTTTGCATTTGAAGCAGATGAAAGACCGTTGTCAGGAGCATGTTCTTCCTTTGCAAGAACATCATACCAGAACTCAGTAAGACCTTAAGTTAGGGGCCACCATCTTCCTAACCTCTGAGTGATACCGAAAGCCACCAAGTACCAGAAGTTTTTATCTTGGCAAAACCTCATGGCAGACAGCTTTGCAGGGGTGGGGATTTGGTAAAAAACATCTACGGCTCTAGTCCTGCAGAGATGCAAGCGGGCACCAAGATGAGTCAGGTCCAGAGCTGGTGCTTAGCTTACTTTACGCTGGTCATACCAAACAACCTTGAGAATTACATTCTGTCAAACATCTAGATTCTAAGCATGCTCATTGTTTTTTGGCTGGGTTTTTTTGGTTTTGTTTTTCACTTAATTACTGTTATTCTTAATTATTTGAAAAATCCATCAAGAGAAGAAACACAGCATATGCATGAACGTTTTTCTCCCTTCGAAAAAAAAAAATTCTTCCATAATAACTGTCTTAATTTACCGCAAGTTATTAAAATAAGAAGTGCCTTTTTCAGGTAGCAGTTTGGAAAGATCCTAGAATTCCCCACATACTTTTAGCAAAAAAAAAAAAAAATAAAATAATGAAGCGAACTGACTGGAGTGGGCGGTTAACAGAAAACTCGTTATATAAACGGAATTTAAATTCGGTTTCAAATCGACTCTCAAACGCAACACCGTCAGATTGCTGGGGTTATTTTTAAGGAGCGGCGGAGAGCGCTGCCCCTCAGGGCCGGGATCGCCGCCGCAGCCAAACCGAGCATCAGCCGCTGCCGGTTCCCCCCGGCCCGGGGAGCGCCTCGGCGCTGCCCAAGGTCACAACGCGCCTTCCCGGGCCGCCTCCTCCATCCCCTCACCGCCGGCACCGCGGGAAGCGGGCCGGGGAGCGCCGCGGCCGCCCGCCAGCCCAGCAGCCCAGCCGAGGCCGCAGCAGCGGGGCGGCGGCCGCGCTCCCCGCCCGCCGATCTCCTCCGGCATCGCCATCTCCCCCCTCGGACCCACTCACCCCGCTCCCCCGCCGGCCTTCAGCCGCCACCGGCTGGTCTCCCCCACCGCCTCACCTGAAGTGGCCGGCCAAGGAGCAGCGGCAGCACCACACGGGCATGGGGGGCGCCGGCGGGGCCCAGCGATGAGGCTGCGGGGGGAACGCCGCGCCGCAGCTCCCGCTCCTCCTGTCGCCAACGCCGCCGCCGCCACACTGGGCGTCCCTCCTCCCCACTCACATGCGGCAGCGGGTCACACGCGGGAGGAGGAGCCGCCGCCACGGCACCGGGAAGGAGGGAGGGACGGGCGGGGTGAGGAGATGAAAGGAGGGGAAGGCGGCACTTCCTCCTCCCAGCCCCGCCGTGCGCCCAGGCCGGGGGAAGCGCCGCGCCCGCTCCCCTCAGGAGGACGCGGGATGCGCCGCCTCCCCCCGGGGAAGGCGGGGAGAGGAGGGGAGCCCTGGCCTGGCAGCGGCGCGGGGGAAGGATGAGCGAGGAAGGCGGAGCAGCGGACCCCGCGAGCCGGTGGCAGGAGGGGTCCCCCTGAGCCTCCTGCCGCCCCCTGGGCACAACGGCCCCAGAGAACGGCGAGGGCTGCTCGCCGCCCCGCTGAGGCGGGGCCTCCCCGCACAGGCCGCGCCGCCTGCCCGCCGCCAGCCCCGGTACACCTGCGGCCTCGCTCGGCCTGGCCCGGCGGCAGGACCTCTGGAGATCGTCTGGTCCAACCTCCCGCTCAAGCGGGGCCACCCTAGAGCTGGTTGCCCAGATCTCTGTCAGGTTGGGTTTTGACTGTCGCTAAGGTCAGAGACACCACAACCTCCCTGGGCAGCCTGCTCCGGTGTTTGACCACGCTCACAGTGAAAATGCGTTCCCTTATGTTCAAGTGGAATTTCCTCTATTTCAGTTTGTGCCCATTACCTCTCGTCGTGTCCCAGGGAATCACTGAGAAGAGCCTGGCTCTGTCTTCTTCGTTCCCTCCCATCAGGTATTTATGGATAATACACATGGGTAAGATCCCCCTGAGCCTTCTCTGCCACAGGCTGAACGGTCCCAGCTCTCTTGGCATCTGCTTCTAAGAAAGGCAGGTATTGTTTTTGCAGAGGAGAAAAGCCGTTTCCATCAGAGGTGACATGATAAGGGAATGACTAAGACAAAGAGGCTCCAGCAAAGGCTTGTAGAACATCTCTTATCGCACAGACAAAAGGACAAACTGCTTCATACTGGATTAGTGTCTAGAAAGGTAGTCAAACATTTAACCAGGGCTAATGACATTGAGCAATTTTTTACCAAAAAAAAAAGGAAACAAAAAAACTAGTCAGATAATCCCTTTAGGTGTAGCATAAAGAGAAGTAAACAGAGGCAAGACATCTGGGAAGAATTTTAGGCACCTCAGAGAGACTGTGAACCCTGGAGTACCCAACCAATGGGAAACAGGGGAGGGAAAAATTCGGCCGGGATTAGGAAATAAAAAGGTGTGTTTCAAGAACTGAAAGTGTGTGTACTTCTTAGGTCACCCATTCTTGCAAGAGTGTTCAAATAAAATGTGCTTCATATCGTTCACTGCCTGAGCCGTTGTTACTGGATAAGGAGCGTTTCTCACATGCTCATGGTAGTCAGTCTGGTATCCAGGACACCCATGTCTTGCACTGTTTTTTCTCTCTCCCAAGTCTACTAAGCAATTAGGGAGAATGCTAATAAAATTTATGACTGCTTATTTATTAAACAATTAAAGCCTTTCACACAGAGTTAAACTTTACAATTCAAAATGGCTTCTCTCTGAATCTGTTCCACAAATCCCCAGTACCAAGATCTTACAAGGCTGTAGAGTTGCTGCGTCTGAGGTGTCTGTTGGTAGCTGACAGGCCAGTTCACCTCTAGGTTGTTGTTGGTTCAACGGACTGTCATGACTGTATTCAGCAAATAATTACTGTTTAATAGCACCATTCTGGTTCCCACTAAAAAGGATGGCCTTATATTTGTTACATACATGCGCTATAAAAACCTAAGGCAAAAGAACACAGGAGATAAGTTGTACCACTGAGGAAATACAGAATATTGATAAAAAATCTCTATTTAGAAAGGATGAAACACAAGTTAAACACATTGTTCTTCAGATATACCCAGCACTGGGTGAAATATGTCTTTAGACCAGAATCAACAAACTGAAACTGTTTTTAGTTTGCTCTTTTATTGCCTCAAAATATTTTGAGTGGAGACTATCCCAAAAAAACATTGCCTTTGGTTCAGGAAAGCCCATGTTTGTTGACCATATGTGTGTACCATCCTACTTGGATATTCATACCATTTAATCAAAATTTCTTCTCCTTCAAAACGAGTTACAGAAAACTGAAGGACAATGTCATTTTTTTTCACAGAATATTTCTCTCCTAGTCAGGGCTCAGCCTTTTCCCAGATACAAAATTGCGGGACCTCATGCCTCAGGGAAACTAGCTACGGCCAAGCCAAAGTTTTCCAGGTTTCACTAGCTATTTGATGGCAGAGTTAGGTAACAATGACTTCAAAATCAACACATTAAGGGCATTCAGCTTTATGTACGGTGCAGCCTTTGGTCACAGCCACCTCTATTTCGCCCATCAGCAAATTTGTTTGCCTAGAATATAACACAGAACCTCAGCTGTACTGGTACTATTATTAGTTTGTGCCCTTATCTTTGTGGATATAACCTTGAGTAGAAGAGAAAACCAATCACATCTATGATCAGGACACATCTTTCCCCAGCACACTTTCACATTTAAAACTGAAGAAGTTATACTGGACCTTGAGTTTGCGATACAAAGTAGGTAGTTGTAGAGGTGGTATTTTATAAACATAACAAACACTTATAGGCTTCTCTCGAAATAGTATTCTGTGTAGATGGCCTAAGTTATAATTAATTATATGCTTCTCCCAGAAATAAAATGTTATGTTCTCCTGAAATTCTACATGTTAGTCTGAGTTTTTCAAATGTCTTAGTTTTGTTGTTGAGGATTTATTTCAGGTCCATGTGTCAGGATAAAACGTATTGTCTTCATATGTACCTTTGCCATATTGAAAAGGTATTTAACACTAAGGAAGCAACGAGAGAGGGGAATAAAACACACCAAGCCGTAGCAAATGTTTCCTCCCATATGCAAACACTAATCACATTTTAAAGGGATTTATACTTCCTGTTCTGTTCATTTCTGTTAACAGATTTGGGCAGTTATTGGCTGCTAGGTATATACCAAATCTTTACATTTTAAATCATGCCAAGCGATCAGCCAGTTTAAATTTCCTTTATTTCACTAACATCCATTATACTATTTTAGGTAATAAAATTGTGCATTTGTTCAAGAAATAATTTTTTAAAACCCAATTGATGTTTAAAACTTTTTCTTCCCCAAATATTCAGTAAATCATTATCACATAGTTTTTGTGAATCACAAAGGTCTTTTTGACAACATTTGTAGCATAATCTTTCTCCTGATCAACTGACTGATAACTAAATATTTTTAGCACCAGCTTGACACTGCAGAATTCCTAAAAATCCTGTGGACACACATAAGGTGGGAGCATCAGAGCAGGCGATTTTTGTCTCATGCCATGATTCACAGCATGGAAAAAAGGGCTTCATCCTCTCCCGTAGAAGCAGCATAGTCAGTGAGGAACTAAGAATGACAACAACTGTGTGCTGAATACAACCTGCATGTTGTTAATACAGCATGGGAAGCAAGGAAAATGACTGCAACATTTTGGTAAGATGCCCGTGCCTCCACCCACTGCAAGATGAGATTAAAGTAGAAAATAAGTAGGAAACAGACCTGCAAGGCTTCAAATGTTGCTACAGGGCTATGATCAACTCTGTCTGGATAAATAATGCAATATCTCAGCATTGGAGCTTATCCAGGACAGATGTCTCATCAAGAACAAACTTGTTCCCTGTAACATTAAATGGCTCTGAAAGATGAATGAACTGCAAAGCCCAGTAAGTGACAGTGTAGTGAAAGTTTTCCTCAGATGAGCAAAGTTTGCCACAAGCCTGTGGCACTCGGCCTGAAGTATGAGGTGCTGAAGAAAGGCCAGGGGAGATTAGGAAGGTTATTTACTCTCAGTACTGTTAAGCAAGATGGCTTAAGGAAATCTAGCTGCAAAACAACTCTCTCCCTGGCCAAGGGAAAAAAAAATTATAAAGATGGGGGAATCTCAGTCGAGAAGTTCTGTTGCAGATATAACAAATACTGCCAAAAAGGCACGATACTTGCCAAGAGGGACAAAGACAAGATGCTTATGGAACAAGCATAAGGGAGCAGGTCTGTCAGGTTCCTGGGATCTTTTCATCTCATGTTGAATAAAAGCCTTTTAAATGGTTCTCTTCAGACATTTCAAAGCGCTAATGAAATAATACTTGTTTGGAGAATAAAGAAGCAGCAATTGCAGTGTCAAAGAACTATCTTAATGGTATAGAAGGATTGACAGGAGGGTCTGTAATGGCTTTTTGCGCTTCAGAGAGAGCCTTGCCTGAATATCTCAAAAGGGGTCTATGTGGTATTCTGTGATGATAGGAGACGAGAAGAATTCTGCCAATGCAAGGTCAAAACTCCCAGCCAGTGGTAAACTGCATGGCTGTGGTAACATCATTAGCACATGGAAGGAACCGGTGTTTCTTAACACTGTGCTGGGCTGTGTCGACAGATGGATGAAGTAGAGGCATAAGTGATCTCTGGAAAACTGTGCATGTGGAAGGGACTAACCCCCTGGAATCTGCCAGTCTTCTGGACATAGGGTAGAAGTTTATAGATCCAACCAGCCCTCCATGGGAGCAGTTAATGTGTTCTTCTGTGTGTTAGTGGAAACAAGTCAATCATGATTGTCTTTTGCAAGGTAGAAGAGACTTCTAAATAGGCGCTAGATGGTGGCAAGGTAATTGGGGGTTTGTGCTACCTGACTTTAGAAGGAATAGAAGGAGTGATGCCAAACCTTCTTGGAGTTGCTTAACTGTTAGGACATCAGTTTCATGAGGCATTTAAAGGTATGAATACTGGCATACCTGCTAGTATGGACACTTGTAAAAATCTGTTAAATTATAAAAAACATTCCAATTACAAATACCTAGAGAGAAGGATGAACAAAAATGCAGAGAGCGCACTTCATTGTGAAGATAACTCCAGATTTTCCAATTACAAATGGTACAACTTTCTCAGTCTCCTTTTGCGTTTAACCAAATGTCAGGTATTGCTGCCTTCACATGGCCACTGCTGAAATGCACGGGGGGAGCTGGCTGCGGTTGTACCGAGTGGGGTGGGGAGGAGTGGGACCACTGCAGCCTGCCAAATCACCCACAACCAGACTGCGCTAATTATCACGGAAAGCTGGGTATTCTGTCTCATCTTTGAGCATTCAAAGGTTTTTGTCGTTCTGACATAATGAGAAGTATACCTCAAGTGTGTTTGAAAGATGATATTGCTGGGAGAATAGCTAACCAGGATCTAGTTACCATTAAGTGATACTGGGAAGGGGCCAGTTGACTGAAAAGAGGATGTAAAGGAGCAAGCAGCCCCCAGTGCTTAAGACTCGTGAGAAGTGGTAGGGCCAGAAGTTACAGACTCTGGGAACTGGAGAATTTGGCAGTTCCAACAAACGTGTGGATGTCAGCATGTTGCAAGCCATGAAGCAAACTTTATGACATATTCCTGAGTAAGGCAAAAGGCGTATGTTCAAAATTGATGTAGATTTGTTTGCAAGAGTAAGTAGGTGTGTAGGAAGATCTGGGTGAGGACATGTCCTATGGCATGTACTAGACCTGTTCTGTAAACGTAATCGAATTGATCCCTGAGGCAACTGTTTCGTCAGTAGAACAAGTGAATCTTTTGTACAGTTTGTATTTAACTTTGGATTTGTGAACTGCTGTGGTGTTGGTGTACACAATTATCCATGTAACCCAAAGTAATACAAGTAAGAGCAAATGTCCAGGGAAGTAAAGACTGTGTTCTGCTGTGTCTTTAGTGGTGCGTACATTTAACTAGCTACAGCCTTCAATGAATATGAGGTTTTATTTGGAGAATTTTCCCATTCTGAGAAAAATTTTTACCCCCTCTCTAATTATAATAATAAACACACTGTAAATAAAATATGCAAATGGTATTTTTTGAAATATAATTAGTCTGGAAGTTCTGTTTCCTTTTGCAGTTCTACAGTTCTCTAGTGTGACCTTTGAAGGAGCCGTTAGCGCTATCTGCCTGTATAAAAACAACAAGCATTTGTGAAAAACACACTTGGAAGATATATGAAAAATATTTTAAATTGCTCTATGAAAATACACTTTGTTGCATAATGTTGCAGCTCTATTTTATTTATTTGCCCAAGACTGACTGTGTGTTTGAAATCTAAAAAATATTAAATTATCAGTTCACACAAATCTACCTTTGTTCTTATAAATATCACCTTTGTTTGAAGAGAATTCATGGAAATTATTCACTGTATGGATTATTCTATTCAAGCATACTGTTGCTGGTAGGCAGTCAGACAGCTCTGAATCTTTCCTAAATGTAGCTGCAACTTTAGTTGCTGTTGGTAAATAAGCAAAAGATACTTACCATTTGCAAGAAAAAAAATCAGCGGCATGCTGCTGCTTACATACACAGAGGAACATCTGCCCTTCTAATTCTAGCCCATCTAAGCTTACTGATAACGTTAACAATTAATGCTACTTTATATCATATATAACTATCCAGATGCACATTCATTTTGGGGGAGGCAATTCAGCAATTTTTAATTAGGAAAAGCTTCCTATTACCTCAGAGTTTTTCCTATATAAATACTTTAGGACATGCATTTTTATTTATAAGTCAGTATTTTTTAAAAGTGTAGAACTTCCCTCTCCTCAGTACTGCCAGATCTTTGTGTTCATTATTTAACCAAAGTCCAGCTCCTGGAGACAAATTATTGTATAGGCTGCCTCTAATCCTCTTTCCCCAAACATCTGGAAGATGTGCCTCAATTGTACTTCTGGTTGCGCAAAAACTTTTTCAAAAGCAACTCTTTAATTATAAATTCATTTCAGCTCTGTATATTTTGTAGGTCTGGTTCATAATTTCTTAAATACTTGGGGCTAACTCTATTGTGTTGCTTTAATTTCTTTTTTTCAAATAACGCCAAAAGCATTTTGATATAAATGTAAGCTTGTACAGCTTGCTCCTGACAGTAGCCAGCACACGCTTCACGCTGCCTTCTGGGAGTCAGCAGTGCACAGCGGGCAGGGGACTGCGGCTTCTCGTAGGAGATGTTGGGAAAAGAGTAACATAATTCTAAAGAGGTCAAAATTGCAATTGAATTCACCGTGAATTTCATGTTTCTCGGTTCTTCTGTTACGAAACACAGATTGTTCCCAGTCACTCCGAAACCTGCCCTTTCTGAAAGTCAGGTTGCACCTCGTAGGGACAGCGACAAATCCACGGGGAAGCTTTGCATGCTCGCATCGATGTTTGTCAAGGGCGAGGAGAGGATTGTGTGCCAAGCAAACCGGTCAAGGCTGACATATATGAAGGCCACAAGAGGTTTAATGAATCATATAAAGAACGATAACAACAGTTTTCAAAACAAGGACAAACCCCAGGAGCTGAAACAGCTGAAATTCTTCAGTTACAATAGGTATTGTACTCCAACCTACTTTTTTTTTGCTGTGGCTTTTGCATTCCTCCCTCCTTTAATCTATTCAAAATCCAGCTGTCACAAGCATCCTATTGCGTTTGCTGCTTCACGCATTTCTTTTTGACTGACACTTTTGTTGTGTTGCCCAAGTGGGAAGTGAAGGAGAGAGTGGGAGAGAAACATCAAAACAAGTGGTGGAAGACGGAGCGTTCAGGAATAGCTCTTAAAGGTATTTAATTAAAAAGGAAAATAAAAGCTTTCAGTCGTTGAACTGGGCAACGTAATTACTTGTACGGTCTTAGAATCCCAGCTGGTTTTTCTTTCTTGTTTTTTCTATTATCTGGCACAGCTATTTGTAGCATTTTGTTTCTGATTACATTCTTAGGAGAGCGATGCATGCTTGTGTGTTTGGGTGGGCACTGCTGCCCTGGAGCCTTGTTTCTGATTAGGCCTTTCAGCTTGTGCTGCAGCCCAAATTCAGTAAGTGAGAATGAAAAAAAAAAGAAGACCAGATGATCAAAATGTTTTGGTGAAAAGCACAGTTACTGCTGACTTGGCATTTCACTAATCCTTGTAACCACTTCTGTAGCAGTCAATCTCACTTTTAATGTAGTTGAGACCATCAGTGCTTTTTTGAGTCTGTTGCAAGATGATCAAAATGTGAGTCTCTATTCTTATTCTGACACTCTCCTTTCCTAAAGTGGAACGATAATAATTAAAAGTGACAATTTTTTTGCTCTATTGCCAGTGACTTGTAGCTTTGTCACGGAACAGGAGACGCAGTTGCTGAAAATTGGGGGAAGTCACTTTTCACAGAACCCAACACCCACCATATACTTATTTTATATATGTGTATATATATACACCTTCTGCCGTTCCTTCTGTTAGGTACCAAAGGAATCCAAAAGAAGAGCCATGCAAGAGGTTTTATCCCTTTAAATGTTAGTTTTCTAAATTTTAAGAGCACAGTACCCACTGACAGTTTGGTTATAGCTGCACCTCCGAAGCAACAACACTTCGAGCACACTTTGCAGTTGTATATGAATGTGCCATATTAATGTAACTCATGTTATTTTATTTGCCACATCTGTAAACTGCTTCATGTCTGTAAAGGCTTAAGACTGCAAGGATCTTGGAATTTAAGCAGTGAAATAAGAGGTGTGACCAGTCCATAATGGGGTAAGGGGGTGGAAAGGAGAGGCTGCAGGTTACAGGAGAGGGAACCAAAAGGGAGTTCACGTCGTCTATGTGCAGGTGTGTGTGCTTTAACTACGCATAGGTGTCCTAAAAAAATGACAAAATTCAGTCCAAAAAGCAAACCAGCCAATTAACAAGTATTGCACAAAGCTTTAGAAACAACAACAGGATTTTCTGTTATGTACCGACTATATTATCGAGCGTCTCGGAAGCCTGCCTAATCATAACTTTCCTCACTCTTTTGTAACTCAGTCTTTTGTTTTGTGTCCTGTTGTTTTTCAGATCACAGGAATAGTCTGCAGCTTGTACTTGGTTTTACATGCGTTTGAGGATAGAATGGGATTTGACTCGGGTGGTGACTTGGCAAAATTTTTGGAAGCATTTGCCAGTAATAACTGTACTCAGAGCTTGTTTGTTTTTCTAAAGAAAGTATGTAGTGCACTAGATGGGCATTTTTTAAGGACCAATTTGAGAAAGCATGTAGCTAAAAGCATATAAATAAATAAGTACTAACTGTATGTTTTCCTAGCTGAGAATAAATGGATTATTCCACAATCCACTGAGGTACAGTTTATCTTTTTTTTCTTTTTTTAAAGTCTCTCTCTCTCTCTTTTTGATTTCCTTGTCCATGGGCTAAAGGATTAGTTCTCTGAATGTGTGTTGATTCCTCTCTCATTGCTGTAAATACAATAGCAGCTTGCATAAGATGCGCTGCACTCGGTGGAATCCAATGCAGTTGTTCCTCTTTACCTCCGGTTACAGAAAATGCAGAACGTGTTACAACTTCAAGGACACATTTAGAGAGTAAATGCAGCCCTCTCGGTGTGAAATGCTAAGGGCCACAATTTCTTTCATGCAGTTTTGCTCCTTAGGAGCTATAATTTAAAGCAAAAATTTGGATCCAAGTGTTGTCAGGTTCCCTTCATTAGATTTATTTAGTACAATTTCCCATCACAATTTCTAAAAGAGGAGTCCTGCACATTTTTTTAAGTCATGAGTACATCTGATGTGTTTTGGTATAGATATCTTTTTGCCTTGTTTTTGTTTTTTTTTTTTAAATTTGCATTAAAGCCCTCACATTTCAAAGCAGCGCTATATAACCTGTTAAAACCAAGCAAATTCCCTGACCCAATAGTGTTATCGTATGTTCTTTTAAGAAATATCAAAGGCGAGGAGTGGCAAATGCAGCTAAACTAGAGAATCCATAAGACAAAGGAAAAATAGAACAGTAGGAAATACTTGCTAAGCTCACATGTTTTTGAAAAAGAAGACTGACCATGACACAGACCACTTGCAATAGCTGTGATAAATTCCCAAAAGAAAGCCTGGAAAAAGCTGCTCATTAGAAACTTTAAGGTCAGTATTATATAAGGACATTCTTTCCTTGAAGAGCATTTCAGTCTGTCAAAATTAGCAGTTTCACCACTGAAAATCTTTATTTTTTTCAGCAGGCTGTACAGCGAAATGAAACATTTGGCCACCTCCTACTCATGTTTTGGGACTGAAACCTGTCATTTCAATGGTGTAGTTTTTGTGGCTTTAGGGAGTCTTCAACTGTGGAAATGCAAACAACTTTGGAAGAAGTGCAAGAGAGATGAGAAACCCCACCCCAAACGGAAGATCTCATTTTTGCGTCAAATCTGCATGAGTAACACAGTGATGGTGAAATTAGATAAGAAAATCAAAATCATCAAAATGAACCATGAAGCATTACCTGCGCCCAGCAGTAAGACTTGCTTCACCTTAGCAGCTGTGTCTGAAGGAAACCAATAGCAATTAGTTTGATGGAAAAAGTAGGGAAATAAAATCTAATGGATATTTAATAACAATGCTTTAAAAAATGTCTATGACAAATGTTACCTATTTTTCTGGTGCTTGTAGGGTGAACTTCATCACTCTGTCCTTCTTCCTTTTGTCACTCGAGTAGTGAATTCTACAGACTTTGAGGGAGAAGTCATGTTTTCTTCTATGTTTCTACAGCATCCAGTTATACCATCTCCAGCACCATTATACCTTAGTCTGGATTGTAATCATGGGGAATGCTACAATACAAAGACATATTCATAATTATATTTTACATGAATAAGCAGCATTCAGTACCAGATAAAAGCAGATGCTGTTATATCCTTCAGACTGTATTTATCTCAGTAATCAAATATAGTTTGCTGGTGACCAGATGTACTGATTTGCATCTTCAAAGAATATTTTTGGATGAACGCATGGTGGAAATATAGTCATGTAGCTCCTCAGTGGGATTGCACGAAAGTATGTTGGGACAAGTTACTGAGAGCAATTGGCACAGAAGCAGACAAGGCTCTTAATTTTGCATGTTCTTAAGTGGCTTAGCGTTTCCTGGTACAACTTTGTTTTGGGCTCAGCCTCGGTAATACGCATAGGTCTCTGCATTTGCTTAAAAAGCCCCATGCTATACCACTGAAACAACAGATGAAAGTCTCACTGGTAATAGCTTTATTCAACCTTGCTGAAAATGTTAAGTCTAGTAACAATAAAGGCTTAACTGTTCTACGAGCTGGCCAACTGCCTTTGCATATTACAGCAAACAATTGCAAGCATTTATCATTTCAGTACAAGGAAAACACAACTACTTGGAAATGCCGGATCTCAGCACGTATCCCTGACGAACCCACACTGCAGAATGGCAGGAACACACGTTGTAATTGATATTGGTAACCTCGTCTTTGGAAAACTACCTGTTGTATACAATTCAGTTTTGCTTTCACATATTCAGATGAAACTGAAGAGATTGTTTAAAATTTTCTGAAACTCCAGAGACTCTTAGACAAAATTTGAGCTCGCTCGTTTTGCACTGACCTGGCAGAGTAAGGAAGGTACAAGACTCTCTGCAGCTCCCATAGCCCACCTGGGTCTGGAATCAGGAATGATTTCCAGCTGCTGCCTGCAGAGCCCAGCCAGGTGCAGGCTGCATCAATGGAGCTGGAGCCCGCCAGGTTTACTTGCCACAGCTGAATCAGCTGGTTTAATGAAAAGCATCATCTCTGCTCTTGGGTGTTCCCTTATACAGCTCTTCTAGGGAGCAAAGGCATTGGTAAATGAGCAAAGGATTTTTAGCAAATTGTCATGTGACTAGTGTAGAGTCTGTTTATTTGCACTTGTAGTAATTTTGGGTCTCTGGCCTGCTCATGCTTGTAAAGTCTACATTTAAAAGCTGGTGTAAAATAAAACAGAGACAGGAGAAGAGCAATGCTTTATCTGTTTTGAATTTCGTCTTTGTGATTTTTTTTTTCTGAGTTTGAATCACTAGTTACAATTAAAATTATTAATCTTTATAATTCTTAGTATGAAAAGCAGATATTTTGGTTGCGTTTAGTTGCTTGATTGTATGGTTATTATATGATTATCTGGTACTTGTATTTTTATTTTACAAAAGTTGCTTTATCTGATATGGACTAATTTATTTTTACGCTTAAGCTATGTTCTTTATAAAAAAAATAGTTTCCGTTCAGCCTCAGCTGTTTCCGACTTTGGTTTGAATACTTGAAGATACTTGTGACACTGTTTTAATTTTAGATGTCAGCCATACCCTCTTCCTCCTCTCTGCTTTTATTTCTCCAATCCCTTTCTCCCACCCTTCTTCCCCCAGACCACCAGCATATGAACATCTGTGTTTAGGTCACTTCTATTAAACTCTTACTTTTTCTATAGGACTTCTTCCCTCTTGTTTGTGCTAATACCTTTCCTTTATTTGTTTTTGTTCATCGTGATTTATCTAGCGTGCAGTTTAGAAATACTTCAACTGAGAACAACAAAACTTTATCACATTAGGAAATTCTCTCTTTGTCTTAGCAGAATACAGCTGTGCACATCATTTCAACTACAATCAAAACCTACAGGGCTCTTTTCATTTGTGCTTAGGCTCTTCCTGGGAAGTTTAAAATCAGTCCTTGGGGATCCACCAGTCAAAATTTTGCCTTTTCTACTCTAGCGTTACTGCTGGCAGCAATGGGTGTTTGCTTTCAGTATAAAACACTGGCAGAAAGGCCTCATCACAGGCACTGGCAGATAATGACAGAGATTTTTGAATGAAAGATCACCATAGCTTTTAATACAGGAAAAGCAACGTATTTCCATAATCTTCCTCTCGGAAATTGCTGAGCTATCGTCTGTGTATCTTGTTGTGGCACTCACTTACAAAATCTACTGACTTCATAATATCTTGGCATCATTTACAGACTAAGGCCCTGTGGCTTTGGCCGTTTATTATTTCCACAGTGCCTGATACCAGCCCTCTGGAAGTCAGAGCACTGTGCTCATAGTACTCCTGATATTTTCAGAGTAGCAATTCTGAAGTTATTTTAACAAGCTTTCAGTTGTGATAGGAGGATAACGTTATGCCAGCAAGTAGCTTGCATGGTTGCCTTTAGAATAATTTTTGAGCATGCAGTAACAATCTCTTTTTGGAACATTTGGCTCCTTTTTCTCTGAGTTATACGAATTCTCAGCTGCATACTTAAGGAACTTTGGAGTTTTAGGGTCTTTGGAGTTTTTTATTTGGTTTGATTTATTTTTTTTTTTTTTGCTTTGAGAAACCCAAGAGGGCTCCTGTTACTAGCTTGTCTTGCGTTTTTGATTAAAAGCTTTCCATTATGTGAGAGAAAAAAGTATTGCAGATGCCCAGGCTAGATACATCTAATCCCCTAGCAAAAATCACTCTATAGCTGTATCCCGAAGAGAAAGAATGCTTTGCTGAGGCTGGGATCACATGCTGTGTACTGCCAGCGTCCTAATCCAAGGCAAACTGAAATGTTTCATAGCCGCCATGAAAGACATCACAGTGCTTGGGGCAATGGGGCATCCAGCCAATACCTCTAGAATCACTTTTTCTGCAGCAATCTCTTTTTGTGTTAGAATAACAGCACTTCCACTTTTAGAGCAATATGGCAATGTTTTCGGAGATGTCCTTCTTGGTCACTTTATTTTTGAAAAATGAGCTGCAGACAAACAGTAAGTCCACCAACAGTATTCCCTTAAACGCCACCTATTCGTAGTGTTTGGGACACATCCCGAACAGCTCAGCTGCCTTGTCACATCAAATGATTGGAAAGTGTTTTGACGTTATTTAGCCTCTGACCTTAAATGTCACTCTCAATAAGCAGAAACCAAAACATACCCCACAGAACACTGAGAAAATAGGAACTGCGACTGTGTCATTCCAAAATGAATCCCTATCGCTGCGGATGAGACATTTCCCTGCTTTCACACAATAGATGCTTTTATTTATTACTCTCAAGGCTGGAGCCAAACCGAACAATCTCTCTTTGTATACAGATACTTCTTTTAATTTGTTAGTGGGTTGGTCCCTTTGAAATTGCTAATTAGCTGAGCTGTTATTAATGTGACTCAAATAACTGGAAAATCTCATAGTCTTATGATTGCAGGGCTTTTCAACTGGCTGGTCTACAAGTACCACTCATTCACCTTGTAAGTAAAGAGGTGTTTAGCCTGGAAAGAAAAAAAGGAAAGTTACACATACTGTTCAAATTGATAATAAAAGGAGTGTTCTCAATATTGGATTTTAACACTTCCCATTCTTGCTGATTAAAGGCTCCATTAGTTTCTTTAGTAAAACCCCCACATTAATTGCAAAATTAATCGATAATTTTTAACCGGAAGAGACTTTTTTTTTTTTCATTTCCAATGTTTCTCAGGACATACTGAAGCATCTTGCTTGCAATGGAGGTCGTACTACATCGTTGTCTGTGTTTTGTGTATTCTAATACACAAGTAAGTCCTTCAGTTCCCTGGTGCCCGTTTCACCTTTGTTATTTGAGTCACATTAATAACAGCTCAGCTAATTAGCAATTTCAAAAGGACCAACGCATTACACCTTTGTTTTCAGTGTGTGGCCATTGTTATTAAACCTAGGTTCATGTTTTTATTGTCTGTAGTAATTTACAAATAAATAGGAGCACACTTTGCTCCAGTTACTAGTCCTCTGTATGTTAAATCTCTTTTCTTTTGGGGGGTTTATGCTAAGAATACTACTATCTTTCTTTCTGCTTTTCCTTTCCTCTGCCTCCTCTGAAGAAACAAACCAAACCATTGACCCTGCGTCAGCTGGTAACTGGCCAGCTGGGGAGCGGGCAGTTGTGAGAAGTCTTTCTTGCCTGTAAGTCAATTTGTTGTTTCATACAAGTCAGCTGAGTTCGGCTTAAATTACCAAATCTGCCGTTGGTAGTAAATGGTGTTTAGCAAACACTTTTTTTTTCTTGAATCCAGACGTTCCTTTGGTAGAAGCAGTTGGAATCTGGCTGTTTTCTAGACACGCCATCTGCTGAGAAGAGCTATCAAATTGGAGCAGTGGGCAATGGGAAAAATATATCATGCAAGCGCAGCGTAGTGGTAAATTATAGCTTCATAACAAGGCTAACTACCACTGGGATATAACTTAATCTGTTTAATTCAATCAGATGACAAGTGTACATGATACAAAGTATGTGCTTAAGGTGATAAAAGTCACTGTGGCTAGACAGATCAAGTAACAGTATTGCCAAAACTTCATTTATTTGTGTAAAACTGAGGGATGTTATAAAAATTGTCTCCCTATCAGATTTGCTGGTCTAAGCAACTGCATTTTTGTAGGGATTCTCAGTCTTATCAGCCTTATCGGCCTCTGAGTCTTATTTTTTCATATGCTTGGAAAAGATGTCCGTATTGAAGTTACTCCAATATTACTTTACTGAATCTCGGTTTTAATGCTTTAGCAAATACCTGGAAAAAAACCCCCATGCATGTGACACAAGACATCTCCTGTCACTGTAAAAAAATAAAATGGTATATCCAGGTAGGCAGGTGGAAACCGGTGTGTGTTTGCTCTGCTCGTAGTCCATGGTGGCCAGGTTTTAATTCTGCTCTGGTCTGAAAGCAGGACAGCTGTATAAATGAAATGCTGTATCTAAGCACGGCTCTCCAGAAAACATTATTAGCAGAAACACAACACTCCTTTAATGAAAAAGTTACGCACAGCCAGGTAGGAAGAAGATAACGGTGAACTGTCTGTACCCACCAATGGAGCGTAATCATGTTGTATTTTAAATAAGGAATATAATTTAATTAGTGGATGCAGCGTTGCACTAACTGCTTGTGGTCAGAAACAGGAATGAGATGGCAACCGTGCAAATGTCAATACCTAAATCTGCTGTTGGTACAAATGGTTTCAGATTTTAGTCCACAAGTCTTATTTTTGTAAGATTCCTGTTCATACCAACAGGTTTGTCAAAATGAAGGCAGCAAAGGTGTAACCTAGAAGCCTGTTCTGCAAGTATTACTAATAATTAATTTTAGAACAGAAAATGATGAATTTTGAGATTGGGGCCATATTCCACTGCAGGCCGCTTTTTTATTGTTTTTGCAGTTTTTCCACTGCAAATCTCAGAACTGGTTTAATGTTCCTTTCGTCAGGTGCCATGTTATGACATGGCCATTTCAACAGACCCTACCAGCAAAAAAGCAAAAGCCTTCATCCGTTTTGTGGTAAAAGCCAGGGGGAATTCATTGTTGTGGCTCAGTTACCTAAGAGAGAGCAGCTCAGTTGTCTTATTACAGACACATATTTCAATGAGCATGGAGAATTTCTCTTGTACATTAAGTCCTTTAATGTGTGTCAATCAAGAAAGAGTTTGTATATAAACATATTTTAGCTAATAAAGAAGAGCTAAATTTTGTCATGTTTTGTCTCACCTGAACCAGTTATATTTTATGTCACAGTTTAAAGATATAAATTATCATAAAAATAAATGTTACACAGTAAAAGTTTTATTATATTGTCAGAACTATTAAGATTATATTTTTTATTTCCATAAATATTAAATTACAAGACTGTTCAGTTTATGGATGTTCAGCATTAAGAAGATAACTTTGAAATACTAAAAAGTGAAAACATTGATATTTTGTTTGCTGCTTTTTTCTTTTTCGAGAGCCCCTATAGTGAAATCTTTGTTAAAAATTGTCTGAATTTGAATACCAAATTTACCAAAATAGTTTTGTTTTAAATTGACATCATACATTTACAATCAGAATTTCCATTGCTGTAATAAACTGATACAATTCCTGAATTCCAGAAGTTATTTTGAATACAAGATTTTGGAATTTTAATACAGCATTTTTTAAGCTTGGTTGCTAAGTGGACATATTTTCAGTTTACAAATGAACTCAGTTGACACTTCATTCTTGAGAAGGAAAGCTGTTACCCAAGTAATTCATTAATATGATTACATGAACAGAGAATGAAAAACATAAGTAGAAAATCCAGCAGGAATTCTTATGAAAAAAGACCCTTTTGAGTTTTCCAGAGGCCGTATCTGCTCCCCACAGACTCACTAATGAATTGGCTAAACAGAATTTTTTTTTTTTTTTTTCAAAAACCTCCAGAAAATGACTCCAACTGTTCTGTGTTTTTAAAGGTGGTGCAATAAAATCATGACTTCTACCTGTCTGATTTGATGCTGGATTCCGTAGGCAGGCAGAGGTCCTTCTGAAGCCTGTAGTAGTCTTGTCCAGCACAGGTACCTGGAGACACCAGTAAGGGCTACCTAGGGACACCTAAACTGAAACCGAGTCCACAGAAGTTTAAAGCAGGAGTTTGCCTTTAGCAAAGCTTTTTTTGATGCATTTCCATGGCAATAAAGTATTTTTTCATGCTTTAAATTTCTAGAGTTTGGGGAAGCATAAGATGTTTCAACAGGTGAGACTTCTTGAGTTTCTTTGGAAGTTTCAGAAATGTACGGCACAAAGGTTGTTCAATGTTAAAAAAAGGGAAGAGATTTAGGATGTAGTTTTCAGAGGCACTTAAGGGACTTTTCCTTTGCTCTGGGCCCTTCATTTGCTTAGACATGTCTGAGGACACCACATGTAGACTATGGTGTTGTATGTGCTTTGTTGCATTGTGTAGTTTTGAGAGTGGCGTGTAAATGACCTATGGAGATGTATATTCATGCAGAACACCATTCCAAAACAGCTTTATTGAAGCAATTTAAAAATGACTGAAATCTGAAATTCCCGTAAGATATATCGGTTGAGAAATGGGCTACAGAGCAAGAAACAGCAGCGTTATTTTAGGAAACTAGATGTTTTTCTGTAATATGCTAGTGTCTTTAGCGATTGTTGAACCTCTTGAGAAAAAGCTGAGCAGTTTATAATAACCCACTGATGTAGTTAGCTCAGTACTCTGTGGGGATGAGACTTACTAATAAGCACAGAAAGAATGACTGTACACGCAGTAGGGTTTCAGCAGGCCCTCTCTTAATCATGATCCATACCCTGAGGGAATAAAACTCAGGCTCAGTAGTCATAGAGGCTGCTGAGGCTTCATGAGGCAAGACTGTGATTAAAGCTCATCGTTTTATATTAACAACAATACTTAAAAAATTTCAAATCCACAAAGTTTAGGTTTGGGGGGATTTAGAGTGAGGTAGACATTGCAGTTGCTTGTAGGTTGTGGAATAATTACTAAATTGGCCAAGAATACAAAAGTACAGCATTGTTCACACATTAAGGAAAGTCATAAAATCAAGAGGCTTCTGAGGTAGAATACAGCCACAGCTGGCACGCAACGAATGCAACATCTGTGATTCCCTGTACAAGGTTCTTTGCGAAACTACACGAGGGATGGAACGGAATGCGATTGTTCCGTGGCCTTCCCTTGTGACGAATAGCAGATGTGGGGACGAGATGGTACTACAGAACAGATAAGCTGCCTATTTGCTTACTACGAAACAGATAAGCGTCCCTACTCGCTACCTGAGCCAACATTTCATCAAATGTTGATGAAATGCTGTCCTTTGTGCGAACTTTGCTCATTACAATGTACAAAAACACACCTCCATCACGGAGGCTGTCCTCCCCCAAGGAGCGACCACTTCTTGAGTACACCAATCATAATAAAAGTATTAATGACTAAAGTCACTCAAACTCCACTTTGAAGATAAAAAAATAGTATAAAAATAGCCCAAGAGAGGGGGGATATTGGGGAAGACACCATCACGAACAAGTCAGGAGAACTCCATCACTGACTTCCGGGACCAGTCGACGGGCTGAGCCTTTCTTCCACCCCATAGGGACGCCTTTGGGTAAGACTTAGATTATACCGAGTGTTTCCTCAGGGAACTTGGAAATTTCTCTAGAGAATCTCTATCCTACATTTATAGCCAGGCTGTATTGTTTATAACTTTGTCACACGTTTGTATACTTAACAATATCTTTATTTGCATGCGCTTTGCAGACAGTGTATTTATCACCGGCAATCCTGAGAACCTATATATCTGTTGTTTAAATAAACTGCACTGTTTAAGTAGCTAGTCGTTTCAGTTTCTCACTGAACACGACCAAAGACTCAAGAGTGGCCGTGCTAGTTCATGAGCACGACTAGACTGAAGGTGCAGCCCACTATTAGTGTATCCAAATCGTAATAGTTCAATACATATTAAACGTGATTGGACTGATAGTGCTGAATTGGGCGTCACTCAGAATTTAAACCTAGCCGCACCTGGCCTCCCACCTCCGTGAGGAGTGTTAGAATGCAAGGGGGTTTATCTTCTGCCAAAACCGCTTTGCCTCTTTTCTCACAACATAGGTGGTGTGAAAATTGTAGGTGAAAGAAAAGGAATTAGACTCATGATATCAAGGCTGAGGTATTCTTTGTCTTTAATTTTTTTTTAATTTTTTTTTCCAGGAGAACTGTAAACTGTAAAAAAGTAATTGGGATGCTAGAGAGGGAGAAAGTATGGGTGTGGTAGAGTGTATAAAAAATTTGAAATATAAATGAGAAATGAAAATGAGCTTCTGATAGTTCAAAGCAACATTTGAGAAGGAACAAGATCAAAGACAGGGGTTACTGTACCTCAAACAGAGAAAAGAAACCCCTATAGGGCAGTTGAGGGGAATTATTTTGTGGAGGAAAACTAATGCAGAAAATATTGTGGCCATACTGTGTTCTCACTGATCAGTTTGCTGCCTTGTTCAGGACCCGTTCCCTCCGTGTTGCTCCGACGGTGCTGGGGAGCTCAGGACTCACATCTCAATACCCTGAGGAAGAGACCAACATACTCTTTCAAATACAACAGGTAATGCACATCTCAAAGCTTTTGTTTTGAGCTCTGTGCCTTTATGCAGTGGAGCACTGAGACAGACATTCTTGATCCTTTTGACTAATCCTCTTTTTATAACACTGGCAAAGCTGTGAAATTGCTTCTGTCTTCCCTATCGAGTAGAGCTGCACCTGGGTAGAAGCTGGTGCTCGGTACGGATACATGCTTATCCTGGAATTCAGATGTCTGGTTGTTATGACTGTCCTTTAAAGAAGGCTGAAGAATGAACGTTTGAATAATACTCTGATGCATCCAAGCTGGATGTTTGAAAATATGTGTGAAGATCACCCCACGTGTCTCTTTAAATAGACGTCTTATTCAAGGAAATAGATACTTGGGGAACAGGTCTCTCTGTTACTCCTTAAAAGCAATACAGTAGTCAGTGAAAGAAGTTTGATGTGATAGTGTTTGCTTTGCTTTTAGCAGATCAGGCATTTAATAAGTGAACTAATCTCGATATGTGAAACAGTTTTCAGGTCCAGAAGCAAATGAGATTTGTAATATCTGCTGAAGCTTGAGATTAAGGTTTAACATTTTATAACAGAAATTATGTGAAAGCAGTGGTTAAAAATCAGCTTTCTTAAATTTCTCTTTTTGATGCATAATTAGTAAAGCTTATTTCTATTTCTTTTTGCTGTATGGTCTTGGATGGAGGTTATAATGCTGCCACAGAAATCATCTTCCTCTCTTGCCGATCAAGCCATGCGTCATTCCCCTCCATCTTCACCAGGTCCTTCTGATCTACAACATATTTCTAAGAGTCAGCAGTTTTTTGACTTTATGGACATCTAGTCAAAATATTTGCATGTCTTTTATTTCCTTCCTTTTCCCTTCCCCCAGTGTGTACTTAATCAAACACCCCTGCCAGGCTGCCTCACTTGGCAGCCTTATTTTGCCTATGTCCTTTTCCACTCTATGCTTGTATTCTCCACTGTGTTTGTTTGGCAAATGATCTCCTCCTCTTGTTACAGCTGAGTTTTCTCTTCTGTTTTTCCTCAAAAAGACAATCTTGACAGATGTCAGCCTTTAAAAGAAGTAAAAAGAAACCTGGAAGCAAAAGTATTCAACTTTATATCCTCTATGCTTGGTTAAGCATAGTAGTCAGTTTAATTCGACATTGTAATGAGTTCCACAAATAATTCCAATTCAGTTCATGAGTTTATTTGACATTTAGTGTCATTGGTTGAACACATCTCTCTGTTCTCACCTTACTCTGGTTCTGAGTTCAATTTTTTAATTCAGGTGTTTGTATATGTCTTTTGAAACCACAAGTTCCCGCACCTCTGCCCATTCACTGCCCACATGCATTTTCTGTCTGGATTATGGCTCGGCTGGTTGGAGTACTATTTGGAGCGCTCTCTCCTTCTCTCTCTGAGCCATCAGTCTAAAAAAAACAGTGCCTGGTTTATTTTAGCTTTATGCATCACTTATGGAAAGAGAAAAAATAAAATATCTACCAATTGACTGTGTCACATGAAGAATAATGGTGGTGGTGATGTTTTTATGACAGCCTAAAGACATAATCAAGACAGATTTTGTTGGTGGAAGCAATGTCTTTTATTAGACTAGCTTGTATCACTGGCAAAATTACACAAGTTTTTTGGCATGTGCGCCCTTCTTCAGGTCTGAAATAGAAGCAGCAGACTTCAAAGCCAAGTACCAGTTGGGAGCATTGTTATTATGTTAGTTGTGTCTCAGACCATCTCAAAAAGTTGCTGATGTTTTTGAAGGAAAGAGGATATTGGAGGAAGGAACAGAGGAAGGAAGAGGAGTCTGAGGAAGAGAGACACACCAGGGTGGTGGTGGGTGATTTTAATCTCACAAAAGCACTGTGAGTTCATAATTTTTGCTACCTAGCAGATATGTGAAAGCACTCAAGTTTTTCTTTGGAAAATGTTGTAGGATTCCTTGAGGCCCAGGACTAAGATGTTTCAAAATGCAGTGATTATTTTCTAAGAAATATTCCCTCCCTGATAACTGGGCACTTCTGTCCTTTACAGCTTGTATAGGCTCGTTCTTCCTGGTGCACAGTAGTTGCTTAGTTTCACCCGCATGGGCACCCTGAGAGCGTTCGGTGCACTTGATGAAATGTGTTACGTTCCCAGAAGTTCAGGCATAGGAGTTGTTTGTTTTGTGTCAAGGGGTATTTATTGTGCTGGTGGTGGAGAGATATTGGTTACATTTTGTACTTGGGAAGGGCCTAAATATATTTAGTTTGTTTTGGCCGTCGGCAGCTTGCTTCTCATAATGGGTTTAGTGAGGTTGGGGCCTGTGTCATTAGGGTGGTTCTGGAGCGCACTGTTTCTAATAAATCTTTCAATGATTACGTGTGTGTAGGTTCCAGTTCATGAAATTGCTAGTGGGAAGGATGCGTAAGAGCTTGATGATATGCCGCTACCACTACACTATTTCAACATTGTGTGTACCCAACAGTTTGTCTTGCTTTTCTACTTGTGGCAGTTGGTCTGATAAAGTTTATTATTAATACATACAAAAAAAAAATAATATGCCCTTGCCTTTTAAAAACCAGGTCCTAATGTCAAGAAAAGAGGATAAATGATGCTAACATTAGCTTTTGTGCGGTCTGCGTCACCATGTGTTGAGTATGTTGATTGCACTGTAGTTAAAACGGCATTTATGCAACCGATTGAATCACTCTGTGGGGGAGGATTTGCTAATAGTGTTGCATTTAACCTACTCCCTAAATCTTTATGTATATTTAGGAGCCCAACATTATGATCACTGTATGATCATCAGTAACGTTTGTTAACCTCATCTATGTCTTGACCTTTTTCACTTCTGTTACTTATGGTCATTCTTGGTGACTACTGGCAATGCTGAAATACAGTGTCTGTACTGTTTAATTTAACAGCCCACACTGTCCCGTTCACTGTAGGGAATCCAATCTGTGTCTAAATAAACAGGAAACTGTATATAGTACTATAGTACTTTGATCTTTTCCAAGAAATGCATCCTCTATTTGGGTAATGATTTATAATCCAGTTCTCTTTGGTTTGTCATAAAGTTGTCCCACCATGTTGTCTGCTCTTTCTGTCAAAAGTTTTCCTCAAATCCTTGTTCCTTGAATCTCCAGATGTATATTCTGCCCTTGCATGACCAAGTTCCCCACAAGAGGGAGGTCTTTAGAGTTTCATTGAGTACATGGTACAGGTGGGTAGTTTGCCTTTGTGATGCCTGTAACATCAGTATTAAACTGACTAATATTAACAATGTTATTCAGTATTAAACTTTGAAAAATTTATTGAAGCGGTGCTATAAGCATTTGTAATTCTTCAGTGTTTGGGGGTGACAGCCCTTTGTAGGTGAGCTTCCACAAAGCTGTTGTAGTCTTTAGTGGAACACCAGAGAAAAGAGCTAGTAGTTATTTTGCAAATGGCAGTGAAACTGGCCTCACGACGTGACACCTGAGAGAAGGATCTTGGCTGCCTCTGGTTACTGACCCCAGGAACTTCCAGTCTGGGGCTAAGTTTGGGCAGCGCTTTTTCTGAGGGTTGTTTGGTTAAGAACTTAGAGTGGTAAGGAGGGATGAAATCTGGGCAGACCATGGGTTTTAGGAGGATGAAGAAAAAACTGCTTCACAGGGAAATGTAATAATATTAAGAAAGTAGTATGAGGAGCTGCAGAAGTTCTTAATCTCTAGTGCTTCCTGACCTTGAAGTTGTGTCACTCTTTACTTCTCACCAGAAGTCAGTCACATCCAAATCAATTCATACTGCAGAACTTCCTTGTCTCCAGCTGGGACAATATGTTCCTCAAAATGTCTTTCTTTTTTGTTTTTTTTTCCGTCCTACAACAACATGAGAAACATGGAAAAGCCTGAGGATTTTAAAAATGTTATTGTAGTGTGCTGGTGTTCTCAGCATTTAGGGAATACTCGTTTAAGATTAAAAGCTCTTGTGACCTGTACTTTATAGTCTGATTTCAAAATACTGACTCCTCTTAGCAGAAATGTGTTGCTTTAAAATTATGTCTTCTTTCACGACAAAACTTCCCACAGTATTAACATGAGCCAGCAGTGTGCCCAGGTGGCCAAGAAGGCCAACAGCATTCTGGCTTGTGTCAGGAATAGCGTGGCCAGCAGGAGTAGGGAAGTGATCGTGCCTCTGTACTCGGCACTGGTGAGGCCTCACCTCGAGTGCTGTGTTCAGTTCTGGGTCCCTCTCTACAAGAGGGACATTGAAGTGCTGGAGCGTGTCCAGAGGAGAGCTACCAGGCTGGTGAGGGGTCTGGAGACCAGGTCATATGAGGAGAGGCTGAGGGAGCTGGGCACGTTTAGCTTGGAGAAGAGGAGGCTGAGGGGAGACCTCATTGCCCTCTACAACTCCCTGAAAGGAGGTTGGAGAGAGGTGGGTGTTGGCCTCTTCTCCCAGGTGAATAATGACAGGACCAGAGGAAATGGTCTGAAGTTGTGGGAGGGGAGGTTTAGATTAGATATTAGGAAGAATTACTTTACTGAAAGAGTGGTCAGGCCCTGGAACAGCCTGCCCAGGGAGGTGGTTGAGTCACCATCCCTGGAGGTACTTAAGAAACGTCTAGATGTGGCACTTCAGGGCATGTTCTAGTGGCAGAGATTGTAGGTTGTTTGGTTGGACTCGATGATCTCAAAGGTCCTTTCCAACCATGAAGATTCTATGATTCTATGATTTTCTATATTTTCCACCTGGCTCTACCAGAGTCTTTCCATTCTTTCCAAGTGAAGACATACTTTGTGGAAAACCATTTGTAAAGCTAACGATGTATATTTAATACAGCAAATAACATGAGATTAATTCTTAGTGATCTTTGGAAGACAAAGTGTCTGAAAACAAGCAGTCTCCAAGCTTATAGCTGCAGAGGCTCTCCCAGAGTGACTCCCTCGAGGGTCTTCTCCTTCCCCTCAGGCCACCAAGCTCGGGGCCTGGGCTCCTGCTGTGGGGGATTGCTCAGACATCAGCCAGATCCCAGCCTCAACAGATATCCCAGATCATGTGGAATTTCCCATATCACATAGTTACATCCCGGGCAGGACACACTCTGGAACCCACCCTCCCAGCGTGCTCCGGAGGACTTGGGCACAATGATTTCGCCGTGCGGGACGTGCGGCTGCCCTGTGTGGTGTGTCCATCTCAGACCGCGCCAGCCCTCAGTCACCGCTGTGCCCAAAAGCTTTGAGATGGCCCTTCCCAGGGCAATGTGGGGCTGTTTCTGACGAGGGTTTGGCTGCGTGGAGGAATAGCTTCCCTTGCAAGCTGTGGCATGCAGTAGTTGCTGGCCCCAGAGCACCCCTGCGCTGGTAAGGCTTTACCTCACACTGATATAATGAAATGGCCAGTAGGGTTACATCGGCCGGGGACTCAGCCTCTTTGACAACCTTAGGTTGATTGATGCAGCTGTACTGATGTTTTTTGTTTGGGGTTTACGGGTAGAAGATACTCAGTAGGGAAAATAAAACAGAATTTTTAATGCTACCGTACAGCTTTTAAAATTTAATGTTGTCACTTAGGACTGTTGAAATAAGTCATAATAAAGTCAAAAAGAAATATAAATAGTTGACTGAAGAAACACTTCATCTTGTTCTTTTGCAAATAATTTTACTAACATATCACTTAGCTTAGTGAAAAAATACATATTCTATTCACTTAATTTTTTTTTCCATCCCCTTCCTGACTCATATTTCTCTTTGGGCTCTGAAATAATGATTCAGAATATGTCTGGGTGTTTATATCCTACCTGAGATATATAAAAAAAGGCTTCATTCCAGATGACCCATATAGGGTTATAAAGTATTTGGATTTGTAATTTAAATTAAATAAGAACTTTTTTCCCATGTTTAGAAAATAATAGAAAACATGTAGTTTTGTTTTTAGCTGAGAGTATTATACAATTCTCCAGTAAAGCAACGGCTAAAAAGCTATTTACTATGAAGGTGCAATTTACACTAGCACTTTCCCTTTATTAAAAGGGTGAATTGATGATAATTCTTAATTAGAAAAGGGAATATTAGTCAGCAGTAAAGAGATGTCATGCATTATAGCTATACAGTAATTAAAAAAGAAGGGAAGATGTCTGCACTATTTTGTTTTTTTGCGTTTGCAGCTGTGGACTACACATATTCAAATATGGGTCAAAAAAACTGCAAAACATCCTTGGTACAAGATAACAGGGTGAGGTTCTCACTACAAAACCAAAATCATTAAATATTCTTAGGCCCAGTTTAAGCTTTGTTCATAAAGAAATGGTGAGGAGGTAGATGGCATAAACTCTAATGTACCATTTCTGTTTTAAATAGGCACATTCAGCTTATTTAATGGAGATTCATCTGTTTCAATCAGCATGAATCTTAGCAGTCATATTTAGTATACGTGACTCTGAAAAATCTCTTTAAAGGCAGAAATCCCGAAGTGCACTGCAGAAAACACAATACCATGAACCAATTACCTAAAGAACACAGATGTGTTCAGTCCTTTAAAGACATAGTAAGCCAAGGAAAACTTATTTCATTAGTGTGCTTTAGGGGAAGCTGGTGACTCAGTACTTGACTTCTAGCAGGATTCATATACAGGGTATTCATATGTTCATACCCTCTACACCTCCATGCGCAACTCCTCCACTCTCCTCTCTTAATCAAGCAAGTCTGTATCATAGAATCATAGGGTTGGAAGGGACCTCTGGCGATCATCTAGTCCAACCCCCTGTCAGAGAAGGGTCACCTAGAGCAGGCTGCACAGGAACGCGTCCAGGTGGGTTTTGAATGTCTCCAGAGATGGAGACTCCACCATCTCTCTGGGCAGCCTCTTCCAGTGCTCTGCCACCCTCAAAGTAAAGAAGTTCCTTCTCATGTTTAGGTGGAACTTCCTATGCTCAAGTTTGTGCCCATTACCTCTTGTCCTGTCCCCGGGCACCACTGAAAAGATCCTGGTTCCATCCTCCTGACACCCACCCTTTAAGTATTTATAAGTGTTGATAAGGTCCCCCCTCAGTCGTCCTTTTTCCAGACTGAAGAGACCCAAATCCCTCAGCCTTTCTTCATAAGAGAGGTGTTCCAGTCCCCTAATCATCTTGGTAGCCCTTTGCTGCACCCTCTGTATTGCCTGCATACAACAGTATTACTGCTGGGTACCTCGCTCACAGGTTTTTAGAGCTCTTTTATCACTTGTGTGTGTACAGCTTAATATCTATTGCAACACAAAGTCTTCTGGATACTTACCCAGTCACCCTGTTTATGTTCACAAGCTGCTCAGGCTTATGATTGAATAAATGAAGCTAATCCCTTTTTCTCTGATACCTTATTTTTCAAATACTGGGAAATTAGCTTCTGTCTGTCTGACAAGTGGGAAATTCTTGCCTTGACGTTACAACCTGGCAAAGAAAGTCAAACAGATCAAGTCTCTTGTCAAGGACGCACCAGGAGAGGGTGAGGTAGCTGGGAAGAGCTATTTTCTGCTGCTGAGTCCCTGGCTTTAACCCCAGGATCATACAAATGAACACAGGCAGAAGCCTGACCTGAAAATAGCAGATTTTCAGTTAAGATCACTAATGAGGATTTTAATTAGTTGAGTAAGCCAGTGTCAATACCATCAGTAAACGAAACTCCATGACCTAGCAGCCTACTTCTTTCTGAAGGAAACTGTATTGTAGACGTGTGGATATCAGGCCTTTCTCAGCTACTTTTTACCATTTATTGGAACGAGTCTGGCTTCCTTAATTTGTATTTTAGTTTATGTTAAATAACACGGCTCTTCTTAGAGTGTAAATCCATTCTGAACGCCCTCGTCAGGACTAGGGTGACCACCCTTTTCCACCAATGGCCAGTATGGCTGTGTGGCTCACTCCTGGGGACCTGCTAGCCTGGTGTCTCCTTCTCCCCTGGCAGCTGGTCTTTCCCCACCCGGCCCTCTCCAGGCTGACAACGTTTGCCTTTCCTCTGGTCCCAGCAGTTGCCCTCCCTGTGTTACAAAGGGAACTTTCTGCTCTGTGCCAGTGCTTGTGGGAAGGCCCCCTCCCCAGCATCACCAGACGTTTTCTGTTCCTGGGACCTGGCTGTTCCTTAGGTAACAACAACTAAAATAAACTTTTCAGCAGACCTCATGCCCCACTCTGATTTGTATTATTTTAGCACATTACCCATTGTGAAAGGCTTGGCAGTGGCTATACTATTACGGCTTAAAATTTATCTAGACAATCTAGACA
Source organism: Larus michahellis (assembly GCF_964199755.1). Taxonomy (NCBI): domain Eukaryota; kingdom Metazoa; phylum Chordata; class Aves; order Charadriiformes; family Laridae; genus Larus; species Larus michahellis. The sequence goes on along the minus strand of NC_133897.1, from coordinate 141,665,923 downwards.
TATTCTGTGATGCAACAGGGTCTCACTATCCTTTTAAAGTAGCGTAATCACCAGTGGAAACAGTTTGCTCCGTTGACATGGTTTGTTATTTCCGCGGTGTGAAGTCATGTTTGCAACAACAGTCAGGCATGCTTTCTAGCCGAAAAGTTGTGAATATGCAATAAAATAGGGAACTTTTGAACTTGCAAAAAGCGTAGGATGACTGCCTGCATTATAAACAGTAGCCTTGCGACAATCACCAGCAATCACAACTGCAATACGTTGTGCAAACACTGAACAGGAGACTTCCATATCCCACGGAGTTTATAAACAAGACTGGGTGAAAGGGCGGGGGAAGGCTGGAAATAGGGCAGGAGAGAGGATAGTATGAGAGCTGGCAATCAGCGGGGCAGTAGCAAGGAGGAATTAGCAAACCAGGGAGGGAATGGAAGGAAAATCAGGTAAAGAAGTTTCCTTACAAGCTCCCGAGGAAGGGAGGAGAATAGCTGAAGAGAAAAGGAAGTGTGGAAGGGCGAAAATAGTACTGCTTTGCTGGACTCTGCTGGATGAGTTGCAGAACGTCCCTGTTACGAGTGCACTGAGCAAGCTATACTAGCCTGGGAACACACTGCATAAAATGGCATAGGGCAGAGCTACTGTTGGTACCAAGAACTGCTTCACCATTGGAATCAACTGCCTTTCTCAATAGCAGCAAGCAGGAAAAGCCCCATACGAAGCAAGCCTGCGCAGGGCTAAGTAAGAGAGTCCTGCTGCTGGAAACGATGTGTTGGTGAGGGCTGTGGGAGGCCTTTGCAACTCTCCGTTCCATTGGAAGCCAGCACTTCACAAGAGTGAATACAGACAGAAATATAAAATACAGACATACTCTCAGGAATGAGAATGCAGAGCAAAATTGTCAGGCTAGGTCTGATAAAGAAAAAAGTTTGGAATGAAATCAGAGCGAAGCATCTAATGACCATTGACTTAGGTCGGTAAAGGACTATAGGTACAGACACTAAGTCAATAACCTTTTAAAACCTTTAAGCTGGTTTCTAGGTGCTGTTGGGAATGAAATGTTAAATGCACAAGAGATACTACAAGCAATCAAAGACAAAAATAAAAAATGTTTTAAATTACTTCCTCATGTCTTGGTTATACAGACTATTAAGTGGCAATAGAGCAGTGCCAATTTGTATTAACTTCTGCCATTTATAGCAGACAAGAATGTGGTTCTATTTTTATCCAGCATCAGTGGTGTGCTGATAATTAAAAATATCACAGCTTCAAATAGTTTTCTAATTCAGTAACTTTTCTTCTACCTTTTTACCTGAGTTCAGAGTAAATGAAAAAAAAAAATAAAAAATCTGAAATGCTCACCAGTTAAAACTTTAGCCAAGTTCTCTGAAGATTACTAGATTTATTTTTTATGTCTGAAACTTTTTGCAGAAGCATGATTTTTCTGAAAAAGGAGTAGCTGTTTTTAACGGTGTTTGTCAGCCAGCCTTGCAGGGGCAAGAAGCTTGCATACGTATCCAGGATTTATGCACCTTCCTATGCACAAACTTTTGGAGCCTATTTTGACTGTTCTAGAGCCTTCTTTCACTTTCCTGCTCGTCCTTTCTTTCCTAGAGCAAGCTCAGATCAATTGGTTTTGAATTTTACCTGCATTGCAGGGCATTCTTACCAAATCATTAGCTCAGGTCTCAAACGGCTCGCTTCATTATACGGAAAGCTGCGAGGAAATGAAGTTACTGCAGAGAGACCCGCACCATGCATCATTCATCTTTTCAGCGAAGAGGACAAGATTTACTAATGCAATGGTGAGTCAGAGCTGCCTCTTGAAAATATCTTTGGTCAAATTTTCAGCTAGAATAACTCATTTTGGTCCCACAAACATTGGTTTGATTTTTCGTCCATTTCTAATATGCTCAGAAGTATTGGTTTTATTTCAAGCTGTGGTCTAACTCTTACCACATTTACTCAGATACCACGCAGCAGATTCTCTTCTTAAAAGTTAAACACATTATATGAAAGCACTATGCCTTTGGAAGACAAACACAGCTCTTTTAGGACACTGTATCCTGTTTATTCCTAAAATGGAACTGTCTTAGCTTCCTTGAGTGTAAAGCTATAATAAAAACTAAAAGGGAGGCAGCAGGTACCAATTATAATGATCAGTCTGCATGGGCACCAAACCTGCAATTATAATTTGCAGGTTAAGTGATCACTCCACAGAAAATCTGGGAACATAATAAAGAATTTATTCAAACTTAATTAGGACAAGTCATTAAAGCAAATTTTGAGGGGGAGGAGGGGAAAAAGCAGGCAATGAAAAGAAATTGCTGTCCTTAATACTGTCATATAAAGTCAAGTCACTCTCAAGTGAATCTAATTATGGCAGCGAAATGGTAAAAAAAAAGAAGAGTTGGGAAAAAAAGCAAGGGAAAGAAATTGAAAAGAAGTAAACTGTTGGTTAATGAAGGGGAAAGGAAAAAAACAGGTATATGGTTTTCTTAAATCTTTGTGTGTTTTCTGCTAGCGTGGCTGTTGTAGAAAGGTTGATGTTGTCCGTGCACACCCATTGCTGATTTCTTCCCTGGTTCCACATCAGCTCATTTGCCGTTGGCTCTCTGCTCTCCTGTCACAATGTTTGGAAGGACTTTAATGAGGAGGTGAAGGGCAGTGCTGAGAAGGTACGGCCAGAAGTGGCCCATCGGCCAGGCCTGAAACTGCAGTGTGACCACAGCTGCACTCTAATTGCCTGCCTTACTGACTTTCCCAATGAAGGTAATTATTAAAATCTGTTAATTGTATTTCTCACTTTGAACTGTTCCATGGTTTTGGTTAAACCCTAACTTCAGTCTTTTGATTCTGTAGCACTCTCTCCTTTTAAAACCACAAAGCAACTAATAAAAGAACAAACCTACCTGAGTAAGTACCCTTTCCATGCCTCACTATTGCAGAGAAAAGTTTGAAATGCAACTGAAGTATAAACAGAGAAACTAAAAGGCCTGACAGAAAAAGAATTCAACACTGCTATTTTAGATCTCATGATGGTTTTTTTTAGGTTTATTAGTTTGGGAGCCTGATATCTGATTTTTGAACAATAAGTTAAGACAACACCGGTAGCAAAGTACTGCTGTCCCCCTTTGTCCCCCACGGGCACTGCCCAGTCCTGCTGACTCTCTCCCAGCTGAACAGCACAAGCACAAAGCTCACACCACTTCAGGACTGCCAGCCTCTGGTCTATCAATGCAGGAAGTACTTAATTAGGATTATTTATATCCAGATTGATGTCAGACTCTGAATATTCTTGTTCTGGCAGTAGGTTGCTGAGTATCTGTCCCATTTGTGCAGAAAGCTACTTTTGTCGACCTTCATGTTCTCAGCACAGCTGCTGCCTGGTCTACCCAGGTACCATTTTCAGCTGTGCTCCCATCGTCATTTATCCTCAGATGCTCATGGCACCAAAGGACTTCTCTGGTGCCTGTGATCAGCCAGGGCACAGCATTTCTCTGACAGTGCCCTATAGTGCACTTAAGGGTGAGAAATGTATATCCTGTCCCTACTTTACACAGAGAAATCGTTCTCAGATGATTATTTCCTAATGACCATGTCTGTGTCACAGCCTTTTTCGTTCTGCTAAAGCAATGGGATAGAGCCACAGGGCAACTGAACACCAGCGCTGCTCGAGCCCGGGGTGTTGGAGGCACGAAGGTGACTCACTGTCACAGGCTTTTGCCCTAAGCCCTGTTTCTAGGGTTCTGATCTTGCAAAAGCACCCTGCTCTGGGCCATTACCAGAAAGGGATTGCCCGCGCTGTGGTCAGGAGGCTGCGTTACCCCCTCTTAGCCTGTGCCGATGCATCTTCCCAGTCACCTGAGAGGCCGAGCTGCTGTCAATCCCCATCCTCCCTCTGCCCTGGAATTTAAATAAAACATTGTCAGACTGTTTTAAAAAGGTCACGGATGTCAACAGGACGTAAAACCTACAACACGGGAGGTACCAGTTGGCAATTCTGGCGTTTTCGCAGAGCTCTGAGAAATCGTAGGACTGCGACGATTGCAGCTGGTGTAAGATGATGTTTAGCTCCCCCTCCGCCCACCACTTTCCCTGTCTGAGAAACGGGCGAGGAGTGTAATTAGGGAAACTTTGTTGGTGTCTAGAGACAGCAGGGCGAGGGGCCAGGGCTGCGCCCAAGCGCTGTGGGCGTGCGGGGGGCGACGGCCCCATCCCGGCTCCCCGTCTGGGTCCCAGCCCCGCCGCGGCAGCGCAGCATCGTCCTGCAGAGGAGCAGCCTTCTCCCTGCGTCTCGCCCCGCATCCCCCAGGCGACTGCTGCCGGAATGTCCTCAAAAGGGAAAAGGCTTTTAGTTTGGGACCCCCTTTTTTTTTTTTTTTTTTTTTTAAGTGCTGTGTTAATCTCTGCACTGAAAAATATCTTTTCACGTCCTTCTCCATAGTGACAGAAAGAGGCAGCGTGGGTACTGAATCTGCGCATACCGAATTAGAGCTGCCTTTCTAGGTATTCCAAACCTCTTGTTCTTTCCAGAAACACTCAGCAGTGTGAAATAGGACCACTGCTATTCTAAAACCCTTTTGAAATCAAGTGGAAGTTGTAGCCTTTCCATAATGCAACTGACAGTAACAGGAAAAATTAATGCAAAGCTATATCCTTAATATTACATGAAGGTTTAGAAAAGTGTAGCTGATGTATTACAGACTGTGCAGCTCTAAAAAAAGCACATATTAAAGCCTTACTATTTAAGTGTTTAAGCATCATCTTATCTTTGAGGTATGTGCTTCAACAATCTTGCTGTGAAGAACTCCTGATACCAGCATTTTAAAGAGCTGAGGCTTAGAAAGAGGTAGATAACTTGCTTGTCATCACACAGGTTACATCTCAGATCCCCAACCACCAAAACCACCTACAGCGGCTTGGGTGTGCTTGAGCTGGGTGAAGACTCAGCCCCAACTTGAACACAGACCTTACAGGCACAACTGGCTAAGCCCGTGAAAGGACTTAGGCAAGAAACGCAACATCGGTGTAACTATGGTGAGAATGAAATCGAAGCCATTACCTGAGGCAGTGCCCTCATCCTTTTTTGCATGCTGCTTGTGGTGGAAGCATTATATATACGACTTAAACAAATAGGGACTTGAGGAGAATGGAAGCAAGAAAATAACTGAAATCCAGGAACGGTTTCTCTATGGCGGACTATATAGCTGAGAAACACCCATCAGAAATCTTTACTGGGTTTCGTTTCTAGGCACACTGAAGAGTCTCCAAGCAAAATATCATAAAACTGTTTGGCAAATCCCAGCATTTTCTCTGTGTTGTTTCTCTTCCTTTTCTGCTTCAGTGCCTCATTCAGCCCTGAAAACGGAGCTGTTATGTTTCTTTTTGTCTGTTAAAAACGACACAGCTTTCACTGACATACCTAGATCATACCTAAGATCAGATCAGCCTCTGGAAGCGGAAATCAGTCCATTAAAACAGAAGTTAAAGTTGGCTCCTGTATTTAACCTTTAAAATGTGGTTTTGGGTTGCTTTACGTGGAGGGCATTTACTGCTGGCTCAGTTACTGTAACCTTTCACTTGCCCTCTTCTAAGCTGATAATCACAGCAGCTCCTGGTGCACGGGCGCCTGGCCCTTCCTATGGTCCTGTCAGGGCATTCAAGACATACAGGAAAGTTTGTTACTGTCTTCTTGGAGAGTTTAGCATGGGCTGTTTGAGGAGCCACCAAAAGTCCTTCAGTGCCACAGTATGTAGCTGTGCTCATACACGTTTTAAGAACCCCTTTCTTTTGGATATAGCTATGCTCATTTTGTTTCTGTGTAATATCGCTTAGGATGTAAAGGGAAAAAGGCAGCAGCTCTCACGAAATTCACTCATTAACAGCTAGGCTGGTGTTGACGGGCTTGCTGGAAAGCTTGCTCAGTCTATATTCCTAGGAAATGAGGGGAGATTCAGGAACTAGAGGAAAAGCAGGGGGAATCAAAAGGCCACCTGTTAAAAAAATCAAGACCCAAGTGGACAAACTCAGCCCACTCCCCTGAGATGTCTGACAAGTCAGAGCGCACCAGCTCTTTCACTCCAGATGTGGTGGTAGGACTGCACCGCTGCAGAGAGTGACAGTGACAGATTCACCCAGCCTGTAAATGGGTCTGAGAGACCTCTCTGAGAGAGACACTGGAGTGTTTATTACCCTTTTATTATTGCCCATTAGAAAGTAAGTTAATAAAACCGGAGAGACTTAGAAAAAATGCCTGTTCTGTTTGTAAAATAAAGAAAAGTTGGATAAATTCTCAGGTAATGTTAATTACAAATCCCTATTGACTATAATACTTTTCAGCCACTGTGAATTGGTCAGACCAAATCTTGCCATATTGATATGTGAGGTTGAGTTAACACTGTTCACCCCTGTCCTAAAATAGTGTTGCTTTGAGAGTATGCATGGCTGAAGAAGGCTGGTATAGTTCCAGTAAAGCCAGCATGATTTTTAGCAATCTTTATGCCGTTTCTTTGCAGGTTGCATCCAGTTCTATGTTAGTATGCTTCCCATAATTACTCACTAAACCAGATACTTCATGTAGTCAGCTCATGAAATGCCTAAAAGCAAAAAGAAATAGTTTCCTGGGTCCATTTCTCTGCCTCGCCCTTCCACAATTTAAACCTCTTTTGGCAGTCATTTACGACTTGACTAGTCCCGAGGCAGCAGCTAGATTACTTGTGAAGCTGTTTGTAAAAGTGAGTGTTTTCTGGATTCAAAGTCAAAATGTTTACCTCGTTTGTCTTGATAAATTGTAGGAGCAGAAGTCAGTGTAACAGAGAAGTGGGGATAAAATCACTGTCACATTTCTCCTTATGACATGTCCTGGGCTGTTCGGTTTTACCTGGTTTCTGGTGTCCTGTCTTTTGGAGAAATAAGCATATGCCTTGAGTGTGCAACATACTCAGTTGATATTCTTGGTGTAGTATTGAAAATAATTGCTGTTTGCTAAACAGAATAAACATTTTCATTCTTATTACTCTACAGAGATTTTATCTTCCCAATTCTACTCATCATCTGTCCTTCCTGAGCTCCCAAAAGAGGAGGTTTACAGCAACATCTAGGCAGTGGTCCGATGGCCTCTGAAAGTTTGTTGCATAGCCAAATTCTTACCTGGAACAAGAATCAAGTTGCATTTTGTTGCTCCATTCGTTATCATCTTCAGCCATGAGGTAAATTATAGATTATTTTCCGTGTATGAAAGTTTGACTCTTTCTATATACAAATTATAGAATAAACCTTACTCTCCAAAAGGCCTCAAAGCTCTTAGAAAGTTGAATCACTTCTTTTGTACCAGAACACGCATGAAGTCTGGTAATCTGCACTGCCCCAGAAAAGCAGAAACATCTTAGGGACTTGTAGGTCTCAATTCAATATTTAGTGTATCTGTGATTTGATCTATTAGTTGCAGTGAAAGTTAGGAAGAAATCCTGCTCACTAGCATCTGTTAGCTGAATTGGAGCCAATATAATATCTGAAGCCAGGGCTGATGAGCTCATGGCAGCCAAGGTCATGCAGAAGGTGAGGAGGTACGTTTTGGGTCAACTGGAATTGCTTCAGCATCGGTAACTTCCTCCTCAGATGCAGCTGGTGCAAACGGCCCTGCCTAAATGCGTGTCCCCCAGAAGGAGGAAGAGGCGAAGCTCATGCAGTGCAAGGGCGTAAGGTGATACTGTCACAAAGGACCCAAGTGCCACCATGCTGTTAGCCAAGCCCAGCAAGCAATTTAACAGGGCTCAGAAACTCTGCACAGCTGACAAACGAAGGCATGAATGGAAAGTGGGAACGCTGTCAAGTCTGCTACTTCTTAATGCATTTTGGAGAATGAGTAGCTGAGACATATGGAGGGAGGTCAGTAGGCCAATATACATCTCTGTGCCATCCAGATTTGCAGCAAGTGCTACAACTAATATGGGTGCTCTGCCTGAGAGAAAAAGAAGCAAAAGGAAGAAATGAACATGAAACCTGCACACCCTTCTCCACTTGCTGCCTTTTGCTGGCAACTGCTTATAGAGATCGTGCCCACTCTGTGCGTATTATTCATTTGCAGCTATTACTGGCAGGAGCTAATTCAGAGTACCTTAATGTATGGAGAGAATTACTGGCAGCAGATGGGTATCATAAGCTGAGATGAAAGGCAAGGATGGCTTGGTATTCCACTAAGTGGGCAGAGCTAGGTGACTCCTCTAAAAGGCAGAAGTGAATTCAACACAGTGATATGGAAAAATAACAAATATATATATAGAACAAAAGCCATAGCTGCCCATGTATTGACATCATATTGGCAGGAGGTCAACAGGCAACTGATTTGACCCAAGTGCTGTATTTTCCAAAAGGTGTCTTTATAAATAGCTCTTCACTACCAAATAGCAGAGAGACTTGGAGATTTCACAAGTTTTATCTGAGGAAAAGATGAAGAAGGAAAAAGGGAAGTACGAGGACAGAGAACTTCTCAGACATTCAAATGGAACCATTTTTTTTCATTTCCATAAAATAGCTCATTTATTACTATAAAATAGCTAATTTATTATCTATTAGATACTTTAACTTGTTTATTATTTATGCTTAATATGGAAGTTCTGAAAAGGATGTTCATCATCCTTTTGAATTAGGAATTCATATATGCTGTGAAACAGCCAGGATGGGAAAATCTGTCTTCTGCTACAGACACGAAGGCTATCGTGTAAGGAAAGATGAGTGTTTGTACTTCAACCTCTTCTCCATCCGTATTTGTAGAAGGATGTTGTACAGCATTATTCAGAGTACGTAGCTGATACTCTTCACTGGCGCTAAGCCTGTCCTTCTCAGGGCTTTTGCTGTGGGTGGGAATATACACATGGCTCTGACTTTGCTGCTCTGAGCAGAAGGTCTCAAAACAACGGGCTCTCTCTCTTTCCTGAGTGCATCAAGCAAAGGAGTTCTCCCTCTTGTGGAGTCAAATGTAACTCCACTGGAAACTTTAAATTCTGCTTCCATGAACACACACACGCTGAGCCAGGTAGGACCTAACTCCGAAGACAGCAAGAGAAAGGTGAACTTAATTTGCAGCTTTCCTTATGTGACGGCGTTGCATGGACAAGAGCAATAGCTAATCAGAAATAAGGTAATATCATCATAGCAGGAATATTTTGACCCCAGCACATACTGTGTCATTGCAACCAGGTTCTGAAATTCTTATTTTGTGCTATTATAGAAGCACATCTCAATTGGTCAGGCATCTTGTTCAGCAGCTTGTCTTGAACTTACCATCATTACCATCAAATATGCCTTTTTTTCTATTTCTAAATGACTCTTTACACTTCCTCTCTAAAGAGGAAAGATCTAATACAGTTTTAAACTAGTGCACGTTCCTTTCTTTTTTTTTCTGGTCTCTGCATGTAGATAGGATATTCTTAAATGGCCCCAAGTAGGGTTTTTTCCCAATTTAACCTCTCTTTGCCCTCTCTCCAGCAGCTGTGGCTCACAGTTGTTTTTGTCTGCGTGAAATGAACATTTCTGAGCACTAAGTAAATATATTGCTGAATTAATCTTTGTTCTGTTTGTATGCCCAAGCGCATTCAGTTCCATCACTTGACACCCAGCCCATTTTGGGTGACCAGCTCTTTAAACACTTACTAATTTCTACTGTGTTCTTTATTGAATTGGAGCATGGACCAATTGGTTCTCATTTATTCTTCTTGTTAGAAAAGCATCGACTCACGATCATTTGCTTTAATGTTGACCTTTCCCATTTCAGAACCATGGTCATGTAAACCAAATCCCACTCCCTTCCTTTGAATCGAATACTGACTTTTCTAGGTAGGTAATAACCAGACATTTCAGTAGCCCATTCGTCTTTCATGTTTGCCAGTGACATCCGTTACATTAAATGTGTGCTCCTAAATAAGCACTTCTAATTTCTTGTGATTGTAATGCAGGCTCCTGATGTACAAGTCAATGAAGTTATTCTCCTGTTATTGTATGGCATCTTGTTTAGGCTTGCATCTTATTTTCCTCATTCACCTTCCTTTTTCTTTTAATTTTAGGGCTTTTGAGGCACTTGCAAAATTATAGCACTTCACATAGGCTTGGCTGCCACTCCTCATAAGTAAAAAATTAATCCTGCAGAAAAAAAAAGGGAAGATTTACAAAACCTGATAGCTTATCAGCTAAAGAACAGGGACTTGACAGATCTAGTACTACAGATTCAAAGATTGTGCAATAATACTTCTAAAGTTCCCGTTGCACAATGAAGGTAAATTTCAAGAAAAGATCTTTAGGAAGCGCCTTCAGTTTCAAGTCACAGATGTTCTGAAGGTGCTTCATCCTGTAATAGAGCTGTGACCCGTCCCAGTGCCAGGTCGTGCATCTCTCAGGTTGTTTCATACTCCAGTATCCTTGTCCTACCCGATAGGTGAAGGCACTTCTTCACCTCCCTACCCAGGGACCACACAACCCCCCTTACGGCTCTTCAGGCTCATGCAAAGCCCAGACACCTTCAGACTTTCTGTAGCTGATAACCTTTCCTCCATCAACACCAACCTCTGTTTTCCTTTGCTGACACAGAAATGGAATCTGATACCAATTCTCTTCTGTTTTTATTCAAAGAACTGCAATTCTTCATAAAAAGCAAGAAATCTGTTTTTTCTTTATTCCTAAAGGAGAGCTAATACTACTCCCAAGTACTGTATTGCCCCAGCTTTTACCCCTGAAAGACCCTTCCCCAGCTCTGCAGGTGGGCTGCTCTCTAGGGTCTCTTGTCCCTGCAGCCTGCCAGGCTCCCGTGACTCCATGGGAGTCGCTCCTCTGACTCCTGTGACTCCATGGGCTACGTCTTCCAAAGGCTCCCCATAGAATCACAGAATTGTAGGGTCTGTAAGGGACCTCTGGAGATCACCTAGTCCAACCCCCCTGCCAGAGCAGGGTCACCTAGAGCAGGTTGCACAGGAACGCATCCAGGCGGGTTTTGAATGTCTCCAGAGAAGGAGACTCCACCACCTCTCTGGGCAGCCTGTTCCAGTGCTCTGCCACCCTCAAAGTAAAGAAGTTTTTCCTTTGTTGAGATGGATTTTTGTGTGTTCCAGCTTGTGCCCGTTGTCCCTTGTCCTGTTGCTAGGCACCACTGAAAAGAGTCTTGCTCCAGCCTCTTGACATCTGGCCTTTAGATATATATAAGCATTGATAAGATCCCATGTTATCCATACCCCAGTCCCTTCTGCCACAGAGATGCCAGCTGACAAACTAGAAGTCAAACAGTCTTCTTGTTGTTTTGTCATGTAATGATGACATACTTAGCCTGGATGCCAAGATCGTCTCTGAAAAACTGTTTTTTGTTTGACTGCATAATTGAGCATCTGTGAATAGTGTAAAAAGATGTGTTTACCCTTAGAACAAGAAAGTGTCAGAGTAAAGAGTTGCTAACAACTGCATTGAGAATGAGTCCCACCTGGAGTAACTGGAATTTTTTCCTTCCATAAATGCTTATTTTGATGTGCTATAGAGAACACAAATAAAAATTAGTATCTCATTGATCTCCTGGGAAGCCAACTTGTGACATGTAAGGCAGGGCAAATTTCATTCACATTACTATTTTTGTGCTTTAAAACCACACAACTATAGCATTTGCCAACGATCGAATGTTTATTTATTTAAATATGTCAGCATCTATGACTTGCTTTAGATATTTCACAATAACTTACATGTAATATTTGTAAAGAGTGAAAAATCAACAAACACATTAACATTTCTGAGGTTCTGATGTCCATAGAGAATTTCAATAAGATTATTCACATTTATACCCTTACATCTGACTACTGCTTTCTTTCTGTCCAGAAAGAAAGAAAATGAAGGCTTCTGTGTCCTGCCCAGAAAGTTAGCAGATTCACACAAAACCAGATTTTGGCAAAAAACAGACGAAGAAGTTTCTTAGCTCTGAATTCTCTCTGGAGATGGTCTTAGTCCGTAGCCCTTATTACACTACCTGTAGTGCCTGCTATCTGTTACCACCCAAGATGTCACCTTAGATGTCTCAAATCACTTAGGAACTTTGGTCCTGCAAGGGAAAGCTTCAGGGGATGGTGCAGTGCTGTCCTGGTGTGACACGTAGCTTGGCACCAAGCATGACTTTGAACTCTGTGGAGGCAAAGACAGTTTGGTACCAACTTGTAGAGTTTGTACACTCTCTGTGCCCTGATAGAGTCTGCGGCTCTGTCATTAATAAGTGCTTTGTAATTTGTCATTAACAAGTGTTTTCGCCTTTTGGGGTGAAAACACAATATTTCCGTACAATCATAGAGCAGGACCAAAACGATGCTATGCTGTAACAGAGGCATGTGTTTTGTGTGTGTGAAGAGACGTTCTGAGCTGGGCAAACTAAACTACACCCTAGGTCTTCTTTCCTCTTCGTGGTTTGTGAATGTGATACTGAAGTGATTTTAGTGCTCAAAAGCTGTGGCTTCCGACAAGCAAAACATGCATCTCTAATATCTTCATGTTTACCTTAATTTAGTGCATTTTTATTGTTCATACTTTGTATCAATAGAAAACCCAGCTGAAAGGAAAGTGCCACAGCAGATGGCATTGAAATGCAAATAGAAGGTCTCACAGGAGCCCTGTCAGCAAACATTGTGTTGGAGATGCACGGAATTACAATCCTGCAAATGACCTTACAGCGGGAGGAGGGAATGAAGAGAGGTTTAAGTAGCAATGATTGCCTTCTTCCCTATTCCATTGCTCTTTCTCTGGGCAGACATCAATAAAAGACAATAATGCTAGAAGTCACAGGGACTTGTACAAGATTACATTACCTTAATTGAGGTTAATTAAATAGGAATAATGAAACTCAAATTAGAAACAATGTATGTTATATTCAGATATAATTACAGAAAGGAAGTACGACTTGCCAACAGGGATAACAAATGGTGCTACGTATCAACAAACCATATTAGAGCTGGAGCCGCTGTTTTTATCGTCTAGGTTGCAAGGCTGATGGCTCGTTTTTAATGACAGTTATTGTCTCTTCCATTTCAGGAGACTAAGAATTAGAACGAGTTATACATTCCTGGGTGCCACACAGAAGAACTTAGTGTGCAAGAGAACGATCCTAGTTCTGAACTGCCCTTTTCTGTCACGGCACCCACTGGTGAGTGCGCTTGTCCAGTCCACGTGCCTGTGCTGGCGGTTGTGCAACAGGCACCTACGTGGTGTGAAGACCTGGCAACCGGTGCTGGAGGTTCTCTGTGTGCTCTGTAGGAGACCTGCGGTTCACCTCGCCAGCAGGAACTGGTGAGGCCTGAAGGGTTGGGCAGGGGGCTCAAGGGATTTTGCAAACGTCAACAGTTTTTAACTTCTCCTTGTGAATTCCTTAAATAAATTCCACCGTGGAAAAAATTAGTGTGATTCATGGGGTCCCATCTTTGGTATTTCTAGGCAAGCAATGGACACTATGAAAAGGTGAAGTGTTTTCCCTGAATATACTCTAGCTGGAACATGACTTTGTCCCTTACAGTGCTTCACGGCAGGTTGTTCTGCTGGAAAGCAAAAGTACTTCACTTATAATGGTATCATTTCTTTGTCGAAAATACCTCTTCTGCAAAAGGGTAATGAATGTGGGATATTGTAAGATGAGAATTTCTAACAGAATTTAAATAACCGAAAACTTTGGTTTTCTCCTTTTGGTACAGTATGTATGCTGGTAATTATGCATTAGAACAGTTTACCACTAATACTATATTGACTCAAAGCGTGCCTACCAGTTCGAATTATATATTTTTTACTTCAGCTAAGAATTTAGTAATATTTTTAGAAGTACACTGTGGCTTTTACTTCTCAACTCACGTTTTGAACCTTGCAAATATCTGGTCTGTCTTTTGTTATATTTATCAATTTATTTCTTAGGATTGTGACTAGACCTAACACTCTTTATTACAATTTTGAAATTAATGTAATATTTAGCACTTATCTACTAATAAATGTTTGTTCATACAGTGCTTTGTACTTTCAAAGTGTTACATGATAGCTCACTATTAACAATTTAATTTTTTTTCTTTTTAAGATTTTTTAAGATAAAATTTTAAGAATTCTTAAAAAAAATCCTGTAAAACAGAGGGGTTTATAAAACAAGCACAAATTAACAGACATCAAACTGATGCATAGTACAATGGTTAGTGCTTTAGTATAACTGAACAGATGGATAGAAGTTCAGATGACAAAAATTGCTCCGGATGGGGAATGTCAAGGCACACCTCTCAATGTCAAGGCAACTCTATTTACTCTTAGCTGCTGTAGGTTCCATGTCTATGTCCAGATCCGACAGAGCACAGTAGAAGATCATCTGAACATATTTTGTTGTTGTAGCTGCAATATATAGCAAAAATGTGTGAGACAAAGTTATAATATATCTTAGACAAATATATGGATTTTGAGGATTTGAAAGCACTACACAGATATTAGGATAATCTTAAACCACCTTATTCAACTGGATTAAGCACGTTATGAATAGCCAAAGGCAAAAGGAGCTCAATAATTAAACAGAAAGTCTCGTTTAATCAGACTTTCATCAACATTTTCATTGAATTGTCAGATTGATAGCTGAGTTCAAACTGAATAAAGATATTAAAGTTTTGCTTTTCAAGATTGCCTGAATTTGAGGAGTGGAAACTACCCTTCGGGCCAATAATTCATTATTTCATAATTTATGAAAAGCCATGGACTTCTTTGACTGAGATGTTCCACTCCTTGGGCAGAAAGTGGAGCAATGATGTCCTGGTATTTCTGCCTTCCGGGGTATCAAACTGCATGCATTTAGTCTTCGCAATCCTACATGGCTTTTGTTAAGCCAACATCTTGAAACAGCTCAACACCACAAATATTAGGTGACCGTATATATACACATATTGGACTGTTTTGTACAAGTATGCAAGGTTTTGTTTTCAGGACCATGTGATGAAGCAAATGATCTCAGACATGCTGTATACAGCACAGTAAAACTTCGTAAGGAAAAAGGACTCTAGGAAAAATTATTCTTTCTGTCTTCTGACCAAGCATTCAAGACTTAGGTGCACTGACTAGGACAAGATGATGTTGCTTACCAGAGAGCCACTGTAGACATTTAGGTCGTTTTTCAACTGGCAGGTAGACTCCCAGGTAATACGCAGGAATACCCGAGAGGGCAATACCGATACCAATAAGGGAATTGATTGTGTCACTGTAGAGAGGAACTATGACCAGGAAAAGGGAACATAAACAGTATACTATAGGGAAGAAGAGATTAAGCTGTGGAGACAAAAAAAAATATTCCAACATTCATTAAAAGATACAGTAAATATCCTATTTTCAGGCTTTGCAGGTTAAAATTAGAGAAGTCAATAATAAAAATATAACTATTGACTATATGACTTCTATGTATTAAATCTTTTGACTGCCTACAGCCAGTGTGATTTGCTAGCTTCTGTGTGTGCTCCTGAGAACCTCTTATCTGGCACCCACATGAATATCTGACCATTTTGTTGTTTTCAGGCCTGCACAAGCTCAGTTCCTTTCCACATTAGTAAGAGATCGATCTTTGAAAGCAGTACTTTAAAACTGAGCAGCAATGGCTAGTTTCCCCTCAAACTTCAATTGCAAATTTTTAATTGTAAGTTTGATTGGGAACTAACTCAGCTGGACTTTCAGTTACCGTGTTGATGCTACAGAATTAATGGACTGACGTTCAATCATTTTGCCTGGGCACTCAACAAATATCATACCACAAATAAGAAAAGCTGCAATAACCTCTTTATGGATTTATTTATCACTGAGATATTTTTCACTGTCTGTAGTAATGAGCCTTCTCAAGAGTCCAGGAGTTGACATTTGAATACTAGCAGAAACTCCTGAGAGTTTTCTGGTACAAATTTTTCTTTTTCCTATAAAGTTTAAAAATATAAGTTGATGAAAACCAACTGCTATGTTTCAGAAAAGGAAAAAGTGTAAGCAGAGTTGTGACATTGACTAAACTGGCAAATGCTGATAGGAATTAAATGGTCATTGTCTATAATCTGACTGTAATCCTTGCTTTAGTAGAATCAATAGCAAAACTGCCAATAAGGCAAGATTTAATCTTTATCTTCCACATATTTTGGGTGAGAGTTTGTAAATGAAGTGTGAACATGCTTCAGGAAAATTTGTTCTGCTCTGGAAGAATGGAAGGTTTTCTAACAGTAGGTGCTTAGCATATTTTACTCCTTCGTTTGAATCACGTTTCTTATAATCACGATGTTACACTTAAATGGGAAAAAAAATTGTTGCTAAAAATGGTGTGGGAGGTTAGGAAGAGTGAGTGACAAGGAAGAAATATTTAGATAGGGTGTTAATTTGGATTTCTTATAATTTTTACTGCATCACTGCAGAGCCGAAAGGCAGGTCACGGAGCCAGGAGAGCGCAGGGAGAGAGGAGCCAGCACGCGGTTTTGTGTGCCTGGGGGAAGCTGCGGGTTTCCGTCCCTGCTTCCTGGCCAATCACTGGGTTAAAACGAGAAACAAGTTTTAGGCGCGCTTTGTTTCTGTGCAGCCTCCCTCTCCTAACTGGTAGACAGACGCGCGTCTGCGATCACTCATTACATTTGCATTTTACTGTCTCTGACCACTATGCAGTGGGGGAGAACACTCAAAATATATTTGATTATTTAAGCTTTTGATCTTCTGCATGAGCAGAATTTGGGGCATTTTTGGGCTTTGGAGGGGTTTTTCTGAGTTTGTTAAGTCATGTAAGTTCGATCAGAGAGTTAAACTCTGGAGCCCCCATCACTAGTTCTACTGAGGTCTGCTGTGAACAATACAAAAAGGGGTTGTTCCAGGAGGGGCTGAGAACTCCAGGCATTTATTTATTCATTCCTTATTTATTTTGAAATAAAGATAGTTAAAAGGTTGAATGAAAGGAAAAAGACATGGTAAACGTCACTTCAACCTCACAGCAAAAGTTACCAGAACAGATGTTCTTGTGGAAACTCAAATGGGTTTTTGTGCCTTCATTTCTCATCGTGTATGTTGAAAGGATTTCCGTGGCTGATAAATAGTCCATAACATAACTAGTAATGTTATGGTTGTGGTAATAAGGATCACATAAACACGTGCATTGGCTAGCTTTTAGGGCTTGTGTCCCCTCTTACTTACTTTAATAGGCCGTGGTCTATGTGGCTGCGTATATCTCAAGTATATCAGTCCTGCAATAGACAGACCCACAAAGAGCCAGTAGTTGAAGCAGTAGTAATTAATGAGGAGGAAAACATCTTCCACAAGGAGATAAAGCAAAGTCATTAAGCCCTGCAGATAATAAAACCAAAGACTTTTAAATGTGAAAATAAAGACATGTCTTATAAAATTAAGAGGTAGTAAAGTTATAAAATGGGCTGTTTCCAACATATTTGTCTGGAGCCAGGAGAACAGGTTCTTGCAAGAAGGATGTACTTAAAACTCAGAGAAATCTGCAAATATGCTGTGTAAAACATGTTGGTATCTCTTCCTTTAAACATAGCAGTGAGACCACCACATTTGTCCGAAGACGTGTCAGGTTTGTGAAGTTATGTTTCAGCAACAGCAGGAAACCCTCCTAAGAAGGCCAGATGAGGAGCCCCAGACTCTGATGAGCTCTGGAGAAGGCTGCTAAGAAGCTTTCTGTAGGCAGCAGCTTGCTCTGCTCTTCCCGTTGCCTTCAGTTGGAGCTCAAACTTTTAATTTAGTTTCACTGTAGGAGGCTCTCACAGTCCACTCATACATTGAGACCATTAGCGTAAATTCTGCTATACTGCCTGCACGGAAAGATCTAAAATACCAGGAATTTAATGCCTGTTTCAACAGATCAGCAGAAAGATACCACTGTGAAAAAGGTGAATGGTGGTGTATTAAGGGAATATAGATCTTTTTACTGGTGCAAACAGAATCTGCCTGAGAAGAGCAGTTATAATGACATTGTTACTTTTAGTAAATTATTTAATGATGTCAAACAGGACCCGTGTGATAATCTATTCATAAGCCATATGTAAGACAGGGCAACGGAAGACAGCAAATAAAATACATAGTCAAATAAACAGCAGTGTAGTGCTTTTGAATGATTTCACCTTCTCTGTTCATGCATATCCTCCTCCTTATTTAGTTTGTTAGATTTATGGATTATTTAGTAAAATCATTTGCACTAATTCTATACCTTATGGTTCCTGGATTTTGTGTCACAAGATTCATTTGTATAGTGACAGCAGGAAAAAGTCAAAATGGCTATATGCATCCAATGGTAGGAATTTAATTTTAAGTGCTTTGTCACTCCTGTTATAACTAGAGTCCTAGAAAATCAGCCTATGGCTGGGTCAGAGATATTCCTGCCATATTCTTCTCCAGTGACACTCTGAAAACTCACATAAAGACTTAAACGACTCCTGTCTATACTATTACATATTTAGCCATTCTCTGTTTTCTAAATGATCCTACTGTACTTACTCCTCACTAATCTTGTTCAGAGAGCACGTGAATGTGAATCAAGCCATTCTCTTTTCACTGAAAAAAACCCCACCAGATAAAAAAACTTAGCAAGACCACCCTTAATGAGTTTTAGAAATTGTGGGCATTTCAGGGAGATGTCTCCAGTGCAGAAGAATCCTGGGAGAAAGAAACACTGGTCAGAGACGAGGTGTTACACTCCCCGGGCCAGACCCCCAGCTGCCCCGGCCAGGCACGGGGCTGGGCTGTCGCTTACATTGAAGAGGAGAGCGGGGACTGGTGTGAAGCACTTTACATGAATCAAGCTCAGACTGTCAGGGAGGTGTCCTTCCCTGGCTCCAACATAAAAAAGCCTGAAAAAAAGAATAAGAAAACTCAACCAGATGATGAGGCAAGGAATAGCTTGTTGCTTTCTGACAAAGGTGGCATTAATTCTTTTATATATTTGGGTAGATTTAGATTGGATATCAGGAAGAAATTCTTTACTGTAAGGGTGGTGAGGCACTGGAACAGGTTGCCCAGAGAAGTTGGGGAAGCCCCATCCCTGGAAGCATTCAAGGCCAGGCTGGATGGGGGTTTGAGCAGCCTGGTCTAGTGGGAGGTGTCCCTGCCCATGGCAGGGGGGTTGGAACTAGATGGTCTTTAAGGTGCCTTCCAACCCGAACCATTCTGTTGTAAATGCTGCTCTCTTCTCAAGTGGCTTTAGTTTATGAATTGGTGCTGATCATGAGAAGACACATCAGATTGTAACAATCCTTCCATCATAAATGAACAACCTGACATGCCAAAAATTAACCGTGTCACTTTTGCAATGCATTAGAAAAGAATGCAGATTAATAATAAGTTATTCCTTTTCAATTATTTAAAATAAATCCTATATTTCATACCTAGATGCTGCAATTATTGATGAGTTTAAGCCACTATAGCAAGACATGGCCACTGCTATAGGAATTATCCACTTAGCATAACTAAGGGTTTCACTGCCAAACGTCTGCAACAGAAAAAGAAAATAACAGTGAGGCTCGTTACGCTAAGCACATGGACAATCCTGAGAAATTCTCAGGAAAACACACCAGCCCAAATATATTGTCATACCCCAAGCTGTCTTATGACACCCGATGATGACTTGGGAAATCGGAAATTGGAAAAACTCATCAGTATCAAAATAAAAATGGCAGATACATTGTAAAAAGTTTAAAAAAATTTGTAGCCTAGTTCAAGTCAATGAGATAATAGAAGAATATATATTGGCTTTAATGTATTCTGACATATCCTGACGGTAGTAATCCATGAGTTATAATTGTACTTTTATGTAAAATATTGATAAAGTTTTAAAAGCATTTCACTGCACATTTTTGTGTTGAAAATGTTGCTGTGATCCTGCAGCATTAAACATTGCACACTGTACATTAGAACGATAGCAAAGCCCCCTGGTTCTTAAACCACCCAGACTTTCCGCAGCTCTTTCTCCATCTGGCCCTGGCAAAAGCATCTTCTACAATTTTAGGAGCAGGATTTACAGTGTATGTAAGAGGATTTTACAAGAGCAGATTTATTGGATATATTCTTTATATGCACCTTCTAATATACCGGTACTCTTACATAAAAACAAAGTTTAAAGCAAAGCCACAACCTTCAGCATGGAAATACTTCAATTGTTTTGCCAAGAAGTATGCTACCTGAGATTCTTCCATGGTGTCACCCATACAGTAACTTTTGGCTTAATTATTTTATACAACTTACCACAGCCACTGCATCACTTGTGAGGAGAGCTGACATGTCCAACACTACGTAGTACGCTATATTAGTCAGCAAGTAAATAACAGTCACAATAGGCATTGAAATCGCAATAGAAAGAGGTAGGTTCCTGGAAAAGGAAAATGGCAAAACTATTTCATGTTCTTTAAATGAGGAATATTTAAATAGAAGATTGTTCCCAAATTCAAACATTTGTGACTGGATACTTCCATCACTTTTTGTAATTCATCATTTTGTCATCATGGGGTTACAAAATAACGTACAGCCATGTGTCAAACAATTCCATAAGCAGTTTAGTTGGCTGCTTGGGGTTCTGTCACAAGTTTTAGAGAAAAAACTTACATTTATACCTGTAATTTTTATGTACTGTCTTTTCTATGAAGCAGTTTAAGAGAGCACTTAAGCAATGAAATTTAAACACACACTTAGGTGTTTTTGTGATCGTAGCGTTTTTTTCCTGACTCATAACCCATGTATGTCCCAAGCCAAGGTGGACTCAGTCTGAATAGGTGAGGCACACCACTCCCACAGGGTGGATGTCTCTACAGAGGGGAGGAGATGATATTTCCAGTGCTGCTCTGGACTTCCTTATTTTTCACTTAACCTTTCATTTTTAGTAAAGCTAAACATTTTTTCCCATAAACGGTAATGCTGAAGATCACATGATAAAACAGTCATAAACCTGAAACAGTCTTAAGTCTACTGGTGGAAAATAAAATAACTGTTCTGTCTGTCTGAAAAGAAATAGGGAATTTTAGAGAGCTAGGTGGACCCACGCTTTTCCCTGCTTTCAGCAGGGATTTGTTCTCCTCCTTTAAAAATTCTGGCCTAAAGTGAAGGTTTAATATACATATAGGCAGACAAGTGATTTATTAGTGTGATACAATGGGTGAGAGAGAATAATAATCAGGAAGAGTTTGCATACTTACTACTTCTCTGGAAAAGAAGACTTTTTTTTTTTTCAGAAAAAGTAGTTTGACTCATTTCCAATCAGAAACAAATACAGAGTGGCATGTCCTGTCATCACCTGTCTTACCAGGTCACTTCAGGGATTCAAGGGAAAGGCACCCATTTACCTCTCAGGGTTCTGCATTTCCTCGGTGACGTAGTTGAGCGTGTCCCACCCAGAGTAGGAGAAGAGGGCGGAGTAGAGAGCCAGCGCGATCATCCCGGGGTTTGTTGATGAGCCCTCGAACGGAGCTCTCAGGTTTTCTGTTTCTCCTGTACAAACAGCAGGTACCAATTGCCTTTTACGTTTCAAGGATCATGATGTAGAAGGACACTACACTAGAAGTTTCATCTAACCAGAAGGAAATAAAAACCCACTGCATCCCGGTTTCATTACTATTTCTAGAAGTGCACGGCCTATATTTTTGCTTGACAAATAGGAAAGTTTCAGTCAGACGTTCAAACACCTACACTTGTACAGGGCGACAGCAAAAGACATCTTTCCATTATTTGGATGTGACTTGTGAAATTCTACCAGGATTCATGGCCTCCTTGTCTCCTGGCATCGCAGTCTAGCCTACGGAAGGAGGGAGCTGTATTGAGGTCATGCTGTGCCCAATCAGCCAGGCAGAGGCACTTGGGAAACCCAATTTCAGTTCCTGAATCTGTCATATTTCTTCCTCTTATCTGTGCTTTTGTTTCCAGCAGATGCATTAGTGGCCACTGGAGGGGGAACTCCTAAAGGCTTGGTTCTCACTGGGATGCTCTGCCCTGCAAAGGTGTTTGCCAAAATTAAAGAGAGGAGACTTGAAAAATCTTTCTTTTCAAAATTCTCGTCTAGTTTAGCTCAATCAGTTGAGATGACAACCTGCAGAATGCTGCAAAATAGATGAAATATTAACGAAACTGCGTGAGCCCTCACTGCGATTCTGGAAAGGGGAAGAAAGGCCTCACTGACTTTGCAGAAGGAAAGTCAACTATCTAATATAAATGGAAGTGGGTTTAAGTATTAAGGAAGACAGAAACGTGCTGAAACCTCTATTGGGGAAGAAAGTAAGGTCTTTGTTATAAAACGAAACAACTTCACCCTGTGGTTAAACTAAGGAGTTTATAGATACCACAAAAGCAGTACAGTCTTTGGAGAGCAGCAACTACTAGGAGACTGTTCGAACTGAGGAAGGTGAAGCTACGAGATGCACATGCACTTTAGGAAAGAAAATGGTTGGAAGGAAAAAAAATGAAAAATCCAAAACAACCAAGAAGAGCTTTTTTTTTTTTTTTCTAATGATAGCTCATATTCAAAATCAGATACATTCACAGTATTTTAAAACAAGAGGCATATCTGAGCACATCAGAAGGAATTTGGCAGGGCTAAAATGTCATAACCATCCTTTTCATTAAAACAGCTGCTGAGTTTAAACGAGTGCGTTGACCCGAACACAGCTTCCGCCAGAAGTCTACAGCATTCCTCCTCCCAGTCCTTTCAATATTTAAGTGCTGTTGTGGTTTCAGTCGGGATAGAGGTAACTTTTTCTTACTAGTATCTCGTATAGTGCCATGTTTTGGATTTGGGATGGGAATAGCGTGATAGTGCACTGGTGTTTTTGATTGTTGCTGAGCACTCAAGGTCTTTTGTCCTCTTCACACCACCCCACCAGTGAGTAGAATGAGGGGGGAGGCAACAAGGCGTTGGGAGGAGATACAGCCAGGACAGCCAACCCCAACTGACCACAGGGATATTCCCTGCCATATGACGTCATGCTCAGCATATAAAACTGGGGGAAAAACAAGGAAGGCGGGCACATTCAGAGTGATGGTGTTTGTCTTCCCAAGTCACCATTATGCATGATGGAGCCCTGCTTTCCTGGAGATGGCTGAACACCTGCCTGCCGATGGGAAGCAGTGAATTAATTCCTTGTTTTGCTTTGCTTGCGTGCATGGCTTTTGCTCTACCTATTAAGCTGTTTTTGTCTCAACCCACAAGTTTTTCCTCACTTTAACTCTTCCAGTTCTCTCCCCCATCCAAGGAGTGATGGGAGGAGTGAGCCAGCGGCTGCGTGGTTCTAGCTGCTGCCTGGGGTTAAACCACAACAAGTGCTCAGTTCTGCTTAAAGAAATCAGAGACGAGACCTTTACTACTGCTAAAACCCATCAGCATTTTGCATTCCTCACAATAACGTTTCCTCTCTGCCTTTACCCTCCCTGACCCCACGGAGCAACGCAAGGGACCAGGCCTGGGTGATGTGGACGCAGGAGCAGAGGGAATGGCCCCCGGCCCAAACCGTGTGGTGGCGGCTGCACAGCAGTGAGTGGGCTGGGAGTTTTGAAGGTGGCGATTTGAAAGCACAGGTAGATTTGTGACTGTGGGGACAGGGAAAAGCTGCTATAGGAGTGACATCACCCCTTTGAGAGCAGCAGCTTTACGGGGGGATCTACTCCTTCATGTAACTGTGGCCCATAAGCAATGCTTTTCCTCTGCATCTTCACACTGCTGCCCTTAGGACTGGGTTGGTTTGTTCAGGTTTCTTTAGACTTGAGTAAATCAGTGACAACTGACATGCACGGATAACGGCTAAACAAAAAAGCTCTCTTAAAATCTGGTGTAGCTTTACAGCGTGGCAGCTAATGCATTAGAACTGCAGCCAAGGAAAGGAGAGAACAACAAACGTGGAAAAGCAAGCCTGCTCGTTAGGTTTTATAAGCTAGTTTCAGCAAGAGAAAAAGATAATTCCTAAATTGAAGAGGCAAATCCATCTTTATTTTAAATGAATAAAGATGCAATGCCTATTTAGGAATTTCATGGAAAAGGAAAATGAAGAAACCTTAGTAACTAAGCTTAGTAAGCAGAGCTAGAGTTAGAAGAGACTTTACCGCACCAGTGACGCAAATTAATAAAATCAAATCTGTTGTCATATACAAAGATAGCCTTTGTCATATACAAAGGTAGCACTGGAATAAACTAGTCTCCAGCTTTTCAGCATAGTCAGTTCGGTCCAGTTACTGCTGACAGCGAGTGGCTCATCTGTCCTGTGATGTCTTACGATACCACGGTGATTCACAGGAGCACAGTATTACAGTCTTCTCCCTTGTTTCTAGGAACAAGCACACCCTCTCACCAATGGAGGAAAGGATGAGTTCCTCCCTCCCCGATCCTCTCCCCTCACCAGGCTCTGCCGGCGGCTGCGGGTGAGGAGTGATGTGAAGGACGTGTGCGGCAATTTCTGCTGTGCTGTCCTGTCACAGGACAAGTAGCGACGCTAGCCTTTACCAAGCCTGAGTCAGAGACACTCAGATTGACTTTAAACTAGTTGGCACTAAACCGATGTTAATTCAGCTGCTATTTGCTATTCAGCCCGCACAACACAGACCGTGGTGTATGTTGGTTTGCAAAACTAAGGGTGGAAGTATAATTAAACCCCCATCGTTTAACAAGCCATAAAATTCCTCTCATCTTCCTGTGGCAGGCAGTTTTTTTCCAGAATAAATAACACTTCATATGTAACGCTTAAGGAGTCTGATCTTCCTGCACAGATTTTGAAACTCGTATACAGTTCATTTTTAAGAATGAACTTCAAATGAAAAAAAATAATCTTACCTTTACCAATTTTGTAAAGGCCAACAGATATCACCAAGATAAGAGCCATAACTTTCGCGTATGTGAAAACATCTTGTACGCGAGTTCCCCACTTCACATTAACACAATTAATAAATGTTAAGGAACCTGTAGAGAAAAAGAATATACATGAGAGGAGCACTGGTATTTTACATCACATAAAGCACATTTCAAATACATCCAGATATCACCCCTCTTTCAAGAAATAAAACAGAATCAAATTCCACCTCAATTTATTAAAATGAATGAAATACCTGATCTAAAAGTTTTTTGGAGGGTGCTGTTTTCATAGCAGTAGGTAAGAAAAAACCACATCAGATTTTGAACTTTAGGACTAACTCTTGTTCCTTTTAAATAATCTTTAACTTTTATTGAAGCCAGCAGAGTTGCTCACATGCAGAAGGTGAGGCTTCTCTAAACCTTTTATTTGTGCTGAAGTTTTTCCTGAAGTCATCCCTGCCGATTTGAGCTCTAGTCTATGCACAGCATAAGGACAGCTTCTGCACAAAAAAACTCGTCTGCAGTTGACAAGATACTGAATTGAGCCAGGCCAGCATGCTGTTAGTCTGTGCCCGTGCCTTAGGAGCTCTGCCATTCGCGCTTTGACCCCAAGTCTGAAGATTACGGAAGTACTTACAGAGCTCTCTGAAGCTTCAATTTTCACAGAATCTAATAGAAATAACGAAGTAGTGTGGTTGCAGAGAGTGGGTGGGATCAATTAATTCTTCTTCTTTCCTCCTTCTGCCATATTCTTTGCATTCAGTTTTGTGGCAGAAGTTAAACCCCGATGAGAGGATAAAGTATCGTGAGCGCTGCTGCTCGGTCCAGCCAGGGGCCGAGCCACGTGCCCACCTCCTCTCACTCTAGCACACGCACACGCGGCATCAAACTTATCTCTCTTGCAACTCCATAATTCAAAACAGAGGTAGACGAGGAGAGGAAAGGGTATGCTTGGGTACCAGGTATGAAGCCCAGCTGCTGCAGAAGACAGCAGGCCACATTTGGCATGGGTGGCCCAGAGCGCTCTCAAGCATGGATCAGAATGGGCTATTCCTTCTCTAGCAGCCTTGTTGGTCTTTCCTTCTGTTTCTTTGACCTGCCTATAATCTACACTCCAGTTTTGAAAGGAAGAAAAAGGGTTTTGTAGTGCTTAAAATGAAAACCATTTAGAAACGCTAACAGAAATTCTTGCCGTCATTATCACGAGCAGCTCTGCGTCTTTGGCAGTGTCCTGTCAGCTCTCGAGGTGATAATAAACCTATTTAGAGAAATGGGACCTGACTTGCCCCCACTATTTCTTATTACTATGCCAATGTTATGCAATGGGGATAGAATTCTGGTTTTATTCTGGTATTAAAACAACCCAAAAGGCTTTTGATGTATAATGATTGTTCATGCCTAGTGTCAGGTTTGAATATAATTTTAAACCTGTCTGTAAATTATGACTTCTGTAGACCTTGCTCTAGTAAATGTGGCATACATATTGAAATGAGATTTTGTGCTCTACAGTTTAAAAATATCGCTTCAGTAGAACTTAACCATATACCTCTTCCTTAAAAGTACTTCCTTAAAAGTATATAAAAGTATTATATATCATTAACTGTTAGAATTATGGGTCTGTGTCTTGAAAATTATAAAGTAAGAGTTGACTGAAGTTTTTAGTCCCTAACACGTAGGAGTCATTTGTGATGGTATAAAGTGCTATTTGAAACACTGCAAAGGATATATTTACTGCATGTGTACATGACACATAACATGCATCATGTGCTGCAGAGTGTAATTAAATTCAAGACAATGGGATCTTGCCATGGAATTCCCAGTAAATTCTACTAAATACATATATTTAAATAAGTTCTCACCACTATATTGGTGAAGTGCCAATTAAATCCATGCTCCTGAGCCTTATCAAAATTGTTCAAGCTAGGAATAAATTTGATATCTGACACTCCTAAATTGCATATCACAGTTAATATAATACACTGTAATTTTCCCTGCAATCTGGGCTGTTACTCAAAACACTGAGCCTAGTCAGTGGTAAGGCGACTAATTTGCTGTATGAGAAAGCAGCAGCTGCCAGCCACACCTGGGGCATCGGCTCAGAACTCAGAGGTGCTACAGCACACAGCTGATTTGCATGAAGACTACAGCAAGAATAATGAAGATTAGATATTAGGAAGAAATTCTTTACTCTGAGGGTGGTGAGACACTGGAACAGGTTGCCCAGGGAAGCTGTGGATGTCCCATCCCTGGAAGTGTTCAAGGCCAGGCTGGATGGGGCTTTGAGCAGCCTGGTCTAGTGGGAGGTGTCCCTGCCCATGGCAGGGAGGTTGGAACTAGATGGTCTTTAGGGTCCCTTCCAAGTCTAACCATTCTGTGATTCTGAAATGAAGGCTTAAAGAAACATCAGCATTTGAACACTGCTTCTCTTAAGTGTTAGGATTTCATGAGGTGCACCTAGAACACCGGGAAAAGAAATGTTGATCTAATAAATAACTTCTTTCCTATGCAAGTAGGGAACTTCAGCTGGCAAAGTCTCTTGGAATAGTATTAGTTGCCTTTTATACTCCTGAGGGGTCATGATGGGGGGTCAAGTTCTACCATGGAGATTTTCAGAAGTGAAATTCCTCTGCATCACAGTGGCAAGAGTCAGGGCTACAGAGAAAACACCTTCTCAGAATTGTCAGTATACATATTGTAAGTTAAAATTGCTTATCCTTTTGGAAGCCTTTGTTGAGTTATCCAATTTAAGCCATTTAAAAAAGATCACGCTGGAGCACAGTCTCAAAGGAATACATGCCCCAGCTTGACAAATGCATGTTTATAAGGAAAAGAACTGAGTGCAGTTCATCTACTAGAGAACAGACTTTTAACGCTTATCCCTGTGTTCACCCAAGACGCACAGTCACAACAAAGACAACTCTGCGCAGTGTTTGATTACACTACACAATTTTTCTAGAGATAATACTCATATTAGGCAGAGTATTTTTAAATCTATATGAATTTTAAGATTTTTGTTTAACTTTTATGATTTGCAAGAAATAGGGGAGAGAGGGTATGGACCAAATGCAGGCTGCAAATCAGGCCAGTGATCCATAGACATATAGATATCTTTAATCAGCAGTCATAGTTTCCAGTTTCCCCCAGCCAAATTTTTGTAATTCTCCTTTCCTCTGTAATAATCTGAGCCCCAATTAAAATCTATTCCAACAAATGATTATTATTTCTTATTAAGAACGTGTTTTAGAGAAGCAATAATTATTTTCACAGAAGGCAAAGGAACAGAAATTCAGAAAAATCTCTCTGAGTACCTACAATTATAGTTCTTAACTTTTGGGAATCATAACTTTACTTACAAATACAAGCAGCTGCAATCAACCTGACTGCATCATATGGCGGCTCACAATGAGGAAAAATTGGTTGAACAATATAGTTAGCAAACGTGATTGCAATCACTGCCTGGGTTGTTGGTTCGATAATTAGCAAGGAAGACCACAGTCTGATGAAGGCCACAAAGGCACCAAATGCTTCCAGGATATAGGCATAACTGCCTCCAGATTTAACGATGGATGTTCCCAATTCAGCGTAACACAAAGCTCCGAACAGCGAAAACATCCCACCAAGCGCCCAGATGACTAGAGAGAGTCCGTAGGAAGCACTGTACATTAAAACACCTCTGGGCGATACAAATATCCCAGAGCCAATCATGTTCCCTACAATTAAAGAAATTCCATTTAGTAACGTGATTTCTTTTTTCATCTGCATTTTTTCACTTGTGTCTTCCATATTGTCCATTTTGGCTTTTCCATTCTTGGTTTTGGATTTTTTATTGCAGCATATTCTCCAGGGGGCTGGCATCCTCAACTGTCATTACCTGAAAACAAGAGGACAGAACATCTTTTGTAAGGCACATGGCATCAGAGACACAGATAAGATAATTAGGAGACAAGGCATAAATTCTACAAAGAGCAATTATTTTGCCTGCTTTTATCTTGCAGTCCAGGAACCATATATTAGTGGATTTTCTTACCTTTCACTGTTCTGTACCTTTTTAACAAATGAATGTGAGGCCACTCTCCTTGGTTATAAATCCTGAAGCTTTCATGAACTCTCAGTTCACTTCTATTATTTATCTTGAATTGTAATCCTACATTATGTTATTGAAATTATCTTAGGGAAGAAAGAGATGCTGTACCCCTAGAAACATGTTCTAATTCAGCTCGAGTGTCCCACACGGGTATACCTCTCCTTAAATTTTGCTCTTATCCCCGGAAGAGTTTTACTTCGTTATTGTTTGTTTCATCAATTACATCCATCTGAAAATTATCTGCTGAGGAATAAAAGAGAGAAAAAGATAGTCAAGAACTCCAGGCTCAGGAGGCTAATGTTACTGTGAGGATAAAAAGAGCTTTAGCTGCTGCTAGAGATGAGATTGCTGCTGCCGTGAATAATGCAGCTTGTTTAGTTATTAACCTCACTTGACTTCTGGGTAGGAGCCACTAGCATGCACAGGGACTGAGTTTTGAACACCCTGTTCCTGGAACGCTTTTGTATAAAGGAGTCCAACAAAACATGACTGTAAAAGCTTCCCATTATGGTGTTTGCAGGGCAGGATCCAAGTATGCTGGGAGCTGGGAAAAATGAGGTAACTGAGTAGCTGCATTGATAAATCAGCCTTGTGCACACATCGCACCCCTCCAGGGCCGAGCTCCTCAGGGATGGGGAAGGGAAACGTAACAGCTGGGACTGCAGCGACTGTCTCAATCCTTTGGTCCTGCTGACTCGGAACGATGCTTACTTAGAACAATGACTTTTTTTTTTGGTGCCTGTCTCAGAAGAAATTTATTTCTCCTTCCCTTTCCTCGCCTCCGCACACACTCTAAAACACTTCCAAAGAAAACTTCCTCAAAATCCTATGAGCCAAATTCTCTGAGTAGAACAAAGTTCTTCCACGCAACACTGGTCAAAAACACTTGATCACAAATTTACGTTGTTAAAACGTGGGTCAATGGCCAGTTTCAAAGAAACAACCTGCCCTACCCAAACTTCCCGAAAGGTTTGCATTCCTTTATAAAGTGTGTCTGCTGTAGCAGCCCTGTATAATGCATATGTGTTCTTTTCCAGCCTTTTTTTTGGTGTAACTCAGTTTCCTAGTTGATCAAATAATTAATGAGGCCTGATGAGGATTAAAGATTAAAAGATGTCAACCTTTCTTTAAAGATAAATGCTTTTGTCATCCCAATGGCACTTTCTCTAACTGTAAGAGCACTGTGGGAACACTGGAGTAAAGTTAAATATTAATTCTTGCCATAGGTGTTCAAGCGTGACTGCTGAATCACCCATCCTTTGCTGACCTCCTCTTCACACACGGGTGACTCCTCTTACTTCTCACCGTATCCCTCTAAGAATAAAAAATGTCACCTTCATCTGGAGGGTGGAATTTCAGGCATCCAACACACCAGTCCTGTATCTTCCTTAAAATTAGTGATAAGCATTCCCAGTTTCCTACCACTAACACAATTCTTCTGATTGCGTGAAAGTAAGGAGGGGAAAAAATGTCGTACACCCCCTTCTCCCCGCCACACACTGAAATCCGAGCTAATACTTCCAGAACCTTCTGGCTCTGTTTCTGCTCTCCATGGCTATGTGAAATGTTGGCAGAAACCCCCTCCCATGATCGCAGCTGTCCCGAGAGCCCATCAGGACAGCAGCATGCTAAAAATTTGGGCAGAACTCTGTATTAATACTACTTCGGCAGCAGAGCTAGTTTAAAATCACCTTGTGCTTTTTATGCCTGATCTGGGATTTTTTCTTTTTTTTTTTAATTTTTTAAATGTCAGTCATTCAGAACTCTGGCTCTGAGACAAAATGCACAAACGCTTGTGTGGGTACAGCTCAAAGGGACTGAGAATTTAAAATGCAGCTGTTCCCGAGGTGATGTGAATGTGGAGCAAGTAGTGACCAAAACCAATAGCTATCAGTTTTCCTGATATGAAGTCTCACTGATAAATGAAATAAAGTTATTTTCCTGTAAAGTAGGGTACATCACGCAAGTGATAGGTTGTCACCAGTAACTTGCATACATGATATCAAACCTGAACTTTGATGTCTAGTGCGGATGACCCGGTAGCTAAAGGGAATTTGAGCATTTAAACTGGCAACGCTACTTGGGTCTAGTAGAACTTTTACAATCTGTAGCTTTCATGAGAGCACAAAGGTAAAGATTAAATTATTTTCTTAAGTAACGCAGTGTTTTGCACATTTTTTTTCTTCTCTCTTGTGCTAACAAAAGATTGTTTCAGATTTCTAAAAATGTGTAACCAGAGCTGTATGGGGAAATATTTCTTTCATAAATAAGTGACTGTGGATGAAACCATTTTGAAAGAAGAACAATTAGAAGAAGAAACAGTTCAAAATTCTGTACTTTGAGAGATGTCACAATAAAAAAAACTTTTAACAAGACCCTGAATTAAGTCCACGAACAGGTACAACAGATTCAGTTTCCGTAACCAAGATGTGTAACTTCACTGTAGTTAAGTTACCTCAATTTATATCAGCTAAAAATCTGCAAGAAAGTAGCAATTTGAGAACAAAATCTTTTAAACAGCTTTTGCCTGTCCCTGTCACCCCCCACCCAAGACAAAAGCACTATTCCCACTAGCTTTGACAGTACACAGATTTCATTCAGTGGGGTCATAATATTGAACTTGTGATTGATTTCTTTATTCACGACTAAGTTTTCCTTAAGTAAACAAGGTTTGACTGCCGCAGGACTCATAGTAGTTCTTAGCAAAGTATTCATACTATTAAGAAAATTAGTAAAATATGGGAAATAGTCTCCTGTACAGATCTTCTGGTATCATAGGAAAAGGAGAAGAATTTTTTGTCCAAATGTGTAAAGAATGTACTGCTGTTACAATACAGGCAGTGATGAAGACAATTCAAGGATATGCCCAGACCATCGCCATGGTCTGACCCTTTCCCTCTTTTATAGCTTTTGTTCCTACTGATCCTGGCCCATAGTCCTGCCCTCCTGTCATCACTTCATCCTCATGCACTCACCATCTCCCCTTCCTGGCACCATCACTGCTACTTCTGCCTTCAACGGGTGTGCCAAAAAGGTTAAGCTAAGAAGCCTGGCTGTTCAAGCATGACTCTATTCTGTGGCACCTGGGCATCTCTGTAGGTCACAGTTTGAGGGTGCACATAATCCAAGTGAGAGACGGTGCTAAGGTCTGGGAGGGCTTACATGCGGGGGACAACCATCAGAGCTGTAAAGAACTGGCTTCTTACAGGAGGATGGTGATTTTCAGTTGGAAAATCCTGTGTTATAATAGGTAACAAATCCTTATGGTGAATCCTCTAGAAGAGAGGAGTTCAGAGTAGCTTGCTGAGAATGGAAAGATTTAATGTATGCAGTAATTAAAAAAGGGAGGTTCTTTGCGTTCTGGCATTCTGCTTTAGCATGGTTGAGTATTTAAAGGCTAACGCTACCGCAATAATAGAACTTTATGGCATCAAAAATATAAGTACAGGTATTTTAGGAGCTGTTGTGTATGAAGTCTGACGAGCAAGACGTAAAAGCTTCCTAACATGAAGGAAGGTTCCTGCTCTTTTGGTCCCCATGGACTGTGACAAGCAGAAAGAGCTATTGCTCTCTGGAAATCAGAGATTCAGACAGGCATCAACACGCTGAGGTGCCTCAGAAGCGGCAGCTAAATGAAGGCTAAATGAAACAGCTGCAAACACTTGCCTGTGCCTTGTGTCGGCAAGGGATCTCTACAGCAGAACTTCAGAACCCAGTTTTCATGCAGGTCCTGCTCTGCCTTAGGGCCTCCCTCAACAAATGGAGGAAAGTTTTCTTCTGAGAGAAAAAGCAGAATGCCTGGAGAGCACAGACAGGCCTAGTGGCCCTAAATCCTTTGCAATCTTATGTTTACTTCCCAGCTGTATGCACAAAGACCAACAGAAAGGAACTTGTAGACCGACACCTGAGAAGTTATGGAAAACAATAACACCATATACAAGTAACTCTCGATAACTCATTTTTTAATCAAGCCACTGCCAGAAGTCACACAGAAAAGTGAAGGAGGAAGGGACAGCGTGAT
Organism: Larus michahellis; assembly: GCF_964199755.1. Taxonomy (NCBI): domain Eukaryota; kingdom Metazoa; phylum Chordata; class Aves; order Charadriiformes; family Laridae; genus Larus; species Larus michahellis. Next base: position 141,633,019 of record NC_133897.1, on the reverse strand, counting down.
AGTAGTTGAAAACCAAAGTTAACATCAAAGACGGTTCTTCCATAAATTAGTGCAGGACTGGTTTGGCAGGTCAGAATTTTCTCAGACACTTCCCATCCTTCAGGGATTTACAGCCTCATGAGTGATTGCCTCTTTCTTGAGGAGGTAATTAACCTTTGCCAAATGATTATGCAAGGCTTGGTCGGAGGTTATAGAAGTGTGATGTCTTATGAACTGCTCACATAGACTTCCAGAGGGACGGGGCTGCCTCTATTTATTAGGACATTTTGAAATTCTCAGCTTTTAATTCAAGAAATACTAGTAAATTAACCAGAGGTTCTTTCTTAGAGACCAAATATTATTCCCTTCAGCAGATTCCCTTAGAAACTGAGGCCATTTAGAAAGTCATCTCCTGTCAAAGATGTTGGAACATGCTGGACATCAAATTTACTCCTTAATGTTATTTCAGGTAATTTCATGGCCTCTTCTTTAGGCAATTGTTGTCTACTGCCACATAATTTCTCAATAATGAAAGTCTGCTCTGCCATCAATGAACATAGGGAAGTCAAACCAGGCAATAAAACTGCTAAACCCTCAATATTTTCTGGTTTCAGGTAAGAAATGAATGACATTAAAGATGACATTTAAAGAAAATCTAGCGTATTTTAATTATGCTTGTAATAGAAATCAATATATGTGGAGAAAGCCATTTTAAAAGTAATGAGCAATCTCTTATTTTCTCCAAGTACACTCTGAATAATTTTTTCCTGCATGTAGCAGATTGACCAAAAATTAAAACAAAACCAACCATATACATTTATATTAATAGCTACTGGAATATGAAATGAGATGAGCTGGCAATTTTCAACATGACCAAAAATGTACAGAGCATACTTCAAAACTCTGTTGCTGAGTATGAGCCTCAACAGGTCTTAAAGGAAGTATTCCTGGCAGATTATACTGCTGGACATTTTCCAATGTGAGAGGAGATCAAGCAAACAAAACATGATTATGCATTATGAAGGAATAGCATAAAATAAAAAACTCTTACCATTAATAATAAAAAACCCAAACAACAACATCAAATTCCACTTTGATCTCCTCTGACGAAAACGTATCCCACTCAGTAGGAAAGAAACAGATTTTCTTTTAGTTTTTATGTTTTATGTTTATAAAAACACTCAGCGAATTAATGCTTCAAATGCTCCAATCACATTACTGTGGTCAGAGGCTGGTTTTCCCATAGGAGGCACTTGCTCCACCTCCAGTACTCCATTCCCACCCCAAAGCAAATCACAGAGGATATTTGAGAGAGAAGCTACTGTAGTCCAAACCTAAGAAAGGTATTAAAAAGAGAAGTTAGTGGCTTACCAGGGGGTAGGCGATACACTTGCTTTCTTTAGCAGAAAGGTTACTGCAACTGAATAGTGGCTCTCTAGCTGCTGATCTAAATAAGCACACCTCTGTTTCACCAGGACGGGTAAGTTAACACTAATATGAACAGCCTCTTCTCTCACTCTTGGTTTAGCCCTGCCTTTAGCTGCTATTTTTATTAAAATAGCATGAATACTAAAATCAATGAGAGCATTCAAGAAAGAAGATCCCAGACTCTCCTGGAATGTGGTTTCTCCAAACAACCTCAACTGAGGTCATTACCAGGCAGAAGCAAGCAACTTAAACATCAGCTGCTCTCTATTCCTTAGAAAACTGTCATAGAAATAAGACAAAAGGCATGTTGGGAAAAAAAAATAATAATTCCTTCATCCATGCATCACTGAAAACAAGAACAACCTTTCCCAGACGTTAACATGAAACAAATGCAGTCAAATTCCTTCTTGTTAATTTAGAAAGCCGTAATGAGACTTTTTACTAACACTGTAACACAAAGCATATGTTTATTCTTGTGGCATAACTTGCCAAAACCAGAAAGATTTTCAGAGTAGGGAGACTAGCAAAGAATGGTAGTTAACTGTAATTCATAAGTATTATGTCATTTCAAACAGTCTAATGTTTTTCCGTTTACTTTTTTGGATATATTTTCTTTTAAATTGAATCTACTGATTGTTAAATATTTATCAACTCAGTTATTTTTCTTAACTGGAGAATTATACGTCTGTGTCTTTCCCAATAACTTATGACATGATACATGATGCACAAAACAGGCTGATCTGGTGTCTTTAAAAAGAGCTTTAAAAAAAATCTAATATAAAAAATAACCAAAGAAAGAAATTCCTTACCCAATGTACTCAGCTTTGTCTTCTGAAACAATATGTTGCCCTGTCTATGAAGTACTTTTGGAAAGCCTGCGTGGTATACAGCACAATATCGACTAAAACCAGTAAACATCCAGAAAATAGTCTTCTCAGCAGAGCAAAAAGTTAATGAATCCAAGAGCACTAACCTGGGATTTTTGTTTTCCGTGAACAACAAGGCCAATAGTAAGGCAAAAATTTATACTCAGGTGTCAAAGGGCATCTGGAAGGAGCTGATCCAGCAGGTCAAGAGTCTGAAGTCGCAGGACTGAGCTGAGGCACCAGATAGCAGGACATCAGAATGGGCTACTAATCCACAAAGAAAAGTGAAATAATTGCATTCAAACACAGATATCCCTCCAATCGGCCTCAGTAATCCAACTGGAAAACAAGCAGGAGAGTTGCATCATGTTGCACGTTCCATACTGTAACCCACAGTGACCCAAAAGAATAATAAAAACAACCCAAATCGTAAGTCAGTGCTCCTCCTATTTCTTCTTTTTAAAGTGATAGATTGAGACAGGTCTACGGTTAATGTTTACACAGAAATGGCTGTGCTTTTTTAAAACGCTATTAAAAGCAGCTATATGGCAAGTATTTTGAATATACGGCCTCCAAGCTGCTTTATTTTTATCTATGAAGGACAGTTATTTATCCCAGAGACCTCTTTAAGTCTGTCTGGAAAGATTGCGCAATTCCAGCTGCCTGCAAGTCTGTGGTTACGTACATTATAATATATCAAGAAACATTTTGGCAACAGAATTGTTTTGCAGGGATGTTGCTTTCTTCTGGAAGAGCAGAGAGGCTGAGCTCTACATGCCTTAATCAGGGTCTCTGTCATCTTAAAATCTTTTTCTTCTGTCAGGGCAGTGTTAACAAACTATAGCCTACAAAACAGAATGCATATTTTCAAGAATGCATAATTATTTTCACTCTGAAATTTGACCTTGAATTTGTCCTGTTTCTGTTCTGGGGCACCAAACTGTTTTTTTGATTGTGTGCTACCCTGAGGGGGTCTGTCACCAGATGTTTGCCCCCTCTTAGGGCTGGGGAGCACCTTTACATTGTTCATAGATCCCCCTCCTGAGCCAGCTTCAGCCCTTTGTTTTAATTCTGTAGAGGCCGCATGTTGGAACACGAAACAAAACGTTTTCTTCATTAGTGCTTCCCATGTTACTATTGGTCTGAGCCTGATGGCTGCGTCCTACTCAACATTTCCCGCAAATGCACAGCACATAAATCAGCATTGAGCAATCATAAAGCGAGCAGTCCGCACGAAAAACATTTCTTTCTTGAACATTTCTTCTGTGAACACAAAATCTAGTTCCTTTGCAAAGGAAGACTACACTTATTTGCATTTTAAGTAAGCAGGATGGATAGTGTGAAGAAGTGAATGTGACTTCCTTTATAACATATTTTTCTCATTTGCTTTTACAGTCTTGCAGAATTTGACTAGCACTTCTGCAGTGAGGATTCTCCTCTGACAACTTACTGCTCGCAGCAGTTCTTCTTTGTGTTACAGCTACACATACACACATTTGCTTATGAAACAGCAAAGTGAGGTACAGCTGCCTGAATGAGCCTGTGACATTTTCTGGTTTCTTGCCTACGCTTCCATTACTGCTGAGGAAGGCTTTTCATAGTCTGCACTGGAAACAAGAGTACTTCAATGATTTCCACAGCCCTCTTCATTCATACCATTGCCCAGAAGCATCAAACTGTTCGGTTGCAGCTCTGCCAAGTCCTCTGCTGCCTCCTGTTCCTTACCTCTGCCCCCTGCGTCTTAGCGCTCAGCCAGCACAGGCTCCTGCGGTCCTCCGCTACAACAGAGGCACCTACAATTAACCCTGATGGAAAAAAATACTTTCCCATGAAGTTGATGCAGGTCGGAGCACAGTGCACAGACCACGTCAAGGAACCCCTACCAACCACGTTAACTCAAGGTGTGGGAGCAGAACACAAGGGTCAGCCACTACTAAGTGACTGAGGATCTCTCACTACGAAGCAACTAGGTGCTAAAGTGGCACATGAAATCTAACGGTAACAAGTGCAAAATAGTATGTATAGTCCTATGTTTCTATTTTTCCCCATGTACAAGTAAAAAGATGGTTTTATGTGTAGATTTTAAAAGGCTCTCAATGAGCTGTAAAAACTCAGAGAAAAGCTTTTATTGTCAGGAAGAACAGTGCTCTGAAACATCAGCAGCATTCTTCATTGTAGTGAAAAAGCTGAAAAATCTGTTAGGAGTTGCGATGAAAAAGTGAGGGGTGCACAAAATACTGTTGTGTATTGGAAGGTGTTGGGGGGAAACCAACCAGCTTTTCAAATGGTAGTCATCCTGCGCGCTCCCAACCCTTTCCCTCATGAAACAGGGTCCCACCTGCCACATCCCCAGATCTGGCATGACTGTAGCAGACACCCCAGACTTGGGCTTCCTGACAGAGAAGTTGTGCATGAACTGCATGACTGTGCCTGACTGTCCTCGCCAACCCTGGACTTGTTGCCACAGTCAAAAACAGTGCTGAGTGTTCCAGTTGCACAGAAACTCTGTTCCTCTTTCATAGTCCTGGAGTTAAACAACAGAAGCAGCACCAGACTTTGACGTATTGGCTTATATGTTTGTCACATCCACACACCCTATACACACCCTGTGTGGATCAGGCACACAGCCTTCACCTCCCTTTCCCCATGCCTACCCCAAAGCTTTCTCCTTACCTCTTCTTCTTTATCCCTCAAGTCCCGAGTGTGGCTGCCCCCTCCTCCATTTCACTCTTGAGGAAATTGTGCGTGCCTGACATGTGGCTCCGACGAGACCTTATAGTGGCCTACCAGTATCTTAAGGGGGCCTACAAGAAAGCTGGTGAGGGACTTTTTAGAATGTCAGGTACTGGTAGGACTAGAGGGAATGGATTAAAACTAGAGATGGGTCAATTCAGACTGGACGTTAGGAAGAAGTTCTTCACCATGAGGGTGGTGAGACACTGGAACAGGTTGCCCAGAGAGGTGGTGGAAGCCCCATCCCTGGAAGTGTTCAAGGCCAGGCTGGATGGGGCTCTGAGCAACCTGATCTAGTGGGAGATGTCCCTGCCCCTGGCAGGGGGGTTGGAACTAGATGGTCTTTAGGGTCCCTTCCAACCCTAACAATTCTATGATTCTATGTTGGAGAGGGCAGGTTTATGTATTCTACTCCCTTATGGAGGCAGGCTTAGGGTCCAAGGAAAGAAAAGGGAGATAGAACCGAGTTCTTCTGTTGAGTGGCCTGAGGGCTGGGCTTTGGCTAGAACAACACCCATGGCCTTACAGATGCATGTGTATTCAGGACTGGGGGTAGAAAATTACTTTTCCTGCAGCTATGCCAACTCTGGGTGATGGCACATGAAGAGGGGCAGACCACAGTGACTGAAGCAGCAAGACAGCACCGTTGCTCTGTAGGCCAGATTTATCATTGTCATTACTAACTGACCCCAAGCTAGGGGTCATTTAATGATAATAATGCCCTACTGACAGGCAAGAGGCAGCAGGGGGACTTCAGAAAGCAACAGAATGCTCTTTTCCCTCAGCCAGGTGTCCTACCAGTGGATCCTCATCTTTTACGTCCAACATTTCCTCTCCACTCTGAAGAGACTGGAGGGTGGGCAACTACCACAGTTGCCTTGGCAGCACCTGGAATGGCTTTGGGATTTGTCCCACTTGTTCGCCAGGGCTCCACCGCCCATCTGCATGGCCCTGGGGAACAGCAGCTCATGCGGTGCTGGCGGAAAAGCTGCAGCAGGCACACTGGCAGGCTGCAGAACACGTCAGGGGCAACCAAGTGCAAAGGTGCAGTAGCAGCACCAAGAAGGATCAACAGCACAAATCACAAATTCAGATCAGTCTGCCAGCCTGTACAGGTATCATCCGTACTGTGCTAAAGTTCTGTTTGCTCTAAGGCTGCTTTCAAAGAGCCGGGAAGTAGGAAGAAGATGCGGACCCCCAGACATGAGACATCAGATGCCACCTGGCAGGCCAAGTGCAACCTGGCAAGCCAAAGCTTTTTACACATAACAGGACTGCTTTTACCTTCTTACACATAATTTTAAATAATAAATTACAAAGTTTGTGACTCATGCAGACCCTACTAGAAGAACAACATATCAGCTTGTAAAAAGATACCCCCGAAGAAGCCTCTGTTCTAGTTTCTAAAACCACAATTGAGGAAACCTCTTAATACAATACACAATGAATTTCGGACACACATCTAAGAAATGCTATTTTGCTACCTTGCATGACACAAAGCTTTCTTTAGGCGCAACTAATAATGAACAAATGTGGCTTAAAATGTGACATGCAGTAAAACATAGTTCTGGCACCGAATTTCCACTGGCAAGGCTGTCAGCTTTCCTCAGAGCCTGTCCCTGCTGGACATCTTCAGCTCTGCTCTACAAACAGCACAACCATTCATTGCACCATTTTCCTGCTCTCAGCTATCTAGTTTGAATTTTACAGCCTTCAGAGAGAAGCAGGATAAAATGCAAATTCCCAGTTTATGCCAAAAAACTTACAAAAAATTTAAAACTCCCCTTTTCTATCCTATAAATTATACGTTGTATTCTTGTGATTCAGTTCACAAAATAAGTTAAGTCAGATACCGAAAAAACGAAGCTGTTGGCAACTGGTAATGCCCACACTGAAGCTTGAATCATTGAAATGGGGCAGATGTCGCGCTTCCATGGGTTTCCAAACAGTCATCACTCAGGATTTCTTATTTATCTGCTCTTTTTTATATGGTAGCTTAGGTAGATTTCAGCTTTCTTGCACATGAAGTTTGGAGTTTCCCAAATTTTAGTGTTAGCAGAATTTGTAATTATTTATTAATTCTTGTAAAAATCATTTGCCTGTGCTGTGTTCTGACAAACTAAAAACAGTAGTTTTTTCACTACTTTTGAAGCCACCTAGGTAAAGTCACTAAGGCTTTCTTAAATGAGCTGCAAAAAATACCACGTACCTTTTCCTCTCAGGTGGCCCCATTTGTGCCTCAACATGTTAGCGCCACCCTTCAGACAAAAAAGGATGGCCAGATGTTGTCTGGAGAAGGTTAGAGGCAGGAGAGACCCATACACATCACTTCCAGCCTGGCAGGACAGTGCATGCTGGATCTTTGTACAGACCCAAACTACTGATCATCATGTAAATACTAAAAATAAAATTGAATTAAAAGTTTGATCCAGCAACATGAGATGAGAAATACTTATGGCAGATGACAAAGGTAAGGGAGGCATTAACTAACGAAATGTAAAAGAGGTATTAATTGAGGGTTTCCTTATATAAGCTGTATGCAGATCTCATCATACTATGGTTTCAAGAGGAGTTTAAACGGGTGTAACCAAATAATGTAAAAGGCTACAGCTGCACCCTGTCTAATGTATCAGTTCTTAGCAGAACAAAGATGATCAGCACAATGTCCTCCTTGCCCTTGGGCTCCTCTTTGGACTGACATTCTTCTTATGCAGTGGTCTGAAGCGCTTGCCCTGGCAACAAAATGGGAAAAACAAAACAAGACATAATAAAAAATCCTGTAAAAATGCAATGTAAACCTCCTCCCACCTACCATTCTTCTCTGGTATCTTGGGAGGAGTAACCGGTAAGGCTGAAAGAAGAAAATTTATTATAAACACAGCATGCAAGCCCCAAAATAGAGCACCTAGATTTTTTCCTCCCTCTATGGGAAAGATGGTGGGAGAAAAACCAATACTCCAAGTTGAGATGGGTTGTCTCAAATCTGTGAGGTGAAAGGAAAGGATATGTATAAACAGAAAATATGTAAAACAGGGAACATTTAATATTTTTTCTTTGTCATGTATAAACAAAATACCTGTATGAATCAAGTCAGTAAGTGTCAAGTGTTTGGCTTTATGACTGCATTCCAACTGATGAATTTGTAACTCACCAAATGCAGTCTAGATGAACTCAGTGTCATTTCCAAGACTCTACAAAGGCACAGTAAAGACAAAGTGGTACAAACTACTATACAGAAACAAGACTCATGTTACAAGAAATATTCACATGGCTTCATACACAAAGAATAAATTTAAAGATGCAGTCTTAGAGAATTAGATACAATGTCTGGATAAGGTTGAAGTCCTAGCTGCTTGTTATCTTTCAGCTTTTGTATTATAATTCTGGCAAATTCCTCTCCTTGGCTATCAGAGGTATCAAGGAGTTGTCGGACTTTTGATGTCCTTGTAGGTTTGGTGCTTATAAGTTCATAGTCTTCTTTCATGAGTAAAAATCTTGATAGCAGAGCATCCAGTGACTGATTCAAACATGCTTCAGTCATCTGATCAATAATTTCTTCTCTTTTACTTTGGATCCATTGATGAGCTACATTATGTTGTATGGTTTCCAAAACAAAATCTGAGATTGGAGAGGATTAAAAAAAAAAAATTAGCATTGTAACTGTCTGTCAATAAATAGCGTCATAGAACAAAGAACAAGCTGAGAAAAGAGCTGTTTAAAACTTGGTTTTGGTCAGAAAAACATTGGACTACTAAATATGCTTTTAACATTTCACTACTGTATTCCACATTTAAAATGTTCCAATTTGTCAAATTTGGTGGTTAAAGTATTTATTTTGTCTGAATCACAGAATAATTTAGATTGGAAGGAACCTCAAGGAAGTCATCTGGTCTAATGGCCTGCTCAAAGCTGGACCAACTTCAGGGATAACTCAGGTTGCTCAGGACCTTGTCCAGCTGCAGTTTGGGCGCCTCCAAGTAATGGGACCTCTACAGTCACTGTGCACCACCTATTCCAGTGTTCAACACAACCTGGTACTAAAAAAAGACAGAATTGGTAACTTCACTTTCCAGAGGGATTTTTATTGAAGTTTACTGAAAACACCCCTCTAGTTTCCTGTGTGTTTTCCTCAAGCTGAGGATTTACACAGGGAAAAGGTGCCAATTCTCATATTTCCAGAAGAGGGATGATGCAGCAGATCTTTATGAAGTTGCATGTTATTGTGTGGCCCATAAAAAAATATCCCTCTGAATAATTCATCATGCATTAAAGATTCTTTTTGTTATTTTTTTTTGGAAGCACGCTTTCAACAGTTATTTGGTGCATAGGAATATCATGCAGTGGGGCTGTCAACTAACATAGGAGATTAAAGGTGAGATGCTGACACAACTGATGCTTCTCTTTACCCCACCATTACTACGAGGAAGACTGACAAGCTTAAAAAGTGAGAAGAAGTGACAGGCAACAAGGTGAGTTAAGCTTGAACTAACTTTTTTCCTGTTCTGTTGGACTGCAGCACTGCTACAGCAGTAGGAGAAAGGAGAGAGAATATGAGCAAAGGGAATGGGATAAAGAAGACCCAAGGCAGCAGGAATTAAGTTTGCTTAAAAGGAGAGAAAAACGCTAGGAGCTACAGGTACACGTACTTAGATGCATTTTACATTTGTTTTCCTTACTTTGTAATATAAGGCTACAAGGACAGAATTACTTGCATTCTTAATTTGCAGAATGCTTTGTTTTCATTTTACAGATGAACAAAAGTTCCAGTTTCCTTTTCATATACACACATATATTTATTAGGACACTTATTGTGGGTCTTGGAATTAAATCAGTGTTTGCTGTACCTGAAGGAATCGGTGATGATCGCAGCACACATGATGCAGAATTCGAGGCATCGGAAATAGTCTTCTCAGATGAGGGAAAACGGCTGTATGGATGCAAAAGAAGTTTGGCGCTCTGAGTTACAGAGATATTTTCATCCGTGCTCTGACTACTGAGAGACTGCAGAACCTCAGAATTTCCATCTTAAAAAAGAAAAAAAAAAAAAGGAGGAAAAAAAACGGGACACATATTACTTCTATGTTCAAATAAAGAACAGCAATGATTCTATGTTCAAATAAAAAACAGCCACGAGCCTAGTTAGAGCAATTCCCTGAAACAAGTAATTAAGAACCTAAATTAACTTTAAATACAACACACTATTCCTTACACTCAGGTTTTGAGGACATTTATGTCTCTTATCTTTTACCAGGGCTTGAGCATGGGTTTGGGGGTCTTGTTTTATTTTAAAAGAACATTGAGAGACAAAATCCAGTAGATGTGAGCTTTAAAAAAAACTGTCTGACAGAAAATTTGTGTAGGCACCAGAAGAACAAAATAACTTCTTCAAGTGTTTGGTAGCTAGGAGTCAGTATGAAAGCTGACTAATTTATTATGATGAAGTTTGGCAGTGTTACAAAGGTAGGAAAACGAAAGAAAGATCCAGGTGGAGGGAAAGAACATGAAGCCCAACAGTGATAGTCAGTGGGAAGCCAATGGAAGCTTTTGGTAGTCAGTCAAAACAGCATATGACTTCAAGAAAGCTTCATGTAAGCATTTGCAAAGAAAGGGGGAAAAAAGGATTTTTATCAGGTGGAAATCTTAATACTTTCTATTTTTAGGATTTTATATGGCAGAAAAAGATGATGGATGTGAAAGCACTGGTAGGAATGACCCAAAGAAGAGAGGACAAATAGCTGATGATATTGCCTAATTCTGTATACAGTTTTTATTACAGAATTTCACAGTGTCACTTGATAAAGAGCTTCAGAGATGTCAACTAAGAACCAGAGATGAAGATGTAAGAATTCAGATGAACATCTAAAGACACAAAAAGAACAGGTAGCCCTCAGACAGCTCAGGATTTATAGATACCCATCGAATGGAGGTATTTTAAGGTGCATTCCTAGATCAGAGTGTTGATTTGTGGAAGACTGGCTATAAGAACAAGGAGCAGGAATAGAAATATGTGAAAGAAATGGAACTCTTATTATGTAAAAAATGGTGGATTAGAACCCATAGTAACTAGCTTTTCATTTCATTAGAGAGAGAGAAAGTAAGATGGGCAGAGCTATATAGTGTGAAGCAGCAGATGTTACCTACTCCATGAATGAGAAAGGATTAAGAGACAACAGGTGTGAATGAAAGATCATTTTAGAAAAGAATTTTAAACACCTCTGCTGGGATAGATTGTTATGGAACTCTAAGCACACATGGTTCTTTAATACCATTAGAGAAAAACTACTGGGATTGTACTAGTATGGGAAAATGAACTTGACCAGTGGCCATAGCATAAAAAATAGAAACAGGCAAATGAAATCTGCAGATGTTTTTCAGAAAGAAAAGGTTGACCCAGGTTACTCAGACAGGACCTAGTTGACCTAGAAGACTAAAGTAATAGAAGTGGTAATTTGGTAGCACAAAACATGAGATCTAGACTTTCTGCTTCAGGCTGGGGCTAATGATTTGGAATTGAAAAAAACCAACAACCTAGGTAGATTATTCAGTAATGAAGGATCTTGTGAGAAAGGAAAAATAAAATTCTAAGCTGTATTAAGTAAAATTCTTGTTTTAGGCAGAAAACACTTGTGTCCTGGTTCCGGTGGGGATAGGGTTAACTTTTCCTGGTATTCCATGCCATGTGAGCCACGCCCACCCTGAGCTGCCGGGGGAGGGGGCAGGAACTTGCTGCTTAAAAGCGGGCTGGGGCGTCCCGGGTCCGGCTGGTCGGCGAGCGGCGGGGAGCGGCGGTCCCGTAATCGCGTTTGTATATTCCCCTGTCCGTGTTGTTGTTGTTTGCCTGTTCCCTTTGCTGTTCTGTTAAACTGCTTTTGTCCCAACCCAAGAGTCTTGCCTTTTCTTACGATCCTTCCTGTGTTAGGAAGGCACGTGCGAGCGGCACGTGGTTCTTTGTTGCCATCTGAGGCTAAACCACGACAACTTGTCACACTTCTTTTCTAATACTGAGTACAGATGTTTGGTAGCCTTACTTCAATGACTTAAGTGAGAACATGCTCAGGGAGGACTAGTAGGATACCAGGAGAACAAAGAAGCTTATTTTACAAATGGACTTCAAGAGAGCATATCCTGTTTGTCTACCAAAACAAAGTGTATTAAAGGATTATTCTCTATATCAGAAGCAAAATGGGAAAAGAGCTATTTAAGCTTAAATGCCCAAGAACAAGTCTGTGTATAAGCTGGCTAGGGAAGAAAAATTAAAGAGGCTGAAAGTTAGAAGACAGTTCCTAACTCTGAAGGAGCGAGTTTCTGAAACAGTCTTCTAATTGTATCGGTGGAAAAAACAACTCCACTAAAATCTATAGTCATCAACTTCTGCCTTGGTGCCATGCCAAACTCATCCCTTGCCAACAGATACCAAGGAACAGATTTTCACATGAAATGATTGCATCCAATTTCGTCAAAGTAAGAAGAACGCAAGTCTTGCTTTCCATTATAAAACTACCTGATACAGCTATTGTGAAAGTAACAAAAAAACACTTCTTCTGTAATATGGCTTTATAGACACTATTTTCACCGGCTTTACAGTGGCTATAAATATATGCAACAAAGTCTAAGCAGTGACTCTGTAAAGGACCACCAACTGATCAGATTAATAGTACCACCACATCAATGTCCTCCACAGGCAGACATGACAATTTTTGACAGGAACCGGAAGCAAGAAGGGCTGACATTTATCAATATCTTAGCTGATTACACTTATAGTCTATGCTCAAATCAAATCTAATATTCCACTTCCTAAAATTCATCACAACATTCCTATTAAGCTTGGTAACACCAAGTTTTCTTCATCTCTAAGATTTTTTGCTATGTGTATAGATAAATGCTTGGGTAGAGGTACAGCCAAACTATACTACATTTGCCTTCTGCCATTTTCCCCTGTAACTCAAATTCCTTAAGCCTCCCATAATTTATTTTCCCTGGAATTCCTGCTGTATTTATATCTTTCTAGTACATTGAGTACAAGCCCAGACTCATGGAGGTGTTCAAACAGGAGCTGGAAAAGAAACTACCTGTGCCCTCCTACCTCTACCAGAGTATCTCCAGTTTTGCAGCACCTCAGAACAAGTTTCCATGTCCTGCTTTTATCAGAGAAGTCAATCATCTTGTCTGCTTTCACACCACTGGTCCCTGCAAAGTCAAAGGATGCTCCATTCTTTTGAAATATATATTTGCATTCTTTCAAGAGAAGAAACTCATGAGCAGTTTTAGTTTTGCCATGTATTGCTATTTCACCGGAGTCCCCTTGCATTTTTCTAGCTTCCGATGTCAACAAAATCTCAAGATTGAGTTTTGTCTGAGAATTTTGCCAACTTTTATTCAGAAAAGGGGATGGCTACAAAAGGTCTGTGCAGATACTTTTGCAAGGCAATCTATTTATTAAAGCTGTTTTATTTATTTACAAAACAAATCTCTTTTCTGACATAAACAGAGACCCAACTATCTACTATGCAAATGTAATGTTACATTGAGAGCGTAAGGCTGCAATGGCCAATTTATATGAAGTCATGAGTATCTCTACCTGATGAGAGGATATTACACTTGGGAACAGACTTGAGTCTTGACATATCTGGAGAGATGCTCCGAAGGGGAAGTGCATCACATTGTATGAAGCCAGAAGATGTTTCCTAAAATGATTCCAGTTGTATAATGAAAATACACATTAAATAAATACAAAGTTGAAATGATTTACAGAGTACTGTCCCATCACTGTCTTTTTCTTACTATCTAAATGCTCAATAGACAGCATAATTAAAATACAGTAAAACAGAAGAAATCTATGTAATCCTAATAATTGTGGTTTTCCAAACCCAACTGCAATTTTGTATCGAATTTTAATTACTAGTTAAGAATCAAAACAAGCAGCAGTAAGCGTCAAAATGTAAAAGCAAATCTATATGATCCTATACAAGCAAGCCCTGTAGAGGTGCAAGGGAGCAGAAGACAGTCTCTTACAGTTTGCAGACATTGTGTGCTGCATTCCTCCTTGAGGGACTGGCTTTTCCACGCTTAGAGGATATACCAAACATGCCCTTCTTATTTCTGCCTACACACCCTTTTCTGTCTTCACCTATACGGTATGCCTTTTCTTACACCCCAGCTCAACTAATGCATTTTATGCCTTTTCTGCACAGGAAAGTAAACTGTAGAACAAGTTAACATCCCCTTAAAGCTCTCAGGATCTGTAATGATGCCAACATACCAAATGCAATATGTAAAATATTTACCTCTTGGGGATTCAGAGGTATATTTAGAGATATCTGCTCCACATCTGTTATCTTTCCACTCTTGTAAATACATCGCGATTCATATAGTGACTGGAAGAGACATATTTACCTGTATTAAATTCCTACTATAAGACAAGATGAAAGCTCTCTACAAACACATGCTTCAGCCAGATACAAGATTAAATGAATGACAAAGGAAATGACATTTCTTTTTGCAAGCAAAAGTTACCAACTTATTTGACCAACTCATAACTGTAACAAAATCCACTTACCTTTGATCTCTTTAACAGAATTACTGCTTCCAGCATAGCTATTTCATCAAATGTTCGCAGCACTGGCTCAAGGTCTATTAAGCATTCTAAACAAAGAAAGAGTACTTCGCTGAACGATTTACAGTGGATGTTAAGTTTTCGTTTTGCTAAGGCTACTTTCTTACATTTACAAAATTTGTCTATTGATACATATCAAACGTACGCTGCTAAACAGAAGTTTCTTGCTTTCACCTGTTGTTACAAACGCAACAGTTTCACATCATCAAATCAAACCCTGTCCTGATCTGGCCACCTCAGCACCCTGTATCAAAAGAGAGATCCAGACTCTTTTGATGCCCGACTGCAAGTTTTGCATTCCTGGAATGGGTAGATCAGTGGGTTTGCTATATTACAAGGTATCAATGAGCCTTGTTTGCTAAATGGGACCAAACAGCACAAGACGTCAGAGCGGGTCACTGTCTTCCCACTCTAGCAGAGGTGTTAAATATTTACATAAGAAAAATAAACAAAAAAACCCTCACCACAGCAAAATCCAGAACAAATGCTGTGCGGCAGGGACAGAGAAGATGGTGATAGTCAAAGCACTGACCTACCACATCCAGCAACTCCAACGATAGTGTCGTCGTGCCCACCAAAGGCAGCAAGTCAAGCAAAAACCATCTACTCACATCAGGAGACACATGACAACCCAATAAGCAAGTGACAACCTGTGCTACACTCCCTTGCTTTCCAATCTGAGAGGTTTACAGAACTAAGTATTTCAAATTTTGAGATGACTGTACGATAAAAATGTCTCTTTGAAACTGTGCTCAAGTACAACAAAAAAACCTCAGGGAAGGATGATGTGACGATATCACGATTCTACTGCATTTCTATGGACTCCACCCATTCGGCAAAACCTATTTACTGTACTAGCAATCCATCACATTGCATCCTTATTTTTTTATTTTTTACTATAATAGTTCTCCCAGATTATTTTTTTTTTTCCAATAGCATCTTCAAGACATACGTTCAATACTAGGATTCTTATTTTCTTGCATCAGCTAAAATGGAGTTTTACAGGTTTGGCACTCCATTTTCCACGTTGAAACACTAGCACTGTTAATTTTTGTTGATTATAATTAAATTGTAGGTACACATTCCAAGTACATGCAGAAGCATGGTGATAAGTAGTCTTTGTCCCTTCTTTATAAGGGGAATAGACAGGTTAAGTGACCTTTTCTATTTAAAGTTTATTTTAAAAAAGGGTGTTTGGATATTTTAGTTCCCCCCGCCCCATGCTATGGTAATTGCAAAACTTCCCAATCAGTGAGCTTTACTTCCCTTAATTTTGCAACCATTTTGCAACTTCCTCTTTCTTTTTATGATAGTAAAGTAGGGGGAAAAGCAATGCATGTTTTCTTCAAAGATCATCTTACTACAGACAGGACACTAACAGAACCCAAGTTAGCTCACACTTTAGTACACATCCCAGGTAATTATTCCTTCAGTGTGACCATAGACTTTGACTGCTATTTTATTTTCATTAACTGACACAGGAAAACAAGAATACATAAGGAAATATCATAAGGAAATATCATGATGTGTCTATTCTTTTTGATTTAAAAAATATTATAAATAGATATATTTCCTTGCTTGGGAAAAAAACAATCCACAATTTACAGTCATATAAACTGACATTTCAAAATGTTCTTAAATGCGAAAATAAGAATGCCTCAAAAAAGGTCATGTAATTAATTCATTTTGGGCTGTAAACTGAACATGAAGATGCTGTATGTGTTTGGATGTGTCCCCATTTTGTACTCTGACAAACTGATGCAAAAAAATGAATTTATGAACATTTCTTTCTAAGCTATGTGAACAGCAACTTTCTACTGCTTTCCAGCTCAAAGAAAGTATGCCTATAAGATTTTCAAAATACTAAAAAAGTTCTGTACGCCAAAGCTATAAATGAAACACTAAGATTGCAGACCTCTTTACTCTTCACATTTAAAAATCCCATGTAAACAAACCCTAAAAACAAAACCCACCAGAACAAAATAAAAATACCTAGTATTTCAGGTTTGAGTCATTGCATCCTCAACATAACCAATGAGAAACTTAAAATATAGAATTGTTGAAGCCACATCTCTTTGTACTGTTCTATATTTGAATACTTTCAGTAACTCTCTTATTCTACATTTTTGCCTCTCCAAGGCAATTTAGCTTTTCCTACAGAATTAGGATCATGTTTTCCAAAGGTGTAGGGAGGAAGTTTTTAAAGCACAAGCAAATTATAGAAGCACAGCGAGGCAGCTGCAGGAACCACTCTCAGCTTCACCACACTGACAGTTGTGACCACAACAACACTCCCAAGAGCAAATTTCACAGTTGAAAACAGGTAATTGCTTTCTGCCAATTTTTATGGAAGTACCTTTACGCAATGGCCAAACAAGAGCTGAAAGTCACCACAAAATTGAGTATGTTAAGAGAAATTGTTATGGGGGATAAATTTGGACTCAACATACACCAAGTATGTTGGTTAAATGTGACAAACACAGGTTTCCAAAAAATCAAAACAAAACTTTTCCAGTTCACACTATGCCACTCTTATCTCTACAAGCTCACACTTCAATCTTATTCTCTAAATTCTGTAATCCACTGTAAAAAAGGCGGAAAGTATCTATATTTGGTCTCGTGGACAAAAAGCTGAACGAAGGAAAGAGGGAAAGAGAAAGTTAAGCGCGTGGGTTCGACCAGTTCCTGCTCAATCTGGGAGGTGGAACATTCAAAGATAAAGTCTAAGTGAAAAAGATTTATACTGAGATACAAACACAAGGTGAAGTCACTATAGCTTATCTGATGTGCAATGATTTGTTGGCGTGTTTGCCAGCTTGCTCATAAATCCCATAGTACTCACTATGTATTTCACTTCCCCCAAAACCAAAAGTTCCCTTCAACAACAAAAAAACCCCAACCAAGTGCAAGTAGTTAAACAAAAAATGATGCTTTTTTCACAGGTAAATTAGAGACGGCAAACGCAAAAGACTCCAACTAACAACTTGGTTTTATGGCACACACGTAGTTCCACTCATAAAAGTTTGTTTCAGACATGGTGGAAGCAGGCAAGCACCTTATCATACGCAACACGACTAGGCACATGTATCTTGTGACATCTTTACCATTTCCCTTTTGCGACTATAACCTTGCTCTGTAAGTACCATGGTCCACAGAAATCTGGCAATTTAAAAATCTTTTCCCATTATGCAAGGTAAACTCACTTAAGAACGATGGTCTTTCATCCGGGTTTTGTGCCCAGCCACTTCCTATCAATCTTATGATGAGCACTCGATGTGGAATGTCCATTGATAAACTTTCTTTGCTTAAATCTAGTCGCTGTCCTTGTGACACACTGTACATTATCTGCAAGGGGTTTATAACTTCTGTCAAAATAGACATCGTGCATTCATTAGAAATATATGCAATATAAATAGGTTACTATAGGAGGAATTATTTAGTTTGCAGACACAGTATTAACAGTTCACCAAAATAAGGTTATGCTTCTTTTTTTACAAAATTTTTAATTTATCAAACAACACTAATTTTAAAAAAAATACAGAAAAAGAGTCTAATTTCAAAAGTAACTCAAAGTGTTCTTCAGCAAGTTTACAAGTTGAATCATTAAAAAGCAACCCTTAAAAAGAAGTCTCAGGTCTCAGGTTTAGCCTTTACATAAGGCTGGAAAAATAAATTAAAGGAAGACACGGCCTTACCTTCAAATGGCTGTTTCCTTGACATCACTTCCCACATAATAATTGCATAACTGTTTAAAGTATAAAAAGTATAGAAGATATTATCTGAGATTTCCAATACTTAATAGCACGATGTGCTCAGCTTTACATTTTATTAAAAACATTTTGCTAAAATTGTCCTGCATGTGCACACGGGACTGACTATAGCTAACTACAAAGATGACCTGAATATATGAAAGCTTGCAGGAATTTTAACTAGTGACTTCAACTAGAACTAGTTAATAATATTAAGCACAGAAAAGGTACACGGCATATAAACTCCTATTCCACATCTTTATTAGCTCTGCTCTACCAACATGTTGTGAATTACATATGTGTAGTCTAAATCTCAGGATGCAAGTTGAAGTGAGCCCCAGAGTCCCAACTGCTGTGTCCTAACTGCAATACGGTGGCATCTCCCCAGTCCGGATCGACACTCTCTGACATTCCCATGGGAAGCAGGGTCCTAGCAGGGAGAATGGCATTCACCCACACCTCCATCCCCACACAAAGTCTGAGTCAGGTAAGATAACGGACTTCCATCTGGGAAGCACACTCCAGCTTCCCTCACAGCCATATATACTTTCAACATACGCAATCTTCTCTATAGGGAGAGATGTCACTTTTATGTACAAGACCCGCTTTACAAAAGAGACTCTCAGGAAGCCTACCCTGAACTGTACCCAGCAGACTGGACACACATCTGCTTACTCAAACCGGTTAGATTTTTTTTCCGTTCACATTGACATGAATGTGTCAGTGGCTCAGTGAATACAAATCTGCTCCATCTTTAGTGGACTAGCCACTCTCTTCAATCATCAAGATATATTAAAAAAAGAAAAAAGGTAATTTCAGACAATTTTGTAATTTAAATTGGATTAGATTATTTAATTTAAATGAAGCATTGACTTCATTTATAAAAAAATAATCAATGAAGTTAAAGCAAATAAAATAAAATAACATAAAAGCCCCAAATCTGGTTTTCCTGTTTAAGACTAGGAATTTGGTGTGAGGAATAAATCTAGTATTTGTAAAGCTAAAATGAGAGAACAAAAATATTTCACTGCTTAAGAATCTCATTTCTAATTTCAAACATATCCTTGTAGACTTACCTCTAGTCCTTTATTCTTTCAGTAAATCAGTTTAAAACTAGATTGAAAAGTTTTTTTAAATGTTACTTCAAAAAAGTTGAAATCCAATTTCCACTGAAGCAATAAAAATGAAACTATGCAAAGAATCGCTCTTTTGCTAAAGAAGAATTACACTTATCAGAATAAATATTTGCTCAACTACTCAAGTAACTGTACACAAAGACAGTATTTTCCTACGTCACTAAGAAGTACAAAATTCTGCATACAGGTTACATTTAACTGCTTCTAAGCATTGTATCATCTAACAGCTACCAATTAGGAAGAAACCAAAAAAATTAAGTAAGAATAAAATAACTGATGCTTAAAATCAATCATATAAATTGAGCTTTCCTAACTACTTATTCCATTCCCATTTTAACTTTTATTAATGTTAAAAAATTATTAAAGTAACTTTTAATAAAAACAGTCCTCCCTGTTAGAAAGCCTGCTTTTGATGCATTCCTGAGAAATTCATGCAGGCTGGTTTTTTTTTTTAGCACAGCAAATCGTTCCTTTTCAAAAAGTTAATGCTGCTTGACTGCACTTTTAAGGATTTGTTTCTTTAAGAAAGATCCTTTCTCACAAATTAGCTTCAATAGCTCAACAGCATTCAGCTGTATCTGCTGTGGTCAATTAATCAGATATCCAGCTTTTCATTCAGCTTAGAATCTCTCTACAATTAAAGATTATTTTCTCAATTCTACACCACTACAGCACACTACTTCCTGCTGATCCCTCTTTACACTAGTCAGGTTTTCCTTTCTTCTTTCTGCTTCACAGCATCTCCTTCTGATCCTGAGCGCAGATCTTCCTTGTGACCTTTCTGGTGGCCATTTCCTTCACTGTCTCTCAACCTTCATGTCTTCCTGCCTTGAACTGCCATCCCTCTTTACAATATTGTCTCAGTTTCTTTTCTCTCTTCTCAAATAATCTCTTTCCTTCCTAATCTGTCAGTTTTCCAACATCTTCTACTAATCTTTTCTCTCTTACTTTCTCCCATTTTGTTGTTATTCCTCTGCACACATTTTTTTTCTTGTTAACAAATATTTGTTTTCCTCATCTCCATTCACTTATTAAGCCACCAGCCACACTTTCAAATCCTCTAAAATCATAGAATCATAGAATTATTTACGTTAGAAAAGACCCTTGGGATCATCGAGTCCAACCATCAACCCCACTCTACAAAGTTCTCCCCTACACCATATCCCCTAACACCACATCTAAATGAGTCTTAAACACATCCAGGGATGGTGACTGCACCACTCCCTGGGCAGCCTATTCCAGTCTCTGACCACTCTTTCTGTGAAGAACGATACGCCAGAGGAGATAATGTCACACTACTTCTTTCCCCATAATATACCGTTATTCCTTTTCAATGTCTTCCTAGTCCAGATTTTCTCATCAAAGGGTGAGGAAAGCAGGTATGTTACCATCTCTATCCTTTGCACAGGAATGTCAAGGAACTTTGTGTGCCCCTTAAAGGTAAGGGATAATTAAGAGAAATAGTGGTGTCCCTGGAAGTCAGTCAGACCTTCTGAGACTGATTCATCTCTCACCAAAATACAACCCTGTCGAAGACAGCTGAAGGTAAAGGTGGTAGAACGATGTGCCTCTTCATGCCTCCTCAATCCCCATTTATACATGACAATTCCCTTCACAATCCTTCAAGTAATCTTTGAGCTCTCCAAGCCTTTTTAGATTAGCAAACTGTAACTCTTAATGTCCTAAGAGCAGTTGCCGTTTTGCTCTACACGTTGCCACCACTCTACTACTTCCTGTTCTATTACTTCTACTACTGAGAACTAACTGACGCAAATCTACCTGAACTTTCATAGAGTAAGTTATTCCTTAAGGAGAGCTCTCTAAATATGTCCTCTAATCGCATCACCTTGATTTTTCCTAACCCCTTTCCAAAAATATGTTTTCTTCTTTCCCCTGAGTACATTCTGCAAATTGTGTTAATTGATGTGCACAAATTACAAGGGTATGTGCATTGAGATAATGGTGTAAACGTTTTTTCCCCTCCCTACATTGTCTCTATGTGTACACTTATTTATAGAAACCAGCCTCCTCTGTCTGTTTCTGTAGTTCTAGCTTAATTTCTGAAGCATTACATTTGTCACGGTGTTTCCTAAAGAAATGGGTGATCAAATCCAGCTACCACCCAATTCTATTTTCCCCGATTCACTTTGCTTATAAACTTATGACACTTCTGAAAATAGTAAAATTGCTGAAAATATGTTAAAGTCTAAGTTCAGTAAATCAAATTTGAATTCGGATCGCAAAGCCCACTTGAGAACAACATGAGTTACCTGTAGATATCGTGTTTTACACTTGCACGGGTTTTCTGACTGGGATTGTAATCTTCAGGTGGCATGTAGATAATTGTCCCTCCTTCTGGCAAAGAGGTTTCACTTCGTGATTGCGACATGGATATGACACGCCATTTCGACATGCCAAAATCTGCAATCTGAAGAGGACAAATCAGTTGTTCTGAGACCAAAAACTGGATTTATCTGGTGACCGTTGTTAGAAATTCCTGAAATCCCTCCCGAAAGAACAGGTCGCTAGAAGTCCTTAACCTGACACACAGAAAGTATGTGGTTGTCCTAGCAACAGGAAACACCAGCTTCCCTTCAGAAAGCATTCCCAGGTCATGACTCACGCTATCCCTATAGCTCTGCCCTATCCTGTTGTTCTTTTAAGGAAGAACTCCTATACTCTATGGCTGGAAAGTCTGCTATGGGAGTCCGTCTCTGTCCTGCATGAAGCATATAACTTTCTTTGGTTAAAAAAAGCAAACAAAAAAAAACACCGAGTACTTCTAGCTCCCTGCTTGTGAAGAAAGCACAAATTTAGGATAAATCATAATCGCTGTATGTAACTTAGCTTGCAGATATCCTGAGACAGTTGCTCTCACAGAAAAATTTTAGGGCACTCCACCTTACCCCCAAAACTATGAAATATTAATCTTGGGTTAATGAATTTGATATTCTGAAATCCTGTGCTGCAAAAAGTTGCTGAATATATTGGGACCTTGTCCCTTCCTACAGAATTTACAGTACATCTACATAAAGAATAACTGACTTCAGTTTACATTCCCAGACATCCGTGAGCCAGGGAGCAAGGTGTCAGGCTAGGTTACAGGTAGGAAGAGGAACAGCCAGCAGAATAAGCTTCCTGGCTGAGCTGCAGAGTGATCAACATACAAGGGAGAAGGATAAGTAGCCAGTGATGAGCTCTGCACGTGTCCAGCTTTTACATAAGACCAAAAATATTTTCAACAAAGAAGCCTGTGTGAGCACCGTGGCAATTAAGATAACAGAAATAATCTTTCCGGAGAACGTACAGTCAGAATCCACAGAGAAAAATAACCTTTTTTTCTCTACAATTCAGTCTCATCAAGCCTTCCTCACTGTAACTGTCACAATATCTTGCTCCTTTAGTAGATCTAGGACATCACTCTATGAATGGTGTTACTTTTACACATATGCAATACTTCTTCTATTTGGCATGCATGATAACCTTCCTTGCGTTTCCTGCCAGCTGTCCTAATTAAGAGAATCATAGAATCATAGAATGTGTTGAGTTGGAAGGGACCTCTAAAGGTCATCTAGTCCAACCCCCCTGCAGTAAGCAGGGACATCTTCAACTAGATCAGGTTGCTCAGAGCCCCATCCAGCCTGGCCTTGAATGTCTCCAGGGATGGGGCCTCCACCACCGCTCTGGGCAACCTGTTCCAGTGTCTCATCGCCCTCATTGTAAAGAACTTCTTCCTAATGTCTAATCTAAACCCACCCTGCTCTAGTTTAAAACCATTGCCCCTCATCCTATGGCTACATGCCCTTGCCAACAGCCCCTCCCCAGCTTTCTTATAGGCCCCCTTCAGGTACTGGCAGGCTGCTATAAGGTCTTGCTTCCCCCCAAAAAAAACACTTAAAAACCCTAGGGACAGGCCTCCAGAGACTCCTTACAGGAGGCAGGGCAAGAGTTAACCTCTTCCCTTCAACTGCTCCAGCAAAGCAAATGTTTAGATGTGGTCAGGCAGAGCACCAGGCTGCACCAGTGCTGTTAGGGATTAAAAAAAAAGTGGATAAAAAAAATTACTTGGACCAGTTCCTCCAGTCAGGTTTATCAGGAAGCCTGAGAGATGGCAATACCAGCACAACTGAGTGGGAGGAGGTATGAGCTGCTGAGGGCGTGAGCGGAGACAAGGCTGCGTAAGGCGCCTTGCTGCCAAGAAGAATGTCTTGGCAATGGAGAAAGAAGAGATTAGCACTGGATCCTTGATCTTTGCTCAAGGACTCACAAAAAGCTTCATCTCAAGGTAACAACTGAAGCATTCGCCACTCAAGTATAAATTAAGTGCAAAATATCTCTTATTTCTCATCTCCTTGAATAGAATATTCTACCAATTTGAAAAACAGAGGATCTTCAACAAAAAAACCCAATCAACTCTTGCAATTATGGAAGCAGCTAACTATTTTGTCAGAAGTACTTTATAGTCTCTTTTTCACATCGTGGCAGTGGTATTTTAAAATGCAGAGTTATAGTTTTAAACTAATATTACTTCTCTGCGTGTGTTTGCTTTCTCTAAGGAGCTTCACAAAAGCGATCTTGCAACATGTTCATATTTTGCAGTTACGTTTTATGTGTTCTTATACTACGCGAACAGAACATATACGTATATACTGCATGACAAATGTCAAATGGGGTATTAATGTTCGAATTTGGTTCTACTGTCCCCCAGAACTAACGTGTCTGAGCATCTTGGACAGGAACACTTTCTATTTTCTCCTCAGAAAGGGCCAGACGTAGCTACCCTTGGAAGGCTGCCATACGAGAGCATCACTGCTATTGAGTATCAGCTACTGCTAGAGCACAAACAGCCCGAAAATTTGGCTTTCTGGTCTCTTCAGATGGATCAAATCCACACTTGAGCAAAGCAGAGTTTTGAAAAGAAGTTGGTAAGTTCTGTCTGCAAGGAGAGAAGAAAAGATCTGGCATAAAATTATGTCCCCTCTGTATGACCACATCCTCAGTCTTCCTCCTCTACAATAATTAAAACACTTTTACTCATTCTGGGTGCTGAAGAACATAAGAATTAAATAACTCTACCTTGACATGAAACTCATCATCCAGTAAAATATTCTGGGTTTTCAAGTCATGGTGCAGCAATGGAGGATTCATGTTGTGCAAATAGTTTACTCCCAAAGCAATTTCATAAAGAATGCGGAATCTCAGGCACCAAGGAAGGTCAGGATAAACATCCTTCTGCCAAGATAAAACCACAAAACCAGAATATAATCCTCTGTTCTGATCTAACAGCACAACACAAAGACTTTCATAATAAGACTAAAGTGACTTGGACAAACAGTAATCTTTTAAAATATACGTTACACGAACTCCTTAAAAATTGTAACTGAGCTGGTTAGCTGTTAAAACAAATACATAAATGTTAATCGTGAAGTGTTACGTTTCCATTCTCTAGCATTCACCTAATAGTTCATGACTGTTATACATGATGTGGGACATTTCCTATGTTACTCATTCCTATGGAAATATGATTTACAGATGAACTCCTGTATGAAACTTGCAACCCACAGCTTGTAAGTACTACACAAAGGCAGGCAAGAATCATACCTTCAACTGACATTTGGAAAAAAAAGAAAGAAAAAAGCTGTGGTGAACCTAGCACAAAATACTACCTTTATAAATATTAATACACCAAGAAAAAGGCAGTAAAACTCAACTGAAATCTTAAAAGTTCCATTGACACTAATGCCTTTGTGAAAAACACACAGCTGAGCTCCCTAAGGCATGAGATATTAAAGGTACAGACCAGACTGCAGTGCTGTTGAGACACAACTGCAGCAGCTTTACCGTAGCAACGCTGGATGCTCAGACCAAGCTAATGGGAGCAACTGCGAGTTCAGCACAGGAGAACCCACTCCTGAGAGTAAGATCTGGTAGAAATATCCGTATCTGTTCAGATTTTTAATAAAGATTCAAATTCAGGAAAAAACCCTCATCTTTGTGTTTTATTTACATTGACATTTACATTGTAAATACTCATATTTACATTGACAGTAATTCTGAAACCCAGGCTGAAGTAAGCATTTCAGCTTCTAATTAGAGAACAGCAGAGATTTTTTGAAGCAATTGTATTAATTCAACATGAAGCCAGTTATAGGTCATGACATTAAAGGAAGAAGGGTAATAAAACTAAAGCCTTCTGAGTTTGGTTGTCTTTTTGGGATACAGGAAGTCGATCTGTGCACCAGAACCTACTAGTGATAATGACTGTTCTTTAATTTGAAATATTACTAATAATACACTTTACTGTACTACTTCTGTTAAGTATGGAAATCACAATCTATTTGAAACAACATTGTATGTTGTATGTAAATAAAACAGGGATTGCATTTAAAGACTGTAAGTACACTTACCCCATGTAAAAGCTGGTTTAATGACCCATTTGTCATGTATTCTGTTACTATCCCCAGAAATTCAGGCTCGTTGCAAATTCCCAAAATTGGCAGAATGTAACTAAACCTGGCTTTGTGTAATATCTCTGCTTCTTTTAGAAGGTGGTTTCTATCACTTAAAGAAAACAAAGAAACAAAAAACATTACCATACCAATACTAGGAAACTCAAAGCAGATGTTGAGTTCACATTTCTCTCTTTATTCTCATATTCTCTTTAAAAAATTCTGTACCTTTATGCAATACCACCACCCTTCACCATATGTTTCCTACTACACTTGTTTTGATAACAAGATACTGTAAGGCAAATTAGAATCTGCAAATGCAAATACAAGATAGCTTCCCCAGTTTTGTTGTAACACACAAACCTCTCTGTTTCCATCACACATTTCCTCCATGTTTCCAGTAAATAAGGATACAGTCAGAAGTCCAGCTTTCACCGTCCCGTGTAACCATAACGGTAATACCAACTACATTTGTCCAATTTTACTGCCCATCTTCAAACCCTGAGTTTTCACTGAGGCCCAATATTAATCTCCTACAGAATGGAGATTTGAATAGTTGCAATTCTCCATCCATTTAAATTTAGTGGACACTGATGTGCACTAAAATACTATGGGCTAAAGGAATGCACCTTCAGTTTCTGAACGAAAAGGAACAACTATGTTTTGTTTTCATGCAAATTGTTCCTTCAAATTGGGCCCCTGCTTTGAATCACCCTCTGGAAAAAAGATTCCCTGGTTCCACAGAAAGCAGGAAAAGACCAGACTCTTGATGTTTGGGTTCCTGAATTTGGCTGTGGGAATGCTCTCTGTTACATCAAACCTCCTCATTAATGTGAATTTGATGCTTATTTACAAATTCAGACCTTGCAGCATCTGGATTCGAGAAGCTCAAGTTTTATAGTTGAATATGCTTCTGTTCCTAAAAACTATGAACTATTTGGTATGCCTTGTATCTCAAATGTTGTTGAACAAAATAGGTTTGTTGGCAGTGAGGATACTTAGACTGTGAAGGATAACTGGGAAAAAAAAGATTTAGATTTTATACTGGCAGAGACTGGTACAGGTACAAGTACGTGACTAGGATATCCAATAGCAGGACTTTTACAGCACATCTCAGACTGACCCTTTGGATGTGAGCCAGCCCGATTCAGAAGCAATACAGCTGTGCCAGGGCACACAAGCCGGGGCTGTGCCCATCACGATTCGCCCCGCACGGCACACTGTTCATGTGGGTACACAGCTCCCGGGTGAGAGCTGGCTTGTGTCCATCATCCTCAGGGTACGCACTGAAGAGCTCACATCAGTCTGGACCCAACGATGTAGACCTAGCCCTCCCAAAGAAAAGGCTGTCAGAGTACATGGGGAAAAGAGGAAGCCTGGAGAACTAAAGCCTGCTGCTTTTATGACACAAAACCTTGATTTTAGATGGACGTGAAATTAATGGCAATAGTTGGTCCTTATCTATGTGATGGAAAAAGGCTCCTATTAGATGAAACTCTAGGAAATGATCCAAGTAAAAAGGCATCCTTCAGGGAAAGCAGGAGACAAAAGACACAACTCTCTCCCTTCCTCCCTGTCTCCAGAAAAGACTGGGTTTGAGAAAGTTAGGGGTTTTCCCAGACTGCATGAGGATTCAGCTGTAGCCGGGAAATGAGTTGCAACATATTGAGGTCTATTCCTGTGCCTCTAAGTCACTTCACCTTTGTCTGCTCTATATCAGAAGGGCACTGAGTAATGCCTAAATTACTACGAGCCCACAATACCTTCCCAACTGGCTTTGCTCTTTGGCTGGTCACACTCCAAGTTCTGGGATACACAGTGCAGCTTCTAGTTAGGGGAATTACCTGCACCGTGAACTCTTCCCTGTTCTTGACAGCATTTACAGGATGGCATTTTACGTCGCCTGTCATACAGCCGACAAATCACTTCTTGCAAAGACTTGAGAATAACAGATTTCTTACAGCTTTCAGTCTTCTAATACCATTTCCAAGCTTTGCATGATATATGGTAGGTGGATGAATTATTTTGATTACCTCACTTGCCCTTTTCATCATAATTTCATGGTCTAGATGTCACGCTAATCTAAATTCTTGCAAGGCTAAAAATAATATTTGTTGGTTTTCTTTCGATTGAGTGCAGAGGATAAACATTGTATCAGCAGGGATTTAAGCAGACATTTAAAGTAAAGAAAAAAAAAAACGAACAATAAACTTATCAGGGAACACAGTATTCCTGCTTAAAAACATAACTGAGATTCCATTTCATTCTGGCAAAATTTCAGAGATACACACCCAGGGAATAAGGGGTGAAAGAGTTTAAAACAACTTATTATTCTAGCATATTGGGTCACAAGACTAGAGCCTTGTAATTTTGAGTGAAGCTATTCTGCCTAAATGCCTAACACTAGGTCAAAGAAACCCGGGGCAGTAAAGACTGAAGACACCTAGATAAGACACAAGAGGCAGGATGATAGTCAGGCAGGCTTTGGACGGCCTAAGAAGAAGCAAGTTTGCATTGATATGATAAAAAATTGGCACTACAGGGAGTGAATGAGGCAGAGATGGATGAAGAATTATTACCTGCTGCCCCCTTACATGGAGCAACAGCTCCCGTAACAAACACACTGTCACTTGAGCCCCAAGAAAATGGGGAACTCAATTGCTACAAGTTGAAGGACTAATGGAAAATATCAGTTGTGCATGGGGGGGCCTACAAGCCTATTATTTTAAATTAGCTTGTCTCAGTACTGTGAGATCTGGGGGGAAAAAATATCAGTTGTACATTGCCTCAGAGAAGCTGCTTCTAGGAGCTAGAAGCAACCTCTAGTGGATACAGTAATATATTCCGTATAGACTCTCTGTCTCTCACGATAAACAACAAACCTATAGTAATCACTGTATTTCAATATCCTGCTGATTCTTCAGGAAAATGGATAGCAACCAACAGTCCCAGAAAGAGGACGAACTGTGCAAATCCCACCGAAGTGCACACTGCAGAAGGAAAAAAAAAAAAACCTTCCAAAGAGGCAACCAGGAGACCAAAACCACCCATCTTCAACAAGCGAAAGTCAGGAAGCTCCGGGGCCGGTACGTGCTTTCTCATGGCTCCAGCTGAATCACTCATTCCGGTACCTCCTTTGCCCCTGGATTGAAAGCAGGGCTGCCCACCAAAGACACCCCCCCTCGCTGATCCACCAACCACGAGGAACCCACGCCGGCACATTCGGCCGTGGCAAGCTCGACCCACGCCCGGCCAGGAACCCGGGTTCCGCCGCCCCGCGGGTCCCTTCCACCCACCGATGGGACGCACTCGCGGAGTGGCGCGGGCAACGAAGGAGCGTGGGACCCCCCCTCCTGGTTTCGGGGAAAGGCGGATTCAAGTCAGTTCTTCCCCATGGGGGGCGGCCCGGGGGGGGGGGGGGTGAGGCGGGTGATGGGGGCGGCGCGGCTGCCGGGGCAGCCGCGCCGCCCCCATCACCCGCCTCACCCCCCCCCTCCCGGGCCGCCCCGCTCCGCGATGCCCCGTCCCCGTGGTCCCCCCTCCTCACCCCCGTTACCTATCTAGCAGCGGTCCCTGCAGGCATTTGAGGGCCACCGGGACCCTCCAGTCAGCGTGGCGGGCGGCGGACACGGTACCGTAAGCCCCGCGGCTGATAAAACGCAAATCCGGCAGTTTGTTGGATGGGATGGAGGGAAGGGAGTAGCTGATGGCGCCCGCCCGGACTCCACCATCCCCGCAGCTCATCCTCGCACTCCGCCGCCGGGGACGGGTCCGGAGAGCCCTTCCTCTTGCCCTCCTTCCCCGCCTCTTCCACCCGCCCCCCCACCCCCCCCCCGGGCCCGCCTCCTCTCCAGGCCGCCGGCAGCCCGCTCCTCCTTCAACCCCACGGAGGAGC
Source organism: Larus michahellis (assembly GCF_964199755.1). Taxonomy (NCBI): domain Eukaryota; kingdom Metazoa; phylum Chordata; class Aves; order Charadriiformes; family Laridae; genus Larus; species Larus michahellis. The sequence goes on along the minus strand of NC_133897.1, from coordinate 141,603,171 downwards.
GACTTCCCTTCCCCGCGGAAAACGGCCTCCCGCGGATTCTCGGGTTCGGGGAAGACGGAGCCGCCGCGATGAGTCTTGCGGGGAGGAGAAACCCGGGAGCGAACCGGGGTTCCCCCGGGAGAGCTGTGCCGGGGCAGCAGCCTCATTCTCCTCGGGAGCGCATCCCCATTCTCCTGGGGAGCGCATCCCCGGCCCGGGGATGGAACATCCCCCGACCCCGTCCGGGGAAAGTCGTGCCGGGAGGCATCCCCCGGGCCGGGGATGGGGGAGAGGAGGGAAGCAACACCCTCCGTGCGGGAGGAGGGCGAGGGATGTGTTATTTCTGTTTTTTAGAAGGATGATGCGGGACGGCAGGGCCGAGCCCGGCCGGCGGCGCCGCCCGCCGTTCTGCGGAGCTGTGATTTGTGCAGTTCCGGGTGTGTGTTCATTGCTCAGATGAAGTGTGAGCAGAGTTAGCTCTTACATTCGCTTATCTCCTCCCTGTCTTTCCTAGGAAGATTTTTTTTTTTTTTTTTCAGGATAGCGGCGTTTCAAAAAGGGAATTTCGAAATTTCCCAAAAGCACAATTTCACCTTTGCCCCCGCTCAGTGCGAGCTGCTGGATCTGCTGATGTGTTTGTGATAGCTTTATGAGCGGGTTATGCAGGGAGAGTTTGCAAGGCCTGTTCACCCACTCAAGTTCTCATAGGCTAACAAAATGCTTTAGCTTAAAGTTAGAAGTCTGTAGCTTTCCACAGGGAGTGACAGTTCCGCAGGGTGAGATGGAGGTAAACAGAGCAAATCCCTCGCCTTGCCATCTGTGTGGATCTTGGGCATACATAACACTCAAAAAGTCTGTGGCTTTTCACCTCTCCTCTTTTCTCCCAGTAATGGATATGGACCAGAGAATGAGGGAAAGGAGCTAAATTTTCAGACTATGGTACCATGCAATATTTCACAGCATGCATTTTAAGGCATGACAATTATTTTTTTTTTAGGTCCGTCTAGGTCCTAGTACTTTTGATAGATTTGCTATGTTTTTCCAGTTTTCTTGTGTCTTGGATGATATATATCCTCCAAATGCTGCAGCATTGCTAACACACTGAGCAGCCATATGAAGCACGTGCTGACTTACTCTATTTTCAGTTTTCGTTTAGCCTTTGTCCTTCACACACACTAGGTGGTTTCCCAGAAGTGTAATTTTGATGCAACATTTGCAATATACAAGTTTTGGGTATCTGTTTATGCATAATCCTCTCTGTATTTATCATGTCGGTAGTACTATATGTCATACTATTTCAACTTTGATACATAAGAAAGGTTTTGTTTCCTAAAGAAAATAGTATGCAATGGACATCTGCCATGAGCATGTACTACAAAACCACTGAGTAAATACACACTTACAGTATTTCCCATTAAGAGATTATGAATGTCACTGTACTAAAAACTTGAAGATACTGTACAAAAAAATATTTGTGTATCTTGTTGCCATGTGTTGTGTTGATTTCATGTATATTTATAGCTTTAAGTATACTAACTTAAAAAGTAAGATTGTTGTGATTATAAAAAGTGGCAGATCGGTAACAGTGCCAAGAGTATTATGATAGTCTATTTAACTAATTGTTTTGTTATAAAGTGTAGAACTGTATGTTGTTATAATATATATGTATATTATAAAGTGTACTGTTAAAGAATCCGTCCATTTCCACTGATGTCAGGGGGGTTTGGACCACGCAAAGACAAACCTGGGTTAGTTTCTACTGGTTGGGTGGAAGCAATATTGACATTTTCATCACAGTAAAGCAATACAGGATGAGTAACAGGACGAAGTAGTTAGTTGCTGCTTTCTACAGATCTTTAGGAATTTTGCCAGGGTTTGAAGGCAAGCTTGCTAGTCAGGGTGGGAAGGGAAGAGGAACGCTGCATTTGGTCTGAGTTCTGTGGCTGTAGGGCTGTGGGGAGCCGCATGTTTTGCTGACACACCAAAGCAGAATTTCCAAAAAGATAAGTTGGTGACTTGGAGCTCTCAAGACAAAGAGGGGCTTCCGAGGGAAAAATGAGAGTAAATCACCACTGCTTCTGGAAATCCCCCCCTTTTTTTGGTAGTATATTAAAAGGCATTCTCTCAAATGACGTAAGTGGCATCACAGCTGCCTTAAAGTTTCATTGTTGAGGTTCTGTGGCACAAACTGCAGCTAAAATACAAAGTAATTTCAGTGCAAATTAAAGCTTTAAAATTCCTTTGAGATTTTGTTGAAACTGTTAACTGTTTTAAAACTCAAATATGACATGATGTCAATTGAAGTATTATATATGCTGTTCTGATTTTTAGATTAACTACAATTAACTTCAAATCAATGCTGTAATGGTGTTTGGGAAAGCCATGTAACAATACCTATTGACTTTTTGTTTCCAACTGTAAATTGGGTGATAGCCTCATATCTGAGAGACTTGTATTACACTCATTACTCATTATGTGCAATTGATTTTCTTTTTAATCACTTTTAACAATTTTTGAGAAATACCTTCAAAACTATATTTCTCAATCAGTATAAACTATAACTTGTTTCAGCAGTTCATCACATGTAAAAAGATCTAAACTTCATTGTTTTCACTGTTGCTGATTTTTACTTAAAATCCCTTTGGTATCTCTAAATGTAAGCAGGATCCCTTCTTGCAATGTCTGCAAAGTGGCCTGCAGAAAAAAATCAATGGCAGATTTAAGGACAGTCAATGACTAAATAGTGAACTTTGATTAGATTTCAGTATGCTGAAGACCAAGAAAATAAGCATGTTCTTGTAAAACTCCATCTGTCTGTTTATGCAACAGTGGCAGCTCAAACTTCACTCACAGAGGAAGTGCAGCTGCCTCATCAGTGAAGAGCATGCGATGGACTTCCCAAAGGTGTGTTTGTTAGGAGAAGAGAATCACAGAATCACAGAATGGTTCGGGTTCGAAGGGACCTTAAAGATCATCTAGTTCCAACGCCCCTGCCATGGGCAGGGACACCTCCCACTAGACCAGGTTGCTCAAAGCCTCATCCAGCCTGGCCTTGAACACCTCCAGGGATGGGGCATCCACAACTTCTCTGGGAAACCTGTTCCAGTGCCTCACCACCCTCACAGTAAAGAATTTCTTCCTAATATCCAATCTAAATCTCCCCTCTTTCAGCTTGAAGCTGTTACCCTGTGTCCTGTCATTACACTCCCTGATAAAGAGTCCCTCCCCATCCTTCCTGTAGGCCCCCTTAGGTACTGGAAGGCTGCTATAAGGTCTCCCTGGAGCCTTCTCCTCTCCAGGCTGAACAACCCCAACTCTCTCAGCCTATCCTCATAGCAGAGGGGCTCCAGCCCTCTGATCCTCTTCGTGGTCCTGGAGACAATGTGTAGCAAAGCTGCTTGTGCCAGGGCTAATTTGTGCATTCCTGCCTTTTGGTGTTAGTGGGATACAGTGCTTACCTAGAAGAAACCTTTACACCCAGCTTCTCTGGAGTCACGTTAAAGAGTTACATCTATGTGAAGTTTTAAAGCAGCGAGCAAGTAGATTTTCTGGATAAATTAACTTGATTCTTTCTATCTGATAAAGAAAGAATATGGACCAGAAAGTCAGAATCTAGGTACCAGAGCCTGAGCAGAGGACCGGGGAGGAAAAGTAGGTTTGTGCATTCTTTCTGTTCCAGAGGCTGGCTGTCAGACCACGTCAGAACAGCTTTTCGTGGTATTGCAGAGGCCTTTAAGAAAGCACAGACCCATTAAATTGTAATGTGAAAATGTGCAGTTGACAATAGAGAAGATGCGTTGTATACTAATAAAAGGAACTGGTAGAATATCTGATAATCACCTTTTAATGTGTTATTTATGCAATAAAGGGGTTTTTTTGGCCTAATGAAGTCGACTGTCTTCCTGACAGTGCTGCTGCTACATTTGATGGAAGAGGTGATGTAATCTGTAATTTATCCTTTGTCTTATTGGATCAGGTGATAAATGACCTGGTACAGCAAGGTGTGACGCTCACATTGCTTGTTATCTAATGAACATAGGAATAAAAAAGTACTCTTCATACTCAAAGAGAAGTTTCTAAGTCCTTCATTATGACTGTAGATAGGAACCTTGTTAATGTGGGCTCCCTAAGGTAGATCAGGCTTTTGATAAAACAAAAGCTTTTATTAAATACTGTTTCTAAATGGTGGAAACAGTATTTAGACCATCTAGCAGATAAACAGCTGCCTCTTGGTTTCTTCTTTGAATTTTTAACTTGTGAGAATTCCCACATTGACCTTTTCATTCTTATTAAGAAATCTTTGGTCTGACTCTTCCCTTCACATGGGAATTTTCTGAAAGTCCACATTGGTAATGAGATAAGCAAAGGTCCACAGCAAAGAGGTTTTGGGGTTTTTTTGTGTGTAATATTCCTCATGGTTTCATTAGTGTTGTAATGGACGTAATTCTCTTTCTTGAATTTAAGGAGTATTTGGCGAAACTGGTTTTGAAAGCGTGACAGCTATGTTGATGAGCTTAGTCCTCAGCTTGCGAAATCCAGGAGGGACGCTGCTGTGTGTTCTGTACATGATGATACGAACTTGTAAAATGCTTTTCACGCCTTGTATTTCTGTATAAAAGATCAGATAAAACAACAACTAAAATTGAACACATTGTCCAGAATGAGCTAGCATTTGTTTTCTGACATTCTTCCCTGTGGGCAGCAAAGCCTGGAAAGAGCTTTTAGATTTCTGCTGTAAACAGGTCTTCACACAGATGTTGAGAAACAGGTACAAAATACAGAAAGGTGTTTTTTTCCTGTGCATCTGTGGAACTCAAACACATTGTTTGCATCTGAAGGTCAGGCCTCCAATGCACAGATGTGCATGCACCCCTTTATATACATATATATGTATATAAATATGCACATATAAAAATGCACACCTCGTGCATGTCTGTGTTAATAGAAAGACTCATTTTTCTCAAGGAATTTGTTGCGTTCTTGTCCCTCCATCCAGAAGAATTTTAGTACCTTCATTTTTATGGACATTAAACACCAAATCCAATTGTGGTGTTTTTAAAATTCACCAGTTCGACTGTGTTTCCACAACCGCACTGAAAGTTGTATAGATCTGTTTGTTGTCAAGGCAAGATGTTCAGATTTAAAGACGTTATGGTTTCATGATGCTGTTTAAAAACTGATTTAATCCTGTCCGAAGAGGGGTAATTTTCTCCTTAAATAAATCAGGTTCAATTTGTCATGGTTTCAGATACTTTCCTTTCAGTGCAACTTCTCCTTCTATGCCAGTTTTTAGAAAGAATAACTTCCTGGTTTGTTCCCAGTTGTGAAAGTGCAATTTATCCTGCCTGTATGCCTCAGGTCTGGCCTTTTTGGTCATTTGTTTTATAGATATATCTGGGTTTAATGAAACATCTGGAATTACACTGAAAATCAGAGATGACGATCAAATGATCCTCTCTCATCTCAATAGCTGGAAGACTATCAAAACCGGTGGACTATATCAAACACTTAAGCTATGACTAAGTATTGGGATTGAGGATGGATCTCAGTCGGGATGCGTCACCCAGCTGTGACCTGTCTGGAAAAGAGCTGGGAAGAGATCTACCTGTGCATCATATTCTCCCACCTCAGCTGCCGCTTCTTCTTGTTCTGTGCTTCTCATACAAAGTGGTGCAATATTCAGAGAGGACGGCTACCAGTAGCTCCCACCAAAGAGTGGCACCAGGACTGTGATGGCCACCATCTGTCCTGCCTCATAAATATAGCCTTACTTTGGCTCTATCAGGGCTCTTCCTTAGTTTTTTAGACTACTTTTTTTTTTCCTTCTTCTTTTTGGTGGTATTTACAGGTGTTTTGCAAGTAGGATCACTTTCATGGCAGGATTTAAAATGACAGGCCCAGCAAAATGGAATTATTATCTTGCTCACAAAATCAGGGGAGGAGATATACCAAGCTGCCATATTTTTAGCAAGGTAGTGAAAAACCAGATGGTACGCGATTAAAATCAAATAGCAAAAGTGGTTTTGTCCTGTGAAGACTATTGAACGCTTGTTCAGATCACTAATATGATTTCCTATGAATATATAACATTTAATATCCATTATCAAGATTTATTGGATATGACTAATCCCAGAACAGGAAAATGCTAATCTTAAATACACTAATCTGTGTCACTTAGGTAAAACTATTTACATGATCATATGAAGTAATAGAAAAGCATGGCAATAGTCAGAGCATGGACTCACATACCTCTCATACAACTTTACTATATTTTTACTGATGGACTTAAACATGACAGATCCTGCTACCTATTAAATATTTTGAAACATCTGGGGAAAAGATATTATTTTTCTCCTAACTCTTGATAGTCCCTGAATTTTATTTGTATATTTAGAGTTGTATAAAGGATCCTGTTTTAGAAAATGAGCTTTCATTCAGTAATCACAATGTCTTTGTCCTTGCTTGTTTGTGGATTTTCCAAGCTTTTAAATGAAAAGAAAATGAATATTTGTTTTAGAATAGCTTTTTTAAAAGGAATATTTTGTCTGAATATTTAGTCCTATCTACAGAGCAGGAAAGAAGGAGTTGGATAATAACCTCTTCGATTGTGCTTTTTCTTACTAGTAAGAAATCATTCCCAGTCCTGATATTTTTCCAAAACAAAACATCAGGTGTTTAGATTCTGGCTGAGATCCTGTTTTGCCTGCTGCCAGCCTGGCGATATAATGATACACTTGCTCAGATCTATCGATAGTGAGGGCTACAACAGAGGAACACTGTGGAAACCAACACCATTTGCAATCACCCCTGTAGTCTCCTGCCAGCCTTAATTAAACCCTCCTTGTTAGCATGTGCCACAAGCTAGCTGGGCCGTTCCTCAACATCTGAATTCCTTTGGAAATTATTACCTATTGTTTTAGATGACTGCTTTCACAATTTTGCCTTAAGAGATCTGCATGAAGGTACTTGTATGCGGCTATTGCAACATGTCGACACTACCCAGCTGACTGAATCAAGGAGCACAGCTGGTAGGAGCTTTTCTAGCAGTTGGGAGGGAGGGAGGCAGCGCTTGGGAATACAATACTTCTGAGTCACCTGGGATTTTATTTCCATCTTGTGCTACCGCTGTGGCGGTGCCCGTGTGGTGATGACACGTCATAAGTATGATGTTACGGGACAGGGAACTGCTAGAGAGGGTACAGCAAAGGGCCACGAAGATGATTAGGGGACTAGAACATCTCTCTTATGAGGAAAGGCTGAGGGACTTGGGTCTTTTCAGTCTGGAAAAAAGAAGATGCATATCAATGTGTATAAATACTTAAAGGGTGGGTGTCAGGAGGATGGGGCCAGGCTCTTTTCAGTGGTACCCAGTGACAGAACAAGAGGTAATGGGCACAAACTTGAGCATAGGAAGTTCCACCTAAACATGAGAAGGAACTTCTTTACTCTGAGGGTGGCAGAGCCCTGGAACAGGCTGCCCAGAGAAATGGTGGAGTCTCCGTCTCTGGAGACATTCAAAACCCGCCTGGACGCGTTCCTGTGCAACCTGCTCTAGGTGTCCCTGCTCTGGCAGGAGGGTTGGACCCTTCCAACCCCTACCATTCTGTGATTCTGTGATTTTGTTAGGATAAACTCTGATGCTCTCTTGGGGATAAACTGGCACTCTCTTGAAGATAAATGTTATTTCCTTTCAGCACTAGCATTTTGACAAAGCCACCCCATGCTTGAATCATTTTGATGTTTATTTGCTGTTTTCACTGAGCTCCCTCTTTTCTCCTCTTGCCTGTGGGACATGGGAAATTTTATGATGCCAGTCCTCTTCCTAGCCGTCTGCTTTGCATGAACCCAGTAAAGCTTTCTGTGTGGAAGTAATGCAGAGGCAAAAGCTTGGTAGAGAAGGAGGAAGGGAAAAAGGGGGAGATTTTGATGGATACTGCTTGGACACAATAGTACCGTGGTACTTTTCTATACCTTCCTCAACATGTGCTGTTCTGGATTCCCTGGGGCCACATGAAGCCCAAGCGTCTTGGTGCTGAATCCATGTTAATAAATTAAACACGCGCTGGACCATTTCTTAGCAATGAGGCCAGCTAGCATGGGAAGACTGTCATCCATCCAAAACAGAATATGCATCGGAAATGCCTGTTAAGGATAGTTCCTGGCTCTAACTCCTGAAGCAGGGGGATTGTTTAGGAGGGTGGTATTTCTCATCACCCAAAAGGGATTATTCCAATAGTCTTCTGATAGGACAATCTTCTGGCAGATCGAGTGCCAGTGTCTGGGAGCATTCCCTGACACCTCTGTATTTAACTAGCACAGGTAGTATAAGACACTCAGTGGTCTACTATGTTCAGGATCAGGCTAGTTCATTTTTTAGGGGTATTTCCTCAAATGCTTCAGCTTCCCCCTCCTCCTGACACTTCTAGATTTTAACCTTTATTATGGTTTTCAGTGTACAATGGTGATGTTCTTGGTGTTTTCCACAAAATTATTTCACCTGAGAGCAAGCTGAAAAATTTACTTTCAGCAGTGCATTGGAGCAAATTTTATTTTTCTCCCCTTTTTTCTCTTTTTAAATTTAAACTGTTATGCAAGTGTGGCAAATTTGATGCAAAGCACTGCCTAGACTGTCAAAAATCTCCCAGGCCTGCAATTACAGCTCCCACAAGTACATCAGCTGCCGCAGCTCTGTCCTGTAACTTGAATAGCTACAGTTCTCTCCAAATATCTGTCAAGCTGTCAGTCATGACAGAGTCATGAAGGATAACATTCATTGCTTTACTACAAGACTGTAAGGAGAGGTCTAGGTGATCATATGAGTGTATAGAACCAGGTGGTCCGGTGGGGGCTGGAAATGTTAACCATTTACATTTCCTTTTTTGTGTTTTGTGTTGGCACTTCAATAAGGGTAAAAAGTTGTGGTGTTTATTTGACAATACCTATGTGCCTTGAAATCAAATTTAGATGCAGCCTATCTGTAAGTGAAACGAGGAGCTAAGACTTGTAGGAACTGAGCATACTTAGTACAGTAGAAGACTGAATTCTCAATAGAAGAAACAGTCCCAGTTTCCAGCTCCAGGTTTGAAACACTTCAGGCTTGAGCAAGTTCAAATCTTGCCCAAGTTCTGTGATTCTGAGTCATCTCCAATAGATACTCTTTTGTTTAATGAAATGCCATTTTTCTTGTATAAAGATTGTGTGATTATGGCAACTTTCTTTCTTTCTTTCTTTCTTTCTTTCTTTCTTTCTTTCTTTCTTTCTTTCTTTCTTTCTTTCTTTCTTTCTTTCTTTCTTTCTTTCTTTCTTTCTTTCTTTCTTTCTTTCTTTCTTTCTTTCTTTCTTTCTTTCTTTCTTCCTTTCTTCCTTTCTTCCTTTCTTCCTTCCTTTCTTCCTTTCTTTCTTCCTTCCTTCCTTTCTTCCTTCCTTCCTTTCTTTCTTTCTTTCTTTCTTTCTTTCTTTCTTTCTTTCTTTCTTTCTTTCTTTCTTTCTTTCTTTCTTTCTTTCTTTCTTTCTTTCTTTCTTTCTTTCTTTCTTTCTTTCTTTCTTTCTTTCTTTCTTTCTTTCTTTCTTCCTTTCTTCCTTTCTTCCTTCCTTTCTTCCTTTCTTTCTTCCTTCCTTCCTTTCTTCCTTCCTTCCTTTCTTTCTTTCTTTCTTTCTTTCTTTCTTTCTTTCTTTCTTTCTTTCTTTCTTTCTTTCTTTCTTTCTTTCTTTCTTTCTTTCTTTCTTTCTTTCTTTCTTTCTTTCTTTCTTTCTTTCTTTCTTTCTTTCTTCCTTCCTTCCTTCCTTCCTTCCTTCCTTCCTTCCTTCCTTCCTTCCTTCCTTCCTTCCTTCCTTCCTTCCTTCCTTCCTTCCTTCCTTCCTTCCTTCCTTCCTTCCTTCCTTCCTTCCTTCCTTTCTTTCTTCCTTCCTTCCTTCCTTCCTTCCTTAGTGAGAAACAAAGCCTCCCTGGTGTTTGTTGACTACAACGTTCAAGCCCATTCACTGATAATCCAATCCTTAGTCATTTTGTTCATAAGTGCAATTAATTCTTGTTCATTTAGGAGCAGGTAATTCCTGATGAGTATTCTACTGAAGGTCTATGGCTTTTAGCAACAGTATTTATGTCTTGGGGAATTTATAATAAGCCGAAATGAATCAACCCTGTTAATCATCTCCTTGGTTTTTGGGCATAAACACATGGCCCTCTCTTCCTGTTTGTCTGTGCAATTAGCATGTGTCATCTGGGAATAACGTAAGCCATATTTTCAGCACAAATGTAACAGTTAGGGAGAGGGTAAATTCCAGAAAAAGATCTTAAAAAAAATAACCCCAAAATGAAGGTGAAATATTTTCATGAATAATATATATGTAAAACTGATATTAAATGAGGACCCCATTTACCAGCCCACATACACAGGGTACCAAACACCACTTCTACACGTTCAAATTGTCTGAATGACTATAGGTATTAGCATGACCATTTCTCAAGTGTCTAGGCTGGAATACATGGACCTCTTTTGCGGGGGTCTTCCATCAGCTTCTTGACACTTGACCAATATATAAAAAGCCTGTAAAGATTTAACAGGCCTAGAGTTACCACAGCTCACCGTCATACAGGGGAAAACAGACTGGCTGAGGTGGTAGTTGGGATGGGACAGAAAGACATTTTTTGGACTTGGGAATACGTTTGAAGTGATCTGAGGAATGAAGGTGTTTCCCTGGAGTCCAGTTCAGAAAACTGGACTCATCAACATGATATACTCTTTATTGGCAGCGGCGAAAATGTGGTGTTATCATCATGGTTAACGTGTACGAAAAGAAGACACCCCAACAACTAGCTCCTAAAAGTTAACACTCTCACAGTTTTAGTGACCTTTAGGCATCCCAAAGATATCTGCTGAATCCACTGAATTCAGAAGTGTGTGAGATGATAAGTGAAAAATTTTTCGTTGTACTCAAACAGACATCAGTGTGAACAGGCTCAGACCTTCCATAGTGTAGCACAATGGCACCAGATGCCGTATTTCCGCATTTTAAAATATAGTTTAACAGAAACGCTAAATAAATTTTTCATTAACATGAAGATTTAGCACACTACAGCTGCATACACGATGGTCTGGCTGGTTTTTATGGCTGTTGAAGGGAAATCATGGAAGAAATTTTCTGAAGTTTACACTGATTGTTCTGCATTTTACCTCTGTGGGTAACAAGAACCAGTGTCTTTGTTAGAATGCCCTAATATACTTTTATATCAGAAAGAATAGTCCCTCCTTGTTAATAAAAGACTTGTGCACCTTATTCCTTTTCCAAAGTAAAGACCTTGGACTGAAAAAGAGAAAACCCCACAAAAAAACTTAGAATTATTCTTAAAACTGTTTGAATTTTCAGGTAATGATCATCTGGTAGAACTGTGTACTGGTTTTCTACTGTTTTTCTTTCAAGTATGTTTATTCTGTGTTTCACGTGCCACCTTGTGGTCTTCAATGAAAAAGAGAAATTTTATCAGATTTGTTAAACTGATTTGTTAACATAACTGATATGTTAAACATATCTCAGCAAATTTATTAAAACTAAACTTTCAAAAGTTTTATAAAGAATAAGTTTTAAGAGCATCAAATACAAATTAGTTTAGAACATGACCTTCAAACTGGCAGCATTTTTGTTGTAATTGTGTTGTACATATAGTCAAAATAAAGATGAAGTACCAGAGGAAATATGCAGGATGCAAATTGTTTTCATCCCAAGATAGAAGCATCAATAAAAATATTGTAGATGCTGGCCAAGAAAACAACTACGATTCAGTTAGTGGTGCTGGCATTCCAGGAACTGTTCTTATAAGAAGTTATTTCTGGCAGATCTATCAAGATGGTATGATTTTAGAAGATTTTCACTACCTGAGAAATAGTTATCTTTTCAAATCAGAAAATATTGTGGTTTTAAAACAATTAAGAATTTTGTTTTGCTGTTGCACATTTCCTGAGTGACAAAATGGGAAGTTAATCCCATTTAAGTTTTCCTTCAGTGAGAACTTCTGAGACAAGTTGAGACTGGAAATTTGAATCTAACCCGCTTCTGTAAGTCTGGAAGGGTTCAAGGTTCTTATAGGAAAATACTCATTAAATTTTATTAATTATTATTTCTTTAGGACTCAAGGGTTTAAACTTTGGTTAGAAATATTTGTACTTAAAGTAATACAAACAAAATAAAAGATAGATTCCATTTTCTTAAATAGTGTCAAAACTGACTGAAGATAATCAAAGAGTACAAGGAATAGGTGGGAAAGAGGGAGAAAATAACAAGGACAGGTAAAATTACTTGGTTTTATACATCTGATAGTTAAAAAATCTTTCCGAGTCCTGATTATTCATTTATTATGCAATTATTAGCCGTCTAATCTTTTTAAATATGACCATCAACTCAAACAGACTTGCAGGAAGAGGACAGTAGCCTCAGGTTGACTTATGGAAGGTGTTAAACTCACTGAAGGCTTCTGTGCTTAGGGATGAGTGTCATCATTGTTCTTCTGTAAGTCACTGTTTTATGTGTCTTCCTGACCACTAAAAAAAAATTATCAGCGTCTTCAGGTATCCAAGTGTCCCATACTTCTTTGAAAGACATGGTCATTCTACATTTTTGGAGCACTACTTGAGATTTTATTTTTATTCTGTTGTTGTGTAGATGCTTGCTTCTAAGCTTTTGGATACTTCAGAAGCAGCCCTGTTTTGGCGTCACACAAAGCACAAATAGTCCATATGATGTATTGCTTTACTGATGGAAATGGCCAGGGCACCTAGAGAGGCACTTATAGAAAAATAAATAAATTGGGCTGTACTTCTGCTGGGTCCTTTAAGAAGTACCTTGGAGTAATGTTATTACAGGGAATAGATGACTTTGTGGTCTTGCTCTGTGAAAAGGAGTGCTGGGTTGACCTTGACTGGCTGCCAGATGTCCCCCCAACCACTCTATCACTCCCATCCTCATCAGGACAGGGAAGGAGGACATAAGATGAAAAAGAACTCATGGGTTTACATAAAGGCCGTTTAGTGAAGAAAAAGCAAAAGCCGCTCGTGGAAGTAAAGGAAAACAAAAGATTTATTCTCTATTTCCCATCAGCAAGCGATGTCCAGCCACTGCACGAGAAGTAGGGCCTCAGTATGTCTAGTGGTTGCTCCAGAAGACAAACACCTTAATGATGAGTGCCCCCTCCTCTCCTTTCTCTTAGCTTTTATTGCTGAGCGCAACGTCACTTGGTATGGAATATCTCTTGGGTCAGCTTGAGTCAGCTATCCTGGCTATGTCCCCTCCCTACCCCTTGCCCACCTTCAGCTTACTGGCCTTTGGGGGTGGGGCAGTTTGGAGAGGCAGCCTTGATGCTGTGGGAGCACTGCTCAGGAGCAGCCAAAACACTGGTGTGTCATCAACACCTTTCTAGCTACAAATACAAAGCACAGTGCTATGAGGGCTGCTATGGAGAAAGATAACTCATAGAATGGTTTGGGTTGGAAGGGACCTTAAAGATCATCTAGTTCCAACACCCCTGCCATGGGCAGGGACACGTCCCACTAGACCAGGTTGCTCAAAGCCCCATCCAGCCTGGCCTTGAACACCTCCAGGGATGGGGCATCCACAGCTTCCCTGGGCAACCTGTTTCAGTGTCTCACCACCCTCACAGTAAGGAATTTCTTCCTCATATCTAATCTAAATCTTCCCTCTTTCAGTTTAAAACCATTACCCCTTGTCCTATCACTCATTACATGCTCGTGTAAAAAGTCCCTCCCCATCTTTCCTGTAGTCCCCCTTTAGGTACTGGAAAGCTGCTATAAGGTCTCCTCGGAGCCTTCTCTTCTCCAGGCTGAACAACCCCAACTCTCTCAGCCTGTCCTCATAGCATAGGCACTCCAGCCCTCTGAAAATCTTCATGGCCCTCCTCTGGACCTGCTCTAACAGGACCATATCCTTCTTGTGCTGAGGACTCCAAAGCTGGACACAGTACTCCAGGTGGGTTCTCACCAGAGCAGAGTAGAGGGGCAGGATCACCTCCCTCGACCTGCTGGCCACGCTTCTTTTGATGCAACCCAGGATACAGTTGGCTTTCTGGGCTGCAAGTGAGCATTGCCTGCTCATGTTGAGCTTCTCATCCACCAACACCCCCACATCCTTCTCCTCAGGGGTGCTCTCAGTCCATTCTCTGCTCAGCCTGTATTTGTGTTTGGGATTGCTACAACCCAGGTGCAGGACCTTGGACTTGGCCTGGTTGAACTTCATGAGGTTTGCACGGCCCCACTTCTCAAGCCTGTCCAGATTCCTCTGGATGGCATCCCTTCCCTCCAGTGTGTCAACCGTACCACACAGCTTGGTGTCATCAGCAAACTTGCTGAGGGTGCACTCAATCCCACCATCCGTGACGCCAACAACATGTCCCAGTACCAACCCCTGAGGAACGCCACTCATCACTGGTTTCCACTTGGGCATCAAGCCTTTGACTGCAACACTGTGAGTGTGGCCATCCAGCCATTTCCTTATCCACTGAGTGGTCCATCCATCAAATCTGTGTCTGCACAGAGCTGTTCGTCTCAGCGAGTGACCCTTATGCTGCCAGTCCAGGTCCACCTGAGCTGCTTCAATTTTGACAGCCTTGCCTACCATTGTTTTGATATTCTTCATTGGCTCTGCTTTTGAGCATGCGAACGTCTACGTGACATCCACCAAGAGATAACCAGTGCAGCCAGCAAAACTTGGTGACCCAGAAGAAAGATTGCTACTCAGTAACTACTGTAACTATAGCATGCTTAATACAAAACTGCCATTGTCTTGGGTTGGATTTACGTGGCAAGGTTTTGTTAGTAGGGCAGCTGCAGTGGTCACTTCTGTGAGAAAATGCCAGAAGCTTCCCCGATGTCTGATAGAGCCAGCTGGCTCCAAGGTGGATCCATCGTTGGCCAAGGCTGAGCCCATCAGTGACAATGGTAACACCTCTGTGACAACATAAATAAGAATGGGTAAAAAATGCTGTGCAACAGGCAGCTGGAGGAGAGGAGTGAGAATATGAGAGAAACAACTCTGCAGACACCAAGGTCAGTGAAGAAGGAGCGGGGGGAGGTGCTTCAGGTACCGGAGTAGAGATTCCCTTGCAGTCCATGGTGAAGACCATGGTGAGGCAGGCTGTCCTCCTGCAGCCCATGGAAGTTAATGGTGGCACAGATACCCACCTGCAGCCCTTGGAGGACACCATGCTGGTACAAGTGCATGCGACGATATAAAAAGAAATTCCTTTTCTGCATTGTTTTTCAAATTCCTCTAAAGTCTCACACCATGTGTAGAAGCAGTTACACATCATACAAACAGAATATCACTCCCTCCTTGAAATCTGAAGAGCATAGAATCATAGGATCATAGGATGTGTTGTGTTGGAAGGGACGTCTAAAGGTCACCTAGTCCAACCCCCCTGCAGTTAGCAGGGACATCTTCAACTAGACCAGATTGCTCAGAGCCTCATCAAGCCTGGCCTTGAATGTCTCCAGGGATGGGGCCTCCACCACTTCTCTGGGCAACCTGTTCCAGTGTTTCACCACCCTCTTACCCTGAAGTTGTAAAGAACTTCACAAAGTCTTTGCGTTGGACTCTTAGCTTGTTCCCTCAGCATACCTCCAGATACTGAGGAAAGCCTTCTGTTAAAGGCATGGCCTGCAGATGCAGGGCACAATATGGAAGTATGTTTGAGTGAAGAGTGCATTATTACCTGAGACATGCTACACATGTGCACCCAAACCTATGAAAAGCTCCCGTGATTTCTGACAGGTTTCACTGCCATATGTCTGGCCTCACAGCTAAGGCTACAGCCTTAACATGTAAGCAGCAAGGGCAATAAGGAGGAAATAGCACTTTTAAATGAAACTAACTATTAAAAAAAAGTAATAGAGAACTGAAAAAAATGGGGAATTTTAGTAGAAGTTCTGACACACTGTGGCCATGGGCATTGGGAAGTGGGTGAAGAAAGAAACAACAGAGTAGGAATCCCCAGGGAAGTTGTGGATGCCCCATTCCTGGAAGCGTTCAAGACCAGTCTGGATGAGGCTTTGAGCAGCCTGGACTAGTGGGAGGTGTTCCTGCCCATGGCAGGGACTTTGGAACTAGATGATCTTTAAGGTCCCTTCCAAACCGAGCCATTCTATGATTCTATGACTCTATAATATGGATTCAATAAGCACCAAAAAACCCCACGTGAGCATTCATTGGATCCGTGACTACTGAGTGATCTTGGCCCTCCTGCTGTCCAGTGAAACCCTCTCAGCCATGGAAAAAGCCAAGTATATGGCTCCAGCCAGCTGAAAGCTTATGTGCACGATTAATTTTAATTATGCAGCTAGTCTCGGTGACTTCATCTGCTGCATGGAGGTGGGCATCTCAGGCATGAGAGCACTTGCTGGTGTGCTGGTTCCCTAATTATGCAAGCAAAGGGACCAGCTGGAGGGTGTGCTCTGGCACCCACCCAGCCTGCACACACAAATTGTTTTGCACAGGTACAAAGTATTCAAGGAGCAGGGGCACATGGGCATGAGTGGGTCTCCCATCAGCATAGAGGCTGAGTGGGGCCAGAGCAAGCACCAGGACCAAGCGGTGGGGAAGCGCTTCTGGAGACAGAAATTAACCACAGAATCTGGTGCTGGTCACACACCTGGTGTTATGCACGTGTGTGAATGCTTGTATGGTTCAGGCCATGGTTCGTGGCTTTTTGATGCCAACCTTTTAAGGGTGCAGCCTATCCCGTGACAGATGCTCTGCCTTCGTATTCTGCCTGTGCTTTTGTCAGTACATTACGGGCTCTGCTACGTTGTATGCAAGATTGTGTTTAAAATGCTTGACTTTGAATTTAAACTGCACGTTGACAATTGGTAATGAATTCACCTTCATAATTGCTGTTCAAGCAGTGCAAATTGACTTAGCGCTGTATACTTTTTGAAGTCTACACATTTGTATTACCATTATGGCAGGGGTTTTAGGGCAATACACAGCAGCAATTAACAACGATGACCACTCGATGTCACTATTGTCATTCAAATTCATACTTGAAAAAGCCTTGCTAGCTGTGTTTTGATATTAGTGAGAATGAGTATGTGACATTTCAGATGAGCAACATGACACATCTTTTCAAACAGCTGTATAAATAATCAGCTTTATTAAAACACTCTCGGGGATAGATCTTTCTTCTGTGTGTTCCTCAAGAACTTGCAGAATATAAATATCATCAAATGTTGTGATCTGCATTTCTTATTTTTCATAGAATCCCTTTAAAATATAGACTAGCTGATTTAAGGTGCCATCTGTATTACAAATCTAAGAGTAGATGTTTTTACATATCAGTGTATTTTTAGTGATTATCCCTCATACCCGAGTACATTTCAAGAGATCTTTCAGTATTTTACTTTTCATAGACCTGTTTATTTGATGCAGTTGTAAGGTTTTTTGTACATCTTACAACAAGAGAGGATGACACGACTGTTTGGTACAGCAGCTGGAGAAAGTTATTATTAGCTTAGGTAATTATTTGCCAAAAATTGCAATTAATAATTGTATTTGTGCTTCAATGATATGAAAAGTATTTTAAAATAATTGCTCAGATATTATTTCTTTTCTGGTGTGTTATCTGATTTATATTGGTATATGAAATGAAAAATCAAAGTAAATGTTGATGGATGCAGCATTTGCATTATTTGGGTCATATTCTATACTAATTAACTTCAGGCCAGCACAGAGAGCTTAAGGGGGCAGGAAAGAGATTAAAGAGAAGTCTCCTTCAGTGTACTCATGTAGGTGAAACCCTGCAAAACTAGGGAGCAAGTTCCTGAAAGACAGTGCCATCTAGGTATGATTGTCTAAAGCCCCAAAGAAGCATGGGCTACAAAAGGTGAAGAAATTTCAGACGTATACACATTCCTCTGAGTCAGGTATTTCTTTTATGGCCTCTTCAGAAAATGCATGAAGCCTTGAACACTAGTTGCTTGTCAGTGCAGTTTGTTCTCTTTCAGCATAGCTTGAGCTCCTGGGAACCTTTTTTAGCAGTGGAAAAAATGGCTCTATCCTTCTCTTCCCCTTAGTGCCAAAGCTTGTATGACAAAGCTTGTGAGGCCTCTGCCAAAGACGACATACCCTGAAGACTGCAATTTTTTCCCCTGCATTTTCTGTCTTACTTGAATGCTGGCAGAACAGCTTGGAAGCCACAGAAGCTTGCAAAACAAGAACAGCCACTGAGAGAAAGGTGCTAAGTGCTGTGGTGGTTTGATGAAAGATGAAAATTTGTCTCTCTTGAAGAACAAGTCTTCCTGATGAGGCACATGGTAAAAATCTGTGCTCTGCCTCTCTAGATGCCTGGAAAAGACGAATGTTTTAAGTTCAGAAGTCAAATGAGGACCCTTTGAAATTCAGGCAGAGCCGAGCCTTGCAGCAGAATACAAGCGTTAGTGGCTGTGTTCTGCATCTCTGCCTCCATTATTCTTGTACCTCCTCCTCCAATAGACCTTGCACAGCCACCGTAGTTGTCTTACAGTAATCTTCACATAAGCAGGTAGACAGCTAGTGGGACCTTTTCTGCTCCAACCCATTCACCCAGGATGAACAAAGCAGGCTGAAGGTCTTGTCCATGGGATATCACATGGGTGGACTGTGATCAGGCAGTACTGAAAAGCTGAATTATTGTGGCTTTTCTAGTATAAAACTAATTTAGAATAGGGTTTGCAGATATCTTCAGGAGACATCTGCCTCTGCCTTTGAGGGCTCATCATACATCATGTAGGTGACAGATTCAGTCCTGGAGCAGCGATTTCCTGCAATTTGTTTCCAACAGATGAGCCACTCCTTTTTCATCCCTCGCTCCCCGCTCTCTGGCTGGTGAGTCACAGCTCAGCCCTGATGTCTCGTACGGAAAGATCTTGCTTGTATTTGGAAAGCTGGGCTTCTCTTCCCTAATCGTATCCCTTATACAGAGGTTTCATTAATCACCGCTCTTCTGTGAAATGAAAGTCACCATGAACCACCAAGACCTGGTAATTCGTATGAATATGCATTTGTCTCAGGATACTTTGCAACAACTCTGCTGTTAATGCGCTTTGCCACCAGAAAAGTGCTGAGTAAGCTTATGCTGCAACAGTGTCATGGTGTTACACACTATTCCACATCTGCCAGGCAGAAGAACATAACTAAGCTACTGACACAATGCTCAGGCAAGCAACTTTTTACAAGTGAAGCACTCAGGATGATTTATTATGGAGCTATATGCCTGCTTTTGAAACTCTATCTTTGCATATAAAAATCACATTTAAATTATGCCATGCTGCTGTGGGTGAACATCAGAATACTCCTTTGGAGGCCAATTTTTACATGAGATCTCAATTTTTTTCTTTATCCTGCACGTCAATAAAGCAGCAGAATTCCCTGAATATTACGAGTAAGCGCTGTTGTGAGTTAAATGCTGAATCTACCATTTTGGAAACCATAAGTCTGGCCTGATTTTAAAGACATTGTTAATAGGAATAGATGAAAGTTTACTGTTGTTGATAAAAAAACGACAATGTGGGGGCACTGCCCATACTACCTCATTTTATGTGACATCAGATTTTCCAAGGGGACAGAAAGGTCATGTAAATCAGTTAGATTCCCCTTCACTGCAAAGGAAATGTCTCTATTCATAACAGAGACTTTCTTTCAGTGATTTTATAGCATCAAAACTGTTAATGCACTGACAGTAGGCCTTCAAAAGTGCTACTTTCTGAAATGGTTCTTATGGGAATCACATATATGCTAATCACATAATGATTTGAGGAGTATTTTTAGGAACTGCTATCACGTGAGCAGTTATTGCCATGACAGCATGTTCTCAAATATTTTAAAATTTTGCAGATTATAAAAATATTAATGATTTCTTATTATCTCTTCAGCACCCAAACTGTCTCAGGAAGGTCAATCAAAGCTGTACAGAGGCTAAGCTGGTAAATAACACATACCTAGAATTCGGAGACATAAATTTCTCAGTTCAGATTCTGTGACCCTCAAGCAATCAATCAGCTTAATTTTTCTGTTTGCATGCAAAAAGACTTTAAAATAAGATGGATATGCATATAGAAAATAATATTTTGTCAAACCGTATCACGTAACACAAAATACCTGTAGGCAGAAAACCGTCATATCATAAAATTAAAGAACCGAAAGACTGGGAAAGACTTTTTCCTATTCTTTGCAGTGATATGAAGGAAGGTATTAGTGAAAGGGAGATAATGGCACTTCTCTTATTTCCAGTTTCAGTGCTGCCTGCAGCAGTGGAGGAAAAGGCTGACGTGTTGGTACAGCCCTGCCCGGATGCAGTTACGGGGCTGGGATGCCTTCAGTGCAGCCGGGAGTCCGGTACACCACGCTCCCCTTTCTGGCACAGCCAGGCTGCAAGCCTGGGAACACACTCATCGTGCGTGTGCATTAGCAAAGCAGCTGAGCAAGCAGTCGATATCCCTGTGACGAACCTGTCAGAAGAAGAGGAAGATCAGGGCACGTTTGTAGCCTGGCAGGATCCAGCTGCTGCAGCAAGTGGCAGGGCTGGGAGCTGCTTACCTTGCACCGGGCAAGAGTCCGCCCATCAGCCGTCCCCACTGCAGGGACACTGCCAATTCGGCAGCATTTCACTGCGGGGATCTCACGCCAGAGTGAGTTTCTGCCAGTCAGCAAAGCTGCATAACCTAAAGTGACACTTTTGACGGAGTGCCATCCATCCCCTGTAAGGGAGGAGGGTGGCAAGGAGGTTATGTGACAGCCGTGAGCTCCATTATAAAGCGTCATGGTTTAAACTTTGTAGGTAATGGGGTTTACAAATACAGATTCATAGGTAGATTCACTCCTTTGCAAGCAATTTACACTGCACAGATGTTGCTGCATTTTATTGACACTGAGGCTAAGTATATCCTGCTGGAAAAATTATGTCTGATTGATAGGTATATCTACCTTACATGTAACCTCTGTTATTAAAGTAAAACTTAGTAATTGTAGCTTGAAGTTATTAGTCTGTCGTGGTCATAAAGTTTTCATGAAGGAAAAAATAATTCAGGCAGACAAACATACAGACACACACCTACATATGTATGCTTTCTCACAAGGTAACACAACGTCTACATGCAGGCTAAAAATTCTCACGGATAACTTTTTAATCAAGAATATACGCTTCCATAAAAGATTTCAAAGAGAGCTTTTTCTGGGTTCTCCTCATCACTGAACAACGCTAAGGAGGGCCACAGATACAGGCATCTCCTAGCCTGCAAGAGAACCTGATAATACTGACCGTGCCCCACCAGAAGGGCCCGTGGCAGGATCCTGTGCTAACTGGGATTATAATATTATTTATACTATTCTTTTGAGAAAACCTGGGCTATTGAAATGGAAACTACTTCATGCTACCAGTTCTGATTTTGGCTTTTGTTGCTTCTCGGAAAACATTGCCTTCCAGGTCAGTTTTAAATACTAAAAACTTCTGTGCCTAAAATAAGTTGCGGCAATACATAGTCTCTCAATGTTTTTGTGAAATACTTTGACCTCTTTATCACAAACATCTTTTTTTTGGGCTTTATTGTTTGTTTTGCACAATAACTCCCATCCCCATGTTTTAACAGTCCTGTGGATCTTCTCCTTAACTCTTTAAGTATTAAAATTTATTACAAAGTTTTAGTACTGTGCAGTAAATTCTTCTGATTTACATTTGGTCAACTGAGCTGTGTATGCTACATTTCAGCCATATTTTTTGATAGTTGCTCTGAACCATAGATACCTAGGAGACTCACTAACATATGCTTTCATAATTTGTATTTGTACTTTGGTTTAAGTCCAGCAGTTTGTTCTTAATTATTTAGTAAACTTGTTTTTCTCATTTATAGCTATAGTATCTAGCTTCAGTTCAAATGGCTTGTATCCGAACCCCTTTTTCCAGCTGAAGGTGCTTTTTAGTCAGATATATGACAAGATCACTAAAACTTCAAAAATATAATGAACTCTTACTTTCTCAATCTGTCCCAGAGAAAATGTAGCTTTCTTTATAGCACTGTATTTAAACAAAGCATAAACCCTAAGGCACACTCTGAAGGAGGGAAAGGATCACTTATTAATATGGTACTCTTTTTCTTATCGAGGTGTTCAGATGTCCCAAAATAAAATGTGATCATATTGTTCTATGCACATACAAATATAGGAAAAGAGGATTTCTGCTCTGAAAAGCACAACTCCTGTAGTAATTAATTTACAAATCCATATAGTCTCTGTGTGCTTTTCCCACGTATATTTTCCATAGTTGATTCTAGTGGAAAATGCAACATAAACTATAAATCGTTCTGATTAAAAAAAAAAAAAGAAGAAAAAAAAAGAAATGTGTCTTAGCCATAACTTCAGTTTAGGTATACATATATGAATTCAGTAATAAAGCTAAAAAATGCAAGGGATTAATGTAAGGTATTATCAAAAAAGTAAGAAATAAAAGCAAAGAAAGTTAAACTAATAGAGGTTGGGCTCACTGGGGCCTTTTCCTTTGCTATTACATATTTTTCCACAATACATCACAGTGGAGAGAATGCAGTATGTAATCAGAGCAGAGGTGTAAGGAATGAAGGCCATGCTACGCTTTCTCTGAAAATAATATAATTTCTGCCTGACTGGTAGGCATGCTGTGAAGCTTAATTAAAGTTTATGAAGCACATCAAGATCTTTGCATAAAAGCCATAGTACTATGAACTTGGAAATTTGTGATTTCCAGCACTAAAAAGTGGAAGACTAAACTACAAATGCGTTTTTCTTGACATGCTATCCTTGTTTTGATTAGCATTAATTCTGTATGTGGATCCACAAGGAAATACAAAGGGGCCTGTGATGTGTTCATTTTATTACCATTTATGTGAGAGAGAATATTTGTAGTGATATGGAAGGTATTGTTGGTCTGAAATGCCACGGTAACCTTCTCTTTGAGTTTAAAATATGTATTTACTCCATAATTTATTTCATATTCTGTTTTCTTATCCCCTTCAAAGTGTGTCATTAAATAATCAGCATCATTATTCAGCAAAAGTTTATATTAGGCTGCAGCAAGTTCTCAGATGTCATTTTTCAGCTCTTTTTAAATATTCTCTTTTTTCTTTTTTTTCCCTGGATGTATTTTGAAAGGCTTGTGCAACAGGGAAGTTGCAAGAACTACACATGACTGTGACTGAAGCCACGTTTGTTTATGTTTTTATAAACAAATCATACGAGGCAGAGTGTAAGCAGGTAGTCAGCAAGCACGCAAACTCAGGACATAACAAATGGTTTGGTGTGTTCAAGAATCAAGAAGCTGAGCATTAATTTTATATGACTCATCCCCCATGCAAACTTGTAAATCTTTAGCCTTGGAAATAATTTTATTCATTTAAGTGAGTTTTCTAAGTAATATAAATCAGAAGCCCATCTAACTACACATACATATCTCAGCTGAGACTGAGCCTTTCATCTTTATTTTCATGCTCTCTTCTTTCTTTTTCCGTTAGAATCTATAAACGAGCTTGGAGAAATTTCTGCCTTGCTTAGCAAGTGTAGTTTCTGTAAGTCATTAAGACTACACGAGGTGTAAATCAAAGTCTAAATGAACACATTTAAAATAATGGCCAAAGATCTTAAAAACCTTCCACACTCCTGAAAATGGTATCTGCATGTACTTTTATGCTAGGAAATAAATAGATTAGAATCGAATAGAGTATACCGAAGTTACGTAAAAAACAATAGAGAGAGTCAGAGTCCATCAATGAAAATTCTGATGCTTCTGGTCAAGCCTCTAAGTGAATCTTTTGATCTTTTATTTTGTACTGCGCCTTAATTTAACATCTTCCCTAGAGCTTTGCTTGTTTCAGTATTTTTGTCTTACCCTTTCAAAATTCCTTAGGGTCAATGATACCATTAGTTCTGTATTTGTTTTCATTCTCTTATTTTATTGTGTTTTCTTCCCAGTATTTGTCTTCTTGTATTATTTGCCATTTCCAGCATTTGCCTCGCTTTGCTATCTGTCGCTTGTTAGGCAGCTCGTATTTCCAGTACTTGTCATTTCCCTTTGCATTTAATTTCAATTTTTGTGACATGCCTTTTCTTCTTCCCATGACTCATAACTCATTTTCTCCCAGTGCTTCTCCAAATGGCTACAGGATAGACTCATGGGTAATGTGGAAGGTTGCAAAGTCCAGAGAGATGGCCCACTGTTCTTATTAGCATACATCTTCTTGATTTTAACTGAAAGGCAGAGGGGAATGGAATAATTTAATGTATTAGACAATGCAGCTTTCTGACTTTGACTAGCATTAAATTATTGTCATTGGACAATATGTCTTGATACATTTCTCAGTCATTTCAGAAAGACTTAGTAAGTATTTGATATCTGAATATATTCGGTACCGATTTTCAAAATACTCATATGCCATTATTCTACCTTGTAAGAAAAGGACACATTTTAAAAACTTTCTCCACGGTGCATATTGCCAAATAGTGCACAATTAAAGTATACAAGATTTTCAGTTTGCTTGAGAAAGAAAATAAGGGGGATCCTTACGTATAAATAACTTTCGAGTGTATTACTATACATTGTGTTACTTTAAAGGCACGTTTTGTGATGATTCATAAGTGTCATATATCTTATATGTTTCTTCTTATGAATTTATAGCTATATTCAACATGAACAAAACATGGAAGAAGAGAATTTACAATGAAAAATACCTTTCTGAGTATCTTATAAATATCCTTAGCTCCTACATTGTATTTTCTTAAGCATCCACAATCTATTCGAAAGGTAGAGGCAGAATAAGGACTATGTTAGCGAAGAGCAGGAAGATGTAGACATCCTCAATGCTGTCGAGGATCCAGTCTTCTGGAGGGAAGGGGCAGTAATTAGCTGTGCACCATGCAAAGAAAACAGGAGATGGGGTTTGGATGCCCAAGGGTGATCTGTGCAGAAGTTCAGTTTCTTAGCTTACCGCTATGCTAGTTCCACTGTATTTGTGTTTCATTTCAATGCCTCAGAAACGGAGATGCCTGACAGCTCTCAGCAATAGCCTGCTGCTAACTCTTCCAGCAACGCTGCTTCTGAAGACCCCTCTGTATTCTTGGATTCTCTCCAGTGCTGTCTTTTCCTTTATTTTCATCCACTCCAGAATAAAATCGAGCAACAATCTTCTCCCCATATATGAGGTGATCTGGTTTCTTTGCCTTTTAAAACACTGTTGAACTTGTGCTCTCTCCACTTGAATCATTTATTCTTACATTAAGAAACATGAGCAAGCCTGCAGTCCTTGGGAGGATACATGACTGAACTCTGGAATGACTGCTTTTTTCCTGCTCTCCTACTTAGAAGTAAAACGTCAAGCTGCTAGGCCCCATACCTAGTGTCATTTTGACATGTTTATTCCGCCTTCATATGCAGAAAATTTTCTGAGTACCAGTAGATGTCACTGCAATCAAAAGAATGTTCCTAGGGGGTTTTCACTATGAATAAAATTGCTTTCCTAACAAAATACGAAAGATAAGCCATTGTTATTTCTAGTACTACTCCCAAATTTTTATTATTTGGCAGATCAAATCTTTGAGAGAATGAAATATCCCTCAGGAAAAAATTCAGGATTTAGGTCTGGGTTATTAACTTATTCTGAAAGTCAAGTAGGTAGAAATTTCTCAGCAAAATGTGTTTTCATTGGAAAAAAGAAAATGATTCATTGAAATAGTTTGTTGAAGTATGATTGTCTAATGAAAAAGTTGTTACAAAAAAAAAACCCACCCCAATTTCTCCAATGTACAGTAGAGTCTGTTCAACATTAGGAAGGGAGATACGAGGCCAAAATACTTCAGACTCCTTCGATTAGGGGATACACTTTAAATGCAGAGGACTGGATGATCTAGGTAGTTCTCCCTTGCTTTATAGACTGTACATACTTGAACCCATCTCGTGGAACAGAAGAAAAGGAAAAAACTCAGTAGTATAAGTGAGGTGAGAGATCATCTTTCCCTTCAACTCTGACTGTGATACCTTTGGAAGGAAGAACACTTTTTGGAAAAGGATAATGTCATAGTTAAGGCTGAGGGCTATATATTTAGGTTCTCTTTGCAGTTCTGCCAATGACTTTTTATTTGATTTGTAGAACTTTTACCTCCATACTACATTTTTCTCCTCTTTAAAATGAGGATAATACCTACCTCAAGGAATCCATGAAGATGAATTTATTAACTTTTTTTAAAGGAATGTGAGATCTCAAAGGATCACGAGTGCAAAACATTACTGACTCTCCGACTCCCCTGTTACAGAAAGTTGCGTTAAGCAAGAACTCAGTGAAAAAATCTCTTCCATTTTCCCTTGTGAATTTTTGTGCAGATTTGATGTTTTGGAGTGTGTGTGTGGCTATTATACTTTGAAATGACATTAGGACATTTCAAAGTTGTTAGTAAAAAAAGTAATATCTATCTATCCTATAACATGTAATATCTCAAGAGCTGTCACAGTAGAAATCTAGATCTCTGTTAAAGGCTCTGTTCAGTCCAAACATGCCAAAGGATTTAAACTTCCGTCTTTTTTTCTGTCTACATTTCACTTAATGTGTTTGCCTTTCTGTAGGCGATTACTGAAACAGATATTTGAACCCTAGAATGGTAGATTTTAATCAAATTCCTGAGGCATGTTATTGAGTAAATCTCTGTGTTTCTCTCAGTCATTCCTGTCGGAGATACTCCACTTCACACGGATAACTGCATTATCTGTTTGGAGAGAGCATAAGGGAAGATGACTTAATAGTCCAGAGAGCAGAAAACCTGCTGGGTATGTGGGAGTGTGAGGTTCAGATCCATGGGCTGAAATGAGCAAAGCAAGTATGTCATGGTTGGATTCTTACTCCCACGTGCCTGCCTGAAACTCTTTTAAGGTCAGTGAACATCTGTCTTCCGTCTGAGTCTGACCAGATGAGCCATGTCCTTTGAAAGTAGTATGAGTGCTTCTCAGTAATACGTTTCAATTTCGACACATCAACAGTTTCTGACAAACAATTATTTCATCACAAAATTGTCTGCCAGTTTTACTTCAAACAAACCTACTCTGCAATGAAAAAACTCAATGGTGGAACATATAGGGAGTGCCTTGCTGAACAAAAAGAACATTTGTTTAACTCATTCTCTCTGTTGCCCAACATCATCAAGGTTAGAAGTTCCTGAGATGTGGATGGGAGGGTCATCATGGAATCATGTTAAACATTAAAACCGATGAATGCATCTTTTTTGTCTGACAGTGTATTTTCATGAGCAGCAACCCCTTTCCTCTGGGGACCTGCTTTTCATTTAGAGGATATGAACCACACCCATTGCAGCAGAGAAATTGCTGAGTGAAAAGGGGTATGTTCCATGGACAGAGACGTGGCTTTTGCTGGCAGTACTTTATTATGTCACATGCCTCACGATGTAATGGTGTAAAAATATGGGCACAGAGGGAAGAGAAGCATTAGACAGACCAACATGAAGCGTGGAGTAGCTGTGGGTTTCACACAGGTGAATATTTGACTCTTTGTTAAACGTAAGTAGTATTTGTACTGGCTATGAAATGAGACTGTTGCCAGACTTGGTTTAATGGAGGGAAAAGAGCGATACGAAATACACTTACTCATGGCAAAAGTGAAAAAAGATGCTACTGTAGGGAGCAGCAGATGTAATACCTGATATTGTGCTTAAGGTCAGACTTTGCTGCAGCAGCTGCCAAGGTGTTGGTGTTGGAATTGGAAGGTGTTTGAAAAGCTCTGGAACTACAGAAACCATAGCTGTCTCTGTACCATCTCCTGTCTTCTCAGCCGAGGGAACCTTTGCTCCTGCCAATACAAAATAGGTCCTGCATTGGTTCTGAATCAAAACAGCACTCTGAATGACAATTAAATTCACTTAAAAATCCAACTCAAAGCAAATGAGTGAGCAGTTTACCTGAAGGCTGTTTTATAATTGCTTGAAATCACCAGAAAGAGTTTCACAGAGTTCAGCAGGTGCTGAATCAGGCCCTTAGCAGAAAGGAAGATATGACTCTGTTTTATGGGCTTCAAAAAAACCACAGCCAAAGAAATGTAAGACCTATTGGGTTATAATGCCTTAATAATGGTATTTTACTTTGCAACTGAAAGAGGCTGGAAAGGTAGTCTCACAGATGTGAATGCCCTAAGGATACAGCTGGGTAGACACTATAGGCATAAGGTAGACACATCTATGGATCTTAGTGTTCTAGTTTGGACCAGGAGCAAGTTTGTGAATTCCCCTGCTGTCCTCAGAGTTCACACTGTGGAGTAGCATTTGAGCACGCAGACTGGATTTCTTTCTTTGTGAAACTAAACTGATTGATAGAAATGCTTCAGGAAGATGCCTGCACTACAACTGCTAATGGGTGTTGAACAAGCAGGATCAGACTAGATCTCATTTTCAGCAAAACTTTTACACTGGATGTGGATATCACATCCTCATCACCAACTCTTCTACCTCCCAGATTCTCTCCATTTGAAACACACTACCTGCTGAGGTATACATAACTTAAATAACTTAAATTCAGTAATTTGTCTCCTATCCAAGAAATGTTTGCAAAACAGACCTGACTACCTATGCATGCATCAAGGTCTGTGAGAAGTCAACCTCCGTTACACTCTACTTTTCCTTTTTGTATTTGTGTATCTGGTCTTTATTTGTGGCATGTGGAAGCAAACATTCCTTATTACCTCTTAGTTTTCTCTGTGCTTATTTATGTTGTGATAAATGTAGATCCTTTGTAATTCTGTAGAATGAGCAGAGGCAGATGCTGCTGCAAACTAGATGATGTTTTCTGTCATGTCATTTCCATGCATTGCGTGAGTACATCCTGCCACTTGCCTCATTGTCTGGTTAGTACTGCTTTTGCCGTTGTGAGATTCATTCATTAAGAACAATTTTAATGACTAACACCTACTAACTTCAGTGATTCATCATCACCACTTGTCTTCCATAAGTCTGCCTTCCAGAAAGCAGCCTTTTATTCCCTAAACTGATTCATACAACCATGAGCTGGCAAAGCAGTAAGGCCAGGGACATAGATCTGAGAAGAGTGGTACCCTGAAACTAAAAATTAAAGTAGAGGACAACTGTGGCACTTGAGAAAATAAGATTTGTGAGATGATGGTACCTGTTTAAGTAGCCTGCTGCTCAGTGCTCTGCCAAATGGAATAAGAAATTCCCATTCTTTTTATCTAAAAATTCACAATTTATTTTGATTTTTTTATTAATGCACAAAAGCAATTTGCCACATGATGGCTAATATGGCTATAAAGATGTTTCATAGAATCATAGAATAGTTTGGGTTGGAAGCGAACTTTAAAGGTCATCTAGTCCAACCTCCCCTGCAATAAGCTTGGACATCTTCAACTCAATCAGGTTCCTCAGAGCCCTGTCCCACCTGACCTTGAATATTTCCAGGTATGGTGCATCTACCACCTCTCTGGGGAACATGTTCTAGTGTTTCATGATCCTCATCATAAAATAATTCTTCCTTCTATCTAGTCTAATCTACCGTCTTTTAGTTTAGTGCAGGTCAACTCCACCACTCAGCTTGCTGTTGTCAGCAAACTTGCTGAGGGTCTGCTTGATCCCACTGTCTATGTCATTGATGAAGATATTGAACAATTCTAGTCCTGGTACGGACCCCTGAGGGTCACCACTCAGGGTCACCTATCTCCATCTGGACATTGAGCAGTTGAACACTAACCTCTGGATGCGACCATCCAACCAATTCCTCATCCACTGAACAGTCCACCCATCAACTCCATATCTCTCCAATTTAGAGAGAAGGATGCTGTTGGGGACCGTGTCAAAGGCCTTACAGAAGTCCAGATAGATGATATCTGTAGCTCTTCCCTTGTCTGCTGATGCAGTCTCTCCATCATAGAAAGTCACTAGGTTGGTCAGGTGGGACTTGCCCTTGGTGAAGCCGTGCTGGCTGTCTCAAATCACCTCCCTGTCCTCCATGTGCCTTAGCATAGCTTCTAAGAGGATCTGTTCCATGATTTTCCCAGGCACAGAGGTGAGGCTGACAGGTCAGTAGTTCCCAGGGTGCTCCTTTCTACCCTTTTTAAAAATGGGTACAGTGTTACCCTTTTTCCAGTCACTGAGGACTTTTCCATGTGACATGAGGAGTCACATGGAAAAGGCAAGGGGTGATGGGTACCAGTTGTTCCTGGGGAGATTTCGATTGGACACAAGAGGAGAATTTTTCACAATGAGAACAATCAGCTGTTGGAATAATCTCTCTGGAAAAGTGGTGGATTCCCCAACATGGGACACTTTTAAGATTCAGCTGGACAGGGTGCTGGGCCATCTTGTCTAGACTGTGCTTTTGCCAAGAAAGGTTGCAGCAGGTGATCCTTGAGGTCCCTTCCAACCTGGTATTCTATGATCCTATGAACTGATATATCAGGTCAGGAACAAAGTCCTACCTATGCTCCGAGTCCTGCTTTCGCAGATGTGAGAAAGGAGGAATAGCTCCAGAAATATAAGTTTATTTCCGCCTCCAGCCTGTGTTTAATGAACTTGTTTGTTTCTGTATTCCTGAAGGGATGGGAACTCTTCTATTGGACCTCTTTTCACCAGAATACAGTGCAAAGCAGCACCTGATAGCAGGCACCTGAAAGCAGTGCTTTGGTGGACTGAATGCACAAAAAGGCCAATTACATTGATTCTGGAATTAGACATGGTTTTCTGGACCTTTTACATTCTCAGGAGATACAAAGTTGTCTTTTCTGGAGAGGATATGTAAT
Source organism: Larus michahellis (assembly GCF_964199755.1). Classification (NCBI taxonomy): domain Eukaryota; kingdom Metazoa; phylum Chordata; class Aves; order Charadriiformes; family Laridae; genus Larus; species Larus michahellis. The sequence continues at coordinate 141,572,392 of NC_133897.1, read as the reverse complement.
AAGGAAGCCGGAGTTAGAGTTGGAAACAATGTTAAAGACAAGCTCTTTAATCAGGTCTTTTAAAACTGATGTAACTATCATGAAGAAAATAGCAGAAGGAGGTGTTACCAGTTTCCCTGACGAGGCACCAAAGCTTATAAATATGCAATGAATCCATAAAAAATGAGATGTTAGCTTTGTTAACAGAAATGTTACTAGCCTTTTGCTAAGACAAAGCTAAAAGAAAAAAGAACTTCTGAAATAAAAGAAAGAATATCGTCCTTCCACCCATACCACTGTCCGATCTGAATGTGACTTTATAGGAGGTCACTTGCCTGAGATTGAGTCCAGTGGCTCTCATACTTTTTTAAAAGAGTGTTTGGATATCAGATGCCTGTGTTCTAAGCTGGGATTGCTTCAGCAAGCCTGAGTTACGTTTTGTACCTGCTGTTCTGCTCTTGGGAGCTGTGAGCAGGAACAGACGGTGACTCAACAGCCATTTCGAGATACTGTTCACAGTAACACCGCATGACATAAGAAAACAGCAATGAAATACTCCATACTCCATACACCATAATCTTCCTACACACAATTCAGCACTCTCCAGTTGTTAGCCAAACACAGCTGTCTTCAGACTTCCTCTGCCCTTCCTCTCTGCATCAGGGGAAGTTGCAATAGTTTTATGACTGAACTGCAGTCCTGAGCTCAGTCGTCAACATACCTGCTGACATGCTGAATTTGTATCCAGATTTGGCATGTCAACGACCACAAAGCTCAGACATATGGATTCAGTCAGGGTGTCCTCCTCAGCTTGGCACCAGAAAGTAAGCAACTGAGGTCTGTTGGACCTCAGTGAGCACTTCTAGAGCATTTTGGGGCAAGGTCAAAGAGAGCTTTTGAATACCCCTGAAGGTGGCTTAAACCACAGGAGAGCAGAGAGACTTTTGTACCTGTGAAGACTTGTTTCAGCTCCATCAGTCTCCATTCCCAGTGACAGGGCAATAAACTAAAATATGAGAAGAGGTAGCTAGTGTAATTCCTGCTTCCTTTAATTAATGTTCCTACATTCTGTGACTGTATCTAGCCTGTTGATTTTGGCTTGGTTCACATGGAGTCAGCTACCAGGTCTCAGGTGGGAGCTGTGACTAATGACTGAGATACAGGAAAGAATAGCTACAGCTCTCTGCACCGGGATCCTGATGAGGTGAGAAGGGTGGTGGATCAGCGTCATGGCTTACATGCTGGCTCGGTTTCCCTGGTAAGCCCACGCCCATCCTAAACTGGGGCATTTCCCATAAGGATGCTCTGACTCAGCATCTCATTCCTGTGACAAATTGGATTCGCATTCGGTCTCCTCCTGAAGCAGCTGCTGTCTCAGGAAGTAGCTTTGTCTTTCTTCCCCCAAAATCTCCTCTCCCAAGGGAACATTTGAACCTGAGGACCAAGATCTTGAGACTGGGGGCAGGCTTGATGAGGCTCTGAGCAATCCGATCTAGTTAAAGATGTCCCTGCTTAATGCAGGGGGGTTGGACTAGATGACCTTTAGAGGTCCCTTCCAACCCAACACATTCTATGATTAGTTTTCCTGGGAAAAGGTAGTCAGGTATACATTTTCCCATTAATCTCCCAGATATTGTGTTGAAGGGTTTTTTTTTTGTTGTTGTTTGTTTGTTTGTTTGTTTGTTTGTTTTACAGAAACATTGTATCTCTAACTCTTTTATTTCTTGCTTTTTATTTCTACCTGGCCATTTACGCTTATCTCCTCATAATCACATAGGAGCCTCTGGTAGAACAACTGAATACTCAGATGGCACATAAAACACTCACAACTTAATGTAGTATAGATTACATTCTCTGTGCACACTGCTATTTTATACTTACAGTTGTGTGGATACTTTCAAATATGCAACTGTGGCAACACACGTTCCTGAGAATTTTTCAGTTATATCCAGTATGTATGTGACTTTTATTAAAAAAAAAGAAAATAAAAAAAATAAAAAATCATTCACATTGAGATGTTTCCTGAAAAGGGACAGTCCACAGCAAAGACATCTAAAATCAGGTAACAATTATTTATTCTAAACATGGAAAAAGATGTCTAGAAGCTAGCTAATCAAAGCAAAAATACATACTGCTACAATTTACAGAAAATTCAGGGCAGCATGATGCAAATTCTCCCAGCATTCAGTATTGATTATTATGCTGGTATGGACATAAAAACAGGAACATGGCTGGGAGAGACAGTCTAGGTCATGATCTGTAGACAGTCTGGTTCATCTAGGTCAGAACACCCATAACTGTGGGCAACTGAGGAAAAATCTCTAGTTCAAAAGACTGCAGAGACTCCACGTATCCCTAATGCCTTCGACTGCAGAGCATCTCCATCATCCTGTACTGAATTTATGGTTTGATATATAAACCACAACATACAGGCCAAGTGTCACAGGTGTGCCATAGGAAGCATGAGCGAGATCAGAGAACATCTCCAGGTTCTGTGCTAGCATAGTATATGTTAAACGAAATTCGCTCAAAGACTGACTGCTTTCCTCTCTATACAGAAAGGCAAGAGAAAAATGACCTTTTAAGGCAAACTTGGGAGAAAAACCGTCTCCTGATCAATATCTTCTTTAACCCTTAGGACCAGCCTGAAGCAATATAATGCACTATGACCTTCAAATGTATCCTGTAAACCTCCTCCCTGCAGCTACGGCAAAACTTTTCAGCTTCAAAGCTGAAAGCAAAACCTGCCTTCCCTAGAAACTAGAGCATTCACCTAGGGAAAACCTCCTTGGCCTCCAAATGTGACAAGTAAAAAGCCTTGAGAACACATTATAAATGCAATACAAGCTCATAAAGATCCAGGCATTTATGATATATCTCTGCCTACATAACACATGACATATCTGAAATTTGATTGCCTGTGCTTACAGCCTGATTCAGAAGCTTAAACATGGTCACCTAATGCCATTTGAGATGCTGTAACTTGGCTGAAAAATGTGCACAGGTCAGGCAAATATTACCCAAATCTTGTAGAAGAACTTCTCTGGACTGGTAGCTGGAGTCCAGGAGAAGTGTCCCAGGAAATGACACTAGTTGCCTCTGTTTAGGGGACTGAAGTGAGCCACCAACTTCCTAGACCCAGACATTTTCTTACTTTGTTATACAGCTCTTCCTATACATCTACTGAAGTTCATCTTAAAACAAATTTAGTTTCACTTAGCGATAGGACGAGGGGCAATGGTTTTAAACTAGAGCAGGGCAGGTTTAGATTAGACATTAGGAAGAAGTTCTTTACAATGAGGGTGGTGAGACACTGGAACAGGTTGCCCAGAGAGGTGGTGGAGGCCCCATCCCTGGAGACATTCAAGGCCAGGCTTGATGAGGCTCTGAGCAACCTGATCTAGTTGAAGATGTCCCTGCTTACTGCAGGGGGGTTGGACGAGATGACCCTTAAAGGTCCCTTCCAACTCAACACATTCTATGATTCTATGATTCTATGATTCACTTTCTCCCATAGCCTATATGGATACTCTTAAAATTCTACTCCTCAGATATTAGGAATTTCCAGAATAGATCTATTAATAACCAATTTAGAGTAATTTGATTTTATGTTAGTGCTTCTATTTAGCTTGAGCCATTCTTTCTTTCCTTGATATTAATCCAAAGGCATATTTCTATAGTCCTCATATCCTCTTCCATCTCTTATTTTACTTGGCTAAACAACCTAAGCTCTGCATGGTCCCATTGTAAGGCTTTCTCTTTACTTAATCCTATAGATTGTTTCTGCTCCTCTTCCAGTTCAGATTTATCTTTCTTGAGCAGCCCAATACATGATATTCCAAATGAGGCCTTACCAATGCCTTGTTGCAATGGCACTTCTGCAATCCCCCATCTCATAATGGTGTCATGCAGTGGGTCTTTTAGCATAAATGGCCACTCAATTCTGGAAACATTTTATTAATTTTAGTCACTTAAAAATGATAAATCTGAGGGACAAAACATTTAACACGCAATTTCCATAGAGATAGGAAGGTTGATGTAGGATTTTTATGCAGGCAGGAAGTTTTACATTTTACATGGGCTGTTTCTTTTGTCTTTTGTTCACTTCCCCATTTCCTCACATGCTGCCAAAGTGATTTTCCATCAGCACTTTGCCACTTCACTGTAAACAGCATTTTAGTTCTTCAAGTTCTCTGTATATCAGCAATTGAGGACACTTTTTACCACTTCTGTTAGTTAGAAAAGAAGATTTATCTTCATCATGTATGTTTTTCCCTTTTTTGCAGTCAACATAATTTGCTGGTACATGTCCCATGTAGGTCAATTGCCTAAAGGCACAGCTGTCAAGGTCTAAGGCCGTTATCAAACTACCAGTGGACTCTAGAGAGAAAGAGCTGTCACAGTATGCCATAAACCTATGTGAGTTTAAATGATGCATTCATACATGATATGTGATTTATGTTACAATGCGACAGACACAGAAATCCCTCTTTGCAAAATGTAATCAAGCTACCTCACTTAGGAAAACACAATGCTTCACCAGGGAATTTCAGGAAATAAAGTTTATCTTTATAAAACAGAGATGGACATACTTAAAGAACTGAAATTTTAAATGCAGTTAGGATGACTTGCCAGGACAGGAATATATACAAACTCTTTCCTATCAATAAATGCTTATGAAATCACAACCCATCATCTGAACTGCAAATGGCTCCTGTCTTACACTATCTACATAGACATTTAGGTCCTGGAATGTGAAATGGTTTTGCATTTCAAGTTAAATAAGCTCCTCGCAGAGTGGATATAGCAGGAATAAGTTCAAGCTAGTATAAATTGATGTCACCTATCTTTCGAAGCACACAAACATGAAGCAGGGGAAAAGAGGGAGGAATGCTAAATAGGAAATGTAGGCAAACTCCTCATTATCAGAGTTGCTGTGCTGCACCTCAGCACAATATCGCTGTCGTGCACAGAATATTGGTGAAAGCTTTTACTCTTTTCTCCTGCTTTGCTTCTATAGATATCCAGATTCCCTATTACCCCATTCAGTGCCTACACACTCTATTAATTTTGCCTTTTCTTTATTGGCAATGCTCTTATTCTGGACTCAGTTATCTTCTTTTCATTGACCAGCTCTGCAGAGTCTTCCATTATCATCTGTCCCACATTAAACCTGTGTGTGACTTTGCCTGGCTAAGAGCAGCTGAAGGGGCATTGTCTTCTGTGTTACCCTACCCCTCATTGCCACAACATAGGAATATACATGAAGACTTATTTTTTCTGCACAGGTAAAGACGAAACAAAAAGAAGTAATATTTATGCTACTTGCATTACAGGGATCAACCTCAGCTTCTCCTTTAAACAGAAAGTGTGAATGTTTCTGTGGGAGTGAAGAATCTGCTATTCAGCCCAAGAAATGAAATAGTAAAGCCAGTACTAACAAAACTGTTTTGTGATGATGACATAACACATGAGCAATGTGTCCATGAATAATTTATTTTTGGGGACCTGGTAATCGAGATGTTGACAAAATGTCTCCAGTATTTCTGTCACCTAACAGTATCCTTAGACTGCATTCAGTTATAGAATTCATCACCTACCATGGAAGTACAAGGGGTTGAAGCATATCTTCCCCATTCCCTAATCTCTGCTTCTCACATTCTTGTAGAGGTTGCTTCTCAAAAACTTTCTCTTCTGTATTTGGCTATTATAAGACTTGTCTGTGGACATGTAACGTTCACCTCCACCCCTGACCCTTGTGAATTTGGCTCCTGGCTGGAATCCTGGCAGTCCCCTACCTGTCAGCAATTTAATGGAAGGATCCTGCCGTCATCCGTTTCAAGCTCTCTGAACAGGAAAACGAGATGGGGGTTTCATATTTCAAAGAAGAATAGAGCTCAGGGATGGTTTTTAAAATTGAAATTCTGGCTGTGGGAGTCATTAAATAAAGTTCTGCTTCTCTTCTAGACTGTGAGATCAAACAGCACAGGCAATAGGAGGAATATTTGCTCACTTACGGTACATGTACAATTTTTGCAGATTGGTTGGCTTCACTCTGCAACTGACTATAAAAAGGGCATAAAAATATCATTCACAAGTCTGGTTTTGAGCTGAAAAAAATCCCATACTAAATCTTTTTTTTCCCCAAACTGTTTCGGAACTTTATCTTCATTCATATTCAGACTCTAAATTGTGTTTTTCTGGAGTCTGTTGATAGCTGATTGGAGAAACTTAATAGTTTGAAAATTACCTCAGTTATGACTAAACAAATAGTATTTGTTTTGAAGGGTCTGGTATGATAATAGTTAATTTTCACCATAATCCAGCCTTGTAACACTGAAAAACACCACAAAAAGGTATGGAAAATTTAGTAGCCTCCGAGACCGTAATCCAGAAACCTAGACTCCAGGCTCACTACAGAGGCAAAATTTTCGCTAATTTCACCAGACAGAACTTGTGAACATTGTCTTTCACTTTAGGATTGAAAGCATATTAGAAAAAATCTTCCCTACTCATGTTCAATAAAAGGGAAACAGTTTATATCCAATTTATCACATCTCAGCTTTACAAAACTCCAAACCCAAAATATGGAATCATCTAGCTTAATGCAGTAGGGAACACCTAAACTGAAATTCAAGTTGGTTTTTTTTTTTTTTTAGGATGGCTAACCAGAAGCACGTGTGCATGTGTGATCTCCAGTTAGAGTGTCTGGATAATGCTGATTTGCTGCAAGAAGAAATGTGGAGTATTTGGATAAGATTTCATTACTTGAGCAAAAGGCTGTTTGTTAATAGAGGTTAATGTGTTGCATTTAAAGAGTTCATTTCACATTTATACTATTTACATGTATTTGGTAGCCAAAGTAAGAGAGAGAAAGAGTTGTTCACCAATATAAAATACCAAAAGAATTTCTGTTACTGCCTGGGAGTTTTAAAGTAATGAATCAGGAATTTCTCAGAAGAATTGTAGAATAGATCATAGAATGCTTTGGGTTGGAAGGGACCTTAAAGATTATCTAGTTCCAACTCCCTGCCATGGCCAGAGACACCTTCCACTAGACCAGGTTATTCAAAGCCCCATCCAGCCTGTCCTTCAACACTTCCAGGGATGGGGCATCCGCAGATTCCCTGGGCAGCTTGTTTATGTCTTACCACCCGCATCGTAAAGAATTTATTCCTTATATCCAATGCAAATCTACCTTCTTTCCATTTAAAACCATTGCCCCTTGTACTGTCAATACAGGACCTAGTAAAAAGTCTTTCTCCATTTTTCTTTTAAGTCCCCTTCAAATATTGAAAGGCCACATTAAGGTCTCCCCGGAGCCTTCTTTTCTCCAGGCTAAACCTGGAGGCGAAAATACCTTCTAGAAACTTCAGAAAATTTCCCCTACTATATTTCAGTGAAGAAATGATAGAAAAACTTGTCTTGCTGCAATGCACAGAACCGTGGGATGAACTTCCTAGAAATCATAAGGACATACATGACCAAGGACAGCCAATCTGACTCACTTGAAGCTCAGATGCCTCCTCACAGCATGACTCATTCAAGGTTAGGCTATTTAGAGGGGCAATTCAAGTGAGGAGTTGAGCCTCTGCAATAGAAATGTACATGTAGAAAAACATGTATAAAGAAAATTGCAATATCATAGCCAGAGAAGTCCAGTGATTTCAAGAACTACACGTAAGAAAACCAGTATTTCTACAGTGTCAGAGTTTTCTATTAAAAATTTAGAGCTTAATAGATCCTAATCCTGATTTCTGATGTTGAGTCCTCACATTCTTTTGAGCTCAAGGTTCACTTTGCACTGGCTGAACCATTTCTGTGGCTACGGTGGGCTGAGTTGCATTTTGCCACTTCTAGGCTTTTAAAAATGGGCTTTTAAAAATGTTGAAAGACCTGCTAAGGAGTAGTTAGTAGGTCCTCTTTTTCTTTGTAGGCCTTTGTAATTAATGCACAACAAAAGCTCTCTTTCTGAGATTGTGTGTACCAGTAGCAGCTGGATAGAAGAGGAGAGCTGCTGCTGGAGCAACGCCATCTATACAGTGTGAGAAAGTAGACTTGGCAAAGGGCTCTGGCTGTACCAAGTGGGTCCCACTGGCAGATGAAACTTTAGCAAGCTGTCTGACTTATCTTGTTATGCATCTGTTCCCCTTGTAGTTTATCAAGGCACTCAGGGCATTGGTTGGTCTAACAGAAATGTGGGATTCAAGCTAAATTACACCCCATGCCAGCACTGTATATGCTGAAATAATAGGAGTTCTTCTTCTATTATGAGATTATTATGAGATTTAAATTTATGCGTTATTAGAATTTGCTTTTCAGATAATGTTGCTGTTTTAATGGGTTCACTGAGTAGTTTTCATTTACTTTTCTAGTCTTAAACGTAATTATACGGCATAAACAATAAGAACGGCATTGATAATGAAAGCTTTGCAGTACTTACTGTCCAAAAATTTTTATATTTTGAGAAGGTACTGCTTCTAACGAAATTTTTACAGTGTTTTTTTCTTTTTTTCTTTTTAATGTCCTTGCTGCATTTTAAAGCTTAATAGGTGTATTTTCTGAGTCAATAATCCTCTTTTGCACTTCTTGTGAGGTTGTGTACTAAGTAAACCTATTTGCATTAAAGATGGTGACATTTTAACAAAGATTGCTTGCAAGATTTGTTCAGTACTTCTGCCAAGCAGCAGTACGCACAGCTAGAAGACGTCTTAAAAATACCTTGTGAAATTTTTCTTTTGGTGCCATGGGCTCCTCTCCAGCTGTTTTTCCCACTCTTCTCTTGCAGAGTGAAGAAACTCTATTGGTTTGTAGCCTAGTATCACTTATTTGGAGAAGTCAAGATATCCTTGCAGGTATAGAATGATCATAGAGGAGAAGTGCACATGTCTGGCCACTGCTGCCCCTCCTGCCAGCCTAATTCTTCACAACAGTAGCTATTTCCCTCCACACCAATTATAGAGCACAGGAACACCCTCAGTCCATCTAAACATCCATCTTTGTTACGGCCCCTCAGCCCCTGGTGCTGATCCCTCCTAAATGAGTGGTTGAGTCATTCCAATGTCCCTTACCATATGGCCCAATATGCGATCCATATTCAAAGCACCAACTTGTGCACGCTGCATGGTGTTTGAAACAACCGAGGGTCAATTCACTCTTGGCTGCTTTGTATATTGTTTTGGCCATGGCCGGGATAATTTCTGGCCTCACTGTTTCCTTTCCTGGGAGTGAGAGGGATTCACCAATATGCGTGTCAGCGTGAGCTGCCAAAAGAATGTTCACTGGTGTTGAAGTGGTGCCAGGCAGCATGGAAAGGAGCCAGGGGTCAGCTGGCAACTACTGGACCTTCCACGTACCAAGTATAAAGACTTCCATGTGCAAGCCTGAAAAGAGAGCAGGAAGAGGTGAAGGAGGCATTCATCAAACCAAGAACAGGTGACAGTGCTCAGGGAAAAAGGCATCAACAAAAGGGAGCAGAGCTCACTAGACTTAATTTTTTTTGTCAGAAGGGTCAGGAAGAAGCTGCTGGCTGAAAAGGAATGAATCACCTCCAGAAGAGCCCTGATACATGGCAGGGTGTGCATGCAAAGTAGTCATAGTGCGATGGGTGTCCGAGGGTGGTTAATATGACCTCTTTCCCTAACATGACCTATTATTTATATCCTAGGGATTGTCAGGAAAATGGGTCAGTGGTTTGTGGGCATGATGAATTGTCCCCTTTGGCTGCAGATAGGGTGTATTTATGGATAGAAAGAGCTCTATTTGAAGATAAGAACTAATCATTTAAATTTATGGTTTTTGACAGGACATTGAAATCATAAATACCATGAATTTGATACTTTAAAGATCAAATAAATAGAAAAGGAAAGTTCCAAATTTTGTTAAGCACAAGGGAAGATGTTATATGTGAATTTCTTAGAGAAGGTTCATAAATGAGCATACGACAGACTTCAGTTATGGGTCTGTGGATCCTTCTTTGAACAGTGACAGGCTGCCATTCATGTATCCAAAACCAGCAGAGAGAACAGGTTAGACGTGGTGAATATTATTAGACGAGTCACCTAAGTTTAGAGGAAGTGAGTAACGCAAAGAAGCTGATGGTGGAAGATGAGCTGTCTGGTGGGCTGATGCATGCATTTTGTTAGAAGGTACTATGTCTCTCTATTGCTTGTGTGGCCAGAAGTTGTTTTTCAACTGCTGAGGAAATATCATGGCGGCTGGCATCTGGGGTGTGAATGAGCATGTTAAGATTTGAGAAGTCAGTTGCATTGAAAAGATCAAAGAGCAGCAACTGGAGGCTTGAAATCTTATTGTGTAAAAAGGACAAAAAACTGTGTGGAATTTATATTCTGAACTCTGGGGGAAATTTTAGGATAGGGCTCCGGATCTCACTGGATGAATAAAAAACACAAAGCAAATCACAGGAGTAAGTAGACACCCTACCAGGAACAGGAAAAAGTCACACTTAGCAATGCAATTATGTTTAGGAGATCAAGAAGTATGGGGATAATGTGAGACATGCCAAAAGTCAGTCCAAGCCAGACTTTGTAACGGAAATTAAACAAATAGCAAAAGGTTATTCAGCTGTATAAATAAAAAGAACATAGGAAAGCATAAGTAAGTCCACTACACAATAATGACAGAGCAGAGATTAAAGATAATCTAGCCACGTCCCCAAAAGTAAATGAACACAAAGTACAAACTGGTGCCCTTGGAGCCTAACAAGAGGAACTTAAACCGGAGCAGGGTGGGTTTAGATTAGACATTAGGAAGAAGTTCTTTACAATGAGGGTGGTGAGACACTGGAACAGGTTGCCCAGAGAGGTGGTGGAGGCCCCATCCCTGGAGACATTCAAGGCCAGGCTTGATGAGGCTCTGGGCAACCTGATCTAGTTGAAGATGTCCCTGCTTACTGCAGGGGGGTTGGACTAGATGACCTTTAAAGGTCCCTTCTAACCCAACGCATTCTATGATTCTATGATTCTATGAACGACTTCTGTTCTGGAGTTCATTAGCTGGCATCGGTAAAAGAGTCAAAAACCTGATGTTTTTGTCCATTCTAATTTGTTACCAGCACACATGTAGAGCTGAGTAATATTGATATGAAAAGCCATCATCAGGTCTACAGATAAATGGCTCAATAACAATTGTATTAAAAGAAGAGAAACCATGGAGCTGAGCATTATTGACTACATGTGTATTGTAGCTTTGATAAAATCATGCAAACTACAGCTATTTAGGCAGTGGATGAATAAATAACCACTAACAACGTACGTAATAGGTACATTCTGGACTTGGATCTCTACTTTCATCTCTGGTTGCTATTAACTGACAATGTTGTTGTTGCATAGCAGATAGAGGTGCGAGGCTAGACAAAGTGTTCTTATTTACTGAGTTTTTAATATTTTACAGGGCGCGACAGCAGTGACTGTTCCAATAGCCAGAGTCAAATAGGTCTAAAGTATTGTCTATTTCACTTAGACAGTGCTTGCTAATTCCCTCCTGCAGTTTTTCAGTGGCATAGATACTGAACTGACACAACCAAACTTGCTCTCTTGTAGTGCACTTTGTATAGCAGCAGTTTTCAATGATGAATCAAATCCCGTTCATGTAGACAGCCTGAACTGAGCATTGCTAAAACTAACACAGTGGTTCCTCTTTCCTGGAAGTAGGGAAACAGCCATATCGTTATAGTGAAGAAAAGTAAAGAAAATGCTTTTTGTACCTCTTCATGAAGATGATTTACTATCTTCAATACATAAGCTCCCACACATTGAATCAATATACAGGCCCCAATGTACTATATTGTTTTCTCACGCACAAGGGCCCGTGTCTCAAAACCTGATCTAAAAATTATTGAAATGAATTTGAAAATTTCTTCCATTTACACCAGATGATTTTTTGGTCTTACAAGAGCTTGTAACAGATCAGGCATATAAAGTGTGGGGGAGAAAAATTATAATTTCCAGTTCTAAGGTGGAGTCATTGGGATATAGAGATTAAAAAATTGCCTGAGGCTACACTAGTAGGTTTGGTCTACTGACAAGAGTTTGTGTCCAGTCCAAAATCCTATGCCCACAAGCACAACCTCTCACTCAGATAAAATGGTGGGTTTTATTCAAAATAGTTGAATCATTGGTAATACAGGCTAATCACAAATGAAGCACTAACACAAGCACTGAAATGCCACTTTAACGTGTGTAGTCTTCCATGAGCATTCAACGGTTTCAACAGTGATTTATAGGAAGGACAAAGAAAGGCTCTCGTAATTGTTTGGAAAACCATGCCTAAAGTACTTCAGATTAATATTGTGCAAAAGTACTCCCTCAGTTGCCTCCATGCAATGGAAATGAAGATGGTATATATGAGATCCCAGCAACATGAATATTATTTCAAAGCCTGGGCAGCTCTCATTTGAGGAAGTCTAACTTGAAATTGGTAAACAGAATAACTCTGATAAGTATTCAATACAGATTTATGCACCTGAGAACCTGAGAATTGAACTCAGATATTCAGAGACTGCACTGAAATATTTTATCCACAAGAAATATCTCTTTTTTTTTTTTCCAGTAATGGAAAATTCTAGTCTTGGATAGGAAATGACTTACACAATAAGATGTCTAGCTGTGTTCACAGGAAAGTTTACACATCTAACATTAACTAAGTTATTAAATTATTTATCAAGATTTAACATCTTAATTGCATTATGCATAAAATATTGAGTCCTAAGAGTTATTGGTGACCTAAGAGAAACAAACAGAAAATAGTATTAGAATGTAAGTTAATTCCAAAGATGTCCTTTTTTGTGTATTTTTAAGGCAGTTCATGTTCATGTGAATTTGTTTTTGTTTTTGTTTTTTTTTGAAGTCAGACACTTTGTTGCTCTGAATCTTGAAAGTTTCTGACAATAAAGACAAAATCAAAAGCTTTGGTAAAATATTGGTTGTTCAGTAAAGACCATTACGGTGTAGGCCGTTAGTCCTAAAATGTGATCTAACATTGCTTACAGCTATGAATAATATTATTTGGAAAAATAGCTACTGTTAACTTGAATGAAAAACTTGTTGATTTAAGACAGTCAGACATATATTTATTGATTAGTCCTATGTCATTTCTTTTGAAGATAATTTCCTTCCAGTGGCGTACAAATTAATTTATAAACATTTTTCTAGAACTAAATTGTTGGCTGGATTATATGAACCTAATGCTTTTTTTTTTTACATTTATGAGGGCCACTTTATACTGCTTCTTTATGCAGCTTGTTCCTACTTAGCTTAACTATCTCTTCCTTTTTTCACTCCTGACCTCTTGAATCTACTGCTGTTTGTAAAACCTTTTCTGTAATCATTATTTAGCAGCCATTGTTTAGTAACTGGTTTTATTGCTTTTATATAACTGTGTATATCACTGGAAAAAATGTTTAATGGAATACAATTCATTCCTATCTTAGTGCAGTGTAAACAGAGAGAAAGTTCATAAGAATGTATTTAACTTTGAAAAAATTAAAGGCTTAATAGCCTATCTGAAACCACACACAAAAATCCCCTGCCATGAGAAAATGCTCTTCTACTTATTATAGCACCCCTTGGTTCTTTGATCTGTTAACTCTTGTGTTGTTTTTATTTAAAAATCAAGATTAGGGCAGAGACAAATATTTATAAGTTGAAAACAAGGCTAAGGTTTGTTAAAAAGTGCTGTTGCTATTTCATTTGTAAAGGAACGGGACTGGTGAAACCTGCAGCAGGGTATGGTAGTGTCTGCATTTCACCTTGTGTTTTTCATGCAGAGCCAGTGAGAAAGGTAGGTTCGCCTCTGCTCTTTTTCACAGAAAACCCCACTAGCATCTGTGTTTTCAGACAGCGAGTCACCCCTGGCCACGTGAAACCACAACCTTCATCCTTTCTGTTGAATGCTGACCTGTCCACGTTGTGGCAGATGAACCACACCTACCTCATAGCTTCTATAACTTTCTGTCCGTTTTTGTCGTACTTCAGCAAATGTTGGATCTGTGCTGCTGTGTTGTACTTTCTAGTCCAACATACGCTGAACATAATAGAACCACAACAGGGACTTAAACTGTGAGAAGTTTGCAGGGAGTGGCACCGTCAAATTTTCCATTCCTTGGCAATGAATGGGAAGAGGCTGAACACAAATAATGGTTTCCAGTATAAAGCACCTGTTAGCAGCTGCTGCTCTGCCTGGAGTCTGCAGCCTGGCAATGCTGACGAATTACCGTTTTGTGCTGCTTAGTGCCCATCAACTTGCTGCAACTAGTTGTACTTCAGGCACTGAGCGTGTTTACACTGAGAAAGAAATATTTCAGCACCTGCATGTTAGAAATACTGAGACACATTCATCTTCGTTTTGCAATACGATTGCCTTTTGTGTTAAGAAATCAGACACCTATAGCTATGTTTCAAGGAGAGGAATAAGTAGTATCTTTCAAAAGTACAACCAACTCACATACTTATCTTACTTTCATTATTTGCTGCCACTGTAGAGACAAGCATTTCTTCAATCAAGTGATCCACCTGCCAGACTACATTTAAAATTTCTCCCCTAAGTGTTTGTCTGGAGGTACATTCCTGGGTTGAGGGCATACATGGTCAGTGGTGGGGAGGTCCACGTTCTACCCCAGCCACGGTACAGTGGCATCCCTCACCCTCTTCCTTTCACCCCCTGTGCATTTGTGAATCATTTTAGCTCCTCTCAGCCACCAGCTTGAATTTTACTTGTAACTTAGGGCACAGCTCAAACCTCTCTGTAGTGTATTCTTTTGTAGTTGTTTTTTTTCTATTTTTATTCTTTAGCATTTAAATTTACTTCCTTTTCTAGGACTCTCCCTTTTTACTCATACGGCTTCTACAGCTATGCCATCTGGCTTAATGTCATTTTTCACCTGAGGCATCAAGCTTGGTTCAAGAAAACTGCTTGGAGAAATTTCAAAACTTCATCTTTGGCAACGTTCTGTGCTATAAATTTGAATTCAAGTGCTTAGATTTTTACTTTGGCTCCATAGCCTTCAAAGAAGAACTCATTCAACTTGTGAGCAGGAGTCCAATCTCAAATCTCTGCTGTGCAATGCAGTGCACAGGTTCTCAAAACATGAGGAGGCCCAGCAAGCCCTAGGACACCCCTCCCCACCTACTGATATTCCAGCCTGCACTGCCAGCGTATGTAGACCAATCTTGGACTTCAAGGGAAATAGAGCAGAGTCAACAAATCCACTTGTGGAATTTGTGTATTACAAAGCTGCATACGGGGTTGGTGTCTAGTAGCTCCTGCAGTTCAGCAAATTTCAGCCTTCCTTTCTGCTGCCTGCTCTTCTGTACCCCGTGTGATCCACCCTGAGACGTATAACTCCAGATGTTTCTGCAAGGAATTTTTCCATTCCCAAGCTCTGTTGAATGATGTCCTGGACAACACCTTTGCTTTCTGTTCTCATTTGCAACCCAGTATTTTAGGGCACTCCTTCGGTAATTTTGCTTTTCAAAATTCTTCCTTTCAGGAATCTCACAGTTCTTGAAGCTGTAATGCCAGGAACCAAGAAGAGCGCATGAGGAAACAGGTGCTTACTTGAAGATAAAGGGAAAGATATTTATCTAGAAAGTTTTTGAGAAGTGGTCTCCACAGCCTTACGTAAGCCACAACATCAAAGGATGTAGAGCTATAGAGCACTGCAAGAGGCTCTCTAATTCCTGAAGCAGCATCAGAACACATAACTGACTGCTCAGCAAACAGCCATCTACGGAGGTCTGTCTTACAGACTACGAGGTTTTCCCACAGGTAACTCATCTGCCCTAAGAAGTGACTGACAACTGTCCCTAAAAATTCCCTTAATGTAAGTTCCATAAATCCCTTGTTAAACGAGTCCAAATTCATGGTAGCATAATAGAGTTAATGATGTTATCATTACTCTAATATCATGCCCTGAATATACTTGGCAATTTAAAGTCTGAAAGCCATAACCAGGAAGCTGTATTTAAGGTAGAAACATTTTCATTCCTTTAAGTCAGGGAGTGCTTTTTTGACCAGGTTTATTAATTCTTTTCTGGACAGTATTTTCTAGGAAGACACAGTCTCCTTTTATCTGACTTCCCAGCACCAGCTCTGCTGGATCCTAAATTTTCTTTGCATCCCTGACCTCCCTGAACTTTCTGATGAGCCCACACATCAAGCCCTGGAAAGGATCATAGTTCTATGGCTAACATCTTGGTGAAACTTGTGGAGATAAGCTTGTGATACACAATTCAGCTTTTCTATATTTATACACTTTTTGGTTGATTCCTCTCCAGACAATTAGATGACCATTTTTATTTGCAGAGATGACCATTTTTATTTTTTTCCTAGTTTTCTTTGGCAATACCTGTGTCCCCATTGCAAATGGAAACACAGAAGGGAGTACCTTTGTAACTTTACTTGTCAAAAGATTTCTTAAATGTAGATGTTGGCGACATCCTGAAGAAAAAGCTAAGCCAATAAACACGTATTAAAGCACTGTGAGAGAGAAAACTGTGTAAACACATAAATGAGAATATAATATTACACCACTAATATTCAGGTACCACAAAAATATTTAATGTTGTAGCAAAGTATTTGAAATATGTCATGGGACACCTACCAAAAGATTGCTTGTCAATAAACAGGCAAAACCAAAGACAGTGGAACTTGCATGCCCATTCAAAAGGTTATAAAATTAGGTCTTCTGAATGTTCAACTGTGGAAACATATTTTATTAGTGTATTTCTCTACAGAGAATATCAAATTAATCTTAAGAGAGACATGAAAACTGTATGCATGCATGTGATGTCTTTGGACAAAATAATGACTTGAAAGTGAAGATTATGGCTATGGGTTATGTTCCTTATTCTGGAATAACTGTGCGTGCTATTCTACCATTTGTTTTCCCATTGAATTACCTGGGTTTCAATAAAATGACTTACAGAAAAACACAGTTTCCATTGAACCTGAGGAACTATCTCAGATTTTGGATTGGAATTTTTCTTAGCCTCAACCTGTAAAACTTTAAAATAGGAATAACTTTTGTTGTCTTCCTTTTTTTTTGTCAAGACAGAACACAATTTTTTCCAGTGATAAATTCTTGCAGAAATATTGGTTTTATATAATACCATACTGAAAGGTGCAAATTGTTTGGATAGTACTTGTCAAAATAGACTGTATGTTATGTAAAGATTCATATATGGCTTTTAAGTGTAGTTTTTTATTTTTTTGCTTGATAGATTATTCTAGCTCTGAAGAATATCTACATCTTCTGGTATTGTAGCGTGCGGTCAGTGAACCAGACTTTTTTGTCTCATTTTACCAAAAGACATTTCAATCAATTCCTATATGAACATTGTCTTTGTATAACTTGAGGATGGCATGAACAAAAAAAAAATGACTGGAACAAAACAAAACAAAACATGCATTACCTAATGTGAATTATATATAAGAAAAAAATGTAAAGACATTGTGAGAAAGACAGAGGAGGTGGAGGATGTTGACAACAATCCTGGAAGTCTTTAGAGGCCCCTGTATCCAACCTCGCTGGCAAAAAAATGAGAAGCACTTGGGGTGAGTCATCCAGCCTGCTCTACAGGCTTGGCTTCTGCACATACGTAGGCATGAGTGCGTGTTTGTGACACATGCAAAACGACCTACCTCACACTGTGAGTCCGGCTATGACAGCAATCACTGAATACGCTCCAAGACTGAGCATCAGTGAAGAAAAGTTATTATATCTGCTCTATATGTCAGGCTCGTAGTGACATCCTGAAATGTGTTAAACTTAATGTGAATGCCATAAATGGTAAGTCCATCAAAACCAGAATGAGTTATAAATTTTTCAGTCAAATGAAGTGTTCCATTTTTCATTTCTGTGAAGTCTGCGAAAAGAGTCTGCTGGTTTGGGAGAGGGCTTCAGTGAAACAAATGTAGTTATTAAAAATATTATGCTTTGCTTTTGGATCAAATCTTCACGAACAGACATATTTTACTTTATTAATAATTTTGTATTAGAAAAATAGATCAAGCTCTTAATAATGGTCTTAAGACAGATTCTTTTTCCAATGTGTTTCAGCTAAAACGCTAAGCCTTGTGTCTTTTTATAAGTTTTATAACTCCTAGTTAAAAATACATATGCCACTCCCTCTAACCATAAGTGAGAAAAAGGAACAGTCTAAAAAGTGCTTTACGGCTACAAATCCTCAAATAACCGACATTTAACACTAGCAAAAGGAAAGAAGAGGGCCAATTTCAGCTCACAGGACCGCAAACTGAGCCTCTGTCAGAGAGTACTGTGCACAGCGGAGCCAAGGGGAGGACTTGCAGAGACAGCGCTCACCTGTGCAGAGTGCCGCACTTCAATCACCTTGCAGATAAGATCAAATACAGTCTGAGCTGAGCTCCTGGTGCAGCCCCCTCCCCTGGGGGAGAGAGAGCCAGTTCTTACACTCGCACTTTCAGGTGAACGAACTTGAGGAATTAATAGGTTGTTACAGTCTCTAGGTAGTGGGAGTCTAACGCTGGTGGAAGGCTTGTACTTCGGCTTAGCAAGCTTGAGTGCTGAGCCATCGCAAGGAAAGAGCCAGTCTGAAACTTTTAGGCATGTGGTTCCGATCATTTCAGGAAGAGTTTTCCTTAGAGGCGTGAAAGCTTTGTTTTTATTCCATGCCGTTCCTAAATTCTTATCCACCTCACTGGAAAAGTGCATGCAAATTATGCAGACATAAACCCAAATATATTTGGCTGAAAATAATTATTCACAGCCAATTAATGGCCATTAGAGTCATTTGGTGCAAAAAACATTTTTAGGGTTCAATAACTTTTTACATCTGTCATGCTTACTGTCCTGAAATATTAAATAACTGATCTTCATTGTAATGCTACCCATAAAATGAGAACTTAACATTTTGTTTGTGTTGGGAAATTATTAAACTGTAATAAAATGATATATATGCTAAGGCTGGCCTTTTATTTATGACGACATGTACAAATCATTCCAGCTTCATCTTATGCTGCTTGATTAAAAGAAGTGGTCTACTACTACAGTAATTGATTTCATTTGTTAGAAGCAAAGAGATTAGCCATCCTTCAAATTTTCTTATCTGGAATAAGCCCTGGTTTCATTGCTACAATCCCATAATTATGTCCTGTTAGGAAACTGAAGAAATGCACTTGAAAGGAACAACAACCACCACCAACTCCACCATGGAAATAAAAAAAAATACATAATTTGGTATGCAGTGAGGATTTTAGTCTTAAGACATTCACTGTTTTGTTTGTCTAAAGACAGTGTCTGGCCACCCCTGGAAGCCACTGGTTCCCATTTTTCATTCCACGTATTCTTACAGAAACTAATTAAAGTCTGGAAGAGATCTTGTCTTCCTTTTACAGGTGAAAAACTAGGGTTCAGGGAGAGCAAGTGATTAACTGAAGTAACTGAATCTGTTGCAAAACAGGGGCTTGAACTCCACAGTGTCTAAAGTCTACGTACTGAATTAACCATAAAATAACTCATTTGTCTCTAACTAGGATAAATAAATTATCATGCTATTGCCAGCTGGTACCATAATCTAAAAAAAAAGTTAACAGTTTTGGGATAAGATGCGTTGCTGAATGGTTTTGATTAATTTTATATTTGTACTGCTTTATCACTAACATTTAAGCATATATTTATTATGCAGCATTTTTTAACACATCACAAAATCCTTGGTCTGAAAGGGTTTTAGAAGGTTACACAGCCTTACCTCCCTGATCCAAAGCAGCGTTAACTGCACTTGTGTTATCTCTAGATAAACATTCACCTCAGACTTACAGTGCTGCAAATTTCACAGCATTTCCAGTGCTTTGTATATTACAAAAGTTTCTCTGGCATCTAACCTGAACCTTCCTCACTGCCTTTTAAGGTTCTCCTATTTACTGTGAACACGAAGAATATTTTATTCTGTCTCTTACTGCAAAGGTTTGTAGTGACTTGTATACTTGTAAGTGCCATGCTCCCCCTTCAGGCTCCTTTTCTTTAGGCTAGGCAACCCTAATTCATTCAATCTTTAATACCTAAACGCCTAACCATTCCTGCTGAGCTGCTGTGGACTTCTGTCCCACTTCCTTCCAGAACATACTCCAGGTGAGATCTCAGTGAGATGTCACTGCAGAAAGCTATCTGTCTATCTATCCAGACAGCTATCTTCTTTTCCTGCCTAATATTTTTGCTGTTTTGAAAGCCAGCCTGTAAATGCTGGTGCACGACAAAAAAGAGAAGCTGGGGGAGATGGGGTTTTGTGAGGAGAAAAACTCTCTTGTGTATCATTCACTTACAAGGCTGGGTGGATCCTTCTCACATTTTTTATTGGCACTTAAGCCAGTGTTTGCACAAATATATCTTTGTTTCCAAGGCCTCAAGCAATTTGAAATTAGCCTCTGTGACTGTTGACTCTGGAAAGTAACCAAGAAAACGGTTCTTTTAAAAAAATCTAATAATGAAATGGAACCTAGCGTGACGGGAATATTTTATACATGATACTGTGGCCTGCTGTGTTATTTATCTTCGTGGCTACTATACATTGCTCTTGAGTTATCCCTCTCAATGTTGCAAAGATAAATGCGCAGCACAATAGTTAATTATGTATTCTCTCTCTAGGTATACCTTGTATAAAACAGAGATGCATCATCCAAACATTGCTGATGCAATACAATTTGGGAACAGTTGCCCATTTTGTTAGAAAATGGCAGGCAGCAGTGGCAAAGGATGTTTGGGACCAAAATGCACAGGGTCAGAACTGAAGGCCAGAAACCTCTCCGACCTAGAGGCACTCAAACACTTGGCTCCTGCAACTTAATAACGGTCAAATGAGCCAAGGTAGGACCCTGAGCTTCACTGGTTCTTTGAGATTTTCTTTGTTTCTGGTGTACTGTCTTACTCTTAGGACTGCACGTGTTCCATAGCCTGATTAGAATCGTCTTTTTTAATGGAGAATGATGTCAAAGAAAACACCAAGTATGTAGCAGCAACTCTTTGATGCTCCACTGCAAGCTTAAACTGTTGGGAATGGAGAGAATGAGTGACAGGTCAGATAACTGCAGAGACCAGCACTCTCCTGTAAGACACGGTGTAGCAGATTCCTTCAGTGATATGTGGTCCAAGTCAAGAAGAAGGTGGACACAAGATATAGAGAATGATGAGCAGAAAGTGCAGCAATCAACTGTTTTTGGGACAGTAGAGCTAAAAGTTTGTCAAGGTATAAGTATACATATGCATGTCACGTTATAGAGAAAGCAAAGCAATGCTTTTAAATTCACATACTAGTTCCTACAGATCTCCATTTTTGTTTTAGAGGATGATGTTATCATGATGGACCAGCAACTGTTCCAGGATTTCGTTCGTTTTGTGGAACCTCTAATGAACTTGGATACATATCGGAGCTTAAGTGCTTGTAATCAAAGCATTACCATCTAATGGGTTCATTTTCAGACATCTAATCCTACAGTTTATATATTAAGACAAAAAGGAAGTGCCTTGGCTTCAAAAATTTCATCATATTCCAATTCTTTGAGAAAAAAAAAAAAGCTAGGATGGAAAACATCCGTTTGGAGGATGAAACTATGTGAATTTAGGCAACCTCTCTAATTATGTAGAATAGTTGTTCACTTTTTTTTTTTAAAGGAAAAAGTACACCAGTACTTCCATGGTATACTCAGTATAGCTCTGAGGGTTTTATTTTCTATTAGCTATAATAGTGAGTTAGAATGTCTATTAACACAGTTTTGATGCAATAAAATTTCTCTAGGAAAAAAGTGTTTCAGATCTAATATTCTTAGTGATGTTCAGATGTCTCTGGTGTGTGTATTCCAGTATTTTCCTTTTATATGCCCAAAACATATTTGCAACCAAGATGCTACAACCAGAAGTGGTTTATCATGCAAAAACTCTTACCAGCAGTCCTTTTTTTAACACCAACATTCGTCATTATCATTGTCCCTGTTTGCTATTTGCATCAAGTTTGCCTTCTTCTGGATTAGTACCTTCACCTCAACATAATTTTCAGCAAATAAGGAATATACGTATTTTTACATATGATCCTTAGCCATTCAGCAAGATTTATTTTTTTTTTCAGATTACAGCGCTGTAACAACTGCTAACAAGTAAGCAGAAAAAGCAGAAAAAGAATGTTTATGTCAATTATAATAAGAAAAATGTTTAAAATCGAGAAGAATGTTTGAAAATTGCAAGACTTTGTTGTAAAAATCTGCATACCTTATTTGAATACTGTTTATGTAAGCAGAACAGAGGACTGAGCATTTCTATGACAAATGTCATCACTACAAGTGATTATTAATATTTTTTTGAAATATATTGCTTTTTTTTTTTTTGTGGTAGTGTATTTTCACTGGGGATCTTAAAATACCTTACAGAAACTAGCTGAGTGCTTAAGTAGTACAATGATCGTTTTTTCAAATGTGATTAAATGCATTTGTTTGCATCCAAGATAGCTAATAGATGGATCTTACACCAAAGGGAAATGAAAGTAGAATCCTGAACCATATCGTACCTACAGTTTAATTCCAGTCTGTCAGGTGAAAATGTTGTCTAGATATTAATGTTTGACACTCTGTCTCCCTCTCTATTTCGTAGACAAAAATCACTGTGGCTTTTAAGGAAGAATCATTTCAAATAAAGTAAGCATTTCAGTAAATTACAAGGTGATAGGTTAATACAATCTCTTCCACTGCAGAAATCTGTTTGCCTTTCCTGATATCTTATTTGGAACTTTTGCCAGCACATTCAAGATTAAGCAGAGAGGATTTTTTGCTGGGTCAAAGCCTTAGAGATTATTTGTGCCAGGAAAGGTCTCACTATTTTGCTATCTCTTTCATTTCCTATTTCTTGCTATTTTTGATAGCACCTTCTAAATTAGTAAATATCTCACTTTAGGGAGCAAGCTATATGACCTGAAATGTATTAGGCTTTTCCAAACTGAAAATGCTGAAGCGCAGTAGGAGAAACATTTTATTTCAAAGGCACTATCTCAGCTCTTACCAAAGTGTAAAACCAGCATGAAAGGTTGATATTTACAATTTACTGCCCATTTACCACTGATCACTTTGATGTCATATTATAGGTCTCCTGCAATAGGACTAGACTACCTAAGGTGTCAGACGACTCTAACAGCGTGAATGCAGAACGCATCAGTCCATAAGATCAAAATCTTGGCTCATATGAAGTGGGAGAGAAACAGCAATATATAAGCATTCCCTTCAACTTCTTTGCAGCACTAGGAACACTTCTATCCTTCTGGTTTGAGCACCTTAGAATCATAGAATCATAGAATGTGTTGGGTTGGAAGGTACCTTAAAAGGTCATCTCGTCCAACCCCCCTGCAGTAAGCAGGGACATCTTCAACTAGATCAGGTTGCTTAGAGCCTCATCAAGCCTGGCCTTGAATGTCTCCAGGGATGGGGCCTCCACCACCTCTCTGGCCAACCTGTTCCAGTGTCTCACCACCCTCATTGTAAAGAACTTCTTCCTAATGTCTAATCTAAACCTGCCCTGCTCTAGTTTAAAACCGTTGCCCCTCGTCCTATCGCTACATGCCCTTGCCAACAGCCCCTCCCCAGCCTTCCTGTAGGCTCCTTCAGGTACTGGAAGGCCGCTATAAGTTCTCCCTGGAGCCTTCCCTTCTCCAGGCTGAACAACCCCAACCCTCTCAGCCTGTCTTCTTGAGCTCTTGAGCAAAGCAGCCAGACATGCATACAGTATGAGGATACCCCAAGCACATATGTCTATAGCAGGCAATGCTTGATTAAATCTTTGGATAATTGGAAGTTTTTTTAGGGATCTGTACAACATACGTATTTTCTGAGAATGTTTCTGCAAGCAGATTTTTTCCCGTTTCCATTCTCTGCATGCAGCCAACAGGAACACGGTCCTCTTTCAAAGCAAAGAAATGCTTTGCGACGGGAACAGTTAGTAAAGATGTTACTCCCTTTTTAAATGTAGTTCATGTCATTTCTGGGATTTCTTAATGAATCCTGCTGTGGGAAACGGCCAAAAGAATTGAACAGCAAAGAGAAGGGGAGAAATCTTCCTGATCACAGATCCTTAGCATGCTAGAACAACTCCTGAGAATGATTTTACAATTTATGGCACATTTCAAATACTGTGGATCTGACGTGCTTGATATCATAACATCATGGTGATTTGCTGCTACAACTTCATAAAAATGGGGAAGACATACTGCTTTTGTCCAAATTAAATCTACTTAATAACGTTCACTATTTTACTGTCATGTTTACCCTGATATTCCAACTTCTGAGTAGCTGCAATGAACTGCCATATTAAAATCAAGTAAATGTTTTACTCTGGCACTAATAAAAAACCACTATGAAAGCAAAAACAACAAAAAATATTTCTCAAAAATAAAACACCTTCTCTCCTTTTAGAAGATGTTTTTTCACTTTCCTCGAGTACAGATTTTTTAACCAAAACCTTACTGACCTGAAGATCAATATAGGCAATAATCTGCCTCAGAATAATGAATACTTTAAGGTTCTGCATCTTTCTAACCACTGGGATTTAAAGGATCTTATTCTAATAAAGCAGGTTCATAACTGAATTATGTATGGAAAATCTATTTCTGGTCTCCTGTCTTAGCAGAGATGGTAATATAAAGATATTGGCAGGATAGCTGACTTTCCATGGTGGAGAAATGGTTGAGGGCAATTACTGGGTTGGCAAATATGAAAATGTATCACCTCAGATAATTTGGTTTTATTGTTACTATCATTTAAGCTATTGTTATTACCTAAGTTATGTTCCCAGAAAATGGTAACCTAGATCAATAAAATTGAAATCAGTGTAAAAATTAAATTTACTTTAAACTCCTTTCTATTTTTGATGTTTTGTTCAGCTTGACCACAGAATAAAAATGGATCAGTTTGGTTTTGTTTGGGTTGTTTGTTTTTTTTTGATGATAGTGAACACTGTGGAGGTATGTGGCGGTGTGCTCTCCCCTTTTCCCCTTTCCCCCCCGCCCCCGGCTCCTGCTCAAGCCATGGCCATCAGTGGAAGTTGTTATGAGTTGCACTTGAACTGTGGGAGATGGCTGGCAACATAATCAAAACACTGTCTGGAGTGGGAACCCAGGTATCTTGTTCCCATGAGAATATGACTATAGGTCAATTATCTTACTCCATAAATAGCTGACAGCCCAAGAGCCCTTTGAGCTCTCCTGCACAGCAGCAGGCTGCACAACAGGATCTCCCCTTGAGTGGGGACGCTCGCTTAAGGTTCTTCTCCTCGAGGTTGAGAGATTCCTTGCCGCAACAGTTTCTTGGTAAGTGACTAATAGCATGCTAAACTTTGAAATCTTAGCTAAGTGATATAAGGATTGATTGCGCATATATAATCCTTTAGACATAAACCGTTGACCAAGGCTGGGACTAGGATTGTATCCAGCTGCACCTAGACTCCTCTCTGAGAAGGAGTTTAGAAAACAAGGGGGTCCTTTCTGAACCTCGTGACTCAATGGGAGGATCTCCCTGAGAGCTTGTCTGACGCTGGCCTCTATGCAGTAAATAATCAAGTGTACCCTGGCATCCAATCTGGTAAAACACTGTCGCATTCACTACTAACTTTGTTAAATCACTGTTTTATGTTAATAAACATTTCACTGCTTCTCTCTTACAAGTGAAGTTATTTACTCCACCCGCGACAAGGTATAATATACAGAAATTATTAGAAATCTTGTGAGACCACCTAAAACTTGTACAGTCACCACCTGTAGGTATTATTAAATACCAGGGTCAAAGCTGTAAAATATTTCATAGCACATTAGTATGTTACCTGTTTCCTACACACGTATCATACGTATAATAAATAAGCATTAGCGTTTTGTGCAGAGAGGAAGTGCCACAGTGGCCTGGGAGCATAGGATGCCATAGCAGTCCTTTCTGCGGTTACACATGTATTTGGGTAGAGATAGATTTACTGCATAAAAGCAGGCCAAAGAGTGGAAAGGTAATGAGCTGAGGAGCGTGTTACAGTCTCCCAAGAACTGATGAACTCCAGAGGCCAGCAGTCCTGCTGGATCCTCAAGAATGGAGAAACTCTGGACACCAAGGTCCAGACAAGAGTGTAGAAGGCCACCAGCAGGTATGGGCACCAGCCAGAAGTTGCACGATTCCGACCTTGGGTGGGGAGCTGGTGGCTGCAGTTTGTGAAGAAAGACTACAGGGTTAAATGCATTCCTGGTGGGACGAGGGACTTTTGGGGCCTTTCTGAAGACCAGTCCAGAAGCCACTGGCACATTGGGATGAGCTGCTGCTTCTGCAGCTGGGCTTCACATCCCGACTGCAACTTGGTAACTGAGGGACGCCAGGTACGCATAAGAGTGAACTGTGTGAGGAGTAAGTGAATGCACTGTGTAGGCAGATACTTGGGATTAATAATAACAGCTTGATTCTATTAATGGTTACAGCTTAATTAATAGAAGGTGTTTTAATAAACAGTGGTTGTCACCTGTGCTTCTCCCTGACTCAATTTCCTATCAGGGAAAAGGAAAGCTAGAGGTAGTGTATATAGTGGAAGGCAATACAGAAGAAAGGTTGGATTTAATTAGGATGAGGATACTAAAATTCATATTTTTTCCTCAAGAGTTATACAGAATTCCTTCTCACAAAGGCTAAAACCAATTTTACTGTCATTTCTGTGCAACCAACATTTCACTTTATGCATCCTTCTGCTATATACAATTCTTTATTTAAAAAATAAATAAATTAGATATTCAGAATTCATGATGCTCATGAATCTTCTTAGTTTTGACCTGCTCAACCCACTCTCCCTCCCCCCACCCCAGATATTGCATCTTTTAAAAAAAATGGGATTTACTTAACAGTGGAGAAGATGGAAAGAATGGAAAGGGGAGTAGAAATTGTTTACTGGTTACTTGAAGCAATCAAGTATGAGAGTAAATCAACTGTTTCGTGTAATCTGGACATGAACCAGAAATATTATATTCTAAATGGACAGGAATTAATTAAATCATTATATCAAAATAAAAAAATAATTAGCTGAGATAACCAATGTTTTTGAAAATTGGCACGTGACAAAGAACGTGATTTTACCCTGGCAGCCGGCATCTGAGGTTAGGGGTTAAAACTGTGCAATTTGTTTAAGCCATCAGAATGTTATACTAGTGCTTCCATTTAAACGTAATTATGGACAATTTGAAAAACTGTTTTTATTGATGAAATACAGTAAAGGAATAAAATATATGCAAAAATCTAAACTTTAGTCAAAATATTTATTTGAGATTTTGAAAAGTCATTAGAATTTTTGTCCTTTTTTCCTCTTGTTTTGGCAGGATAAGAATGTCCATTCATCCTACAGATAAATCTGGTATATGAAACATTTTAATAATAACAACAGTCTGACCCAATACTCCTCCATATCAATGGAAAGATAACCTTAGTTTCTTTTTTGCTGTTGAATGTACCCTCAGTTATGGGAATAAGAAGACAGGAAAAGCTGTGCGAAATCATAGTGATATTGCATTATAATTCACATTGTCAAAGGACTGGTATTTGCTAGATCAGTGCCACACTTGTTTTTCTGGGGCCAGAGCATAACCTGTATTCCTGCAACTTATAGAGTCTTGGATGTTGAGTGAAAATTCAGTGTCTTGAGAAGGTACATGAAGTCCTGTGTGGGTGCAGGTAAGAACATGCATAAAACAGCAGTTTTGGAAAATTTCTGAGATGCCAACCTGTTTAGGAGCATGTTCTGCCTGACTGTCTAGGGTTATTTTCTGGATTATTAATAATTACCTGGGTAACATAATTCTTCTAAAGTAATGTTTCTTATCCCAGAATCACCAAAAATTGGGTGAAATATGTGCCTATTGGGTAAACAGTATTTATTAAGACATCTACTCATAGTGGTAAATTTGTGCTCATTGCACACCTACAGGAACATGTCCTAAAATCTCTCTTAAAAATATTTACCTTTTTTCACATCTTCATCCCCTTTCATACGCACATGCTGTGCATATGTGCATATGGAGGAAATTTAGCCTTCTCCATATAAAAATAAAGTATATATATACATATAAACTTGGTAATACCAACGTGTGAAATAATGCATCCGTTTCTGATGTAGTGCTTATATTTCAACAAACACGTACACATACACACCAATTTAGAAGTATCGTGACGAAGCACAATAATCAGGAGGAAATATCAAGAGGTCATCACCTTAATGTGGACAATCTTCTGATGGTTTTATTTTCAGGTCTGATATGCTACCTGTCGAAAATATTTATGAAGTATGCGTCACCTAATGAGAAAACCTCATATGTTGCATAATGATCATAAAATATGACTAAATGCCAGAATGTTCATTGCATTTGTTCTCTAGATAGGAAAATAAATGTAAATGAGTTAATAGCAAAATTAGGCCATCACACATAAGCATATATAGAGAATAGTTATTCTGAACTGTAAGTTGAGCTGTGTAGATCTGCAATATCCATTTCACAAGAAATACATAGATTTTGAAATTTCATTTTGTTCTGGCTTAGAAGAAAACCAAAATATTTCTGGATTTTCTGTGAAATGTCTCTCAAAATTTTGCAGCTCAAGTAGAAGTTGCGCTGCAATTTCAAACATTTTATTTAGAACAGCAAAACAAGGCAATTTTAAAAATAATTATAATTTCGAACAATAAAAATGTTCTCCATGTACAAATATTTACAGAATTATTAAAATTCTTCATACTTCTTCCTCATTGTGTTTTGTTTAAAATAGCTATATTTTTGGGGAAAGCTTTATTTTAATGCCATAAATCTTTTGAAACCTTTCCAGCTCTCATAAGCACATCTCCAGGGTGCCTCTGACTGCAGATTCCAGTCTTTAACTGAAAGCTTTCTACAGCTCATTTTCCCACTGAAACTATATGTCTCCACCCTTCATTACTCATAATTTCTACCTTCTTATTTTCTGATCTTAATTTGCTTTGTGATAGCATGGTTACATAGAGGCTGTGAAAATACAGGAAGCCTATTTGGACTTGTTGGGAGCAGGACAGAGTGAACGCAACAGCAAGAAGTCTGATTTTGGGTTGATAGGTTCCAGGAGAGAATCGTCTGAAGCTGACAGATCACTTTAGGTTAGCAGATCCCAAATTTTTGTGGTCAATAGATCATTGCGAGCCATCAAAACTTCTCACCAGCCACTCAGCGTGCAGCCTCACCTTCGAATTGGAGCTGAAAGCGCTGTGGTAGGAACATCGTTCCAGGGACCAGCTATGTCTGGTCTTATGCACTTGAGCCTCCTGAGGCACTAGAAGTTTGCAGACCACACCTTGCCTCCACAACTTACACACATGGGTATGGACATCTTGAAGACATCCATGCCTGAGTAATGGTGACAGAAAATGCCAACCAACCTTCGAGTCTGAGCTTGCCTTCTCTTGCCCAGATGTTGTCACACACTGGTAGAAAAAGGGCGTGCTTTCTTTAACCAAGGAACATTATATTTGATAAATAAACCCTGGGAAATGGGTAGCTGGGCAAGTTCAAATCTTCGTGCCCCAAAAGTAAAAATACATTAGCGAGTATTCTGCTTGGGATGGTGTGTTTTAAATCTCTGTTTTGGGTTTTCCTTCTCACCCAGAAGCCCTCCAAGAGCTGTACTGCATCTACTGCTAGATGGAAAAGTCCTGCCTCAGCTTTCCCCACCTGCAGTGAGACAGACTGAGGGGTAGACTGCAGAAAGGGACATTGTAGGTGGTGTGAGTGGAAAAGCAACTGTGGCAGGAATGGAGTGAGTGGGATTGCTTTTCATAGAATCATAGAATCATTTAGGTTGGAAAAGACCCTTGGGATCGTCGAGTCCAACCCTCAACCCCACCCTACAAAGTTCTCCCCTACACCATATCCCTTAACACCACATCTAAACGACTCTTAAGCACATTCAGGGGTGGTGACTCCACCACCTCCCTGGGCAGCCTATTCCAGTGTTTAACCACTCTTTCTGTGAAGAATTTTTTCCTAATGTCCAGCCTAAACCTACCCTGCTGCAGCTTGAACTCATTCCCTCTTGTTCTATCGCTAATTGCCTGTGAGAAGAGACAAGCACCAACCTCTCTACAACGGCCTTTCAAGTAGTTGTAGAGAGTGATGAGGTCTCCCCTCAGCCTCCTCTTCCTCAAACTAAACAGTCCCAGCTCCTTCAATTGCTCCTCATAAGATTTATTCTCCAGGCCCTTCACCAGCTTCGTTGCCCTCCTCTGCACTCGCTCCAGCACCTCGATATCTCTCCCTTACTGAGGTGCCCAGAACTGGACACAATACTCAAGGTGTGGCCTCACCAGTGCTGAGTACAGGGGGACAATCACCTCCCTCCTTCTGCTGGTCACACTCTAATACAAGCCAGGACGCCATTGGCCCTCTTGGCCACCTGGGCACACTGCTGGCTCATGTTCAGCCGCTTGTCCATTAGAATCCCCAGGTCCTTTTCTGCCAGGCAGCTCTCCAGCCACACTTCCCCAAGCCTGGAGCGATGCATGGGGTTCTTGCGGCCCAAGTGCAGGACCCGGCACTTGGCCTTGTTGAAGCTCGTACCATTAGCGTTGGCCCATCAATCCAATCTATCCAAGTCTCTCTGTAGAGCCTCCCTATCCTCATGCAGATCAACACTCCCGCTTAGCTTCGTGTCATCTGCAAACTTGCTGATGATACACTCTATGTCCTTATCAAGGTCATCAATAAAGATGTTAAACAGAAATGGTCCCAACACCGAGCCCTGAAGAACACCACTCGTGACCGGCTGCCAGCTGGATTTGACTCCATTGACCACCACTTTTTGTGACTATCCATTCACCCAGTGCTTGATCCAGCAGATCGTATGCTCATCCAGGCCATGAGCCGCCAGCTTTCCCATGAGAATTCTATGGGGCACAGTGTCAAATGCTTTTCGAAAGTCTAGGTAGACAATGTCCACAGCCTTTCCCTCATCCAATAATCAGGTCATCTTGTCATAGAAGGAGATCAGGTTCGTCAGGCAGGACCTGCCTTTCATAAACCCATGCTGACTAGGCCTGATCCCCTGGTTGTCCATTATATGATTTGTAATGGCACTCAAGATAATCTGCTCCATGACCTTCCCTGCTACCGAGGTCAGACTGACAGGCCTATGGTTTCCCGGATCCTCCTTTCTGCCTTTCTTGTAGATGGGCGCTACATTTGCTACCCTCCAATCCATTGGGACCTCCCCAGTTAGCCATGACTTCAGGTAGATCATGGAAAGTGGCTTGGCGAGCCCATCTGCCAACTCTTTCAGCACTCTTGGATGTAACCCATCCAGTCCCATAGACTTGTGCGCATCCAAGTGACGTAGCAGGTCACCGATCACTTCCTCTTTAATTGTGATGACCTCGCTCAGCTTCCCCTCCCTGTCCCTAGCTCATGAGGCTGGGTGCCCAGGGAACAGCTAGTTCCACTGCTAAAGGCTGAGGCAAAGTAGGCATTGAGCACCTCATCCTTTTCCTCATCCTTTGTGACTATGTTTCCCTCTGCATCCAGTAAGGGAGGGAGATTTTCCCTAATCCTCCTTTTGTTGTTAATGAATTTATAGAAACATTTTTTGTTATCCTTAACAGCTGTAGCTAGGTTGAACTCTAGCTGCACTTTGGCTCTCCTAATTTTCTCCCTGCATAGCTTCACTACATCTTTATAGTCTTCATGAGAGACCTGCACCCCCTTCCAAAGGTCATAGACTCTCCTTTTGTTCTTGAGGTCCAGCCAAAAGTCCCTATTTAGCCAGGCCGGTCTTTCTTTCCTTCTACCCCTTGTGTCTATTTGTGGCTGTAGCTGTTACTTTTTACCCTTGTCCAGCTCTTCCTGTGGCTTTTGGGAAAAAAAAACAATACTGGACTACATTAGCAATCAGCTGAGGACTCAGTGGGAAGGTGTCCTAATTTACTTGCAAAGCGCCAGGTGAAGAGATTCATGGTCTGCAGCTGATGAGGAAGGGAAGATGGGACAGAGAAAACTGTCAGGTGACTATCAGGTGAACCTGATAGGACTACAGACTATGTAGAT
The DNA here is from genome assembly GCF_964199755.1 of Larus michahellis. NCBI lineage: Eukaryota > Metazoa > Chordata > Aves > Charadriiformes > Laridae > Larus > Larus michahellis. The sequence goes on along the minus strand of NC_133897.1, from coordinate 141,540,314 downwards.
GGTGCAGTGATGATTATTTTGCATTATTTTCGTTCTTTTTTACTTTCCATTGATTTGAAAGCATAAAAATTATCTTGTTTTGTCTTATCAACTTATCCAATTTCTGATAGCAGGGAAAGCTCAGAAGAGATTGTAGGAGCATGATAAAAACTATCATTTGAGTAATCTTTTTCCTTGCCATATCTGTATTTCAGTAATCAGTAGTTAAAGCCCTCTTACCAGGAGGTTCAAGCAGACTCTCACATTTAATTTGTAAGTAAGATCCTGCTATATTAAGAAAAAAGAAATAAAGCATTTATTACATGCAGTGAAAGGCAGTTTTGATGTATAAATGCAGTCCCACCCCTTGAAGCTGCTTTGTGACATCTGCCTCCAAGAGTTTGCAAAGATTTGTTATAGGTGGAGCAGGTCAGACTCTCCCTTTCTCCCTGCCTGCTGAAAGGAGGACATGTCTTCTCTTTCTCTCTCTTATGGCCTTCTACATAATTGCAGAGTATTTTATCACTTTTTCTTCTCTTTTAAAAGTAACAACCAAAGACAGTAAGTCTGCAATAATAATTTCCCCGTCTCTTTCACCTCCAATCATTTTTACCTCAGCTTGCTTGTTCCTGTGATTTTATACATTGGGAACCACTGGGTGTCTGGCACATTCCTCCAAATTCCTGTGCATTTGTTGAATTTTCTTATAGAGGCACCAAGAAGCAGAATTCTTTTCTACTTACAAACCAAGGATGAATGCAACCTGCCCTCACAATTTTCCTGCTGAATGGGAGTCAGAAGGTTGAAATACTGCTTACTAAGCACAGGAATTATTATTTTGCCAACAAGCTTGTCTAAATTAACTGGAGAAAAAAGAGCATAAAATGAAGCTTAAAATGTTTGTTTTGTCTTTGGAGAAGAGGTGAAAGCTGCATAATTTTTCATTATTACCGTTTGCTCCCCCAGAGGTAAGGTTAGGTCAGCATTTGCAGTTTAAACTCCTGTTTCCAGAGGTTAACAACTCAGCTGTAAGGCTTCAGTCTCAGTTTAACATTTGGCAGAGCTGCTGCCTTGAAATAATACCTCTGGTACATATATATATATAATACCTTCTCCCAGAGGGTCTCAGAGCACTTTAACACACTGAACTGTGTAATGGCTTGTTTCATCCATCGTCAAAATGCAGCCACTTTAGAGGTGGAATATTGTCTCAGAATGCAAAGATCTATATGGCAGTTTAGGTAAGGAAGGAATGATCATGCTGAACAGAAACTACAAGAGGAATTAATATATCCACATACCTGCAAAAATTAGAATGTTTTGGTTTTCCTGGTATTTTAAGTGAGTAACATTTTCCCTTTCTCTAGACATGCTTTTGTAGTCACAGCTGCAGTACAGCAATGACAAGATTTGAGATCATATTAGACTTTTTTTTTATTACTTTTAATTCTTCTAATCTTTCCTGCTTGCAAAACCTTTTCTAGTACCTTTATATTCAATGAGATTATGCTCTTAGTTATCTAACTGTTGCTGGAGCATAATGGAACAATTTTTAAACTACAATAAAATGTAAATCTCAGATTAAACTAATAAACGTTAAACATGGCTATAATTAGCTCAGTACTTCCTACGAAGGAATCAACATTTTGGCACTGACATGTGAAAAAAGAGGATTATTTGGAATAACATCATTGTCAAGAAATTGTCAAGACAGAGAGCGGTGGTAAAAATATTCAAATCCATGTGCCTGAAGTTAGGTTCTCGTTTGCTGTTTAGCCTCTGGAATAAAAGTCAGATTATTTTCAAATGTGCTGACCACAATGGGAATGAGTAAAGGAGCTTGAGCCATCCAATAATGGACTGGAATGAACATGGGTACCTATATGAAAAAATCCTTCAGAGCGAGCTATGGAGTTAACACATCAGAAAATCAGGACACTAGAAGATTACACATGAATTTAGGTGACTTGTATCGTCAGCCAGGTTTGAAAGTGCACTCTTTGCTTGAGTATTGAGGAACAAAGCATTAAATGGTTACCTTGAATAAAAAAGTGTGCATTAACAAACTAAGCAGTCAAACAAAGGACTAAGTCACTGCATCTAGGGCAGGTCTGAGGAAAAAGTAGGGAACGCTTAGTCTAAGGAGGGAAGCCCTAGAGACTCTCAGAGATCTTCAGTGCCTTAGGGGGTGGACAAGATTGCTGTATTAGGTGCTTAAACTCAGCCTAAATCTTGCTTTAGGCCTGTAAATCAAAAGAGATTTAATCTGGAGTCATAGCATGTCTAAACATATCTTAGCAGTGGCAAATGAGCTCTGAATTGGAGCAGTACCTCAGCGCTAACCAGGTGTTAATCTGCTTGCTACTACTAATCAATTCATAAGGTTGTGCCAGCAGACTCCAAGTGTGAGCAGAATGATTTTGAATCTGGGCATGACATGCCATTTACAGGTACTCAGAGGCTGTGTTTATGATCTTATTTTTAGTGGAATAGATCCCGAACAATGTCAAATAAATTTCTTCAAATCAAAATTAAGCCAGTAACAACATTAAAATACATGGGTTGTTTCTCTGCCAGTTGGGCTAGTTTATAGATACCTTAGATCCAAAATAAAGCTTATGCCTTGATGGTATTCTTTGATAAAACATTAAGGTAACAAACATAAGTCTAGCCACCTAAAAATGCCTTTGTGACAGTCAATTCAAAGGAGCTTTGCACACTTTGTAGCCCTGAAGCTGCTGATTCTGAGTGACAGGTAAATCAGATCTAGCTCTTTTCTTACAGCTTAATCTCTCTTAGCTGGGGAAAAATGTAAAAGAACCATAGATCAAAGAGCTCTGGTTGGCAAAGAGAAAAGACAGGGAAAAAGATTACCTAAATTTTCAAAGTGACTGATGATTTTTGATATTTCAATTTTGGGGCTCCTGATTTGATCAGCTTAATGGATCTTGATAATCAGAGTGCAGTTGCTCAGCATATTATGTTTGAATCCCCACAGAGAGTCTTATAAACACCTCTAAATCCAGACTCAAGCAGGCAGGATCCAAACAGAGAGAATTTCCATGGAAGGAGAAATATTGCAACACTCCCAAGTTTCTAGAAATTGGTCAGTAGTAGCTGAGTTTTTCAGAGCTCTTGTAACAAAAATATTTTCCCTCCTATTTTTCCTTTTTCTTCAACCGACATGTAATTCAAAGCCCTCTAATCCTCTTTGCTTGAAGTTCTTCCGGTCTCTGGGAGCATTCAGTGTGGTTTGGTTGCCCACACTCTCCAAGCATAGGATGAATGTTATCTCAAGTGTTTCTTTCTGGATGCTTTTTGTTTTATATGGAAATGCTCTCAAGTGTTCCAGTATGTATATATAAATCACGCCTCACCTGTTCCATCCACTGCCATATGGATGAGACAGAGGGTTTCTCCTCCCATGGAGCTCCTGACCATGTCCTCATGAAGCCATTCAGTCTAGTTCATTTGTGCCAATAGCATACCTACACTGTTTTCCCCTGCTGCTGTCCCACTACTGGGATTTCCACCAGGCTCACACATACCTCCAACACTTTTTCTTCTCCCTCTGGCAGCCAAGGTGGTGTCCCAGCAGCCCTGTGCTCAAGGGATGAACTGCCACCAGGAGCTCTGGCTTCAGCTCCGTGTATGGAGGCTTGTTTCCACGCTGTCTGCTCAGCCCCCGAGTAGTGACTCCCTGCATTCCCATAAGGAAGAACAGCTCCTCTTGGCTTCCATGTCTTGGCTGTTGCCCTGGCCCATGACCCCACAGTCCCTCCTCCCAGCCTGGCAACTGCCAACACTCAGTACTCTGTCCATCAGCAGGACCCAGGGAGCACCATCTGTCTGCTCACGACTGAGATCGCTGCAGCCTAACGCACACCTTCCAAGCTTTAGACTCCCCAGGTGCTGCACACGGTGAGGTAAGTAAGGTTTTAAAACCAAAACCATTTTATCCGGCCCTTTTGCCTAATAAAAAAAGCTTACCTCTCCCCTGCTAAGCTGGTGTGCTGTACTACACTCCCAGGGAGCGCAGAGGAGCTACACAGCATTTGTGTGTTTCATAAATAAAGACAAACTGATCCCCCCTCCCCCCACCCCAATTTAACTTCTGTAAGAAAAAAATAAAAATAAATTAACCCCCCAAATTATATATATTTGGGACATGGTGTATGGTTGTAAATTACAGAACATACATTTTTCAAATTTTCGTGTCTTCTTTCAAAAAAATCCCCAACAAACACTCAAAACTGATTTTCCAAAAAAAATCCAAACAAGTATAAGCCCTGCCCTGGGGATAGGGTTTTTTTGCAATTGCCTCTTCAAAAAGCTGTAAAGACTTTAGTGTGATGTCTTGGGAGCACATGTAGGGGGTTTACTTTAAAGCTACAAGCTCTGGAAGCATTGGAGTTCTTGTCAGCCCTATGGTGATCCTGCAAGAAAAATTGGAGGGCTCCAGCCCTTATTTGCTTAACACATCAGTGAAAGTGCTTGATGACTGAGATCTTACTATAAGAGATGATTTTTGATAAACTTTAATTTTTCATTCAGAAACTCCTTCAGCAAAAAGTATGCAATGAGTTCTGATGCTAAATCAACAAGTCATTCTCAAAAATTGTGACTATTATCAAAGCAGAGTGGATGGAGACTATGGAGACTATGACTTGCGTTGAAACCTAACTCAAGGTTTTGTACGTTTCTTTGGGGCATTTTTTGCCGGATTACCCTGAGCAGAGTGCTTCATTGCTTAAATCCACATGGAATCACCTTTCACAGATTACAGAACATATGAACACTAGGTTTATTTTTTGCTGGATCAGGGACATCAACTGATTCTGTCCTTAATATGCCCTTTTATTTTGAACAATTACATATGTCTCTGGAAACTGTATGATTCCATATGGGATACAATGACTGGGCTTAATGAGGTGCTTTATGGACACAATTCAACATTAACTTTGAATTTCCTGGCTTTTGTTGATTTTTGTCACAACCTTAACATTTTTCAAACGTAGAATCATTACATTAAAAAAATAAATCTGTATTTTAACCAAGATTTATTATACCCCAGTGAGATAAACCTTGTTTTCACTTTTCAGTAATAACATGATTTATTTCCTAGCAGCTGAACACTAAAAAAAAATAAAAAAAAATAGATCTGAATGAAAAATAATACTTCCTAACAAAAAAAAATGTAGACCTTTACAGGAACTTAAAAGAAATCTCTATCAGCCCCAAGAATGAATATATCAAGCCTCTCATTTTGACAGGTTTGTGATATACTTTGCTTATTCTTAAGTACAATTTAATAAGAAAGCATTGATCTGAGATGTTATTTTTAAAGTTTTCTGGAAGACCGAGGATCTGACATCCCCTCATGTATTCAGCTGCTGGGCGGACTCAGAATCACTAAGTGGTCATCTACCATGAACTCCTTAGAGGGGATTACTATTACATCACTTACTATTTTGCCATCTCTGGTCTTCATGCAAAGCCACACAGAGAGCAAGAACAAGAGCGAGGCATGTCTATCCTGAGCACCACTGGTGGCGCGTGACTTGCAAGGATCTTTAACGGATATATATATTATTATTTTTTTTATCTTTCAACATTCTCTTTTCCACTGGGTCTCAGGTGCTCTATTTGAATAAAATCAGAGGCAGATCAGAGCTGGGACACTTCATTCACTTGAAAGGGAGGGAAATGACCTCCAACTATTGCCAAGGAGAGTAGAAAGACACCATCCCAGTCAAGGGTATTACTTGGTAAGTGTTTGTTCCCCTATACATCCAGATGAAGCCAGTATAAATACATAAACCTACTCACCTCCATTCAGTCCTAGGGGAGTCGGAGTCCGATTTCGCAGCCGGTGTCCCCTCTGAGCCTTTTGCGTAGCAAATTTTTTCCTCTTGCTTATTCTTCTGTTTTCCACATTTCATCCTTATGAGTAAGAGCAGTCACCTTTATCCACCTGGAAAGACACTATGTTTTATCCCTTTATTGATTAACTGCTTTAAGACCTGTCCCACTCCTCAACCCATTGGTGAGGCTCTGTATCTTCCACGAAAACTACCTACTCAGTTTTCCCATTTGGAAATTGTTGCTTCATGTTGATCAATTGCCATACTGTACTTACGCATGCTTTCTTGCCCTGCTCGCTGACTGCCTTTTTCTTCTCTGAGTGCAAGTGCAGAGACACAGAATACAGATCAAAATCTTGCTTTCCTCTTGCTTTATTTAGTCCAAAGTCTAGTGTCCAGTGTTGCATATCAATAGCAGGAAACCTTTTTTTCCCCCATTAGTCTCTTTCTCTCTCTTTTTTTTTGGGAAGACTGTTCTCTTAGTGGCTTGTTTGGACTGTTCTAGTCCAGAAATTCTCATTTCAGGACTGAAAAAGTCATGTTTTCAAGACTCCCACCTTTTGGGATCGTGACCTCAAATTTGTGAACTACTTTTCTACTGTATTGTTAGTGAGATTACTTTATCAGACAGTCATACCTGCTGCCTTTGTACTGGTTCCCATTCCTGAAATGATAGCACTCTATGGACCTAGAGTGTCTTCCACTGCAAGGCTCTGAACTTTCTGAATCCCCTCACCCATTTTCTCATCATTTAAACAGTGCTATAGGTGGTCTTAGTGGCTCAGTACCCTGTCAGGCACAACAGATAGGACGATGGCAATTATTGAGGCACAAAGAGAACAACAAATACCAACCCAAACTTTTCTCTATGTGCTAGTAACTTGTTCTGAGATTTTTTGTGTACAAGATGTAAGATCATGTATCCACATATGATACAGGATACCTCAGAAGGAAGATACCTCCTCCCCCAGAGCCAGTAAATTGCAAGAGATTCTTTTTATTCATCTCTGTGGGATAAAAGTCTGAGTCAGCCCACTTAAGTCTCTGAGTTTATTATCAAAGGAAGAATAGACATATCAGACTTCTAACATAGTGGGTGATTAGACCACCCACATATGTAAGGCTCCTACTCTGACTTGTCCTTGGAAGGCTACCTCTCTATTGACTTTGAAGACAGCCTGAAAAGATGAGCGTTAGTAAACTAAAGTAAGCTTCTGTGAGAATCCCTGGGGTCTATTCAGCCATTTCCAGCAGAAGGATAAAGTTCTAGCAAACTACAAAGATTTACATTATTTAAATATAGATTGCAATTATCTGTTGGAAGAATTATCTATAAAAGAAATCACAACAGAGTTTTAATGAACTGAAAAATCCATTCATATGTTTTCAAATAAATTTCCCTGGGATAATTAGATACTTTCTTAAATCAGTCTGAGAGTCAGACAACTCAAATTACTGGCAAACCAACGAATAGGAGATGACTAATTCCCATATAACGGTGTCACTTAGGCACTGCTATGATTAATGCATTGTAAAGCATAAAATAAAAAGCCCCTGAATTAAACCATCTATCTGAGAATATCTGAAGGCAAAAGAGGCTGAATGAGGAAGGCGAATGAATAAAAATGGCCACTGAAACTTCTCAACCAACAGAGAGAAGAGAGATTGAGTCTGGCCACTTCATGGAACTTTTCAGACTGCACAATCTGAATGAATGAAGTAAATCATGTAGAACAAAAGCAAATAAAGGACAAAGAAAAACAACACAAGCAAGAAGAGACAGTCTTTATTTTTTTATTCTCTTTTGATGGTAAACTCTAACTGTTAGCTTTCTCTGTGGAGCATGGTGGCAGATGAATGTACTACTTCTTTCATTTACACTAAGGTCCTCAGTTGAAAACAGGAATAGAGTGCTCACTAGTAGCAACTTGCACAGCCACCAACAAAGCACAATTAATTTTCCTGAAGAATCAAATGTTTTGCCGCTCTATATCTCCAAGCTGCTCTGTATCTCAAGGTGTCATTCAAGTCTGACTCCTCAGTCTCCCTGCCTGTATGGGTCCTTTAGGTGCAGTTCCATGCTACGAACTCAGATGCCAGCAACAAAAAGGCTGCTGAAGGAACCATCTCCTGGTTTTCCTCTCTTCTTCCCTGCCTCACTCCTAGACATACAGTCCTGGTGCCTATTTTGTATTGGCCCCAAAACTTACCGGATCCCCCAGTGAGACACTTCAACATGCTAAAGCTGCAGAAAGCAAAACTAGAAGGCTGGTTGATTTTGTGCCCTGCTAATGGATTAGAATGATTTACAAAGGGACCTGACAGAAGCCAGAGCAGGTCAAAGAGAGGGGGCAGGGCTGCAAAGCTGGGGAGAAGAGAGAATAGAATAAGATAGATTTGTATTGACGAAGGAGGAATAGGCAAGGCAGAATGGAGCTGTGAAACAGAAGACCTAGAAAATCTCGTATGTCAGCACAGGACTGAGGTATCATAGGACTAAGTTGCTTTTTGGGTAAGTAAAATCTCATATCCAAAGCAACCCACACATTCTCATCAAAAAGATTGGCTGTGCCAGAAAGTTGTTGGTTATGCTTGCCAGAAAGAGCCAGGAACAGAGAAGAGATCACTCCCATTTTGCTCAAACTGATCTGTATAGGCAACTACCTGGCAACGTAAATTAATGTGTTTCTGTATTCTAGATGATTTTTCCCCTTGAATATTTTCTGAACACACTCAGCTATCTGATGAATAGACAGAGCGAAACCAAACTAACACCACCTACAGTGTCCTTGAATGGTGAGTCTGGGGTTCCTTGGTTCTCCTTTTGCATTGTTTCTCCGTAAGGCAAAATCCATCATTGCCAGACAAATGAACCACAAGCATTATCTATATTCTTGAACTCCCCTATTCTCCAAAGCAGATTGCCTGTGTGTGAAGATCCTATTGGGAATGGTCCCCTGCTTATGCTATTTTCAACATTATGCCCAGGAATATTTTGTCAGTGTGCAAGTTGGCATTGGTCAAGAGTGTGCCAAGGTCTGTTGTAAAAACAATCCAGTGCCTGGCATTATATAATTTGCTCTATAGATATCCAGAGCTCGAGAAGTGAGAACCTTTGAGAACCTTCATGAGGTTCAACAAAGCCAAGTAAAAGGTCCTGCACATGGGTCAGGGCAGGCCCCGGTATCAATACAGGCTGGGGGATGAGGGATTGAGAGCAGCTCTGCTGAGAAGGAATTGGAGCTACTGGTGGATGAAAAGATGGACATGAGCCAACAATGTGTGCTTGCAGCCCAGAAAGCCAACTGTATCCTGGGCTGCATCAAAAGAAGTGTGCCTAGTAAGTCGAGGAAGATGATTCTGCCCCTCTACTCCACTCTGGTGAGACCCCACCTGGAGTACTGCATCCAGCTCTGGAGACCTCAGCACAGGAAAGGCATGGACCTGTTGGAGCAAGTCCAGAGGAAGGCCATGAAGATGACCAGAGGTATGAAACACCTATCCTATGAGGACAGGCTGAGAGAGTTGGGGTTGTTCAGCCTGGAGAAGAGAAGGCTCCAGGGAGACATTATTGCAGTCTTACAGTACTTGAAGGGGGCTTATAAGAAAGATGGGGACAAACTTTTTAGTAGGGCCTGTTGTGATAGGACAAGAGATAATGGTTTTACACCAAAAGAGGGTAGATTTAGATTAGATATAAGGAAGAAATTTTGTACAATATGGGTGGTGAAACACTGGAACATGTTTCCCAGAGAGGTGGTAGATGCGCCATCCCTGGAAACATTCAAGGTCAGGTTAGACAGGGCTCTGAGCAACCTGATCTAGTTGAAGATGTCCCTGCTTATTGCAGGGGGGTTGGACTAGGTGATCTTTAAAGGTTGCTTACAACCCAAACTATTCCATGATGCTATGATTCTATAATACAGCTCTAGTGTGTTTTACATATTGCAATTCTATAATTCTTTGGTTGGAGTTTCACCTCAGGTACTTATACAATAATTATTCTCCAGCAGTAACTTCTATAATTCCTCAGTAAAATAGCAGAAAACTAATGGAAAGATTTCAGCCTATGCTTTGAAGGTTCCGTGAAAACATCATAGAAATAAAGAAAAAAAATGGGCTTGGAATGGATCTGTGGAGGTCATCTGGGCCAATTTTCTGCTTAAAATAGGGATAGCATCAAAGTCACCATGATCTCAAATTTCTTTTCTGCAAAGCTGCTTTCTAGTCTTTTAGCATGCAGGATCACAGAATCACAGGATGGCTGAGGTTGGAAGGGACCTCTGGAGGTCATCTGGCTCAAAGCCTGTGCTCAAGCAGGGCCACCTAGACCCAGTTGCCCAGGTTCATGTCTAGACTGACTTTGAATAGCTCCAAAGATGGAGACTCCACAGCCTCCCTGGGCAACCTGTGCCAGTGCTCAGTTACCCTCACTGTGAAAATGTGTTTCCTGATGTTCAGAGGGAACCTCCTGTGTTTCAGTTTCTGTCTATTCTCAGAAAAAATCTAAAAAGTCTGTCTACGCACAGTCTCCTTGAAAGAAATAATACAGATTATGGAAACAGCTAGCAGGTTAAACACATGAATAGCAAGCTGGACTAAATGACATCTGGAAGTTCTTTCCAACGTAAATTATTCTATGATTCTATGATTTAAGGTAATGTATGTGATTTTGCTAATGTGATAAGGAAGTTCTGGGGTCATGTCATTCTTAAGCAGTCATAAAGCAGAAACTGTGACTCATAGCTATGTGAAATATAACTGAGGGTATCATAAGCATGAAATGATTGTTTTCACTGACTTCTCAAAAGGTTTTGTCTGTATTATTTTAAATACTTCACTTGTCCAAAAAAATTAAATCTAAATTAAAGTTAAGATCACTTGCAGACTAAAAGACAAACTCTCTTAATTATTATTAAAATAGTTTTAGATTACTGTGTGTTGAGCAGAGAAGTTACACAGACAGAAAGGGTCAAAGTGTCTAGAATCACTATTCAAAAAATTGAGAATGTTTCCCAGACAGAAAGCAAAAGAATGGTTATAAATCCTTCTCTTTACAGACAGCTCTGTTCCTTCCTATTTCTCCTTCTAATCACACTAGTTCAGTTAGGAAAATACATTTCTCCTTGACCTTTTATTTCCAGCTATGTTGAAAAATTTACCCCAATTAAGCCAGTACTTTATCTGGTTTAAAAAAATGGCATCATATAATACTGAAACCATGTCACTAATACATTAGTTAGTTTAACAGCCTTCTGATACATCAACTTTTCACTAATCCTCTTTTGTGGGGCTGTGATTAAACAAAGAAAAAGTTATATTTACATTCAAGTCCCTCTGGAATACTCATCCAGATGAGTAACTTTCTCCTGGGCACCCTGTTTGAATACTTAACTGTTGTCCACAATACCTAGGCTAACAGAAGTGGAAGGTTTCTTTACATAGGTCAAAAGCATTATTTACCTTCAGATCAGTATCCAAACTGTGGAAAGAGAGAGACAGCAAATGAGCAGATCTAATTGACTTTAGACAAAGACAGGGTTTGTATTGCTTGGTTTCCTTTGTGAAGGTGTACAGTTGCTGAGCCATGCACGTATAAGTACAACTACCAGTTAAAAGTGGAGCACATCTAATATTGGATATTCTGGGAAGATGGAGAATGTTATTTTCTGACTTAGAAATTTATAGTTGGGGAAGCCGGTCCAGTTGAGGTTAGTATCTTTGAAAAATCCCACTCTCCAGTTCTTACTCCATGAGCATAGCTAATTCGTACCTGTGTCAATGTACGTGTGCACATATGAAAGGGACAGGGGAAAAGAGCAGCTCCGCACTGTGCTCATAGGACAGTTCTGAGCTTTCCAGATTTTCATTTCCATTATTTCGTTTTTGTCTCTGAGCATCTACAGACATTTTTTACACTGTGAAAAACGTGAGAGGAATCTGACCAACAAAACTAACACAAATGAATGATGTTGTTGATCAGTACATGTCTGAGGGCAGTTTGGGCCTCCTGTATATATTCTACTTTGTTACTTCTCTTCAGAGGGAGAATGAGACCAGAAGTCTACATCTTACATATGCTTTCCTCTGTCCATAAGGGATTTTGTATTTTGTACACGGCAATTGTTGTGCATAAATGGCCTGAATCAAATGAGCAGACAGACCGTTTGCAGCAAGTGAAGCTTGTTTCTCTAAGGATTATGTGTTTTCTAATAAAGCTTCTAATCTTCAGTCAATAAAAGGAGAGGGAAAATGGAAAATTGTAGTTCCTGACAAAAATATGAATGTCTTTCTTTAGGAGCCACAGTAAACTCTTCCTGCAACCTCAAGCCGCATTTTGATAATTCTTCTGTGATGTTATCATTACATAAAGAGGTAATTCAAGACTGCTTAAAAAATCGTTTGATTTGGGATTTACAATTTGGGATTGTAAATACTCCAAGACACTGGCATACATAATCTGCCAGAATTCATTGTTAAAGTTAATGCCCATCTCATTCCCACCACCATTGAGTAGGCTAAGATTTTGCCCCCAGTTTCTTTTGTTTACAGAAGAAAAAGAGATCCTCATTCTCTTTCTCATTTTGTGAATAAGAAGGAAAAAGAAGGAACAAAAACCACCCCCTTTCTGAAATATATGATTCATAGTACTCATGTTGGCATTTGTAACAACTGTACCGGGATAAGGAGAAAGGTGCATGCAAATTTTGACCTTATCAGGTATAGGAATTTAACAACAGACAACTTGTTGTTAATATGAAAGGAGCAGTATTAATGGTGGTGAAAAGTGATATATTGATGATTCATCTCTATACAAAACACAGGGTAAAGGACGAGAGTGTTTTTGAATGAAAGGGAGAAGTGCTGGCGAAGACAAACAAGAGAAGAAGTAATGTGACATAGCAGCTTTAAAAAAATAGCATCACAGAAAAATGACCTAAAATGACAATCTAGAGCTCAGTAAACCCGTTATAATATAGCGAGAGAAAATACGGGGATACCTCCACATACTGACATTTGAATACTTTGGGTGGGTTGTCTCTCCTCACTGGATGAACCAAGTGACATGGAGAACAGGAGCAATGTCTACTGTAGGTAATAAACATATTGCCGTGGGGAGCTGAGGAAGATGAGGCTCCTAGCACAGACACTCAAAACGAGATATCTAAAATCCATCATAAAATGCATTAGTTTCTCAGTAAATCTAGCTTGAAGAATCAAACTGCTTGGATCACACCCACCTCTATCTCCTTAAGACTTCCAGTTAAGAAGGGGGAAAGTCTTCCTTAGATCAGGCTCATTGCTCAGTAAGTTTGATATAGCTGTAAACTGTGCTTTTTGGCAAAAACCTGTAAACTCAAAGTTTAAAATTTAGAGTTGAAATTTTAAAGTTTAAAGAAAATATCTCACTGGCAATCAACATTCTGAAAAAATGCAATCATGAAAGCAGTTTTTGTTGATGGACACTTCGCAATCACTATTATCTCACAGTGCATCTTTTACATCTCAAGTTCTTTTTTTGGCCAGGCTGTATGTTTATATTTTAAATGGCAACTGTGTGTGTGGTGCTGAAAAGTTAAGCGATGAGAAATGCTGGTGGAAGGTGAGAAAATGAATAATGAGAAGAAGAAATTACACAGAACTATTAATGGTCACAAAGAAGGATATCTTGTCTGGATGCTCTCGTGTGACCATGTAAAAGTAAGATTTGCTTGTGAAATTAGATGCTTTTGCCCCTCTGGATTGGACCTTGAGATATGCAAAGGTGAGGACAAGGTGAGGGTGCAGACAAGGAGAGGAGAGGAGAGGAGAGGAGAGGAGAGGAGAGGAGAGGAGAGGAGAGGAGAGGAGAGGAGAGGAGAGGAGAGGAGAGGAGAGGAGAGGAGAGGAAGGAAAGCTCTTGTACTTCTAGAGAAAAGAAGTTTTGCAGGGTCCTGACTTCAAAGAAATATTAAAAAGTAATATTAAAAAAATATTAAAAATTAATAACAGTGCCAACACTTGACTGTACACTTCTTTTTTGTGGTTTCTTATTTTGTTCCTTTTTTGTTGTTTTGTTTTGTTTGTTTTCTTCCAAGCCTGTGGTGAAAAATGAGTTTATTAATTCAACTAATGATTTTCTCCTCAGGATATTTTTTATTTCTGGAGTACACTCAAAAAAACCCTTGTTTTGAAAGATCTGAGGTTTGTAATTCATTTTATCTCTAAGAATGATTTCCACACTGAAACACCACTTTCCCGAAGACTACTTTCACAGTTTTAGTGTAATATATCTGTGCTAAGAATTGTGGTCAGAAAAGGAGAGAAAATAATTTTCTCTCTTGGAGCTTCTGAGGTTCCTGATACTTAAGATTTCAAAATACAGTTTAAGTTCATATTGAAACAAAGTTACCAAATATTGAATTTCTTTTCATTTTCTGTGAGGGATTCTTTTAGGATTGGTGTATTTAGTGAGCATAAAACTCTAAGGTATTTTGTTTTAAGGTGTTTTGATTTTCTTTCAATATAAAGTGACAGACAATGTGTCAATGTATATTTAAAAAAAAATAAGTGCTTTTCTGAAAATCTTAAAATAGAATGTTTCAGCCCTCACAGAGCTTCTCACATTAATTTCCTTCCTAATGTTAAATTTGAGAAACTCCTCACTGTCCCTGAAATTTTGATTTGGTTGGAAAAGTTTCCACTAGATTTTATCCAACAAGCTCTATAGGCCGCCATGAAAGGGATGGTACAGCTTACCTCTTGCAGTTCATAAATGAAATATAAATGGTTTAAATATAGGATTCAGGCAAGCAAAGGCTCATCTACTGCCAATTTTGAAAATATATTTTTCCCCTTGCAGTAATGTGTTTCTGATCAAAACTGCCAGATGTCTCCCAGAGAGTACAGCAATTTGTTCATATTATCAGATATTACAATACGGATGAGCATAATGATAAGGCAAACTCATTTAGTTGCAGGGTTTAATAATGAAATCATTTAATTAAGACTAGGATCTGAATCAAAACCTTGACGCCAAATGCCCCCTAACTTGTGAAAGGAACTTCACACTGCAAATCATAAAACTCATGCTCATCACTAATTTTAATGCAATGAACCAAAATTATCAGTGATACTTCATTTTTAAGCAGTTCATTAATTTGATTTACTCTGGTGATTGCATAAGAGACACTATTAGTAGGCAAAAAGTTACCAGGAATTATGTGTTATTCTGCAGTTTTGTCACGCGTGGCTATTTATGTTAGGGATTGGCTGGAAAGTGGGCCTCATTTAATTCAGCCACAGCTAGAACTGTCACTTAACCTAGAATAATTAAGTAAAAAAACCCAAGAAAACAACAATTTTTGTTTCTATTTTGTTTTATCGAATGGGGTAACTTATGGTGATGGGGCTTATTCCAGGTAAAATAATGATCCACGGGGTACTTAGCACAGAATAATGGAGGAAATAACCTCAGGTTTAGTTTTAGAAATGCATCATGCCCTATCAGTTATTCAGATCAACTTCTATCTCTTTCACTCAAAGAAGTTGGTGGAAAAAGTTTGGTTTGAACCGATTACGTGGGATGAACATTACTAATGTGGTGAGTGGGTCTGGTGAAGCGCATCCCTAAATGCCATGGAGTGCATTTTTATGAACATAATGTAGATCCTTGTAATGCCATGGGTCTTTAAAATCTCTTGGACTCTTTTCTCTTTCCCCCAAACCAGTATGCTTAAGGTTAGAAATTAGTACAACTGTAATGTAATGCATTGCAATGATAGCATCTTCCATTTGACGTTTTAAAAGCTTCTCAGTACGATGGCCATATTTTACCTTTTTTTTTTACAAAGAGGGAAACTGAGGCCTAAACAGCATGAGGCTTGGGATGTTGTTATATGTAGGTAGATTACACTTCAACAGGCAAGCGGCTACTGCATGATCCCTGGGGCCAGGCAGCAGCTGCAGTCCTTAACCATACCCCATCCTCTTGTTACATCTACAGAGCAAGATGGAGAGGGGAGGAGCAGCAGGAAAAAACACAGTTATGGAGAAAAAAGGAGGGGGTGGGGGGGAGG
This sequence comes from Larus michahellis, assembly GCF_964199755.1. Taxonomy (NCBI): domain Eukaryota; kingdom Metazoa; phylum Chordata; class Aves; order Charadriiformes; family Laridae; genus Larus; species Larus michahellis. The sequence goes on along the minus strand of NC_133897.1, from coordinate 141,524,413 downwards.
GGAACAGAGAGATTAGCAGGAATTATGAGTGTTTGGAAACAAAAGGGTAGAGGATTCATCCATTTATAATTCAAAATATATGGATACCATCTTGTCTCATGCAGTGTAGGTGACAAGTATTTTCAGACTCTTACAGTGGTGTTAGGCAAAATTCCATGGAAGTGTCTGTCGCTGAGGAGTTGCTATGTTTCTTTAGCTGGAAAGCGCTTCAAGACTTGAACGAGAATTTACGGCCTCCGGGGTGGGATTCAGTCTGCCTAATTTATGGGTGGGATTCGACCTGTCTAAATCTACCCAAGTTTAGACATAAACACCTAAGCCCCACTGAGTCCCGGGGAGCCACTCAGCATCTCTGTTTTCCAGGACATTTCCAGATAATTATTAGGCTGGAGTGAAGTTTCCCCTTGTGGCTCTCCATGGAGCCTCTGTGTCCCTGATATTGCTGGCACGGTGGCTCAGCTTCAGCTGGAGGACTGAAGCATGCTTTCTTCCATTGTGCAAATTACAGTGCTTGTACAGGATGCTTGAGATGCGGTTCATGCAGAGCACAGCCCAGGGCTTTGCTTTTCTGGTAGGATGGTCACAAGAAAGTGGGCAGTATCTCTAATTCTCCTACAGCTGGATTTAGTTGTAGGCCTTGTCATGGGAAATGGGCTGAATACTGGTGGCTCTTTACTTTTGCTTATAGGGCTGTAGACAAAAGAGAGGCGCTTATTTTCTCAGTGTACTTTGGGTATAAGAGCATGGGAAAATTTTAGACTAAATAGGAAGGTACTTTAGGTAATGTAAGCAGACCTAAAAGTGGCCTATTGACTGGACTGTGTGCAGATTACGAGGATTGTAGTTGTCTACATCCAGCTTCAAGCAAGATCATGAGGTTTCATCTGTTTTAACATTTCTTACATATACCAGAGCCTCATCAGAACTAAGAACCAAAATACATCCTCCCTCCTCTTCCTCCTTTATAACCACAAGTCCTGTCTGGCTTACTGAGGGTCTCTTTTTCCATTCCCTTTTCCTCCTGTTCTCTATATATATGAAAAAAACCTATCACTTAAAAAATTATTTCTCAAGGCAAAATATATTTTTATCCTTCAGTTCTGATCTGCTCAAGCTGCCAGGTACTATTATTATGATGATTGACTGTACATTGACATAAGTTGCTCTGTTTTCTTTTTTGGAAAGAAAATGCTAAAGACTGGAGCATTTTCCCCGCCCCCCCCCCCCTTTTTTTTGGTTTTGTTTTACTGTTGAAAGAACAGCTTATTTAAAGAAGTGTAACAGCTCTTTTTCTCCGAGCATTTAATGAGAGGCAGCCAGAGAGGCATCAGCCTGAAGCTTTGATTCCTGAACTTTGCATCTAAGTGCTTCATGGGATTTTTGCTTCAATTTGATGGACATGTCACTGCAGATAAAGACACTGGAGAAGAGCAGGAATGCAAAGATACAAGGGGTAGATACAATTAAATGACTTCTGCAGTCTGAGTGGTCAAAGACTCGTACAAATGTTTTGAAGTAGAAAAATCTTTTGACAGAAATTAAACATGAAAACACCCTCCTCTTGTCTTCATTAAGAGACATGTTACAGCAGGTTTTTTCATTTGAGACTCTTCTATTCTGCTGCCAGCCGTTACAGATGAAACCTCATTAGGATCATCATTAAACACCCCTGTAAATTTTTGCCATTCTCTGCTGCAGTAGATATTGGCCTTGCTGGAGAGAGATGAGATGAGAGACTGGATGAATCAACAGTTTTATTATGATATTAGGGAGTGCCTGAATTTTAGTCACCTTCATGTTAATCTCCTGAGGGCACAGGAGACACTCACTCCCATATTTGTAAAACAGAGTGTGCCTAAGAAACCTATTTATTCTATTTATCGCAGTGTTTTGGATACATTTCACTAATAAAATAATCTCCCTTCTGAGCTCTGTTTTCGCGGGTTTAATTCCATAAAAAAATATTATTATGTATGAAGGGGTTCAGTTTTGAGGACTTTTACACGCTACTCTGGGTCAAGTCTTTGATGAAGCTGGAATTCACTTCCATGAAGAAAACCAGGAAGAGGATATCGCAGTTTATCACGTCAATATAGGCCTTACATGGTTCACAGCTTTGTGCCAGCTCTTGGCCTCTGGCTGAATTGCGCTTGAGGCCCAGAAGTCAAAAATGCAAATTGAAAGCTACCTTAAGAAACAAGTTTGGGGAATGTTCTACTTGACTGGGGATAAATTAGAAGTTAAATAATATCATTTGATTTGGCTAAAAATGAGCTTGTTAAGCAGCACTGACTGCTTTATCACAAGAAATGTCAGACTTTGCTTTAAGTGATGCCTAAAATAGACATGAAAGTACTTGATCTAATTGGAACTATTTGATAGTAAGTATATTCATTTTTAACACAGGCAGGAGGTTCCATCAGTATGGCTGGAGAATTTTATCAAGAGAGTTTTGTGATGATTATGTGGGGATTTCTGCATTTATTACTACAACTGTAGCAAAGATAGTAGTAAACCTTTATATTTTATTTCTTCCAGCAGAATAGACACATAATGTCACAACAACATGTATGTTTATCACCATAAGGACCTTGTTTTAGTTGCTTATAATTTTAATGATTTAGGCTGAAACTTGCTATGTTAGTGATCTGCCTTAAGCTGAAATGTTTTTGAAAGTTTCATCTCATCAGTTTGCAAGAATGGAGGTAGAAAAACTGTTCCCAGGTTGCAACTCTTTCTCAGGTGTGCTCTGACAAAATCAGAGCTTAGAGCAAGGACTTGAAATTCAGTAGTGTGTTTCTCTAGTTTTGAGGATGGGGCTCTTTCCTCTTCCGTCAGTGTTATTTCAAATTTGATCAAATCACAGCTGCTGAAGATATCTCTGCAATGTGTCATTTGGGTCAGATGGCTATCAAAAGTAAACTAAAACTTTATCCCATGGTAAATTTTAAAACAGAAATGGAAAATTACAGCACAGCAAAAATACTGCTTTTTTAACATCATAACATCGTGTTATCTTCTAATCTTCTCTACAAGTTTCTCCCTCCCTTCTGTCTTTTTGTTTTATATTTGCCTTTACTTGCGGAGAGTTATGTTGCCCTACTAACATCAGTGAGATTTAACTATGTGCTTAAAATGTCTGTGTCCAGATTTGATATCTGTACCATTCTTCAGTGATCACTACACTTGTTTGAAATAATGTTGTTACTGTTCATAAAAGGCATATTTCTTGACAAGTGGTACTAGTGTGTTTAAGTCTAAAGACTTCCAGAATGCTTCTGCCTGTGTGTATACATTGTCTGGAATAATGTTTTTATTTTAATAAATTAAAAAAAAACCAAAACACATTATCATTTATTAATAGAAATTGCATCCAGGTGCATTATATTAAAGAAATATTGCATTTAAGTATGTTTATTTGAGTCACATATAGAAATTCTGGTAACTGTAATGTAACAGTACACAAATGCTACCTGAGCATATTTTACCGTTGGCAGTTATTACTATGAATACTGCACCAAATACACAGAGCTCTGTCCTTCTCTAAAAAGTTGCATTAACTCTAACATGTAGGAAAATGATACAATATGTTTATATTTTATACGCGTGTCTGATTTTAAGCTGCACTTCTGTACTGGCTCTTAAGTATTTTTTAATAGGAGGTAGTGTGTGCTATAAAGCTTTAATAGGGCGTAAAATGCTTCATTAAGCATTAACTAACGTGTCTAAAACAAAATGCAGGCTAAAGATGTGGTACTTTGGATGTTATTATAATTTCCCTGAGCATCATATGTATAATTACAACCCCAAATGATTAATTTCCACACTTAAATGTAAGCAGAAAATGAAGTTCTCAGTTTGACTTCAGAATATACGTATACTGCAGTGGTTGGGAATAATTAAGGCTCTGATGTCCTCATGTACTTTCTTGCAGATGTTTGGCGTCCCGTTAACTTTTGTAGGGTCCATGTGGGAGAACAGGTCTACTCAGGCAGACTACAGTGTGGTGTTGTGGCCCAGACACTGCCAAATGTGCTGGTGTTCAGAGCTTGGGGAGTGCCTGTGTCACTATTTTATACTTCTTTGGGGGTAAGGAATAAAGTTTTTAAAAAGACTGTATTTTGAGATTTGATGGTTTTCAGGCACAAGACCAGCCAACTACCTCTGACAAAACTTGTGCTTTATAGAGATTATTTTCCAACCTTTTTGCCATTTTCCTTTCTCATTGCTAGAGGAAAGCAAGTGAATGAAAACACCGCCTTATAGCTGACAAAATGAGTAGATATAATGTGTTATTCAGTCCCTCAAAAACAAACTTGAAAGTTGTGGGTTTTTTTCTTTCTTGATGCTTTGGCCCAGTGCTAAGAGGAGCTTGAAATGGGGACTAATCACTTTCCCTGCACAGGTATGATTTTGCATGTTTCTATCCAGGTTTTTCTTACAATCACTACAAAACTCAGCAGTACATATTCAAAAGGTTTCTCAGATCTTTCCTGTCTTGATAATTATACGTCAGGGACCAGAGCTTGCTACTACCAGTCTGTTGCATATAAGTGTGAGGCTGCTATGAAAGAAAAGAGAAATGTGCGGGATTATCAGAAACCCGGAGGAAAACAGCTGTGAGACCAACCTTCTAACACCGATCCATGAATGTCAAGGAATATACAAAATGTTAGAAGTACGTTTTAATCCTTAGGGCAGTGGGCTTTCAAACCTCAACATTAGTTCCAATCATCTCCGTATAAGAAAACAACCAATACTCTTATTTCTGAACTTGTTCAAGGAGGAGAAAGTCTGAGCCTTTTGCGGTGTAAAGAGAAATGCAAGACAGAGTACACATACCCACAATTCACACCACACAAATATATCAATCCTGGCGGTCATATTTTGACCCATGTTACTTGTCCATATATCTCTTCTCCTTTCTGTTTTTCCCCAAGATATTTTTTCCTTAAAGGGAAGCAATCGGATACTACTTTTTCTGCAGTATTTAGTAGTGTAGAATTTGTATAGTGTTTAGTGCTTAACCGGATGATCAGCTTGAGACCTTTGGAAGCTGCTTAGTAAGCCAAACGTTGTAACAGATTTCTGCTGAAAGGTGCTGAGATGGGAGTTAAGTGGACATGTAAAATTTACTGATCCAAAGTAGAAGCAGGGCTGAAACTGGGTGGAAATTGACTTAATAGATCAATATAGTCACAAACACTTTTTTTTTTTAGTTAAAAGTCTATATAATGATCAATTGTACAAATAGTGCAAATGGTCAATTGTGAAGAGGCCAATTGCACAAAACTGGAGAAGAGCTAACAACTGCACCATACAAGACAGTTAATAGGAGTAAATTAACACATGATGAAGAATTTTGAGATATGTGGTCTTGGTTCCTAGAGTTATGTCTAAGACCACTACTTAATAAAGGGTCAACTTGACTTTTGTTCTTTGCATGTGTCAATATTCTTGTGTATTTAAACTTCCTGATAACCAAGTTGTTACTTTTCACAAAGCTGACAAATTTTTTAGAAGAATTTTACATCCAAGGAGTTCTGTTTGTATTTCTGAGGGAGAAGTGTATTCCTGACACAGGAGAAATCATCAGAATATCTGGCCATTCCTCTATTGTGTTACACCAGGAGGTCTCCTCTGGATCCCTTGTGGCCCTAGGAATGGTTCCTCAGACAGAATCTAGTCCTGTGTCTAGACAGGAATGCAAAGTGATTTTGGCTGAACTAATTAGCACAAGTGTGTTGGCTCTGAACATCGTACAAAAATGGGAAAAAGGTAGTTTCCTCGCATAAAGGTGACGACAGTCAGGATGGTGGGAATAATTTCTGTCCAGTTTATTATTTTGTGGTAATTCTGAAAGAAAAGAAGTAATCTGGGATAATATGAAACAAAAGAGTTTTGTAGGTATTAAATTAATATACCACAGATGATTTAAAAACAAAGCTAGTTCCAGTGGAATTTCCAATGCATTTGTTAGTTTAAATAAAAGTGGAGCTATAAACAAGAAAGGAGGTTCAGCAACGGCCCTTTGGAGCCAGTGATAAAAGTGAAAAAGGAAGGTTTTGCTGGGATGCTAAGGAACACGACCAGAGTGTGGCAGGTACAGCTTCACTTTTCTTTATTGAGTTAGAAAATCAGCTTGAACTCATTTTCTTGTCTCCAGAGAAGAACGCAGGGCACTAGCTGCAGGGCAATAGGATATTTAGGACTGCCTTGACACCTCTGGTTGAAATAACTCCATGCACTCAAGTGTCCTGGCACTCCTCAGACAATCACCTATTATCCTTCTAATAGCCAATACTCAACAGACAGAAAATGCTGTATCTTTGATACAATTTGATCATCTACAGAATTAAAAGTTAACAGCACTCTGCTCTGGGCTAGCCGGTTGTTCATGAGAAAGTAGTTTCCTTGGAGAACTGACTACACCTCTATTAGACAAAATACGGTCCTGAACCCAGGTTCCCCACATCTGACATGGGTGCTCACCTGTAATGTGCAGTGGAGGATCACTGTTAGGCTTTGTTCATGGCACCCAAGCTCATTTGTGAACCTCACCCCCCAAATGCAAGGAAATGTGGGAGAATACCCTTAGACATATCATCATACAAGCTCAATATGAGTGAACAGTGTGCTTCAATGGCAAAGAAAGCCAACAGGATACTGGGTTGCATCAACAAGGGCATCACCAGCAGAGACAAAGAAGTCATTACCCCACTCTACTCAGCGCTTCTCAGGCCACACCTGGAATGCTGTGTTCAGTTTTGGTCCCCGCTATACAAAACAGATGTGGACAGGCTGGAGAGGGTCCAGAGAAGGGCCACCAAGATGATCAAAGGACGGGGAAGCCTGCCGTATGAGGAAAGGCTGAGAGAACTGGGTTTGTTCAGCCTTGAGAAAAGAAGGCTTAGGGGAGACCTTATCTCCATGTTCCAGTATCTAAAGGGTGGTTACAAAGAAGATGGAGACCCCCTTTTTACAAGGAGTCACATGGAAAAGGCAAGGGGTGATGGGTACAAGTTACTCCTGGAGAGATTTCGATTGGACACAAAAGGAGAATTTTTCACAATGAGAACAATCAGCCATTGGAATAATCTCTTCAGGGAAGCGGCAGATTCCCCATCATTGGACACTTTTTAGATTCAGCTGGACAGGGTGTTGGGCCATCTTGTCTAGACTGTGCCTTTGCCAAGAAAGGTTTGACCAGCTGATCCTCGAGGTCCCTTCCAACCTGGTATTCTATGATTCAAAGATTCGTTTCCCTCTTTGCATCCAATCTCCTCTTGTCAACTCCAGACCCTTATTCTTTTTTTCTTTCAGCAGTTGTAACGCAATAGAAGGGCACAAACTCATAGGTCGTTTAAGCTGTTGGAAACCTGCATTACTGGACACAAAATCCTTCTATACTTGTTCTGTGAATGGGAGTAGTTACTACATTATATTTCCCTCACACAACTACAGTGTTTGTTCTGTCTTCATTCCTGATATATTACTGGGATTTTGAATATATCCTTCTTAAATATATCTCAGATGTGTCTCTGAATTTGGCAAAGCTGAATTTTTTCAGGCTACTTTTAATTTATTTAATACTCATTCAGAGCTTGATTTCACTAAAATACAATTGCTACTTACGTTTTTATAGTCTTATTGACATTTCAGCCTGGGTATTGCACTAATTATTGTACTAGTCTCCCCAGCTTTGACTGTATTCATCATTTCTGCTTTATTTCTAGTCACTATATCCACATTACTCTTTTCCTGTACAGGAAGCAATCCTGTATTACTTTCATAATCACACTTCCTTCCTACTTTTTCCCACTAATATTTTCCTAGGAAACGTCTAGGCAATTGAACTCCTAACAGGATCATTACACCAAGTTTGATACAGACTTCCTTCATCTGTAAAAACATTTCCTGATATGCTTTCTCATTCTCTTCTGAAGGTCTCTGGCAAGATCCAAGGACTAACATTTTCCATATCTCATTCTTCAGTTTACTTCAAATAGTCCCTGTTGTATCAGCCAAAATCCTAGTGTCATTTATTTCTGTTTATTCAGTATTCTCCCTATACGCAAATCACTCCCTCCCTCATTACTTTTGTTTTACCTCACCCATCTGCAAACTTTATACGTTGGTAATTTTATCTCCCAGTTGATAGCTTGATTTAACCAAGTCTTTGTCATTCCAATGTAATCATAATTTTCCCTCAACATATGTTTCTAATACAACAATCTTGTTTCATATGTTTCTAGCATTTGTAAAACACATTTATCCTGTTCTTTGTCCTTTCTGCTCACTCTAAAAAAAATGTATAGTAAGAAAAGGTTTCCACACTGACTTCATTTACAAACTCAGCACCTCTTTTTCTAACCATTACAGTCCTTATCTATTTTGTCTGCAGGAACTCCAGCTGGTGAGCCATAAAAGGAAATTAAGACTCTTTTGCTTACTTTTTTCATCCCAACTTGAAAATATTTCTGCAAAGTCAATCTGTTTTGACCCTAGTAGGTTGTTAAACCTCTTCTTTCAGTAAGAGACCTTAAACTATTTCTTCTCTTCATGGAATATTTCAGAGCCATATATCAGTTGTTAGTCTACAAGATCAATCCATTGACTTCTTGATTCAAAGTTGCCCTGGAAAGATATTTAAATGGTTGAATCACATGATTTGTTCTTTCGTTATCAAGCAGTCATCCATGCTGTCAGTCCTCTCTGGGTGCTAATATCTTCAGCCTGGACTAAAATTGCCTGGCTGGATATTAGAGTATTTAATTACTTGTCTGGGTTGCACATATGACAGGTACCTTTTTTTCATCAATCAACTTCATCGCTCTCCCTTTCTGACAGAGCTAGGATGATACAGAAGGGTTAGGTTAGTTGTCAATCAGAGATAAATCTGATTTTGGAAAAGGAAAAAAATAATCCCTTATCTACCTATTAATGGCAGAGAGCGGCTGTCTAGCTATCCTGCAGCTGCCCATGGAAAGTAAAAGTCTGGGCTCAGAGGAGTGGAATAATTACAGGCTGTCCCTGTTCTGGTTTGAACGAATCTAATCTTCACTCCAGATGCTTCTGCCTAAACACAGAGCAGCACTGTAACTATCCAAATGGATGATTAGATTATAGATTTACCACTTTTCCTAGTATAAGAAAGGCACAGTGCACCTCCCATTCAAAAACGTACAGGTTTTCTACTTGAATAAGGCCTGAAGAAAAAGCGATTGTGCTGTAACTCAGCAGATTTATAGCTTCACTCTTCCTGTTCTTTTTCACTTTCGTTGTCCATGTTCTGTTGTCAGCTGTTCCCCTCCAGTTGCCTTATTTTACAACAACTCCCACTTCACACTTCTTTTGACATATTTACCTATAAGCCATGTCTACATCTGCACACCAGCCTTCTCCTGTCTAGCTAACCTGAGACATATTTCATTACAGTTCTGGTAGCTGCATTAGCAGTTATGATTCTGCTAGCTGACTCTGATGATGATTGACCTGGTGTAGAGGGGATGAAAAACTGGAATCTCTTTTCACTCTTCCTGTCAGTAAAACACCTGCTTCTAAGCCTTCCTCTAAGGAGGGGAAAAAAAGAAAAAATAAAAAAAATCAAACATATTCTATTACAATAAAACTGCAGAGTGCAGGGAGATTGATTTAGGCAGTATGTGTTTATCCAGATTGGAATATGCTTTGAAGTCTGAGGATCAGGGCCATATACTTCAAAGAGCTATAAGGATTTATGGGATAGATTACAACTCTGAGAGTGCCATGTGAACCAGACGGTGCGGACACAGACCCAGGAATCTATATGTGAGTGTTTGGCACACGAATGAACACATAGAACACAAATAACAGTCTCTAGGAGATGGGCCTCTGATGAGTAGAGATAGTACTCTGATGAGTAGAGATAGCATCGTGTGGTGGACAGCATGGGAAGGAGTGCATTGCTCCTCAGTTCAGGAGTCTCTGATAGATAGGGTGGACTTTATCAACTCTTGTGTAATCTTTTTGCTACTTGGAGAACTCCTTTCTGAGTGAGATCTACCTTCCTCAGAACTAAGTGGAAGCTAATTGTTGGTGGGCTGAAATAAGAACAAATCCAGACAGAGAAGCAGCTACATGCAGATCAGCAGATCAATGAAGAAAAAGTCTGTCACAATGTAGAGAGGGCAAGAAACACATCACAGCATGAGGGAGAAGGTAAGTCAGAATGCAAGTGAATAAATGTTGGAGAATGAACAAAACAAAAGTATACAAAATTATGTCGCAGAAATGGATTAAGCATACAGACATAAGAGACCAGTAACAGGGAGTTAAAATATGATTACACCAAGAAAATAGTGTTTAAAAACAGGCGTTTACCTGACTTATTACTTTAACTTGCAAAATAGCATGACATCAGTGCCAAAAATTACTTTACAACTGTTAGCTTGTGCAGCACTAAAAGCATAATCATGTCAATTGCTTATTTGCATGATTTTTCATATATCCACAGTTGAAATGGAAATTATCCATTGCGTATCAGTACAATTTTTGAACACTTGAGAACTGATACTGTGACTTACCCTTTAGCAAAGAACCTCCAGGATAATAGTCTGATGGATTTTACTTTACCTCCTTAAAGCAGAGGGTTGGGAGTAAGCTGATATTTTTTAGGGTGCGTTTATTTTTAATATATCTGATGACTAATGATTGTATGTGTGAAATGTTATATGCACCCTTTTAAAGTTGATACAAGCTGATTCTAAGGAGCAACATCACCTCATCTCACTCAAAAGCTAAGTGATCTTGAACGTGACATTATGATCACACGTTCGGTCAAAATCTCCTTTCACCCCACTGAACTAAATGGTAACAGAGGGAGCTTAGCACCTTCTATGACTCGTGGGTCGTTAACAGGATCAAGCAGAGAATGTGCAGGAGGTGAATCAGGAATGAGGTGTTGCAATGAACCGGGAAATATCAATGGTTGCCTTTCTTCCTCTGTACACAACTTTTCGGAATAAACTCGTGCAAATCAGGATGGTAATATGAAGCAAAAATTGACCTAAGGTAAGATTGTATGGTTACATATTACTATCAGTTAGAGCTGCACGAGTTTGCCTATGGGGGGAAGTCAGCCAGTGATGCCCTGAGTTAATGATAACTCTCACACTCACTTTGGAATATTCAAATGTTCTGCAAACACTGGTATAGGCATTTAGAAAAAATACAGCTTTTCTTCAAAGTTTAGTTAATATTCCATGTAGGCTGCTTGCCATGATGACTAATGTACTGCAACCTTGCTGTTCTGCATTAAACATCATGAAAATGTACATCTGCGCTGGATATTTTCTTTCCTTTGTTTCTAAAATGCTGAGTTCTGCTAAAAAAAAATTGGATGGAAATCAAATACGAGAAGCTTAGCCAACTTTAGTGAAATGATATCAGAGTTATATTATCCCTTAATGAAACAAGTATAGAGGACTGATTGATTTATGGAGCAATTTTTTGCACCATTACCTAACTTGATTGTGTACAAATAGTTTTCTGTATTCACAACCGTCATGTCCCTGCATTTCTTTTAGTATGTACATTTCAAAAGCTGATGTTTTTTTATACAGGACTGAAAGATCTGAAGGTTTTCAGTTGAACAGTGTCGATGTCATGTGAAGCTGTTTATTGAACTTTTATACATTTTAACACTTTTCTCTAAGGATGACAGACAAATAGATTCCTTTTTCCTGCTATGATTAATATCTCTTTGGAACAGAGGGAAACTTCAGTGTCTAATCTAAGTATGTTGTTGAACAGTTGTGATATGATATGATTGTATATGTGTTGTGTCTTCTTTTAAATAGGCTGTGTGTTGTTCTGCCCAAACATTTAGCTAATCTCCATCCATAAACACTGTAAACTGCAACTTCAAGAAGTTATTTTGTTAAATGGCATTTCACCTGTCTCCTCCTTGTTCCTTCACCTGTGGTTTTAGGCCTAGATCTGAAAAAATATTGATTTTCCCAGGGATCCACAGAAATGCAGTGTTTTTTTCCCACAGGGAGCACAGTGTAATGATGACTGTGGGACCATCACTTCTTTGTCACGCGTTCAGAGACTCATGCAATACCTGCAAAACATCTGTGTCTGGCTCCTGACTTGCACCCCTGAATCTCGATTCATGTCAGGAAAGCTTGCTGAACTCCTTTCTCTGCAGCCACCTCTGGCATGTTGGGTGAGGGTGCATGAGGAAAGTCATGGTCTTGCTCTTCATGTAGAAGAAACCTGTGCTCAGGAGGGTCTGAGGAACGGCAAACTCTGTGACCAGAGCTCCTCCTTGTTCCATTGCTCAGGTGACCAGCAAGGATCTTATTGACACGTGACTTCAGCGTAAGTACAGAAAAAAACAACCCTCAGAGGTCAGAACCTGGGAATTTAGGCATTAGTTACCTCCATCTCCATAAACAAAACCTTTGGATGCTGGAAGGTTTTAATTCTGTTTTGGATTCATAGCAGATCCCATTTTCTTGGGAGTCTAATAACATAATGCAAAGAAGCTTTTTGAGGGGAAAAACTCCTATGTGCTGCTACGATGACTGAACATAAAATTTCTGCTCTCAAGAAATTATTTTCAAGCCATTTAATTATGACACATCCTGTGATGTTAGTGGAGGCTTTATAATGTAGTCAGATGTTTGAAATAGTGGATTTTCATGTATTTTTCCATTTTCTGTATTCCAAGAAATCTAATTTGGAAAAGCAACGCCCTACATTGGCTGATTTCCTCTCTGTGGGGGCCTAAGTGTAACTGATACTGTACTCCAGCACAATGACAATCAGGCTGTTTTCAGCCTCAGATCTTGTATATCTAAGTGAGAGAAAGAAATATTTAAAGAAGGGGGATGGAAATTACGTTCACATAAATATTTAAATATAATAGGCCAAATTAATTTCTGGTACGATTACATGGATATTACATTGGTTACATCTATAATTCAGAAATTAATCTGATAAGTACTAGTCTCAGTTGAGCTAAAGCAGAAATTATCCACTGTTAGAAAATGCTGAAGTAAACATGATCTGATTTGCGTATTAGGGAACAGTGGAGTACATGTTCCTGCTCTGAAACCTTAGACCAGTTTAGACATGGAGGAAAGAGGATGATAAGGATGGCAGGGCTGGAACACTAGCTGCAAATGAAAGAGTAAACCAGCACATCTGCCTATCCAGGCATGTCACCTTCACAGCGTATTTCCCGTTCACAAGTTCCTTTTGACATAAGTGACTCCATGGGGGGAGGTGGTCTTCCTGCTTCCGGATACTCAGGGAGTGTCCTCCCAGTCTTTGCAAATTATGAAGCCAACTCAGAGTCTGGCAGAAGTACAGCATTTGTACTATTTGCTGGTAAAAACTAAACACACAAAGCAACAACTCTGATACAACCACTAGCAACAGGTTCACAGAAAGCGGTCTGAAGCTCTGTCTCCTCCCCACAGAGGGAAGATGGAACATGTGCGTATTTTGTTCCACAAGGACAGACATACCTGACTCTATGTGCCGCAAAACCGGGGCCAGGGGCTCTTTCAACACCAGCTTAATGACCTATTTGGCACCTTTCAAATTAAAAAAAATAAACTGCTGACACTTTTCCGCCTAGTAAAAGCCAAGAAAAACAAGACAAGGTCTGCAGAGGTGGAAGTCTCTCAGAGAACACACCTGGCAACAGGGACAACCAGGAAGATTTCCTTAGAGCACTGTTTTAAAGAATTTCCAGGGACAAGAGTTTGCTATGAATGATTATCAGGGATGAAAAAGGTTGCCAGCTGAAAACAATCCAGCCCTTTCCAAGTGTATCTTCCCATTGCCTTGAAGGCAGGCCTCTCAGCTCCCCCCAAAAGGGTCCTCAATGCAGCTGTTTTGCCAAAAAAATATCTGCTTCTGTTGGGCTGGACTCCTTTCTAACGTAAGCCTAGTCAAAGGTACCAGGTCACGTTTCAGACTGGCTCTGGAGTCTCTGAGTAGAATTTGCTAGACCTTCACAGATCAGCATCAAGGCTGATGTATTCAGGGGAGGCTTTGGGGTTGAAGTGTTAATAGGGTGGTGTTAAGAACCTGGTGACATATCAGAAAGTATTTTCACTTGAGTGAAAAAAAGAAAGGTAGTGCCCCTGGGCAGAATGGTATCTGGGGACAGGGAACCAGACCAGGAGCTGAAAAACAGCAAAAGATTGGAAACTAGCATGGAAACATTGGAAAGATACTATGGTTTTCAAGTGCCCCCATATCACCAAGAGCTAATCTCATTCTCTTCATAAAACAGAAACCCCTAGCAAGGTAGGAACATGTTGCAGCTTTATGGGCAAGAAGAGTGGAAACATCAGGGACTATAAATTGAGCCAGGCAGCTTTAGGAAATCTATGTAATAAAAATTACCATAATCAATCTTGGAAGAAATAAAGGTCTCACAACAGGATCTCTGCCTCGGTAGTTTCAGCTTCTAAATAAGGATATGACTCCTGGGATTTAATGAGCGGATGAACTGTATATTGTCTTAGAAACCAAGCAGATGCAGAACTGACTGATCTCAAAATAATAAGTGTTAATAAATGTGAGGAAGAGATTGTCAGCAGGAATTTTGAGGAGATATGATTAAAATATCTACTTTCCAAAATGTAACAGCTCAAAGTTGTCATAACTGAGGGTGAGAAGACAATGTCAAAAGGTCCAAGTGAAAAACAAGGTTGCTTATGTTTTTCGGTGGGTGTTGAAACCAGTATAAAATTTTGAAAGGACAATAAAGGTCTCAGAGCCAGACCTTACATATCAGTAAATAGGTTCATAGTGCCTAATAAGGGTTTACTGAAATACCAGTAAAAGGCATAAAAATCATAAGGCTCTGGATGTTTTAATTTTCCTTCATACACATATGGTTTTTAATTCCTGCTGGGTCTTCCACAATATTATTGTGTTGCTGTCTGCAGGCGTAGGGCAAGTCAGACAACAGACACTAAATAAAGGTTTTGTTATGTCAGGCATGAAAATACATTTTTGGCCTTCAGATTTTTGCAAACTTTATTGTTCCAAAATTCTCCTCTTTCTGCTGAGGAACCAGCAATCATCTTTCAGGCCATTTGAGCTGAAATGGAGCTTCACGTGGCATGACACTTCCATGGCAGGTTAAGATGACTCATGGATGTTCATATCCACATCCTCCTACTTGTTTCTCAGAGTGCTTTCTGAGAGCAAAATCTTTGTTTTCCTCCTTTGTCCTAACATTTTCTCTTGAATCTATCAAACATAATAATAGTGTAGACAGTAAATTTTCATAGAATCATAGAATCATAGAATCTTCATGGTTGGAAAGGACCTTTGAGATCATCGAGTCCAACCATACACACACACACACACAAAAAAAACCCAAACCCCAAAAAACCCCCCACAAACCACCACAAATAAACAACCTATAATCTCTGCCACTAGAGCATGCCCTGAAGTGTCAAACCTAGACGTTTCTTAAATACCTCTAGGGATGGTGACTCAACCACCTCCC
Source organism: Larus michahellis (assembly GCF_964199755.1). Classification (NCBI taxonomy): domain Eukaryota; kingdom Metazoa; phylum Chordata; class Aves; order Charadriiformes; family Laridae; genus Larus; species Larus michahellis. Next base: position 141,508,887 of record NC_133897.1, on the reverse strand, counting down.
TGGTTTAACTATTTTAACTACTTTTCTTTCAATTGTATATATTGCTTCAAAGGTATTCTTTAAGGTACACAATAACCTCTATTTTGACCAAATAAAAAGCTGTTAAAAACATCCCAAACCAAACTCTTACATCATTTTCTTGCAACAACTCTTCTTTTCTTTGTTGTTGAATAATGATGAATGTAAATGCTCTAATTAAGTCCAAAGTCAAAATTGGCTCCCCATCACCACAGTTCAAGATGTTGCATAGGTCACCTTGAGAGGTTGCAGTTTGAGAAAGTACAATGTGAACTGAAATTGTTGGTGGTCTTATAGCAATCTCTTATCTACTCTGCTGGAGATAATCTACCTCACGGTCTGCTTTTACCAGCTTCTCACCTTTCAGTTGTACTTAGCTTCAAAGAGCCTCTGCTGTTCCATCTCAAATGTTACACCAACATTTTACCAATAATCATCACTTGCCAGCTTTTGTTCTTCTCTTTCAGACTGCCAAACTCTTCAGTTCTAGAATTTCGGTTCTCCAAGACAAAATCCTGTCCTTAGTTAAAATCAGTAGTGTTATAGAGATATGTATGACATCGGTTTTATTTTGTTTTACCAGGCCTCTTTTTCAGTTTATCTTTCGTAACCAATTTACCAGACAGGAGCTGTCTGGGGCCCATAAACACTCCCTGATTAATGTAGCCCCTTTATTTTCAAGTCAGTCATATTTTGACCTATTTTGGAGACTCGAGTCTCTGTCTGACATTACTTACATTTCAAAATGTGCATGTCTCTGAAGCCACTCCCTGTGAATGCTACAACCTGAGCAGTGGGCAAAGGAGCATGCAAGGTCCCAAGTCAATACTGTCAATTCCTAAGGACAGACCTACACACCACTCATGATTTTTAAGCTTGCATCATACTGGATTGTCTGCTTGTGCCAGATATTGCTTCAAATGTTCCTTGTCAGCACAAATACATGACTTTGTTGACCCTTACTGTGTTGAACAGCTCTCCACCTTCTTGTTTCCTCTCACCATTGTCAAACTAAGAGTCCTTTGTGTACTTAATGACCGATTTTATTTTTTTTTTTGTATTTTCTGATCCATATATGGAAGATTAAAATAATTTCCTTTGTTTGGTCACCATTAGAAAGATCATATAACAACCAGGGATGTCCATCTGTTATTTGATAGTAAAAGCCTAGTTTGGATTTTGTTAGCACAATGAACACTGTTGAAAAAAACACTGAAAGTGACTAATCACCAATTGGACGTGCTTGGCTACATTTATTTATCCTTATCATTTTCCCAGTGTATTGAAAATTCAGATGTCAAATGTATACAAACCACCTTTTTTTCCTACCAGTACTTCTGTCAACTCAGAAGGGATCTGTATAGTGTTCCTTGCTACATGGCATATAATTCTATTTCCAAATAATCTGCTCTCTCTAGCTGTTCTTTCATTGCTTGTTCTATTTATTCTACTGTTATTGCATCACATTTTTCATCTGTCTAATAATCCTGTGGGACAGACGCTGCTCACACTCCTATTACGTACAGCCTGCAAATTAAAGATGCAAAAAGCAATTTCCATGGACGTGGAATGCTCGGTATTGTGGTAGCTGGGAATTTACAAGTGTCTGAAGCTTTGTTTCTTCACTTCAATTCACTTAATTAAACTAAAAAGAAGGAAAGAGTAAAGAAAAACAAACTACAGGATGCAGCGGGGGGTAAAGATATGAAGCAAAGCAAAACAAAACAAAGCAAAACCCTGCTCAGAAGCGGCAATGTAGTTCCCAGAAACATTGACTGTACTAGATGCTTCTCTCTGCTCTGTCAGAAGCAGCAAATGTAGCCCCATGTAGCTGGAGAGACCCCCTACTGATGTTAATATTGACTATTAATGGTAATCGTTGCACAGGAGACTTTTTAAGATTAAATACAAAATTCAAACCCACATATTAGCCCTTCAGGTATATGATGAATCATCTCTCTACATAAACACTTGATTTGCTGGCACGTATGTTTGCTTGCAACTATATATGCTAAGGATAGAAACACTTTTGCACACACTTGGCTTAAAAGGTTTTCAGACTTCATCACCTAACTTAGGCCACAAAATGAATTAGTGGCAGTAAATACGAGATATTTAACAGGGGTGTTAGGGTCAAAACTCTCACTGACTTCAGTAGGCGAGTTAGGGTTGCTTTTCCAAGCTCCAGACAAGGGACACCACTGCATGGAAGCCGTGGGTCAAGGGATGTTTTATCCTACTAGTTCCGATGGGAAAAGAGTCCATATTGTAGTTCAGAGTTCTTGTCAGAGGAAATATATGGAAAATCTTGTGTCTTCTTTTCCATGGACTTTGTTCAGGAATTTGCAGAAGGACTTTACTTGTACCAGATCCTGCGCAGACTTGTAAGGGTTTTATGGTTTAAAACCCTTTTATGGTGTCTGAGTTTAAGGTTCTGCTTCTCCATGCACAGTGGTAGATTTTAATTTTGATACAGTTATAAATTCTAGATTGATTTAGTGTTCCAAATTATACTTCATAAACTCGTCCACAAAGATTACAGATGAGTGAAGGAAACTATTTCCAAATGATCACATTATGCAAACGAAGGATCTGAAATTATATTTTTGTGCTCTGATATGCATTTCCATCAGATAATGAAGAAAAATTAGTACATTTTCTGCATTCTGGATTGCCCAGGAGTCATAAATGTATAATTTGGGAGGTAGTCCATTGACTACCTGAAGGTGTGCTCAAAGAATACTCCTGTCTATGGCTGTCTACACATGTATTTTTTGTAAGTTTAGGTACATACAGTGTCATTATAATAAGGTTTCCCTAAAGAAAGCTCCCAGTCGATGGCATCCATTTATTCCTACGGTATCTTTTTTTAATGAGCATTATAACATGAAGCAAGTGTCCTTGGTTCCCAGTAGCTGCCTAAGGGAATTGCATGTTCTGTGTAATAGACTCAGAGCTGGAAAGAGGAACCAGACTGATTTTGGAGCACCTGCACTGAAAAGATAAAAAATTGTGTGATTAGCCTGGATGTATGTGCTAATTCCTGATGTACGAATGTTAATTAAAATTTTTCTGGAAATGAAAATTTTGACTCTACAACATTTTCTACCCTCCACAAACGCAGCCCTCATTTCCTGAGTTATTTTCCTGGCTTGCAGGCAGGATACATATTTCTCCTCTGTTACTGACAGCAGGCAGCTGAAAATATCATGACAGCCCACTGATTTACAATATTAGAGTGAGTCACAGAGGCTACTGGGCATCTCTCAGACTCTGATAGTGAAAGGGAGAGGTTCATGACTTCCACTCTGAAAACTTTCTCCACCCCTTATTGTGTGAGGAAGTGAAGCCCTGGCTCAGGAACTGCCTTGGATAGCTGTAATTAAAGTGTTGAGCTCTTTTACAGAAACTTTGAGGTTTCCAAAACAGCACTGGCTCCCTACAGGCTTATCTGAGGGAATGTCTTACTGGGACAGCAGGGTGGATTGATCATAAAGAGCATCAGGACCCAGCACAGGCTCTGTGAAGGCTGATCGTGACAGCAAGAGGCTCAGGGACCCCAACCTTCAGATGACATCAAAAGGGGCAAATAGATATCCGTCAATCTGATGTGGAGATAATGTAAATAAAGACCTTCTCTCCATCATGTACGAACATAATATAGCTTTCTAAGAAGAGCAAGGACTAAAAAATGGCAGTATAGTGATGGTCAAATAGCTCTCCTTAGCTGTATGCTTTTTCATTCCCCTTCTCTTCATGCAGGTTATGTTGTAGAGATAAGCACTTTGTAGAACTAAGAGAAGCGCTCTTACTGCCCTGTGGTCCAGTAATAGTAGCCTGTGCTGCTCACAGCCCACACCTTAGCAAGTTGTCAGGACTGTGACTGGTTAGACATGCCACCAGGCTGAGCTTGTGAGAGCTGGTTGTGTGAACTGGAGCCTGGGACCAGATGTCCTCTGCTCTCCTGTGGAGCACCACCTCCAAAAAACACCACAGGAAAATGGAAATATAGGCACGGGCTGAAAACAGGCTAGCAGTCCTTGAAGAAATGCAATTTTGAGCCTGGTAAAGCTGGTATGGGCATAACAATGAGAAAACAGAAGCAGCAGGTAACTGAGAATGCAAGTGGACTATGCATAAGGCACCTGATGGGGGCAGAGACCAGAAGCTAAGAACTGGCCTTGAGACACAACTGTTGAACAAAAGATAAGATCGTAGTACCTCCAGATGGTTTTGCTACATCCTCTGAGTTAAAGATGGGAGTGCATAATCTGCCTAATGAAACTCGACTACTTGAGGACATCTTGTACAGCTTGACAACCACTCAACCAGAAGAGCATACTGAGTTTAGAATGTGTTTGTGTAGCTGAATGCATACTTTCCAAGGAGCATGAATAGCTGTATGTTATGCATATAGGTGTATCTGCGCGTGTGCTTTCCCTATAAAGTTCTTCCCTGTAAATTTATTAGTACTTCTGAAAAAAATCTTGTTGCAGATAAATTGAATTTGGCTAGTTGTTACTTTGGGTAAAACTGAGATGCTTTGCAACACCTATAGTCTTTCCTATCTCTCGTCTCTCCGCAAAAGTGGCCTGTGGTCTATATTCAGCACTTTTCATAGCAAAAAAAGTCTTGTGGTGGTTCCATTATGGAATTAAAAACTACCTTTAAACATCCACTGTATAATTAGCTGAAATCTCGGCAGAGATGTTGCCAGATATGATTTCAAAGCTGAAAATCACTCCTGGCAGCAGTTGTTATTTTAAGAACTAGAGGAATTTTGCCACATAATGAAAAACATATCTCAAGTTTAGATCAGTCTCCTTTCCCACAAGTTCACTGATTTGGTCGTACCACACTGTGATGGTCAGGCCCCCCTGGAAGTTACTGACAAAACTCCCATCAGTGTTACATGTAGAGGCCTTTAGAGACAATTAATCTCCCTTTATTCTATTCACTTTAAGCATGGGTATAAACTACTCTAAACTAGTTTGCCAGGCTCCCTCTTTATGAGTCTCAGAGGCGGCTCAGCCCACCCTAAGGTACTTCTCTAAAACAAGGGAGATGAAGCGCAGTCTGTGGTATCAAAGTTGACAGGGACTCAGACTAACTCTGAGTAAGCTGAAGCCAGGTGAGGTATAACTCACCAACACACAAAAGTATCAGTTACTTAAAGAGTTTAATTTGAACTTTTCCTTTAATATTAATTCATCACCATTTTCGGCATGGCCTCTGGATTTCTAGAATATTGATTTAAATATAGTTCTTTACCAACAAAGAAGTTTTTTGCATTACTCAATCATTTAGCAAGCATGATTTCTGAATGCCATCCAACTCAGGCACAGCAATACGGGCCAATGAAGTAATTTTTTATCTGGTTTTGCAGTTAATCTGATTTTTTCTTTTTAGTGCAGTTCTGTTAGTGATATGATATTATGTGTTTTGGCATAATCTTCTAATCAAAATACAGTTTGGGGACTGCTATGTTCTCTTTTTCCAAATTATTGTATATTTTTATAGCAGCATTTTTGAAGGATGGATATTAAATGTATCATAGATAAATATTCTTATTTTACACATGGGAAAGGTAAATTAAGGGCTGAAGCATTAATTCAAATCCTACAGTATTAGAGTGAATTTTAATTTGTTTCTGAGATATGGAAACACAAACATAAACCAGCAAATTACTAGTTTTCTCTCATATGCTAGGAGAAAAATATGTTCATCGTGAAAACTTTGACAGACAAATTTATGGGTATCAGAAATGTTAACATTATAATAAATATACCTTAGGATATATTATGCCTCTACAGCGATTCCGGTAATGTCGTTACAAGAGTTTATGCTAGAATGCAATCATATTATTAGTGAGAGGAAGTGAAGAGACTGCTGACGAACCGTCTCCATTTTAAGCCTCTGCTTTCAGGTTGTGCATTTCTGAGCTGATATTTAACTCACTGGCCTCTACAGATTTTACACAAACTGTTAAGGCAGTCTGGAATATGTGGTGGACTAATACAAGTCTAATGAATTTAAAAAAATAATAATTTTCTAAGGACGAAGGATTTTAGTCCTGTACTGAAACATGTGGGGGGCAGAAATCTGGCAGACACATACGACCAGAGGTTGTGGTTTCCTATTCCTTGTGCAAGGATTTTTTTCTTATACACAAGGGTCTGTGTATAGCAGAGGGATGATTACCCTCAGAGAACAGCAGAAGGGAATTACTCCCTCAGGTCATTAGAGCCCCTCCTAGATCTTTTGAATGATAACAGTAAAACACTTTCCCTCCCGCTTTCTCGGTTCCAAATAGCCAGGTTGTCCTGCTTTGTGCCAGGTGGGACTGGTGAAGGAGCTGCTGCGTACGTGCCAGTGGAGCACTCTGGTTTTTCCCATTGAAGGTTACAACCTCAGCAGTGACCAGGGGGTAGGGCTGCCGTCCTCAGCCAGGAGACGTCTGATCATGTAGGGAGTCCGGGGGGACAGGAGCAGAGAGGAGACGACCTGCAGTGGTCGTCTCTTGTATATTAATGCTTATTTGGGGGTGGAGGGTACACTCGCGGGATCAAGGTCAAAGCTGTGAAACTAAAGGGAGCATGGGACATAGTGGATCTTGGGAGAAACTGAAAACATAACACAACTCGATAATGAAATCATGGATGTTTTGTGACACCTGGGCTATGTGAAAAGACAAGCAAACACATCATTATTTGAATCAGGATTCGACAGCTCTGGTGCAAGAAGAGAGAAAAGCGTTAGCATGATAACCTTAAGGTACATGCTAAAAGCTCATTATTCAAATGCTCTGCTTTAAGAAGCCACATGGCCATCAGTACACAATTACATCTGTAAACTTGGAACCAAGTTAAGACAACGTCTGGTTGCTTTTAGAAGCACTGCCAGCTGGGAGTCATTCTAAGTCCTGCCTGTTGCTGGATGCCCTTGGAATTAGATACTAAAATATTAGTCTGTAATAGCCTTGCTGGATATCTGGAATCCTGCAGATTGTATCTCTAGTTTTCCGAAACAGCCATTTTCACTTACCTAGGTTCAAATTGAGGACAGCAAAGCTTTACAGCAGCAGCAGCAGCAGCAAATGTAATGTACCTTGATCTCAAGTTCCAAGCACTGCCACACTGCTAACAGTTACAGCATCAGTGGAAAATAATTGTCAGAAGAGAAGTCAGTGTGGGGAAAAGTCAAAGGCATCCATTTAAACTGAAACATTTCTTTGTAGTCTTTAAAAGAACTACAGTAAGGTTATAGCCAATTTCACAATGAAGAGTTTTAAGAGCTGCAATTTATAAACTCATAAAATAAATTCTTATTTTATAGAAAAAAACCAAAGAATTTTCTATCCAGATGGGGAACTTTTTATAAACTGCCTTTTGGTTCATATACTGTTTGTTGCCTGGTTCAGCTGCTAAATCCATCATAGTACATAATCCATCATACAACAAAATATGTGTGGCTATTTAAAAAAAAATAAAATCATATTTCTGCAGTGTATTGATTTAATTCTTTATCTTACTTTGGGTGCATCCTGGGTGTTGCACTCTTTGTTCACTGCTATATGTTTTGATCAGTGATTTATCAGTGCAACGTAAGGCGCAAATTCCTATCAGGTTGTACAGGAGAGCGGAAAAGAGTCTGTCTTATTCGTCTGTTTTAACACAAAGATCCCTGTAGATCCTCCCTCAGCAAGTCCAGCTATGGCTTCCAGTGATAATACTCGATATCTTTTAGCATGAACTACAAGCAAATTCCATTCATAAACCCAGTTAACATTGGAAATACACTATGTAAAAAAGACAGTCAATCACTTTCCATCAGCAAAGCCTCAAAGATTAAGTTCCCATTTTCTTAACCTTTGAGTAGAGCCCTTACAGACACAAACAGACAGAGAGGTTCCTGCTCAGCAGCTGTCTTTTTTTCTGCTTCATTATATCAATTTTACTAAGAGTAAGTTAAAACAGCCGGCCAAAATCTCAAGACACAAAAGACAGTTTAAAAAGTGGTATGGGAAGGCAGTTTGTGTGAAATCAAAGGATATGTCTCTATGGAGCTGCCCATTCCTTGTCTTTATTCTCCATCCAGTGGGACTCAGGTGCCCTCACTTGTATCAAGACCTCACAAGGACGTGCCCACACAGTTAGACACCTAATCACCTTTGAAAGTCTGACCATATATACTTATTTTACTTACAATATACTCTAGTTAGAGGAGACCTTTGGGGATTTAAACAAAGAAAACGGGAAGACTGGCTTCTAAACCAGAACATTTAGTTCATATTCTTCCTTTTTTTTTTTTCCATTTATGCATTATCTGTAGGTGGGATATGCATCTTTTTCCCAATTATGCATTATACATAGGTGGGGGCTACCTTTGTCTTTCTGTTAACCAATGCTGGCTCAGTGCAGGCCAGGAAAACTCTTACTTTAAAGCTTAAGTTAAAAAAAAAACAAAACAGTTAAAAGAAATCCTCGAAGTTTATAGCAAAGTTAAGACACAAATTTACATATGTACAAAAGTCATTGAGATAACCTCTTACACAAATTGAAATTATGTGGCCTTTTTCTTGTCACTGTAAGATTTAACTCCGAGGAATACAAATGCACAGTATTTAAAACACAACTCTACAATAAATAGTAAATGACATTATCAATAAAAATGGATAACATGAGTAATACTCTGTCCTCAGCAGAGTGATAACTTGGAAATACACGGTTTCTTCACTGCTGTTTACACACAGAACTTGGAGGAGGCAGATAACTTCCGTCCGAATGGACTATTACAGGCACCCTTTGCAGGCCTTTGGTGTGGAATTAATGAAAGCATGTCTGTGCAGCAATTAATTTCCTGTACTTCTGTAATAACAAAGAAAGGAAAGGAAGAGCCGTCCTCCTCCCACAGCTGATAGCTGTGTTCCTGTGCCTAAAGCACAGTCTTGGAGGATTGGACAATTTGGGTTCTGTTCCCACATCTTCTGTAACATCCTTCATGACCTTGGAAAAATCATTTGATCTCTCTGTGGCTTAAATTCCCTTTTCACAAAAGGGAATTAATTACACTTCTCTACTTCCAGAGAAGTGTCATTAGGCCTAATTAGTTAATGTCTGTAAAGTGCTTTGAGAGGAATCTTTTGACAGATGATATTCTAAGTGCAAAACATCACAGTAAAAATTTGTAGCAGTCTGTCTTTGTTTAGTCAGTGTTATTTGTTTATCACAAACAATGCTCTTGGCAGTTTAGAAATGCTAATCTGATGTATTAGACAAAGATAAGTTAAAATTACATTTATTTGGGCTCTGATTCAGCTAGACACCCAACTGCACGCCTTAATGTAAACATTAGGTATCAAAAGTGTTCTATGCATTTTTATGTGTTTAATAGCCTTGAACTGAAGTCTTACTCATCACTAGTTTCCCTCACTCCAAATAATTTCTTGAGGACTTCCTAAAAGTAATGTTTTTAATTGATGGGGTGATCAGAAAAAGTGGTATGAAGCGGGGAAGAGTGATTACAAAGAAAGAGACCAATGTTTGAAACTTCAGGATGTATGTTCAAAAGATAAAATCAGACTTACGCATAGGAAAGTTCACTTTGGCAGCACTTTGGAAAAAAAAAAGTCAGAGAAGAGATATTTGAAGGCTAGAGTAATCAAGGCAGAGACAGCTGTAAGCTTGCACTCATTACTCAGACCATTACCTACACAAGAGGTTGAAGATTTTAATGTTTCACATAAAGAAGTGAGAAGATTTGGATGCAACTTGGAAGTGGAAGAGGAGAAGGAAAAAAGTCAAAGATCACCACCCATCTTGAAAACCTTAATGGCAAAGAGGATAATGCTTATAAAAAGAAATGGAAAAATTAAAGGACAACAGACAACAAATAAACTTGCAGATAAATGATACAGCAATACAGACTTTCACCAAAAGTTTTGTTCAGGAAAACACAAACACTTCTGCCTTTGTCAAAACCACCTATGAAAACAAGGAAGCTATGCCTACTGTTGCAACCTGGCAACACAGAATGAGATGGAAACACAGGTATGAGATGGAAAATACAAGTACCAAAACAGATTTTCAAACAGTTTCATAAACTACGCTGACTAGGTATGAGGTGATTTGCTTCAACAGCATATTATAGGTTGAAAGAAAGTGGCCACACATGTTTGTTGGAAGTCCACTCTGTACTTATGAACTCAACCTTTTCTGGGCAGGAAGGTTAGTGAATCTCTGCAGACTGTTTCATGGGATTGTGGCCTAGAATAACATTTAGTCTTCTACAGATACTACTTAAAAATATTTTTCAATAATAGCTGAATTAATTAAAATGCCGTCAGTAAAATTTAGCAAAAAGAAAGTTACATTTCCCTATTGCGACCTATTTACTTATTTCTTATGAAAATGACTTAACTTAGTTATTTAGTTAAATAGATTGATTTCAGAGAATATCAGCAGTTAGCTTTAGCATCTACCTTAAGGTTTTGATCAATGATATGTTGATGTTTCCAGAAGACATTTTTCTGGGTTGCTTAAAAGGCAAGGAAGTACAAGGCTGAGATCTTAAAGAACAGGTTAGGTGCTATAGGGCAGCTTTGGAAGTTACTGCTCTGTATGTCTCACGTGGCTTGAGGGAAAGAACTTGAGAGGCAAAGTGGCTGATCCAACCTCATGCTCTGAACATATGCTTTCTGTCCCTATAAACTGACTGAGACAAGGGATTAATGGTGGAATTAATGATCTAACTCAAACCAAACTCTGTGGCTACTTAGCTTCTCTTTTATGCAAATAACCAGCCTATGCAAGTCGATAGCTCAAGGAACGTACTTGTAGTGTATTTCCTATAATGCCTGTTGAACTTCATTTGGAAACAGAAGAATGTGTTTCTGCTTTGGGTATAAATCCAAGTTCGGATATCAAACTCTCAATGTTTTTGTTAAAAAGAGTTAGAGACTAATGTAGAACCAGATTTCACTTCAAATCTGTCATGAATGATGCATATTAAAAAGCAAACAAGCAAACCACAAAACCCCAGTAACATTCAGTTCCATTAAGATGCAAAAACTCCACCTTTCAAAGCAGGAAGCCTGGAGAGATATTACAACTATCACTGACTTCTATAGGAATAAAAGGAACGTTGGATACTATAATAATGTTGGAATGTTGGATAAATAATAAGGTGGGAAAAAATTCCAGATTTTACTGATTACATTACTGTGTTCACGAAATCACGACCTATTTGAAAGTACCTGTCCTAGTATGGTTTAAAGTGTTCCAAATACAGAATATTCATGGGAAACAAACAAACGAGAAAAAAAGCAAGCTTGTTTGAAACAACCCAACGTTCATCATATACATGTAACTTCACATTTTTCATCTAGTACATTCATTGAACTACCCCCACACAGGCTATTTGGTCCCACCCAGGGTCCAAAGTTGTCTAAAATATTAATGACACTTCTTTTTCAGAATATCAAGAATGGAATGGCCCCTAGATACCTCTCTGTTTTGTAAAGAGAAATAAAGTGACGCTAATGAGGTAAAGCAGAGACATTCATGGGCTACTGGTTTCATGCAGCTGTCCCAAACTCAATTTTGTCATTAATGATTCCCTCGGAGCATGGTTAGCCACATACATTTGTCTGAAAGCTGTTGGCAGGTGCACCTTCTCTACTGAACCCCCAGTTTTGGGTGCATACCTCCTTTAAGGTTATAAATTGCACTTTTCTGTGTTTCCCTTTGAATAGTTATTGAATGTGAGTGTCACTCATGATTGGTGCTAAGGGAACACCAGCTCTGAAATGTAGCTTGAAATGCTGATGTTTGCCACATCATTGTAGATAATTTGCCTATTAATACACATCTCTTCAATTGTATACGGTGTGTCTGGTCTGATTTACAGTTCTGGGAGTTCCAGACCTTCTCTTCAAAGTGATGTATTTGATAATTGTTGCCTCCTTGTGGTCCGATGGCTGGGGAAGTACTCACAGTCATCAGGGTCTTTAGCACATTGTAAGCTTGCCCATAGAGAACAGAAAGTCCTAGAAGCCACGGAATATAATATACAATAGCCACAAACTCCTTCAGTCCATGGTAGTATCCTAGGTCCCAATAAATTTTAAGGCAGCTGCTGGTGTATTTTTATTGACTTCTCCCTAATCACGGTCACAGAACAACGGTACTTCGCTGTTGCATCTCTTGAATGGGGACAATATATTAAGCTATTCAGCACTAACTCTGACATCCCATTTTGAATCGTTCTAGATTCCTGAGTAAGAAATACTGCTTACTTAACTTCCCATTACATTTTTGGATAGTTTCCTCTAAAGGGAGAGAATAATTTACCATTTTTACTGCAACTTGCACTGCTAAAGCTTTGCACTGGTAATTTAATTCTATATTCATTTAGCTTGAATTACATGGGGAACATCTGCAACGATTCCTAACAATAACTACATTTCAAGACAATTACACAGTAATAACTAGAGCTGCAGGATGATGTCAAAGCCAGAAGCGGAAAAAGAGGCGCACACATAGTTTGCGCATGAAATTAAATTTTGTTCTTAATTGGGAAAATGCAAGTTTATGGCAGAAGAGTCTTTGTAACATCATATGCATGTATTTAATATATGTGTTTCTGTATGTACTGCGATATTTCCTATTGGCATCAGAGATTTATGCTCATTAGTGATTCTCTGAATCACTAATGAATTGAATCTCCTTTATTTTGGAGTACACAAATTTCCTTTCCTTCTTAGGCAACTCTTATTAAGAAGATGAAGATAATGAAACAAAAAGATCTTGTGGGATTTATCTTGTCAATCTTATGGAATTAAGGACTGTGGGAGGCAGGAACTCCATTCCCCAAATTTCCCACTACAGCTTTCATATGTAGATCCACAGCATCTTAAGTGAATGCACTGTTACTTCCCTGTGGTGTACTAATTAACTAATTCACTTATGTACAAGATCACATGCTTTTGTCTGGAAAATCTAAATGTCTGAATGGACATGTGTGGTGAGTCCAACAGCTCTAGGAGTAGCAGATGTGTTGTATGTGCATTGCACAAATTAGTCAGCATATGTGAATCAGTTCTGGTGAATTTTGGATATATCAAGTTTGTCACTCCTGTCCAGGAAGTTGAACACAAATTGGCTCCATAGTGCTCTCGGCTGGATCCTATTCTTTTCAGATCCTTTGACATCCCCATTTACCTATTCTATGGCAATTGTTTTATTCATTCAGGTAATTTTTATGCTGCTATACAGTCATCTAGAGCATTGTAGACATCAGCATTCAAATTTTACTTTTCCCTTTGAGAAGAGAAAATCCAATGTCATATATTGTGATGGTGGTGCTACAATTTCTGCCTCAATCCAATCAGTGAAGAGAGAAGGGGGACCTATTTTTTTTCCAAATCTCTATCGCTTGAAGTGTAGGTTGCTCATGTGGAATCGCTTCTGCTGTCCGGCAGGAAGCAGAAATGTGTTTTCTTGCAATTTTTCTCCGTGTCATCCCCTGTAAGTGAAGCAAAGAGAAGGCACTGGAAAAATACAGAGTAAGCAATGCTTTCAGTGTCATAATCAAGACTTCTCATGGGTACAGCACTGGAGTGAAAAGTCATTCAGAACTGAAATCCGGGGGTTAGCACTGGATTACAGCCAAGATGAAATAAAAGTCAACACCATCAGTCATCCTGTAGTCCTAAGGGCAGAGCGTCATTCAGAGGGCAACTTTGTCACCTACAGAAGACCAAGTTTGTCCCCTACAGAAGACCTTCTCTCACCTCAGAGGATTCTAGCAAACTGTCTGAACATTTGAATTCCTAAAACTTGAGAGAGGAAAAGGGCCACTTAGCTGTGTCTTTAGAACTTCAATGTTCTGGGCATCCCTAATCCAGACCAATTGCTCAGCCCCTTAATCTTTTCCTTCTGCTCTTGTTACAGCTCAAGGCTGTGACCACATTTCTTGTGCTTAAGTCTTACCTGAAAATCATTGTTTCTTTTGCTACTTCTTTTGCCAAATTACTGGTTTTCTTTTTGTGTGAAAAACTCTCGTTTTTATGTGAAAAGTATGTGCTTGCAGAAGATGACACTGATTTTTATATACCGATTTTTACTGATCTGAATGAAGATTAGTAAGCCAAAGTTTTAAAAGTTTGTAAGGTTCCACTACACTAACCTCCCAAATGTGTCAATATCAGTTTCCAGGAAGGTAAAAGAACTTCAGAAACACCTTTTTTTTTGCAACCTTATAAAAATGAGAAAGAGAGATTTTTCACTTGGATGATTGTTTAGCTGAGTAGAAACATACAGGAGGAAGCACAACAAAGGTTCTGAATTAGCAGCATTAATACCTACTGCAGTATTAGTGTGAAGTTCAACTATAAAAAGGGAGATCTGATAGCAGGGCTTTCTACGATCAGTTTGATTCATTGTAGTAACTGTGTGTACTTTGTTGTAATTCTTATTTTCAGATTGTTCATTAGCATCATGTTGCATCAGATGTTAGTGCTTAGCAGGAATATCATATAACAAACATCTGACCAAGACTTTGATAAATTCCCTAGGAAATTTAAATGAAAGAAAGATGTGTATCAGATTCTATTTTTATATTTATATGATGATCTGGAGTTACTCTAAGGAAGGGGATAAAATTACTGGCTTTTGTGAGATGCAGGGATGTGTGTAAAATCAGAACCTGTGCCTTAACTACTTTTTGAAAATTGTAAATGGAAAGAAGCAATGACTGGTTATTAAAGATAGAAAGATTCACGTTTAATATTATATCTGCTAAGCCTTTTGTGACTAATCCAATCCTCTGTGTATCCTTTCTGGGAACACTAACACCTTTCTCAGCTGCACGAGCACATGGCTGTTACAAGTGACACTGGTCAACAGCAATCTAAACAAAATGCAGATCGATGAAACGATTTCCTGTGGTAGGATGAATAAGGTAGTACGTCAACCCTGTTATAGACATTTGTTTTACATCTTTTCTATTTCAATCCTGTCAGACCTGTGGGAAAGTGCGCAATGGGCTTGTCGTTTTATGATGAGAGGTCATTTTCCAAAACTGTGCCTAGTATGTGTTCTGACCACAGCTGGCTTGGGGAACCTTGGGTTTGACTATCAGATGGTCATACCACACATTTCAGGAACTGCCCTCGCGGCTGGAAGTCTTCAGCATTTTTGGCTCTTCAGTCCTCTGTCTTAGTAGTTACACACCTCAAACCTGAGCTGTGCGTACATCTGAAAATGTGAAGATCAGTAAAGGAAAACTATAAGTCCAAAAGAGCCTTCGGCTTCCTTGAAGTAATAGGATGTTGGTGAGGGCAGGTCACATGCTTCAGAAGTGAGAGAACAAGCGCTGAGAGGAACTTTTTATCACTGTCCTGAGCTCCAGAACCACCTGCTAGCATTGCTGCTTGGTGATGCTACCATAAAGTTAAGAGCCTGCCAGCATTTTATTATCAAGGGATAAAACTGAATCTTGCATGTTCCATTCAGTCTTCACATACATTTGAGATCCAAATATCTTTTTTGAGTCCCAAGTTAGCTTACAAGTATTTTACTGTAAATGGATGAAAAAATCTTGTTTTCGTACCAGCTTTATGCAAAAGCTGTGGCAGACTTTATTTTATTTTGCGATGCTTTTGGTTTTCTTGTACTATGGATCTGTGTGCCTATTTAGAGCAACACAGTGTATAATTCAGAGTACTGTGGCTGGGGTTTTCCTTCTCTTTTTGGGTGATTTTGCATAGATGGAGAATCTCTACTGACAACCTGTGGAACCAGGACCACTCCTTATCTACACTTTGGCTATTCCTCAGATATGAGAAACTCTGGAGTCACTACGGGATTGTGCCTCCTCCTGCCATTGAAATTCTCTCTGAATGATGCACTGTTCTAGGTAGGAAGGGAAGTCTTTGGCAGCACACCTTTACGACAGAAAAAATGAAGAGTCTGTGGCAGGAGGAAAGCAAGGAGTTTCCTTAAAGAAAGCCTGAACATCTGACAGTTCCTCCAAAATCTGTGAATTTTGCAGACCTGAATTCTGTGGTTATTTCTATGGGAAAAATTCTGGACAGCTTTGCAGAATAAACTCTGGAGAATTTCTGCGTACAATACAGATGAATGAATTTTTTTAAAAACTTCGATTGAAGTTCTTGTTGCATCTGATTTGCTAGCATCACTGAGTTCCTAAAGTTACATGACTTTCCTAGACTACAGTCAAAGGCTGAAGGCTTTCCTCAAACTCCAGGAAAACATAAATGAAAGTAATTAGATTACGCTAATCTTTGAAGAGCCCAAAGCCTTAAATATTTGTTTTACAAACGTTGCCTTCTATTGTAGGCATTAATGTGGGAGTCATCTGCCAGACATGATGCTCATTTTTCAAACACAGCTAATAAAATATTTAAACATTTTTTTAAAATAACAAACAAACCTCCTTGAAAAAAAGAAGGCATTAGCATAAATAAACATCATGTAATTCTATCATGAAATATCCAAGGGACCTTTTCTTCTTGGAAAGTTAATAACAACGGCTCATGATTGTTCAGATAATTTCAGGTTTGAAAACAGTCATTTTGAGTCAGTAGCCTCCTTTTTAGCAATGTTTAAGACCCACATGTATGTTCATCTAAAACTACGAAAAAAAAGATCTGTGTAGAAAGTAAGATCCAAGCTGGAATGGTATTTTACAAGTGGCCTTCTTATACGCAATGAGAAACTAAGTAACACTCAGCACTGTGGAGAATCTTGGATCCAAATTTTGAACTGCCTCATAGACCATGCTTCAGAGCCTGGAAGTACACTCTTTGGTATGAGTAGGCTTTGCACTAAGAGCTTTTATTAGAAATCCGTGTCTTGGAACCACAAAATAACACTATTTGTACATTATCTTTGCCTCCATAAAAATGCAGGCACTTCTGTGTTGGCGAACTCCAGATGTGGGATAACAGATGTTCTGGGCAGTTTGGTATAAACCAGACAAATCCGATTGCAAAAACAAATCAGTTTGGCACTGTTGCTGAAACTTGCCTGACATAGGAACACCTACGGAGGGCAAATCACCTCATCAGAGCAATAGACATGAAAGAAACATTTAATCCAGACTGACCATCTCTTCCTCAAGAATAAAAATGAAGTTATTTAAAAGAAGAGACACCGATATAGGTCTTAGACTGCACTGCTGAGCAATTCTCCTTTCCCCCTAACTTATTTATTGCTGCCTTCACCCATAATAAAATAAATACAAATGACTGAATGCAGAAAAAGCTACCAGAACTTTTCTGCTATGTTGCCTGTTGGGAGAAATTCAGGGGCACATAGGAAGGTGAGGAGCCTGACCCACTGACTTGAAATGGGAGCTGGACCAACAAGTTCCCTTTGTGACTCTCAGATGTTTCTTCTGTGAACCGACCTTTCCCAGGGATGTAGGAGCTCTCAGGTCTGAGTTGCATCATAAAAATGAAACTGCGCTGAATTCTGTATGGATAATCACTTTCTCTTGCCATTATATTTTCTATTTATTTTTTCAGAACTTTTTATCCCCTAGAATGCTCTCAGCTGGAAAAGCAATGTGAAATCAAGAGCACTTGTCAAATTTGGATAGACAGATGGATTGGATTTGCCATAAATGCAATATTGTCTTTTTTGTAAAATGGAAAGGATGGAGTTTCCCAAGACACATAGAATTTTTAGGAGCAAGTATTTTCATTTATTCTTCCAATCTCTTCAGTACTTCTCCATTTCCCTTCCCTAACCAATCTCAGTGTAATGAATTTACAGCAGCAGAATATGTCACTCCTTGGAGAAGCAAACCATCCTCTTTAAACGAAAGAGTTCAGAAGTGGTTGGTGGGCTGAAAACTTGGGAGAGCCTATTCCATTCTATGGCTTATTCTCATAGAGGGGTGAATGACTTGCTCTTGAAATGGCTATTTTCAAGCACAGGCTTACACGTCTGTTCCTAAAACAGATTAAACTTTATTTTCTCTACATGCTGCACTACTTTCAAATTGCATAATATCTAAATTATTTTTTTTCTTATGGATTCCTTTAAATCCTTATGTCCTTGAGACATTTTTTTTACTTGGCATCCTACTTGGGACCATTTTGCATGTATAAACCTCTTGCCTACCTTTCCCTTATTTCCTAAAATCTTTTCCTTTTTCCAGAGTTGTTATTCAGTTTTTCAGCTATTTTACTGCCTCCTGTTGTTGAGATTTAGATCTACAAACCTCTTAACGAGCTACTGCATCTTGTCCATGGTAGACTTTGCAAGTCTGATGAATTTCCTAACTCTATTCAGAAAAACCATTCACCTTCCTAGCAGTGTGCTGCCTTTGTGACCTGAAATATGACTAAAATGACCTATTCCAAGCTGCAGTTACCCCACCCACAAGGACTTCAAATGGTTTCGTTGCAAAGAGAGGGTGGAAAGATGTAGAACCATCACTCAAGCTTCTCCTCTGCCATCCTTTGAAGAGGAATGGTAACGCCCGAGTGAAAAAGCCAAGCCACTTAAAAAATAGATTGGTTGCTGATAGTGGTCTCCCTATCCCAGGGTTTGTGTAGCACACGGCGAAGTGTAATACTTTCAGGTCACCTCTTCAATCTATAATCTACATACTCCTTTCCTACACACCCTCTCAGCATGTAGAAATGACTTTTCTAAGCACACATTTTCCAAAATTTCAGACCTGTGAATGACACAGTCCTCGCTCTGCAACTTCATAGGTAGCTGCCAGCCCTTCACATAATTTCAGGGAATATTAGTCCCTTGATTATGTTGATAGCTCAGAGAAACAATTCACAGTATTTCTATGTCCCTGCAGTTCCATCCTGTCACTTCTAAAAAGTATTGCCTTGCACCTGAATTGTTCTGTTCCTGTTCAATGACTGCATGATACTTCCTTTTTAACAACGGACAGTAATGCAATACATAATCAAAATAACACTGCTTATTCACTAAACTCTCCAGCCATCTTTATAACATTGCTTTAATTGCATGAGCATGCTGCATGTCTATTATTTAGGGATACTACAGTTGTTAATCCAGTGAGATGAGGATGAATGAACGAATATCTCTCCTTTGCTAAATCGAAGTGAGCATTCTCCTTAACTCCTTCACATGAGTTAAATCCGAGTTTATGTGGGTCTCTTGTGTTTCATTACAGACAGCTTTCAACAGGGCTCACAGCAGAACAAAGCAGAATGGAATTGAGTAAACAATTGGATTTTACCATGCCCTGCTGTTACTGTTATTTTAGATATTGCTCATGCAACCGCTCCAGGGGTGTCGGACTCAATCCATTTCTAGGAAACAGTAATTACTTTTCAGAGTATTTTGCTCAGAACCTGCATGGGTGTTATTTACTCTTTAGTGACGCAGTAGAACTAAGTAAACTCACATCACTCTACAAAGTATTGAACTGTTCAATTTGCTTTAGTGCATTCCTTTGCTATCTATTCCCCTCCCCACTTCCAGTTTTTAAATGCAATTATAGGAGATGCTTATATGCCTGAACCCAGTTCTTCCTCTTTTTTTGTAGCATGGTATCACTTATGCCTCTTCTTTCATGATAAATTGTTAGCACTGTGACTTTAAATCACCAAATACACCAAGTGATGCATGGCATAAAGGAATAAGGGCAACTTTCTGTTGCAAGCCAGACCGCAGGCAAAGAGCCCATGGTAAACTCTGAGCTGATACCCCCTACCTCAGAGACGGTGAAGAAAATCCAACTGCAGTAACTAGTGTTGCAGTCTATAAAAGGGTTAAAGGAACATTTTCTAAGGATTTACAGCAAGTTTTCCTGTTTGTAAAAATCAAAGATCTTGGGAAACTCAAGATCCACACATCTGAAAATGTCAGCTGTGCACCAGGGCACTACTTCATTATGTTTCCACCAACAAGGCTCAAGAGAAGTTATAAACTTTCTAATCACTGATAGTCAGGGCTTTAAAAGTGCTTGCTTAAGGCTTTTGTAATCATTTTTGTGGCCAATGGCCAAGGCTGCTAAGTGTGTATATATGGAGACAAAGGTTTAATAACCTTTTTTAGAAGTGACTTATTGCTTTAAATGCCTCAAAATACTGGTGTTCAATTTAACGCACACTAAAGAGCCTGACTTTCAAAAACCACTGAGCACCTATTCTCTGAAAGCTAGACTTTCACAGTGTAAACACTCAAAAATAAAGGACCCTAAGGGGTATTTTCAGTGCTGACAACACTGAAAGTGGCATAGCAGCTTCCCACAATTTCTGTAGCTCTCTATGCCTCTTCTTTCAAGGGGAAGTCTGAATTACAGCCCCTTCTTGATACGCATTCCCTGTGCTCTGTACCCTTCATCCTCCCAGTGCTGGGAGCTCTGTGGGGAGAGAGGGGTGTTGGCCAGCTATGCCATCCCTGGGCTTTCCTGCCAGTGCCATTAAGACACAGAGAAAGGTCAGTAAATCCTTCTGTGCAGCACAGATGCATTCCTCTGCTTAATTCTCTAATCCATGGAGACTGTGTGTTTTCCAGCTGGTACCGTAACCTGGAGTGCTCCTGCCTCCGGAGCTGGGGGTGGATATGCACCCACACTGGGCTTTTGTGATATTCATTGACTCAGTTTGTGCTGATGATGTTCTTGTTCAAATGGATTTATTTCCCAGTACCATATTACGGATGGTTCTTATGTCCATAGGCACTTCTCTGTATGTAGTCTTGCAGATTTCTTTTTATCGTTAAAACACTGGTATCTGCTTGCTTGTATCTACACTATCTTGTCTATTTGGTCCAGTAGGCACTCATGCCACATCTGCTATGCAAAGTTGCTTTTGTGCACCTTTTTAAACTTGAGCTGCTGCAGATGGTACCAAAGGTACAAACATGGATAAGGAGAATCCTCCTGCATCCTTTCAGGAGGTATGAAATCCTGTCACCATAATCTTGCAGTATTCTTTAAAATTTAGAAAAATATTTGATATTACATAATCTAATAGCATGCTACCCCCTTTCTTACTTATTTTAACACAGATTGCTCAGTGAAGTTCGACAGATTTTTTTGTGTTCAAACAGACACCTCGTAGGTCCCTGCGTTCTTCTGATCTCTCCCTTCGTTTACTTTATGACAGCAGTTCACTGTGTCATTAAATGTACCTCTGAACACCAGTTCTCCTGCTGTCTTTGACCCTTGACTTGTTGCTGTGGTGATGCTCAGCATAGTTACTATTGGGGGAGTGTTAGGAAATACTAGAGCTCTCAAGGATGAGAATCACAAACTAACATAGTGTAATGGGTCAAACTGGTTATCCGCTGTTCTTCTACAATAATTGAGATTGTTTTAAAAGGTTTGTGCCATTATCAGTAATGGGTTTGTTCTATATTCAATGTCTGTTCTCAGTTAATAGACTACTTGACTGTCACTACTCTATGCAGCACGGAGTAGGTTAGAAAGCCTCCTCCACATTATTAATTTTCTTTGTGTTTGAAATACTGAGGGCATTTTCTGCATTTATGTGAAAGACTTCAGGCTGACAAAATCTGAAGACAACACTTACTATAATAAAGCTTCCAGTCCTATTAAGGACAATTTTCAGATGTCATGAAGCATGGAAGAACTTGTGCAAACATTTGGTACGGGTAAAGGATGAGCATATTGGAAAATGGGAATCGTGGTACCCAGCTGAGATGGAAAACAAATATGAGACATCATGAACTGAAAGTAGGGGAGTAGCTGGAAGTTAGATTTTCACTCAAAATAATCAAGAGCAACTCACCAAAAGGTCAGTATATTTTCTCCATCACGGATAAAGTAAGCTCAGGCCATGAATAGGAAGCATGGGAGAAACCATCATGCAGAACTGGAAAGAGGGAAGAAGAGAGAAATCTGTGGCCACAAATATTCTGAATACTCTTCCATAATTATTTAATTATATTGTGGTTTTGTACCTACATTATTGATTTGGATTTGACAAAAGATGATAAATTTGTGACGGTAAATGTCTTTTTTACCATGAAACATCTTAAAGATGAAAGCTTAGAGCTGTATAATCCCTCCCAGTTTCAAATACAAGGGAATACGTCTCCCATCAGTTCTGGTGGGATGGGAAGCATTAAAATAAGAAATCTGAGAATGGAAAGAATGAGCGTGAGGGTAAGAATGGCTACTTTTCCTTACACAGCAACATAAATCAGTGCTTATCTCTGTGAAGAGCAATGCAATTGCAGCAAGAATAGTATCCCTTTCAACATACTGTTACCAAACTACTTCACAGAATATGCATCCCTGGACCTTAATAGTCAGAAAAACTGAGGCTTAACTTGTTGTGAGTCATTCAGGTGTTGCAAACTTTTCTTAAGATATGAAAAGGCCTATGCAAATTTTCTGTGGCACAGCTTTTATATAGGCTCTTGATAACTAATATTTTTGTAATTCAGGCATGCTAGTTTAAAACTAGAGAACTGTAGCATACCTTTTTTGCTGGAGAAATCTTACGTTCCCTCATTTTGTAACGTTCAGCCTAGTTCACAATCTGTATGATTCATGCAGGAAATTATTCAAGTATGGAGGAAAAACAAAAGAATTATAGAGCAACGTTGAGACTGTAAAACAAAGGAAAAAAAGCAAACCACAGGGATGAAAAGAAGGATGTACATGGGCTTCCTGTAAAAATGGGAATGGATTCAAAAACATTAAGGGAAGAAAGTAGCCTGAAGAGGACTGTGAGACTTAAAAGAGTGACAAAAATAAGTTACTTACCAAGGAAGCATATTAATTATGTAATTATTTGCCTTAGTATTTCCAAACAGGGAAAAAGAACAGATGCCAAAAACCATTATTAACTCCCAGGTAAAGGAGTTGTAAGGAAAATGTAAATATCTTGCCAAAACTTGTGAGGACAGACAGAAATATCCAACAATGAACAAAACTCTTCCCAAAAAGCACCTGAATGTTCAAGAAATAGAACACACTTTAAGATAGTTCTAATAAATTTTCTGATCGTATCTACCTGTTCATCTACCTTGAGAAGAGGTCTAAAGACAAACCCAGACACTGTTCTCTGCTTCTGCCTCCATGCCCCAGCGGAAAAGGGGTAACATGGGGTGTCACTGTGACCCTCCCTGCTGTGCCGCTGGCGTGAGAGTCTGAAGGCAACATCCACACTGTACTTTGTGCCATGAGCAAGAGGAGCAGCAAGGCAGAGAGGATGCGTGGGGGGGCATCCATTTAGGGTCTGGGCAGAAGTGATGGGAAGAAGGTCTGGAAGGGAGCAAGTGGTGCAAAACACCTGACAAGCAGAAGCAGGTTGCTTCCAGCCAGATCTCGCTGGAGACTCCTTGGCTGTATCTGTTCAGTCTTTGGTGAGGAGGACCTGCTTCACGTGGGGCCCAAAGCCCTGGATCATAGAGTTGTGAGCTGGTGGTGCTGTTCTGCATGCCCTCTTCATTACAACATTGTTTTTCTCTCCTCTTGCTGAAGTTTCCCATTCCAAACAGCCAGCAAGCCAACAGACTTGAGCCAAGGCATATGTAGCCAGGTGGATGATGAGGGGATTTAAGCCTGTGGATGAAGTCAGATTGACACGATACTACCGATATACTAATTGTCCCACTGTGTTGTGCCCAGTGTATTAGTAGCAGAGAAGCAAAGTCATTTCTGCTGCTATTATAAACAGAAGGTTTTGTTCTTCTTTAACAAAAAACCCCACTATCGTATTTCATTGCCTTAGCCTTTATTTTTGGGACAATTTTGTTGGAATATTAAAAAAACCTAGACAAAAATTTGGGAAATAATATACTAAATTATCAATTAAAAAATATTTATCATAAAACATAACATATTTTCATATGATCTCTTTAGTGTAGCTATCAGCACCTCTGACTAACTCTGTTTCTAGGACTTCCTGCCCCTCTGCCCAGCATTTGCAGTCTCCAGAAATTTGTGGGTACCAGGAGATTCTTAGCTTTATATTTGATCAGAAAAACTAAATAAGGAGTTAGTTTATGTTTACTCCCGCCTCTTGTCGACCTTATCTCAAGAACTGAAACCTGAAAGAGGCACAGCTATCTCTGAACACTGATGAAGGCAGCTGTTGAGCTGGGGGGAAGACAAAGAAAAGGACTAGACTGCAGAGTTAAAAGAAAAAAGAAAACTTCGATGTGTTATGCTTTACTTCTGCTGCTGAAGCCCTTGTATTTCAACTTTAATTGCACGCAGCAGCATAAAGCACCTTTTCATCTCTTCTCTTCCTATTTACCTTTCCCAGTTCTCTTTATTTACTTACTACTGTTGTGCTTCATCAGGCCCCAGTGTCTTTAAAGGCAAGCACCACTAAAAGCAAGAGGAGTTTTGTTAAGCTCACTAATGAGTTCAGAATTGAGCCTTGGATAGGCGAGATCAAGTCTCATGTCTGCAAAAAGCAGCAGCCTTGAGGTTGAAGAACACTAAAATCTTCCCCAGACAACGAGCTGCTTTTCCTAAACTACTTCTGTCACCAAGTTTTTACCTTTAACCTGTATTTTGCCCATGTACTAGCAGAGCAAAATTACCATTCTATGAGGTATTTATAAAGCATCTGTGATTAAAAAAGCTTTTGCCTTTTCTTGTCCAGAGGGCAAGAAGTGTTAGCATAATTACCACATTTGCATAGTTCTGATAGATACTTTGCAGTAATAATAGTGAGTATTTTGTAAGCTGTAACGTAATAGTTTTCCTGCTTAGAATTTATGTTATGCCACAGGAATATGGTAAACGCTTAAAAGAATAGCAAATGTATTCCCCAAACAAATAGCATATTTATTATTTGCATTGGTACAAGCGATAGAGCGGAAGGTGGTTGAGGAAAAATTATTTGATCTCTCTGCTTTTTCACCAAAAGTTCCAGTGAAAATCTGCCATTCCCCTAAGAAGCAGAAATGTCTTAAGAGCCCAGAGGTCAGATACTTGATATCTACCCCAGGATATTCTTTGCGTCCTTGTGCCATTTCTAGACAGAAAGTTATTTCACATCGGGTGCTGGAACTGAGTCCCTTATTGTGGGAGAGTGAGTTAATTGAAAAGGGATTTAATTAAATCCTAAAGAGATTTGATATAAATGACAGCTCCCTTCAAGATCTACCCCCTGCTCTATGTGAAATATTAATGATTTGGGCTTGTAAGCATTGTGGTTCCGTAAACAAAAAATAGTAAGAACTCTGAGTGTGTTGAAGCAAAGTATTGAGTTTAATATTATTGCTCCAGTGTCCTACAGGAAGGTTTGAGGTGATCAAATAGAAGATATCTCAGGGTCCATCTCTTCCATAGCTTTCAGAGCAGTTTCTGTGACAGTCTTTCAGTTTTGGGGACATATCATGCTTTGCTGTAAGAGCGGGAATCCTTCAAACCCAAGAGCAAGGGAGCTCGTTTGGGTTTTAATGGCCATTATGGTGCCCACTGCTGTCAGCACGGTCCTGTATGTCTGACTTCTGCTTAGAAATTTGAAATATAAAGATACTTTTTTTCATAGTCATAGATTTTAGATCAAAAGAGGTGCTAAAATTTCCCTCTGTGACTTGACAACTCTTACACTGATCTTTACCTTTTTTTCCCATTCTTATCCTGTATTTTATTATTAGTTTTACAGGGAAAATCTGGTGACAGACAGACAACAGCTTTGTTCATTTCAACTTATATTTTTACATAATTCTTACAAAAAAAAATATTGGTTCATTAATCTATATTAATTGTTCATTAGATCCCCAAGGAAAATGAACCATTCAGCTGATTAAGCACTCATCGAATCATTTAGTGGCCTTGTAAATTGTGCGTGACTGTGTAACATTATTAATTGCTCTGAGTTGTTCTCCTGCCCTTGATTACTGATATGCAGGAGGCTATAAACATATTTAGAAATTCCTACATGCGTACACAGAGGAGTTGGGAAAATACAGCCAACACTGTCCTTGCTTCGAAGCTACTAGAGGTGCTCGCCTGGCCAGAGTTTTGGCAGATGTTATAAATAATGCCTGGTCCATTTTTCATTTCTGAAAAATAAACAGATTCTTTGTTCTTTTTACAAAAATGAAAAACGAACCAGGTATTATTTCTTAACAAAGTACTTGGCCGCAGAGCGTGTAGTTCTAAATCAGAAATAAAAGCAATTTCACTCTGCCTTAGCGTGTGTTTGGCAAGTAAATATAGGGTCATATAAAGGTCAGAAACTTGCCAAAAAATTGTGATTTGCTTTTCATTTAGGAAAAAAAAAGGGTGGAAGGGGAGTGAGAGCAGTGTTATTATAGACAAATAAACTGTCAGTCATACACTGTAGAATCATCTTCAGTTTGATAGATGTTGACAGGAAAATAAAATTGAAACTGCTTTTTAAATGAGAAATAAATAACCTCATTGTTGCGTATGTCATATTTAACCTGCACTGCCTGGTCATTTTTACATTTTCAACCCTTAGCTAACTCAGTGTCTGTTCATAGACTTCCGTGGGTCTCTGCCGCTCCTCAAACATAATGAAAGTGCCCCAAAAGAGACAGGGGCATATTATACCCTGTGTTATCTCAGTTTCCCAAGAGCAGCAGAGGCATGAGTTAGGCTTGTGGCCTTGAGGTGGCCAAGGCTAATTGCCTACTGGGCTGCACCAGCAGGAGTGCAGTCAGCAGGTCAAGGGACATCACTACTTATAGGGACATAGGATAAGTCAAGACGGGATCAGGATGCCGGCTGCCGCCTTACCTTACCCAGGTAAGGCCCTGGGTAAGTTGCTCAGGGCCTTACCCAGTCTGAGCTTGTAAACCTCCAAGGATGGAGACAGTGCAGGTCCCCTCCTCTGCCCTTGTGAGGGCTAGTATACAGCCTAATATCCAAGACATAGTGCCCAATTTTTCCCCCTCTCTATAATAAAAGTGACTTCGACAAACTGGTGAGAGGCCAGTGGAGGGTCACTAAGATGGTTGAAGGGCCTCGAACCTGTGACCTGTGGGGCAGCTGGGGTGGACTAGCCAGGATAAGAAAGGGCTCGGAGGATGTTGAATCACAATTACGCACTACTGTAGAATTTGGATAATGAGGTGAAGTCTCTGCGCTCAAAGAGCAATTAAGACTGGCTTTGCTATCTCCTGTGCAACCCAGGGGAGTGAAGGCTTGTCTGGCTATCACAGGATACATAAATAACAGGGGAGTCTTGGGGAGCCAGGACAGCCCTGCTTTTCATCAGCAGAGACAGTAAAATCAAGATAACAGAGACTTTGTGTAGCTCTTTGTTTCCTTGAGAGGCTACCATGCCTGGTAATTGACCTTTGCCTCATTACCTGTGAAATGCATATTAAAGTTGACACCCCCATATATGCTAATGAAGATTTTAGAGATCATGCTAAAGATATATGACTATAGCACTCGTCTCTCCACCCAAATCATACTACACGTCACCTAGGGGAGGTGTTGCGTGAAACGGGGCCAAGTGGTTTTGGCAGAAGATAAACCCCCTTGCGTTCTAACACTCCTCACGGAGGTGGGAGGCCAGGTGCGGCTAGGTTTAAATTCTGAGTGATGCCCAATTCAGCACTATCAGTCCAATCACGTTTAATATGTATTAAACTACTACGATTTGGATACACTAATAGTGGACTGCACCTTCAGTCTAGTCATGCTCCTGAACTAGCACGGCCTCTCTGTAGTTTTGGTTGCGTTCAGTGAGAAAGCGAAACGACTAGCTACTTAAACAGTGCAGTTTATTTAAACAACAGATATACAGGTTCTTTAGGATTGCCGGTGATAAATACACTGTCTGCAAAGCACGTGCAAATAAAGATATTGCTAAGTATACAAACGTGCGACAAAATTATAAACAATACAGCCTGGCTATAAATGTAGGGTAGAGATTCTCTAGAGAAATTTCTAAGTCCCCGAGAAAGCGCTTGGTGTAATCGAAGTCTTACCCAAAAGCGTCCCTATGGGGGGGAAGAAAGGCTCAGCCCGTCGACTGATCCCGGAAATCAGCAGTGGAATTCTTCGTGATGGTGTCTTCCCTGACATCCCCTCTCTCTTGGGCTATTTTTATATTATTTTTTTATCTTCAAAGTGGAGTTTGAGTGACTTTAGTCATTAATACTTTTATTATGATTAATGTATTCAAGGAGGAGTGTTCACACCTCAGGGGCGGATAGCCTCCGGGATGGAGGTGTGTTTTGGTACATTGTGGTGAGCAAAGTTCGCACAAAAGGACAGCATTTCATCAACATTTGACGAAATGTTGGCTCGGGTAGCGTGTAGGCCGCTTATCAGTTCCGTAGTACCATCTCGTCCCCATATCTGCTATTCGTCACAAGGGAAGGCCACGGAACAAGCGTGTTCCGTTCCATCCCTCGTGTAGTTTCGCAAACAACCTTGTACAGGGAATCACAGATGTTGCATTCTTCGTGTGCTAGCTGCGGCTGTATTCTACCTCAGAAGCCTCTTGATTTTATGACTTTCCTTAATGTGTGAACAATGCTGTACTTTTGTATTCTTGGCCAATTTAGTAATTATTCCACAGGAGGGAAATCTCATAATTTTGGGGGATAAAAGGATGGAGAAAATGACTTAAATTGGGAGAGAAAAAACTTGATACCTGACGGACCAGTCGACGGGCTGTGTTCTCTCCCTACACCCCACGCAGGGACACCTTTCTGGGTAAGCGCTGCACCTTTCACCCTCTGGTGAATGTTACCCCGTGTTGTTGTACTATCGTTATTTTTGCTAGAAATATTAACCTTAAGTAATTAGCGCTATTGTAGTCAGTGAATTTATCAACGGCAATCTTGAATCTACGACTGTCGCTCTCAATAAAGTAACTAATTTCGATTATCTGTGAATCTGATTCAGTGAAAGTCCTTTGGTGGGACTCTGATAGTAAATCAGTGAAAGTCCTGGGACTCTGACAGGCAAATATCGAAACTACAGTCCTTTTAACGCGACAACTACTTAGAGAAGTTTTAGGGAAGATGGATCCAGATGCCTCTCTGAGGTGCACAGTGAAATGACAAGAGGCAGCAAACACAGGTTGCTACAAGGAAAATTCCAGTTAGACACAAGGAAAAGAAATATTTACCATTAGAGCAGGGAGAAGTGAAGTCTTCATCCTGGAGACTTTCAAACCTCAGCTGGATGTGGCTCTGAGCAGCCCTCTTCTAGCTGAAGTTAGCTTTGCTCTGAACAGGGGAGTTGGATTAGGTCCCTTCCCACCTAAATTATTCTACAATTTTATAGTTCAGAGGTTTGATCAAATGAATAGTAAATGGAAGGCAGACTTGATAGTTGAACCTAAATTATTTTATCCCACAGACATTGCTTTCTTCTAAAATAGATGCCTGGTAGGCATTTGCCATGATATTTGACAGACATAGGAAAAAATCTGTGGCCTTCTTTGGGTTTACTGTAAAGATTCCTTTTTCTGGTTTTGTGAAGTTAAGTGGTAGATAAAATAACTGTGATGTTTATCTTTTTTGAAATCAGATGATATTTCAATACTCAGAAGTTCCCAATCAGGTAGTTTAACAGGAACAAATCTCATAATGACCCCCTTTGGCTGTTGCAACCTAAGAGGACAAAATGCAAAAGCTTCTCATTGCCGAATGTTACTTTAGTGAATTACTGGAATTTTAAAAAATAATCATTCATTTTTTTATTGTTAAGTAGTTCAGTTAATTAGTCCTTTGAGCAGCTAGTCACATAAGTCATTCACACAAATAACAAACTATTGTAAAGAAAACAGTTACCTCAAACCTCGAAATGACTCAGATTTGTGATGGTGATACAGTAATCACTCCTACTGAGGTCTTGGTCTATGCTGTGTCAAATCTTTCAGGCACTCATGGGAAATTATTTTCCTTAAACAACATTGAGATAGGGCAAACTATTTCTTTGAAGAAAAGAAGACAATGGGTAGATACCAGATCTTTGGGACAGCTAAAATGAAGGAACACCTCTTCCCATAGAACTTTTAGACTAGAGGACACATTCATAGAATCATAGAATCATAGAATTATAGAATCATAGAACGTGTTGGGTTGGAAGGGACCTTAAAAGGTCACCTAGTCCAACCCCCCTGCAGTAAGCAGGGACATCTTCAACTAGATCAGGTTGCTTAGAGCCTCATCAAGCCTGGCCTTGAATGTCTCCAGGGATGGGGCCTCCACCACCTCTCTGGGCGACCTGTTCCAGTGTCTCACCACCCTCATTGTAAAGAACTTCTTCCTAATGTCTAATCTAAACCCACGCTGCTCTAGTTTAAAACCATTGCCCCTCGTCTTACCGCTACATGCCCTTGCCAACAGCCTCTCCCCAGCTTTCCTGTAGGCCCCCTTCAGGTACTGGAAGGCTGCTATAAGGTCTCCCTGGAGCCTTCTCTTCTCCAGGCTGAGCAACCCCAACTCTCTCAGCCTGTCTTCACAGGAGAGGTGCTCCAGCCCTCTGATTATCTTCATGGCCCTCCTCTGGACCCGCTCCAACAGGTCCATGTTTCTTTCATGTTTCTTTCCCAAACTGTTTGAAATGTAATGAAATAAATTACTCACACATTTGTGACAATTTCTACACAGAAGACTTCCAGGAAGCCTGTCAAACTACACAAGGCTACAGAAACTGCTCTTACCTTCTTATGGTACGCCCTTGTCTGGCAAAAACAGGACATGCCTAAAGGCTTGTTCTGGTGAAGGTTTTCGGGCAATTTTTAAGGGCAAGGCTGAGTAAACATTTTAAACAAACTACATGTAGATGTCTGAAAAATGGACAATGCTTACCAGTTGGTACTGATAAACGCAGTATCAATGTGCCTGAACAGTGAGGTTTTGGTCCTGCTCTGCCTCTGGTCAGCTGAGTGACGTATTTTTATTTTTTCTGAGCTCCCCTTCCATGTTGCAACCCCTCCTCACATGAAAGGGAGGAGTTCACTGCGTGTGACCTGCTTACAGTCTGAAGCTTGTCCCCTGCTCACCACAGCAGGAACCAACAAAGGCGACAAGGGCAAAGGAGATCAGAGCAAGAACGCAAGGCGATCACGAAATCTCATACTGCATATAGTCTCATACCTGCCCCACATGCTCTGTATCTGTCGCTTGCAGGACTGTTTCTTGTACAAAAAGGAATTTACAGCAGTTTAAGCAGTGATTCTATATTGTCTCACTGACAAAGAAGTAGTGAGCTTGAGCATTACTATGCTACCACGATAGCATTATTTAGAAGGGCAATGATAAGGTAAAAAAACCTTCTATTAGAATATGTATCTTTTTCTGTGATGCAACAACTCCAATTGCTATAAATGAAGGGATCTTTGAAGCCCAATTATCTCTCACTGTTAATGGTTATTTGTTTATCTTCTATTTCTCTCATAAAGGACAAATAAAACGCACTCCTGGGTTATCTGCAGAAGGGTGGCACAAGACTCTCCACCCACAGTGGCACAGCACTGCAATAGTTAGGCTCCAAACATGGCAGGAATATTTTTAAATCCTAAACCAGAAGTGGTTTAATTGGAAGTAAACATAAAAATTTTAGAAACACTTATCAGTGACCTTATCCCTGGTAAATGCATGTCTTCTTACAAAAATAAAAGCACAGCATGACGGCATCCATTTATGCATGAAGGTGAGGATTTACATAAAATTTGAACAAGTAGAGCTATAGGTGACAAAAGCTACATCATAGGATTCCATTAATCTAGACCCCAGCAAAATAATTAACAGACAGATAATTATACTCATTTAGATAAGAAAGACACTTTTATTGGCTAAATTGTGTTGCCCCAGCAGCCCGATACACTGCAGGTCTTTTTGTCTCTCTGGTAGTGTCATAGCCTTTAACCGCTGGTTCTTTGATGCTTAGTGCTCAACTCCAGCCCAGCCACTCTAACGCTTCATGTTGCAAAGTGGATCAGACAGTCCAACTTCAGAGGTCCACTTTCTCACTGTCAGTCAGTGATGACTGAGATTATTGATGACTTAGAAATGATTCTAAGATCTAGCTTTATAAAATTACCTGTCACCTTTCCGTATACTGTCTGAAGCCACACAATTCATAGAATTACACAAATGGAAACTGGCGAACAGTCTCAAATCCTGTATAATGTAGTCAAACGCATTTCTCATTTAAAGCAATGTCACATACAATCTGTCAGTGTATACCTGATACAGTGTGTCTTCTGCACAGAAAAGTGCCCGGTGTCCTTCTATGTATGTGTGTGCTGTAGTACTTATGACGGACTACACATACAGATTTCCTTGATAAGAGGACCACATATAAAAAAATGCATATACATGTTCGTGTTCATCCCTTGTTTTACATATATTTACTTTATACACAGGATGGATTTTCCATTGATTTCATACCTAAGTCTGATTGCTGTTGTCCACTCCACCTGTATACCATAACCTTTTACTGTTTTTTTGCCAAAAGCAGAAGCAAGAGGAAAGGATGTAGAGACGAAATCTCTCCTCGCAGTGACATCACTCTCTTTCAGTGTTTATTGTATTCAAACTACTTATTGTTGACAAGTCAACCAATTTCCTCAGGCTAGAAGTAAACAGAAGGAGAGGTGTCAGACATTTCCAGTCTTTTTTGCTCAGAAAGTTACTGCCACAGGCATTTTTTTCAGAAAACAGCTCAAAACTACATGAGAACACTAAGAGGTTCTTGAATGAGTAGAGAAATAAGGGAGTTCTTCAGACACGCTTTAAAGCTTCAGTAGAAATCATAAAAGCCCTAAGTACATGGAGGAGTAAACAGATACATGAGTAATACTGCCTCGGGAGAAATGGAGCCCTGTGGAGTAAGGACCTCAGTTCTTCTAAAGTATTTGATGGCAACTCCAGACTTAACAACTAGAATAAGAGTTTCACAACATTTTGGGTAGCACTCCATAACCTAAATGTGGGCATCTAGCACTATTTTAGATTTCCTAAGGCATCCGAGCCATGGCATATGGTTGGTCGATATAGCATGAAATCTGTGCTGTACTGTAACGGCAGACAGAGGCCATTACTTACCTTAAGGTAAGTAGTGTTCTGTGCATTTTGGGTTCGGATCCTTGCATGCTTTACTTCCGTAATTGTTTCTCCAAATATTTGTAACAAAGGTCTAACTCCTTCTGGTTTTAGGTTGTATTTATTTTAGGCTCATCAAATGTCTAATGCACTTCCACGCAACAGTGATGAGCCACGTGAATTTCCCTTTTTCTAATGAACCCAAGTACAAGTAGGTTTCAAACCAGCCCCAAGGCCTTCTCTAATCCAGCACAGCAGTAAAGACCTGAAAGGTCAAGTGCATTTTCAAAGAAGGTTTCAAGATCCTTCTGTGACTCGTATCCTCATGTGTTGGGTAAACAGGGAGGCTGTTTAATCTGATGCCTTTCTGGTAGAGGACAGATTCTGTAAGGCAGGAAGAAACCCTGCAGTGTCAGAGGGGTATCTGGCAAGTAGCGTCTCCAGATTAGGCATTACAGCTCCTCTCTCTGTGTGGCTTCGGGGAATCAGGGGGAGGAAGCCACAGAAAGATGGATAGTAAAAAGTCTGAGCTCTTCCTAGTGGCCTCTGAAGTAGCACTATTGCAGTTGCAATGGCTAAGAAAGGACATGTTGTAAGCAGTTTGAAAACAGCTCTTTGTGCTCACTGAGCTTCTGATTGCCCACCTCTACCCTTCCTCAATTTATACCTTTGTACAGTTTCTGTGTGTCAGTTACAGCAGTTTATATTTAGGTATTACAAACATAAAGTGCAAAGAACTTTCAGGGCAGAGCAGTTTGGGGTACTCCTCTGTATTCAGTCCTGATGCTTTTGTCTATCTATCACCTCTGTTACTTAACTGCTTTTTGAAATAGCGGTGAGTGAGATAGATACTCCCACAAGATGTGTGGTAAACTGACAAAGCTTCAGCATTTTCAGACTAGCTCCTCAGTTTGGAAGTGAAAGAAATGGGACTTAGTCACCCTGTACAGGGTGATGGCCCTCAGTCACGTAAAACAATGCTTCCCGTCAGCTTTAAGTTGAGGTCGAGGTAACTAGTAGAGCTGACTAAAATTTCTCAGGCAGTTCTAAAACTCTTAGCCAGCAATTCCTAGCATTACATTTTGTCCTCTAGCCTAATAAAAGACTTTTTTAAAAATACACATATAAATATATACACAATATAATAATTCATATACTATAATAGCACATAACACATAGAATAGACAGTATAAAATATATTATATATGACACATAATACATAATATAAAATATAAAATGCATACTGCATTATATATAATCTTGTATCATTCTATAGAACAACAACATATTATAGGTTATTTCATACTATTTTATTTTATGTATGTTATATATTACACATCCTATATACTATATATTGTGTATATAATCTGTATAATATAGGAATTTATGTATTTTTATGCATATAACTTGTATACATTGTATATCTATACCAAATATTACAGTCTTATATCACACATATTTATAACACATAAAAGCATATATATAGTCAATACACATATTTATATTTACCAGTCTTGTATTACAAAACCTTCATGCCTGTGCTAATTGGCGCATTCCAAATAGCACAGTACTTTTTCGCATGAAACTGAAAAAAAGACAGGACTTAATTTGGGAACTGATGAAGTGAGAACTGCTAAGTATTAACAGCTTCCTTCTGCCAGCCATTACTAAAAGGAGTCAGTTACTTATCAAGAAAGACTCAGAATGTGCTCGCAATATACTATGAACTCAGAAATCCTGAATTTCTGAAGTGAACGCGTACCTTCTTAATGGGTATGGACCACATCTCTAGCAACAAATTCTATCTCTTTTTCTGGGAAATAAAAAGATAAATGGTGTGAAGTACGATTGAAGCTTATACCTTTTATTTATGTTCTGCCAGTAGCATGGCAACACGGACAGATAAGGTTTATACCATGCCCTGAGCTCCGTACTTGCTACCAGGTTTACAACTGTTTATACTTATGGATTGCAATCCGAAAATACTACAGCAATTTTTCACCCGCTTCTTTAAAAGTTAATCCAGAATAAACATTTAACTAATGCAGTTTTCTTTTTTTTTTTTACCCTGACTTGATATCCATTCCTCTGTTAAATGATGCTCTTTTAATATTTTCCTAATAGTCAATATAATTTTTCAAATGTGGTGATTTCAGAGGCATATTTTTGGTTTTATTTGATTAGAACTAGTCCAAACACAATTAAAAGCACTCTTGGTTTTGCTAGTACTGAGTACATCCCCAAAACAGCAGTATCATTTTTACTATTTCACAAGGTATACAGAAATATATAATATACATTATAATGTACACTATGCTTATTTCATATTATATGCAATGGTTTTGACACTAACAGAGTCACTGGCTGTGATATACTATCAAATAATGTTGGTAGGGAAAGATAGAATGCTTATTCAATAAAAAAAGCTAAAACCACACAAACCAGACTGTAAAAAGCAGCAGGTCAGTCCCATAAACAACTCGAATTGTGACTGTTCTCAGGGAAGGGAAAGGAAGGGAAACAGCACCTTTATAACTAAGACGTATAATATCAGGAAAGATCCATGGCATTGTGAAGGAACAAATAAGAAACAGCCTCATATAGGAAGGAAGCAACAATTGTGAGATGATTTATGTAGACCTGGAGATGAGGTTTGCAATTTTGGGAGGTCATTGAATTCTCTGCTGTATGCAATTTGCAAAAATGACAATATGCCCCACTATAAACTTGGTAATTTGCCAATGATATGCAATTTCTGTCATCTTGAACTTGGGTCATATTACAAGGAAAATGAAAAAAAAAAAAGATTAAGTACAATTGGGAACACTCTGAGCACTAGAAATTAAAGTTGCATTGATAAATGAAAGTCATTACTAATTTTTCTAAGTATACACAGAAGTGATTTACAGAGATATGATCCTGTTATGGCAGGCAGATGGGCAACATTTTGAAATAGTATCACCAGTACCCAACTGTTTGTAACTCAGCGTGGAGTGCAAGCCACCGATGCTGGGAGGCTGCAGAACAACACAGCAATGAGACAGTAGCTAATTAGGTGCCTGTGCCTTATTTTGTCTGCACAGTGAGTGCAGAAAGAATAAGAAATCACTTATTTTGTCTGAGTGATTTCACAGAGATTCACAGGGGATGAATACCTGAGTGTGCCTCACAACTGTAGTCTTGAGCAAAAGCCACGATACCCTTTTCCACAAGTGGAGCTGCTGTGTTCAGACTAAATCAGCCTGTAAGATCGTTTGGGTAAAATATACCAAACCTCATAATGGAGACGTCCAGCGTCCAGCTCCATTGTGGTCACGTACAATGGTCAGGTTTAAACTCCATATCCTCAGGCACATTCACACTTTGCCAAATAAGCAATCCTTTGAATTCAATTCCACCTGCCGATCGAGCCTCAGAACAAGATAATGCACTTATATCAATATTATTTCAGAGAATCAAGCAATGACCAGTAACATTAGCCGAGTTCCTTACAGCGGTGATATCGTATTTTTGAAAGTTTTGGCATTTGCCAAAATCAGTGGTGGGAATATAGAAAGAAAGACTCCGTTTGCATCAATTTATACCACCACTTCTGCACTAGTTTGTGTGTCTATAAAGCCAATACTTGACATGTTTTTTGCTACAGTCAAATCTTTTAGAAGTTGAAATAATTTTTTTTTAAAAAAAGAGAAATCAGTACTTTCTTATCTTTTCTCTTTCTATTAGGGAAAACTAAGGATGGAAAAGGTGGATGAGTATGTTTATGAAATAAAACCATTTCTTTACCTGCATTCTAAATGAAGCTGACCTCTGCTGGAAAACAGACCCCTGAGGAAGAAGCAGAAAGCAGAAGAGCTGGGTATACTGACCTCTTTTGGAAATGAAGGCCTGAAATGTTAGCTGTTCTGCAATTAGAAGGTGTGGTGTGCAACGGACCTTGAAGCCCATTGTTTTCAAAGCCTGGTAGTTGTCAGAGGTGCTATCACAGTGATGCATGTTTTGAAGCAAGTACTCCTCCTGGCTGTCTGTGCAAAAAGAATTCCTGTTTGTTGATAATTATATTTAAGGGTCAGAGGAAAGGTTATTATTGGATTATTTAGCATGTATTTTCACAAAATTAGTAATTTTTTAATAACCCAGGGGCAGAATAATATTAACATATATGACTAAGGGAAGTAATATTTTAAACAAGGGGAGGTTAACGTGTTGATAGTAGAGGTCAGTGGCATTTTTCTGCGGTAGTCTTTCTGCAAAACTTACGTCATCTAATATAGTTAAGGTCCTTCTGCTTCTTTGGCATGATCTGCCTGATATATATCATATTCCTTCAAAAGTAATTTGTCTTATGGACAATCAGAGGCAATGGGTACAAAATGAAACACAGGAGGATCCCTCTGAACAACAGGAAACACTTTCTCACTGTGAGGGTGACCAAACAGTGGCACAGGTTGCCTGGAAAAGTTGCATAGTCTCCATCTTGGAGACGTTTAAAAGCCATCTGGACACGGTCCTGGGGAACTGGCTCTAGGTGGCCCTGCTTGAGCAGGGGGTTTGGATCAGAGCCCTCCAGAGGTCCCTTCCAGACTCAGCCATCCCATGACTGAAAATACTTGTGCCACCAAATTTGTGTGCAAACATAATGTTAATCTCTCTCATCTTTTGCAAATCAACACTGACTGTGAATTGGTTAGTACTAGATATTAGGAATCTAAGATGAAGCTTTGTAATATAATTTGACAGAATTTAATTTTTCATTTAGAGAACACTAACCTTACAAGAACTTCTAGAACTGATTAGCTCCGTTCTCTGAAACCCTGAAATAAAAGATGAAATTGCATCAGATGAAGAAGACGTTGCATCTTAGATAGTTGCTTCTGAACTAACATCTGAATGTCATGTTTTTTCCTAAGATGTACCAGCATTGCTGCCACTAAGATGTACCAGCATTGCTGCCACTGTCATGCTTTGCAAACCATTCTGTTCCCCAA
The DNA here is from genome assembly GCF_964199755.1 of Larus michahellis. Lineage (NCBI taxonomy): Eukaryota > Metazoa > Chordata > Aves > Charadriiformes > Laridae > Larus > Larus michahellis. The sequence goes on along the minus strand of NC_133897.1, from coordinate 141,470,876 downwards.
ATATAAGCAAATTATTGTTTTTTTTAATCAAGAAGTTTTGGAAATTGTAGTCAAAAAGAATTGCCCAAGCTGCAGGTTCAGCATTTTTAACATGTTTATGATTGATCTTTGTTAAAACCTAGCAAACCTATTCTCTTTCAAACTTTCTCCTCATTTTCTGCGAGAGTAAAAATTATGTAGTAACTGCAGTTACTATTACCGCAGTTTGGCCAGTTTTACTACAGCAGTATTAACATCTGATTTGAAGTTTGGTTTGATTTTTTTTTTCACAGAAAATGAAGAGGTTCTAGATAAATAGCAATGTCAGAACATATTTATATTCTGACCACTGCTATTCTGGAGTCCCTTCCAATGAGAAAAAATGATCTACGCTAATTTGGTAACAGATGCACACTGGTGAGAACCACGTCTTAATTTGAAGCATATGCACAACTATGATATAATATAGCTTTTCTAAATACTTAATGATCTGGAATCTTCTGCTTAGGCAACTATTTTGACAAACGTCTTTATTGAAAATGTATAACTCATTAAATAAAGAATGCATAAACATGAGCTCTCCCTCCTCCCCGCAAAAAGGCAAAGCCATGACAGACAAAGAAAAAAATCAGGTCAGTCTGATACATACATCCTTTCTGTGGGAAAAATCACACCAGACACAGTGGTTTTGGTTTGATCTACCTGTCATAGCTGTCTTTTTATTACTAGATTTCATGGGAATAATAATACCTCATAATTGACACTTAAATACAAAATACCTAACGTTTGTTATCCTTTGGGCATTCTCAAGTGCTGCAAAGGGAGGACATTTCATATAAATGGTGTGTTAATTATAATGAAAGTGCCTTACTTCGAGTGTTAGAAACAATGACAAGAGTTGTGAAGGACGGGTAACTCGGCTATGAATTACGGACACAGGTATGGCATGAGCACACTGGACCACTGAGATGGATCCTTGATGTATTTGTTAGTTTGACTCAATAATGGAGCTTCTAAGGAAGTGAAAGGCAGGTAACGCAGTGGTGCCTCTAAGTAAACAGGTAAGAGTTCATTAAGAGATAATGGCCTGACCTGCCTGCTGGGAGACTGCCATTTTCAAATACTGACTAAATTACAAGACTTATTTAGCTAAGGATGGGAACCAGAGGATCACTCATGAACATACTAAACAAAGAAGAGAGATGTATTTTTCAGGGAGGTGTTTGCAAAAAACAGCTAACAAAGAGGCTGTATCTATACTGTCGAAGAGAGCAGGATGGGGGCACAGATCATGATCTGCTAAACTGTTTACCGCACTCCAGACTCCACTTGTGTCAGCCACTGCCAGGCCACAAGAAGGCACAACTTGAGGAGAGCACATCACAGGTGAACTCACCACAAGGATTTCGGATGCAACCACACAGTTCTGGGAGAGAAGAGGATTTAGCTGTATACATGTAACTACCGTGGCACTTGGATTGAGGGTCAGGGAAGTCTAGTTGGTTGACACAGGTATAACCACGCAGATTCTTCCGAAGAGTTTGAAGATTTCATTACAGGTAATATAACCTTTGACCAGTCGTCTGTGCCTGCAAGTTGAGAAGGGCTGTAATAGATTAATTCCTCAACAAGATCTAAATGAGGTGACACCACTCCCATCACCATCCCTGCTCCAGTTTGTTCTGACATTCTCTGTGTGTTTTTTCCAATGTTAGTATAAATTACTCAGCTTGTTTCAGGTAGGACATACCTTTGGATTGTGGTATGATGAAGATGATGAACAATCCAAAGAAAGATGGAAAGAAGGCCTGTAAATAGTATGGTCAGAGTCTTGGGAGCTCATTCAGAAGGTTCATCAGGCAGTCATCCAGGTCTTGGTGCTCTTATGCAAAACTATAACAACAGGTATTTGTCTCAGAACTTATTTCTCTTCTTTACAATTTCACAAGGATCATTTGTCCTGAAGCAAGTACTCAATTTATACTCACTGATTTTAATATTTCACTGTGTCTTTTATCCTGTGTTGTCACAAGAGTTGTTATAGATAATGGAAGAAAGATATAGCAAGAACTCCTACACTTTTTATCAAACTTTTGAGGTTAAGATAGACTGTATTTTATTCTTATGAAATACCTGCCCAAGTTAGAAGTCAAAGGACACTGTTAGTCTAGAGCACCTGCATGTGGATTAGGAGTTTTTCAAGCATTCAGAGCCCCATCTATAAGGTTTTTTTGTAGGACGTTCCAGAAAAAAAGTGCTTTCCAGCTGGAAAATATTCACATGAGGAAGTCTGTTCAGCAAAGAAGCCTACTTCAGCCCAAGAAATGTACACACAGACACATAAATCTGGAGGGATCCTAGTTAAAAGTGAAGGGATCTAACAATAAAAATATTGTGAAACAAAAAGTGTCCTTTGGCATTAACCAATTTTCTTCCTTTACCTTCCTTTACATCATTTATTACTTTCCAGGTATTGGGATAAACAATATTCTGAGAAAACTTAAAAAAGGAGCTTGAGGAAAGAAACCAACCTGCCAATCTGAAAGAAATGTATAAAAGATATATGCAAAGGCAGTCATGCTTATATTGGTAATCTATTTTCAGTACTGGACATTTACATAAGGACAGTGTACTGCCCATATGACCTTATGCAATGCAAATAGTTGTACATGTCCCACAGAATTTACTTGCTAGTTTTGGTGAACTCTTGATGCATTTCATCCCTTGTGGTTCTTTTCCATCAGGATAGCTATGGGAATTTATGATCCTTTGTTTGGAATTTTAATTCACTAAGGTCAGTGAGGTCAGGGTTACACAACTAACCAAACATTTAAAGACCACAAAACATTGTTGTGTGGTGATTTTTTTTCTCTTTTTTTTTGCACTCAGAAATTGTGCTGCAAGCGGTCCAGAGTGCCCCCCAAATTTCTGACTCAGAAAACAAATTCTGTCATTTAAATGTCTCGTGACTTGTGTTTGCAGGGAAGTTTCCCTCTTTCTTTGAAGTAAGTCAACATGTGCATTACAGCATGCAGAGTAACTTCCTAGGTAAATATTCAGCCTGCTATAATATGTGGATGGGATTCATATGTAATACCTGGCATGCAGTAAATTCATAGTCTCACTTATTGTGTGCTGTGTATGGATCCGGAATGTTATCTATTTGAAGGTGTCACTTTAGAAATAGTAACAAAATGAGGGTTATGCATGCTTAATAGAGTGCTTAGTGAAAGTGATATTGATCATGATGTGTCGGATACCATATAATGTTTGAAATTGCAGTGGAAACACATATTGTAATGATACCGACATCAATAAGTTCCAGGGGAACTTGCTTGACGATCACAAGCAACAACACTCAGATAGAACAGTTCACTTCAACTTAGAAGAGCAGAAAATAATGAAACTCAATAAAATAAGAGGTCATTTTCTTCTCCAGTGTTCAAAACACAGGACTAGTTCATCATAGAGAAATATTTTCCCAAAGACTTTCTTTTATTTATGTTTCCTTGAGATTTATTTTACGTATACCCACATAGAGACAAATAAGAGACAAATAAATAGGTTGGAAACACTAGAGATAAATAGATCAGTCTTTCTATGTATAGAAAGACTGATCCTTCATAGCATATGAATGATCTGATCTGTATCAGGGAACTAATGGGTTGTGGTAAACGCAAGTTCATGCTCATAAACTGATAGAAATGTGGTGTATAAATGTTTTCTTGAATAATCTCTGATGTGAATTGGGGTCTTATGCTTTCAATATAAATGCCCTGAATTGTGAAACTGCTAGCTAAGATATTTTCTAAATCAGAAAATATCTGCTGGATTTGCTGATAGATTCTTTGAAATTCTGTTTTTCATTAATTGCTGTTTTTACATGCAAACCAATTTTCAATACTACTTAGAAATATACATAGCGATTGTCATATGGATGTTTTATGACATCCATATCAGGAGAAAAATGAGGGGGGGGAATAACTTGTTTACATTTATTGCAGACTTGCTAACTGTAGTGTGTAGTGTGTGTAAATCTGAGGGACGTATTAGATAATCTAGCCACCAATATATGATGAAACAAGGACAAACACTCAAATCAGGTTTCTGGCACAGTTTCTGTAGATAATTCATTATTCTTTGTCTTCCAACTCTTGCAGGATAGTGGATTTTGTATTAAAAGAAAAGAAAAAGGTCAGTGGACCAAAGCCTTTTAGTTTTCTGGCATTATATCTGTTTTTATTAAGTATTACTCATACACTAACACACTGTTGGAGAGAATGACTTTCTGAAGGGTGGGAAAAGGTGATGATACATACATACTCTATAGGGAAGAAGGGACCTCTATTTCTTTAACATGTTCCATGAATCAGAGCCTTGATTTGCCTTGATTTTTCCCTTTCCCCTGCTGAAATGGGTATTTCTTTCAATACATAGCTAAAGCTAATGGGACAACGATATTCTCTCTTATATCTGTCATGGGTGGTCAAGGAGTACAGACATTTTCACCATGGGCTGAAGTCAAGTCATATTAGGTAATTTACCACTGATTTAGAAAGGGTGCCAGCAGACGAGTATCTAGATATTCCTCCTGTGCCAGCTTTCTTTTCAGGAAGTTGTTTCCAGCTATGCTGGACTTTACTGTGGACCCCGACTGTGACAGTCATAGTGGAAACAGATACCAAATCCAGGAGCAGACAGAGTGAAGTAGGCTTTAGTACACTCAGATCTCATTTCCCACAAGCTTTTGAGAGTGTTCAGAGATTCCTGGATTGCTTCACTGATGCCTTATCAGTGTTCAGTTCACTCTTAAGCAAGCTGTCTTAATTGCTGATAGTAGTAACAAAAAAAATCAGAGAACCAATACATCTCTAACTTTAGTTTAACGACTAGGAAACTGATATAGAAATTATTCTTTTCAAAACACAGACAATTATTTCTTCCACTCTTTTATTAATTTTCTCATTACCAGAATTGTCCATAGATTATTTCACATACTTATTCTCGAAATAATGACAGAAAAAAAGATTTGGTAAGGAAAGGCTTCTACAAATAATTCTAAAGCTGTAGAATGGTCCTGAGAAATTTTCTATAAGTAACTATTTAAAAGTAAGTGGTCTTGATTATGCACAATGGTCTACATGGATCATTTGTTTCTTCTTACTGTCAGCTAACTGGATGGCTGTACGATTCAGTAAATTGAATGTTCAGACTTGCAAGATAAAATTAGATTTCTCTGAATATTCCTTAAAATGTATTTGAAATTAACATTTTGCTAACAGTCCTGCCAGGAAGCTTATTTTCTAGAATACTGAAAGAAAGTAAAAAATAATAATAAAAGAAAGCACGCATATGCCTGAAGCAGAAATCTTATTTCGTATGAGCAATTGATTAATTCAGTTTGTTTAGGCACATGCACTTATTTGGCCACCATCCTAAATTATGGGTGCTTGATGGTGTGCTTCAGATGGGTTATTAGTAACAAGCCATATTGTAATATCTATTTGCATAAACCTTGCATCTGTTTTGACTATGTAAAGAACCCCTCGTGAAACAGTTAAGGAAGCCCAGAGTCCTTTCATTTTAGATAAAACTTCAGGATAAAGAAGTAAAGAAAATTCAGTTTTCCACATCATACTGTACATCTGTACGTGGCAGTCAACCACAGCGTGCTAAAGCAATAACAAGAATGGGTTTCCTGGAAACCCAGTTGCTATCAAGTATGCAGCCATCTCCAGTACTATTTATTTGTTTTAAATTAATACCTAGTTTCTCAATTCAGATTAGGATCTCACTCAAACAGAAACAGCAATAAAGTATTTTTTCATTTTAAACTGTGAGAGAGATCCATTTCATTTCCTGATAGGGGACAGTTCTTTCTTCCCCCACCCCCCACCCCAGAAAATATCTGGAAAAAAAGGTACTTCCTTTTATATATGAATTATTACAAGGCTTGTGCATAGTCAATTCTTTCAGCTGGTTGGAGGGATTCAGATCTATAAATCCCTACTTCCTAAAATTTTCACTGTTCAAAATCTCCCAAGTCATATATCTTCAAAGGTTTGATTTATGTACCAGACTTAGTGAAACCACAGGGCACTGAAATTTTGAACATCCTGAACATTTCATTAGGAATACTGTTTTCTAGGGAGAATGAATAACCACAGCTTGTTTCCGGGGTTGAGAATAGTCTCTGATATTTCCATGCAGATTTGATGCACATTCGCTAGTGTGCAAGAATATCCTTGTTTATACATAAGGCTCTCAGGAATAAACATCTACATTTATGTGTTGCATTTGCAAGTACTCATTTAACTACAGAACTGATGGTCTTTGCCGCTTAAAAACTGTGCTTTTGAGTGCCATTGGGCCTCATTACACTTTGTACTTACTTGAACTTTGTGCATCAAACTGAAGAACTGCTGACAGGATCAGCTACCATCGGACTAAGACTATGAAGGAATATGAAATGCGTACGTGAATGTGTGGATAAAGATGTAAAGAAAATGAAATAAATAGTAAAGAAGGAAGAGTCTAAAAAAATATACCTGATTATATTTTAGGAGTTATATTCATTGAATAAACAGTATTTTGGCCTTAAAGGTACTGCAGACCTTGGAGAAATGACTGCACATTCTATATCTTGTCCTTGTGACCCTTCTTTTGCTAGCAGAATACGAAGCTGTTAATTAAATAGCCAGAGACTGTACAGCATAAGTTGATTTACAACATTAGGAGGTACATGAATTCCTTACTTTGCTCAGCTCAGCCAATTTCAAAGTGGTTTCCTTTAATCTTCATTTACTGGAATTTCACTCTAGCTCTTGCTAATATTTATGGCAAACTGCCTACTGCAGTGACGGGTTGCTGCACCTTTTGAAAGATGTAATATGGACTTGGCATTCTTGATTTCTAGAGCAGAGATGTCAGCTCAGAGAATTCAGGCAATATAAGTGGTCACGAAATGAATAGCTGTCTTATATTAAAATACAGGTAGGATATTCATTAGAACTTAGGTAGGATATTAGTACTTTATTTACTAATTCAACAATAGTTTATATAAACCACTAATATTTCATTATAAAAATGATGTCTGTAAAAATATAAGACACCCACATACCCTAGAAAAAAACAGTACAGCTCGTTCTTCTGTTTTCAGCTTGTTAGGTGTTTACTGACATAATTTATTAAAACTTTTAATGGCTCTCCTATTGCCACAGATTACTTAGAATTATGCGTCTCCAAAGTCCATGCTTAGTTTTTCAGTGAAAAGTCATTATCGGCTGTATTGGACATATTTCCCCCTTAAAATAATAATAATAAAAAAAAGGCTGTCTTACTATTTGCCAGTGATGTTGAAGTAAATCTATCTACTTCTATAAAAATACTTGTGTGTAGGCAAATTTAATTAATTACATTAAGTTTCATATTTGAATTTTTTGAATGCCTCTACAGAGGTACTTTGAGTCAGCATATTTAGGAGAATCAGCTTTACATAATTAGTCAAACACCGCTGTACTTGGAAGCCAAAGGGATGCTTCCTTTCCTGATTAGAGTGTCTGATAAGTCCTCCACCAAACTCCTGTATTACATTCACATTGAATTATTTTTTCAACTAATTTCCAACATGCGTATGACTACCTATTCATTATAAACATTCGAGACTATTTAAAAGTACATGAAGCAATACATTTCAACATTCCTTTGTTTCTTAAAGCGTTGCAATAGTCAGAATCTCTCTCTCTCTGTATGTTTTGGTTTATAACCACAGCAAGGTCATTTAGTTCCTTTAGTGTTTATTGCACCTGTATTTAATACTGAAATTGTCTCTGAATGGCCAAGCAACACAATAGTTTGTGAAGGTTAATTGTGATAATCGGTAGAACTTGCGGCAGTGATTTTTAACATCAAAGCTCAGTTTAAAGAAACAACTGTCCCAGCTCGTTACCTACAATTGTGCATTTATTCCATTTCCACCCATATTTATTGTGATAAGACACAGAAATAAAGAAGAGGAAAAGAAAGCTTAATGGCTCCGGATGGAGGAAAGGAGCTACCGTATTTCAGACTAGGCTAAATTCAGCGAGCTGATGCAGTGCCACATTGCTGTGTCATATAACTGACCAAGGTCACCTCACCAATAGCAGTTCACAAATGGAAATGTTAATTGGTGTGCACATTTATAAAAGAAACTAGATGTGACTAGACTTTGCACTGAGTGTGGATTGATATCTACTGTGCAGACATCTAAAGTATAGATGCTTCATATGTGTTTAAATCACAGAATCACAGAATGGTAGGGTTGGAAGGGACCTCTGGAGATCATCTAGTCCAACCCCCCTGCCAGAGCAGGGTAACTAGTGCAGGTTGCACAGGAATGCGTCCAGGCGGGTTTTGAATGTCTCCAGAGATGGAGACTCCACCACCTCTCTGGGCAGCCTCTTCCAGTGCTCTGCCACCCTCAGAGTAAAGAAGTTCTTCCTCGTGTTTAGGTGGAACTTCATGTGTTAAAGTTTGTGCCTGGTACCCCTTGTCCTGTTACTGGGCACCACTGAAAAAAGACTAGCCCCATCCTCCTGACACCCACCCTTTAAATATTTCTAAGCATAGTTAGGCTATTAGTTCAATATTTTGAAAAGAAAAAAATATTAGAATTTAGGCAGCATCTCCAAAACAGTTCAAACTGACATGTGCCATTAATGTTAAAATTCAGTATGGAGAACATCAAGCTTGCACTGATCATGTAAACTCCAGAATTGAAAACAATGTAGCCATCCCAATACAACTAAATAGCACAGACGTGGGTGCACAGTATCCTGGGTGCATCACTTAGAAGCCCTGAGCTCCTACCTGTGCACAAGGATTCAGTGGACTATGGTAATGCAGCAGCTAGTTTAGGCTTTCTTCCCTGTGCTACATCGGAAATGGGATTTGGGCCTTAAACTTCAAAATTAATACAACGATACAGAGGCCGGTGAGATTGTGGAGCCATGGAGACATGGGGTATTGTCAGGAAACACAATTACCTCAGTGGGAAACAATAGCATAAGGTCACAGTCCCTTTGGATTCTTTCAGCTGTGTGTCTGTGCTTCTTTAAATCATCTGGTGTTTCGGGTGTTGATGGCAATTTGCCAGAATTTCTAAAACCATATCAGCCTCAGTAAAATCCAAATCAAATTAAAACAAAAAATTCACAATGTGTCTGCATATTTAGCACATTTGCAAAAAAGTCCAAGTTCTTTCCTAAGCCACTACATCAGAAATAAACCTGGTTGTTAATTTCTCAAAATAATCCCCTCATCTTTTATTCAAAAGTTGTTCATAGACTTAAGATGTTAGTGTTAACATAATTTCCTATGAGGTTAATAAGAATTCAGAGCTCATTCTTTCATGATCAAATTTTGCAAAGCTCTATGTTTGTAATTGGAACCAGATTGTCAAAAGAGCTGGGCACCTTGATCTCAACCAAAGGGCAATAAGTTATTTCAAAAAAGATGACCATGAACACCCTATAAGTTTCAGAGTTAAAATATTTATTTTATTTTTTTTACAAAATGTTTATTTTAGACTAAACAACATAAGAGTGTATGAGCCATCTGACACAGGAGTTAGGAAACCTGGAGGTTGACCTCACTTGTCTGAGCTGACCTTGATGTTTCTTTGAGTTGCCTGCTTCCTTCCTTTCTTCTCTTCCTTCCATTTGTTCCTTCTTTCCTTCCATATTGTAAGAATCAGGAAGAAGACAGAATATGTATGAGAGTGACCTTCATGCTTATCTTTGTCAACTATAGTCTTGGGCTTGAAGGCTATGGAGTGGTGAATGGAGGGTGATTGTAAAGTGAGTCACATTACAGAACGGGAATTCTTTGATCCAACAGCTAGGCTAAAAAAAATGCTTTACATTTTATGGGAAAAAAAAAAAAGCAGTATGTGAGATATAAACACAAAATGATGCTTAACATAGCCAGATAGTAGAGCAAATTTCTAGTATTTTAATAAGATTTCATCAGAACAGGAATTAATTATTTTGCCAAAACTTGGGAAGCTGGAAAAAAAGCGATACTTGCCAAACACAAGGATAAATGATACAGAAAATCACTTTCAAAACAGGCACTTTAGAGTTGAATCTCTCTGCTAAATTTAAAGGAGCTGTGTTAGAATGACACATTAGAAAAAAAAATTGTAAGATATTTTAGGTGTGACAATGAAAAGAACTCCTAGTATCTAGGAAATTATTCAAAATCACCAGGAAAGATCAATATCTGATGCTTCATTATGTTTTCTTTAGAATGAATGGAAATAGAAACACTGTCATGTTAACTGTTTTCTAAGAGCTATAATTTCATATGGATTTTTCTGATTTTCTGTTGGTTATGTATTCATAGTTGACATTGTTTTAATAGTAAATTTGGACTTTTTCTAGTTTCACCATCATGTTGGATGTATCGATGGATAGTAAAAACTGACAACTAAAAATAATGGAAAATATGTTTTAAGGCTGTGTGTGATGTATCTTCCCAAATAATAAAAAAAAATTTAATGAAAATTTTAAAATAAATAGATAAAATGGGAATATATGTACAAAAATAGATTGAAAGGAAAATACACCAATTCTGAGTGTATTTTCCAAAGGATGCATCTGCTGTCCTCATTCCCCTTTCATATAGTTCTTCTCTTAAGTAAAGTCTAAAAAGCTTACTCCCACAAGAATCCCTAAATTTCTATGATAAAAGTACGTTAGATGACAGTTAATAAAATCAGCCATAGAATTTGTTCATTCCAATGAGTATAATATTTTCCTATATGCCCGTTGCATATATACTTATTTTTGATCAGCAACAACTAATCATTTCAGACACACATAGTGTGGCTTTGTTCTGGCAAAGATATTACATAAAGCATTCACAATGAAAGCATTTGGTTTTCCATTAATAAGCTCAATTCTTTATTTTTGCAAACCTCAGTTCTGTGAGGTGCTGACTACACTCAGCTCTGGCATAAGGGTCTGATTCTAAGTCCATTGCAGGCGATTACAAGACTGTCAATTATTTGAATAATTTTTTTGATGCAGCCCTGAATCAACAGGAGTTGACAGATTTCAGTGTTACAGGTTCATACCCCTAGGATATATTCAGTGATTTGGATTACTTTCTTATGCTAAAAAAGAGGCCTCAGATGAGTACAGTTAAGTGGAGGGGAGCATCACAGAAAACATACTCTGGATCTAATTTTTCATATTCAAAAAAATGTAATCTGCCTTTACGATCACACCTTGACTGTGATCAAACCCATAAAAGCTTGCTAACATTTATCTGAATACTAAAGCAACAAATTATATTCCAAGTTGCTGGTGTGTCAGAAGCGGTCTTCCTCACAAAGTTTGGTGCATAATAGGAGACACAAGCAAATTAGAGTTCTGAAATTGTTGGTTTTATAAGGATATTGATTCAGTGAAGTTTTCTTCATTAAGGTCTTGGTTATATTTTTTAAAAAGCTGAATTGTTTCTAATGTCTATACAGGAAAAGATCAGGTTTAGGGGTCCAGGAAATTAAAACTTTTGCTCAGTTCTGTCCTGTGAGGAAACAAATCTTTCACAGTGAGTGATCCAATCAGTTTCTCAGAACAAAGCGTACCACTTAGGACACAATAGCACTATTTTCATTTCAGAACTTTATGGTCATTAATTTTGAAGTGTCTATTGAATTTAACTGGGGGAATTATTTTGCTTTATTTTGATTACGGAAAAGTGCCGGTGAATCAAATACTAGACTTCAGCAGAACAGCTGTAGTTGTTCTGGAGGGGGTCACTGGTAACTCTGTGGCTCATTTCATTTTCATCAAGTCTAGACTCCAGAACTACAGAAAGATTCCTTTTTCTCTTTTCCCCCAGATTTGATGACTGGCGTTATCTCTTTTCCTAAAGCACTTTAAGCTTAGGTTAGACACATCCACTATCAGCTATTTGTGACTGTAATAATATTGTGCTTTTAGTGGAAATGGTCAGTATTACGGTGAATACATACTCCCAAATTTCAAGCAGATATGTAAAGGTAAAGCGCATCTGCAACAGATTCACTGTACTTCTTTGAATGAGATGTGTCCTATGCTTTAGCTGATTGCTTGTTTTGAGATAAGCTGACTGTATGTTAGGTGCATTTTATTTGCAGTATAAAAGATAAATCGGCTGCACCTAAATGGAATATGAAACAGAATAGTTTACCAATGTCAATAAGCATAATCTTTTCCTACAGATAATCTAGTTCTGGTGTGTCATATGTACAACACCGTGAACTGCACGTGCAGACATTGAGGTACTCTATTATCAGAGACTTGCCGGAAAAGTATGAGCCTCAGAGAACACAGAGTCCTGTCCTACTCACAATAAAAACCACACATAAGAAATAATACAGTTGACTTCAATACTGCACAAAGCTAGAGAGTATACAGGAAACAAAACAAATCTACACCTTGGCATTATTACTTCTGAGACAGACAAAAATCTGTTAAATCTCCATGCTCAGTTTCTTTTGGGATTCTTTTAAGAGGGGGACTCTTGGTTTGTGGCAAGCCTAAAGAGCGTGCTAGCACAGTATGATTATGTTATGAGACAGACTGAGAAAGGGTTCTGTAGAGTAATTACAGCCAGAACGGATAAGGTAACAAAACAAAGTGAGCTTTATTAATCAATAAATAAGGGTTGCTGAAGACCTTTCTGTGTCCTCTCAACAGAGTTTGTTACCCAGCTGTCTCCAACCACAATTTTGGTTTGGCCTCTTTCAGGTTAACTACTCTGACAATGAGGCTTTTTCATTTTCTTCTAGAGAACAAGAGGAAAAGCAAGACAGTTAATTAGCCAAATCACCCTTCTTTTGATGCAGCAGCAAGTCTAGAAGCCAATTAAAAAGGCATCATAGGACTATTGTTTGGCAGAGAGTGGGTGCTGAGAGAGGAGCCTGGGGTGGACAGCCCCCACTTTCTCTCCATCAGGTCAATCTGATGGCACAAACCACTCTCCTCTGAAGACAGCAAAAAGCATGATAGCGTTGAGGATGGTGATTTACTGCCCTGAACGTAAATTAGCTGGTGGCTCGCTTTTCAAGTGATCAAGTTTTATTCTGAGGGGAAAGTTTCATTTCAGTCACCCTAGAAAACAATGCGTGCAGATCAGCCCTGCAGGTGGATATCACCTAATATGGAAAGCAGTTCATGAAAGGATTATTGCAAGGTGGCATTTTATAACCATAACTCTGAAAAATAAATATATATGGTAGCGTGAGTGAAGCCCTAATAGGCCAGATATACCTATGTCTCTGATGGGACTTTTGTAGACTTTCCAGTCAACAATTCTGAGAAAAAAAACACTGAATAACATAAGACATGGCATTCATCACCATCATATAAGAGAACCTGAGAAATCCTGCAGAAACCTGTAATACATAATATGGGAAGGATCAATGAAGGCCTGATTTTATTTCTTAAATAAATTTTTATAATGCCATGTGAAGTCCAAACTACCGAGTGCTAAGAAAACGCTGATGTAGGGTGTGTGTTAAATTACGTATACTTGGACTAGTCAGTCAAAAATTGATTTCTGATTCTGCATATCCAAATAAAGTTAACATATATTTAGAGTTGAATATCCATAGACGGAGACAGCCCAGATCAAAGACTCCTTTTTTGAACTTCTGGACTATTTTTTCTGACTCTCATCCAAACTCTGCAGCTGAATGTTTATTTACCCAGTATATCTGAGAACTGAATTTTCACACTCTCTGTGTGAAGTGGCACCTACAATTGACAATTCCTATATCATATGCACAATGTGATGCTAAATTCCTCGTGAATATTCTTTAAGGCTTATATTATCTGTTTCTTCATTTTCTGAAGTCCCTTCCAACCATCTTTTGGCTTGCATTTTGATCCCTGCACAGTCAATTTTGGTTTTTGTTTTATGTTTTTCTTTTTGTGACTGATTGTTTCAACAATTACAGTTCAATGGTTTAATTTAAATATGAAGTATCTTTGCCTCTGATCCTCAAATCTAATTCTAATTCAAGATGTGGTTGAAAATGAAAACTATAATACCCCAAGTGTAAAGCAGATAAAGAAATATGAACACTGAAGTAATTTAGGTTAAACAATTTTTATATAAGCACTTTGCTGTGGCTTGAGTTGTGCCATTGTGCATATCCTTTGTGAGGCTCTAAGGACCGTGCTGTGAGACATAATGGATTTAACCAATAACTAAAATATTGCATGCCAAAAAAAAGGATATAAGAAGACTTTAAGAAGAAAAAGGGTACTTTTTAAGCCATTACGAGAAACAGCAGTGCTGTCAATGCATTAAGGGTCCTGCAGTAGAGGTAAATTATTTTGAAGTACTGCATGTATTTCTGTGCCAACTTCATTTACAAAGTGTGCCTGATGAAAGGAAGCAGATCATTAGATTTCTGCTCCATGGCCCATGGAAATTCTGCAGTGTTTCCTGAATATGCAGCCTATTCTATACACACTCATCCCACACATTAATGTCCTAGTGATATATTTACTCAAGATTTGTAATGCTAGCTGAGATACAGGAAACCATTAATCAAAGATGTCTTTCACGCTTAGAGTAATGCAGATCTATCTGGAGCTTTAATCTGTTAAATTTCACCCAGACTTCACATTTTTCCCTCTAAACTTTGTGAAGGAGAAAAAGTTTAGTAGGTTTTTAAAAGCACAATAGGAAATTAACATAGCTGTAGGTGTACATGCAGCTAAAATGGAGTAAATTTGCGTGAGTTATCCTTCTGTTCTACAGTGCTATAAACAGTTAGACACTCTAGGAGGTAAACTCCCGGTGTGGATTTATTCTCACATAACTATTTTTTTGCCATAAGAGAAACCATTTAACTCTCTCATTCCATCTCTCTTCCATACTCTCAATACAGTGGGATAAGTAGATAGATAGATAGACAGATAGATAAAGAGAAAACATGTATGGTCTGTTACACATGAACATATGCTGACTTTGATATAATTTCTATCAAAAGTATCCATAGAGGGTTCAGATGGATTTGAAATTAGGCAACTAATGAGCATTTTAATTTTATATGCAAATGCAGCTGGAATGCTTGGACATCTGAATGGGAATGGATGATGAACAAGTTGAGAGTTTACGGGTAAGAATTATCAGGCAGTCTAACACGGGTGATGTGATGCCTCTTACAGACTGCCTGATCAAGAAAATGAAGTTGATGAGGTCCTCAGTTAACTCGAAGAAGCCTTATATTTGTTGGCCCTCTTTATCAGGCATGTCTTTTATCACCCTGTTATCTCTGGAAGGACAACAGAGGAGGGCACCATTGATCCAGGAGATTTCTGGAGTACATTGATGACAACATGAGAGGTGATCAAGGAGCTGACAAAGGCAGATGCTCTGCTTGACTTCACACTTACAAAAAAAGGAAGAACAGATCCTATGATGCATGAGTCTGAGGGAAGCTGACTGATGTCCTTGCAAGGCCACTCTCAGCTAACTTTGAAAGGTCATGGTGATCTGGGGAGGTTCCCAAGCATCAGTAGAAAGAAAATGTCACTTCTATTTTCAAGAAGGTCAAAACTGAGGTTCTGGAGAACTATAGACTGGTCACCCTCAATCTCTTTGAAAGTCATGGAGCAAAAAATCCTGGAAACAATTTCCAAACATATTAAGGACAAGAAGGTGATTGGGAGGAGTCAGCATGGGTTTACGAAGAGGAAATCATGTTTAACAAACTGTATTGCTGTCTATGATGAGAAGACTGGCTAAGTGAATGATGAAAGAGCAGCTGGTGTTATTTATCTCAACTTAGGAAGGATTTTGTTGCAGTGTCCCATAAAATCCTCATAGAAAAACTGCTAGATACGTGGACAGACAGTGAGATTGATTGAAAACTGGACTGAGCTGGTTGTAATCACTAGCATGAAGCCCAGCTGCTGGAAGTTACTAGTTACCGCTAGTAACTGGAAGGCAATTACTAGTGCTGTATGCAACGTCAGTACCAAGTCCTGTACTGTTTACATCTTCATTAATGACCTGGACGACAGGACAGAGGCCGCTCTCATCAAATTTGCTGGTAATACAAAACTGGGAGGAGTGGCTGGTGTGTCAGAGGGTTGTGCTGCCATTGAGATGGCAGCTCAACAGGCTGGAGAAATGGGCCAACAGGAATATCATGAAGTTTAATGAAGAGAAATGCGAAGTCCTGCACCTGAGGTAGAAAAACCCTATACACCAGTGCAGGCTGGGGGACAGATGTCTGGAAAGCAGCTTCACAGAAAAAGACCTAAGAGTCCTGGTGAACAAGTTGAACATGAGCCAAAGATATGCCCTCACAGCAAAAAAGGCGAGCCGCACCCTTGGCTGCATTAGGAAGAGCATTGCCTGCAGATTGAGAGAGGTGATTCTTCTCAGCTCGACACTGGTGAGACATACCCGGAGTGCTGTGCACAGCTCTAGGCTCCCCAGCCCATGAGACGAACATAGCGGGGGAAGTCCAGCAAAGGGCCATGAAGATGATTAAGGGCTCAGAGCATCTGACATAAAAAGGAAAAGCTGAGAGACCTGGGAATGTTTAGCCCCAAGAAGGCCCACAGGGAATCTTATAAGTGTTTTCAATAGCTGTAATTAGTTTTGGTTATATGCTTCAACAGAAACAACAAATATGTAACATTTCAGACTCCTGCACAGGCTGATATTTCAAACATAAAGAAGACAGGAGACAGAGGTTCAAATCATACCACAGTGTGCACGGATTTGAACGTGTGTTTTCTATAAATTGAGAGTAGGAAGAGGCCAGAAGTAGAATGAAGGAGGAGATAACTAGATGTTTGCTGTGAAATGAATGCTGGCTGGTTCTGTTGCCAGGGCTGGTGAAGATGAATGTGGAGAGTTGTCTGAGAATGCCTGCTTTTATGTGGCTGGAAACTTTGTGGCCCAAGCCTGGGTGGGTGTTCAGTGGTAGAATTACTCACCAAGTCTAAGACAGGTGGCATGTTTTTGGGAAAGGCTCAACAGTAGGAGGGAGCTCAGTGGAATCAGGTTTTTTTACAGCTGGTTTTGGACCTGTTTGCATATTTAGTAGCATATTTGACTGAATGAGGCTGAAATACTTCAGCACAACTCCAAAAATGCATTTGTGGATCCTGACAGGTCCATAGCCTTTGACTTGGTGCTAAATTGCTTAGTGCTGTTAGAAATGCTAATGCTTCTGGACAGAAACAGAAGACCTGCAGGTACTTAAGGGATGTTAGTGCTGCAAAGTGAATGTCTCTCATTTAAATAACACTACTTAGATAGCACCTACTGAGGCTGGACTTATGTGCCTTAATGACAACTGAACATCTACATCCTTTCTATTTCTTTTTAAAGCTATAACCTGTGATGTCTCAGTTATATGAGTTAAATATGCACAGTCATTTTCATCATTATTATACTTGGATCTATGGCACTATTTTTCTCTTCCACCTGAACTATTGTGAGAAATAAGTTCTGGTCCGAATGAAATAGGCTCAGGCAGAATCCTCTGTGAAGCACATTTTTATTCAAGAACATTTCGTTCTTGCAAGAATGGGTGACCTAAGAAGTACGCACACTTTCAGTTCTTGAAACACACCTTTTTATTTCCTAATCCCGGCCGAATTTTTCCCTCCCCTGTTTCCCATTGGTTAGGTACTCCAGGGTTCACAGTCTCTCTGAGGTGCCTAAAATTCTTCCCGGGTGTCTTGCCTCTGTTTACTTCTCTTTATGCTACACCTAAAGGGATTATCTGACTAGTTTTTTTCTTTCGTTTTTGGTAAAAAAATTGCTCAATGTCATTAGCCCTGGTTAAATGTTTGACTACCCTTCTAGACACTAATCCAGTATGAAGCAGTTTGTCCTTTTGTCTGTGCGATAAGAGATGTTCTACAAGCCTTTGCTGGAGCCCCTTTGTCTTAGTCATTCCCTTATCATGTCACCTCTGATGGAAACGGCTTTTCTCCTCTGCAAAAGCAATACCTGCCTTTCTTACACTAGTATTAAGCTCTGCTTCTAATCATCACGCCTCTTCAGTTATTTTCATCATAGTCTTCACGCTCAGCAATATCTTGATCAAATAAATCCCCCTGGAAAGAGTATTATTTCTCCTTGTGACACTGCTGCCGTGTGTTCCTCATTGGGTGATTGAGAAGAGCTACCACCTAAATCTCCATCCCTCTCCTCAGTGGAGATCTCCCCTCCCCTGCTGTTCAGGAACGTGTATGCTGTGTCATCAGAACCCCCACCACTAGCAGGTCTACCAAACAGTTTGTGTGTGATCTCCCTGCAGGTTGGCAGCGGGGAAAGCAACAGGGAGAAGAACTTCATATTGTAAGATGCAATTTTATGAAATGTGTTATTTTCAAGTAGCGTCTATTAGCTATATTAAAAAAACCCAAAGCAACAAGAAATGTATTTACAATTTTTAGTGATAACACTATTTTGTAAGATTACTATCCCATTCTTAATTAGCCTGATCCCTGAATATAACAGTTAATTTGTATGTTGCTGATAAATTTATTTCCAGTCAATTTTCTCTGGTAGCCTTGAAGAGATACTGCTTTCATTGGTTTAACTGACATATTCTTTCTTTTATAATCTCTCTGCACAATTGTCCCTGCAAAACTCCTTTTTGGTCACTAAAATACTTCAGTCTTTTGTTTCTGTCACTAAGCTCTTGACCACTAGAACTCTTTCCACCTGACCGGGTTGCACAGCTTTCCCTCTCCTGCACTGAAATGCTTAATGCATCTTGATATTCCAGGTCAACACTCATTCTTCTGCCACTATAGTCTAAATCCTCTTCCAAAGCCAATTGTTCAACTGTTTGTTGAGCTTCACTCCCAAACCTTTTGCTGCTTTTTTCCAAAATCGTCACATTCTTTGATTTTATTCTTCTTTCACTTGTCCTGGTGAAAAAAAAAAAAAAGGAGAGAAAAAAAAAGAGAAAAAAGAGAGGACCTTTATGGTTTAAGCTTTTAAGAGCTTCTCAGTGGAGCAGAAAAGGAGCAAGGAGTGAGAGATGAAAAAGCCTGAAAGAGTCAGCTACTCAGTACTGCCCCACGACACAGAAGTGTTATCACTCCATGCTGTGGTGATGGGGCTTGAATCAGGAGCACCTCCAAAGCTGTAGTCGTTCACCTAGGAAGCCACCTGGCACATGGCAGTGTTTCAATACATAAGCAGGGTGGACAACTGAAGAAACAGGGCTCAGGTCTGAATCTGAGAGGGAACCAAAATGACAGATTGACACTCTATTTGTACAAATTTAAGTGTGATAGAAAATGTGGGCAAGTTCAGAGTATCCCCCAACATTAGTTTATTTTAAATCTAATCCTTTAAATCTAAATCTACTTATTTCCTTTCAGTAATATTCCTAGTGTTCTTTTCTCCTCTTTTAAAGCATAATTTCAATAAGTATTTAACGCTTCAGCTATTTCCTATACAGCATGTGTGCAGAAACTAAATGCAGAAGCAAAATATGCTTCGTTTACCATCTTCTACATTTCAGTGTTCTTCTCCCTTTCCTTCTTGCTCATACATATCTACTTTTTTCACTTGCTCACTGTTTTTCTTCAAGGCATTTTCTAGGTTACTAGCTAGGTCTGTCATGGGTTGTGCATTGAGATAAACATCCTGTGGTACATTTTGCATTAATTTGCTCCTACTCAAGTCAAACAGCACCAGAAATGACTTTGCTCAGAGAGGGATTGGACCTTTTAGTTATCAGAAAACTCTTCACCAGTTCCTGACTGGGCATATATTTATTTCCTAAAACCAGTTTTCAGTCACAGAGCTCACTCATTTCCATAGATATAGCAGTTCTCAGTCATTAAGACAGGGCGGAATTTTCTCCTGTATATGCTCCAGGGCAATTACAACATTTTCAGTTTCCTGAACTGCAGATACTTTTCTGCCTGAATCATCAGGCAGTCCTGGTGTGAAGCTTTTCTTCGGTCTCAAGACTGACCTGTGTTTTATCATAGAATCACAGAATGGTTTGGGTTGGAAGGGACCTCAAAGATCATCTAGTTCCAACACCCTGCCATGGGCATGGACACCTCCCACTAGACCAGGCTGCTCAAAGCCCCATCCAGCCCAGCCTTGAGCAATTCCAGGGATGGGGCATCCACAGCTTCTTTGGGCAGCCTGTTCCAATGTTTCACCACCCTGATAGTGAAAAATTTCTTTCATGTATCTAGTCTAAATCTTCCCTCTTTCAGTTTAAAACCATTACCCCTTGTCCTATCACTCATTACATGCTCGTGTAAAAAGTCCCTCCCCATCTTTCCTGTAGTCCCCCTTTAGGTACTAGAAAGCTGCTATAAGGTCTCCTCGGAGCCTTCTCTTCTCCAGGCTGAACAACCCCAACTCTCTCAGCCTGTCCTCATAGCATAGGCACTCCAGCCCTCTCAACATCTTTGTGGCCCTCCTCTGGACCTGCTCTAACAGGTCCATGTCCTTCTTGTGCTGAGGACTCCAAAGCTGGACACAGTACTCCAGGTGGGTTCTCACCAGAGCAGAGTAGAGGGGCAGGATCACCTCCCTTGACCTGCTGGCCACGATTCTTTTGATGCAGCCCAGGATACAGTTGGCTTTCTGGGCTGCGAGTGCGCATCGCTGGCTCACGTCCAGCTTCTCATCCACCAACACCCCCACATCCTTCTCCTCAGGGGTGCTCTCAATCCATTCTCCGCTCAGCCTGTATTTGTGCTTGGGATTGCTGCAACCCAGGTGCAGGACCTTGGACTTGGCCTGGTTGAACTTCATGAGGTTTGCATGGCCCCACCTCTCAAGCCTGTCCAGATTCCTCTGGATGGCATCCCTTCCCTCCGGCATGTCGCCTACAGCACACAGCTTGGTGTTGTCAGCAAACTTGCTGAGGGTGCACTCCACTATTGCCAAGATGGTAAACAGTACCAGTCCCAATACTGACCCCTCAGGAATGACACTCTTCACTGATCTCCTCTTTGATGTTGGGATGTTTACCACAACATTTTTAGTGCAACCATCCAGACAATTCCTCATCCACCAAGTGGTCCATCCATCAAATCCATGTCTCTCCAATTTAGATACCAGGATGTCACGCGGGACAGTGTCAAATGCTTTTCACAACTCCAGGTAGATGATGTCAGTTGCTCTTCCCCTATCCACAAATGCTCTAAGCCCGTCATAGAAGGTCACCAAATTTGTCAGACACAATTTGCCCTTAGTGAAGCCATGTTGTCTGTCAACCAATCACCTCCTTATTTTCCATGTGCCTTAGCATAGTTTCCAGGAGGATCTACTCCATGATTTTGCCAGGCACAGAGGTGAGACTGCCTGGCCTGTAGTTGCCTGTATCTTCCCCTTTTCCCTTTTTAAAAATGCTTCCCCTTTTCCAGTCAGTGAGCACTTTACTGGATTGCCACAGCTTCTCACATATGATGGATAGTGGCTTGGCAACTTCATCCACCAGTTCCCTCAGGACCCGTGGATGGATGTCATCAGGTCCCATGGAGTTGTGCACCTTCAGGTTCCTTAGATGGTCTCAAACCTGGTCTTCTCCTACAGTGGGTGGTTCTTCATTCTCCCAGTCCCTGCCTTTGCCTTCTGTGAATTGGGTCGTGTGGTTGGAGCCCTCGCCAGTGAAGACTGAGGCAAAAAATTCATTGAGTACCTCAGCCTTCTCCATATCCCAGGTCTCCTGTTTCCTTCTGGAGAGGGCCCTTGCCCTTTCCATGTGTCAGAGACTGTGGCTGTTCTGCATTTTCTAAATTTCCCGGTGCTGCAGGCTTTCTTCCCTTAAAATTTTTAAAATTCTTTTGTTTCAGCTTACTTTCTGAGGCATTACATATTGTCCTGTGCTCAAACTTTGGAACTCTTGACTATTGCTGTTATAACTTGGTAGTCCAACATACAAACATTTTACACACTTTGGTGACATTCATTGACCTAAAGAGTTCCCAGCTTAGATAAAACAAGGCAAAAAGAAAAGGATATTTAATAAGACTTGAGGAGAAACTTCTTTGAGAAAAGGACATAGGGAGAAAGGCAAATGAAGACAGGATATTTTGATGAAAATAACTGAAAAGTATGAAAAAATAATGAAATCAGCAATGAAATGAGGAGAAGAAGGGAAAAAGGAAAAGCAGCTGAGGAGATGAGAATGCAGTTATAGACAGACAGTGTAATGGCGTGATAGTAGTGTGGTTGTATGTTACAGGTCTGTCAGCAATGACGGGTATTTTGAACAAAAAGTATGAAAATCAGAATAGCCAGGGTGCAGTCAGATGTTGGTAGGGCTGTTGATATGTGGATAATGGAACATGGAGATAATGTAGGAGGCTCATCACCAGCCACTCTCTTCTCCCTTCTGCTTCCCTGAAGGTCACCACCCGCCTCAGATTTTCTGGTATAACTACACATGTTGCTGTCCCCAGCCTGATTCTGTCAAAAGAATTTGTTTTTTAAAACCTACTAAAACACTTCTGTGTGAGGGTTTTACAAATCAAATCATTCTGACAGAACTAGGTTAAGGAGCAGTTGTGCTTGTAGGTCTGAAAGAGCAGTTATCTTGTGGAAGGGAGAAAGGGCAAAATTTAGTGTCTGTGCACTAAATACGACAATATCTGTTAATAGAGGAGATAAATATAAAATCGGACAAATTTCTTAATAAAAAAGAAAGGAAAAGAAAAGAAGATCTTTTTGAAGATCAAGACAGAAGCAGAGGATTTAACAAGAAGAGAGCAGAGCACTAACAATGGCATAAAATCTGGGAGATTTGAAGAAGGTAGATAGAGAGCACAGCCTTTGGGGATTTATACATAGCATGTCTCTTCTTTTGAGAGAAAGTCTATGTGATTGTATGTAAGAAAGGCGTCCTTGCAGCAAATATATACCAGTGGCTACCGTTAAGGTTAGATGTGCAACCTTAGCATGTTGGGTTTCCATTTCTGCCATGTTGCTGCTTCCTCAGTTGATTTCAAAGGGTTATTTTAAAAAATCTTTATGGATGAAGCACTGTGTCCTGTTTCATCTGCTGGCTGGATAACAGCCCTGCACTATGTATCATTCAATACGTGCAATCAATCAGGCATGACCCTGTCTTGTTTATCCACCTCCCACAGTGTTCATCTTCACAATCTTCATCTATTACACACAAAAAGCAAGGCATCTTATAAAATGCTGATTCTGAAGATCTCTCAAGTGTCTTTTGGGAAGCTGCGTAACTTCCTTTCAACAACATGTTAATCTCTCACATGGACTTTCACTGAGGATGAAGAAGGAAATTACAGCTTCATTATAGTTTACATTATCTAGGAAAGCACTTCTGAGACCTCCACCCTCCTTAATGTGCCTTCCTCTTCCTTGTGCATCAAGACGTACCAGTCTCAGTTTGTATATCCACTGGTGCCATCACTAATGGAACAGCAGAAGAAGCCAATTTTATTGTCTAATGTACTCCACAACCCACGTACAAAGTGCTTTATATGTTGTATAACTCAGTTAAATCACATCCAATTCTTTCAAGGCTAATAAAAACACAAATCTGACCTGGAGTTTTACTCCTTGCCAAGATTATGCTTCTCTTTTCTTCCCTGAGGTGCTGTAGCTGCTTAATAAAAAGGTCACAAACAATATTTCCTAGCAACTATGAATATTTTCTTTAAAACGGCTAAATAATTTTCGGTGAAACTGTTACAAAGAAGAACAGCTCCCCTGACTCTGATCAGGCTCTTCAGAAATTCAGCCAAGAAATGAAAATACCAGGAACTTGCTTTAGCAATGAACTTCAGCATGAGACTCAAAGTTAGGTCCTCGCTTAAATACCTTGCTGGATTTGTATCTAAGAAAATCACAAGCTACAGAAAGATGTCCTTTTAATATCTATTTAAGATAGGATTTTCATAATCACTTTAAGCCAGCCTAAATGGAATGAGACAAGCAATCCTACCCTCTGTCCCATCTCCAGCCATGCACTTCTGTTGGACTGAAGAAGTGAGTGACCCAGCTCAGGGAACTAATCCATATGAAAAGAAATACTCTATTTGTGCCTCACAGCCTCCCTTCATTCCCCAGATCAGTTTCTTGGTCCAGCCTGGCACGCAGTGTGGATGCAAAAGCAAGGCAGGAGTGTGTGGCTCAGATTAGAGGAGAGAGGCAGCTCATCCACATAAAGGACAACTCTCACTTATGTTGGAGTAAAGCAATTGTGAAATTCCAGATACAGAGATGTAAACCTGCATGTCCGTATCAGACTGGTAAAATCTGTTTGTTTATTTTAAATCAAAAGCATCAACACAGTTATCATATCCTCAAGAGAAAATAAAATGTTCAGGATTTTGGTATAGACACTGCACGCAATTTTAAACAGAGGAGAAATATGTATCATTTACTGCAACATATAGGAGTCTGCTGGGAATTTATTATGTAGTTTCTGAAGCTGCTTTTACATATCCAGTAGACTATAATAGCTTCTTTTAAGCTAATTAGCTGCATCTCAAGAGGTGGTAATGTCCACGTGGAAGGTTGTCTCTGTAAGGCACTGATTATGTCACATCTGGGTAAAAGAATGGCTAACCATTTCCACTTCACGGTATGAGAGGTGTAAGAAAAAGCCAATTACACAGACAGTAGTTAAACATTTGCTTTTCCGATTGTAGAAGCTTACAAGATAGCTAGGAGTCAGCCACATACATGTAATATTGAAACAGGATGTTGTTGCATTTAAACTAAGATTTCTTTGATAAGATTTCTAGTGAATTCAAGATGCTTACCTTTTTCTCACTGAGTCAGTAGGGGCAGGAGGCATGAACAGCGTATTTTCAGACAAAGACTAAATAACCGAAGCAATTGACTTAATTTTTTCAGACTTGAAAGCATAAGTAACCATTAAAGTGAATGTCAATGTAACGACAACTGCAGCAACTGACAAGCTTAAGGTCAGCTACAATAGCTGGCACCTAAGCACTCATATTAAAGCTATGGCTGAAGGAAGCTTTTATTTCTTAGTGTCTGAGCATGCCCATGAGCAAGAGAGAAAATATGGATTATGTAGGTAAGAAATCTCTAGTGATGCTGGGGAAGAAAAGGTGAGCAAGTGCCATGTGAAGACATCAGCCCTGACATACAGTAACTGCACTTTTCTAACTCTCATTGTCTTTTGTTTCCCAACTGTGCCCAGCTTGCAGCCAATATAATTATGTGGGCAAGCATTTGTCAGGGATCAGACTGAGCCTATCACTTTTGTTGTCCACTGTTGCTGCAAGAAGCCAGTAGGAATGAAGCTAGCACAGTAAGGCACTGAACATTTTAACCCTCTGATCTGTAGTTACCCTAGCCAGGAAATAAACGACTGTGCAAATGTACAACCCGTGGGGAAAATAAAAAGTTTAAAAAAAAAAAAGTAAGTAATGATTTAAAATCTGACTCAGTGTCAGAAAAGATCAGTTCTTTCAGGTAACTTCTAAGAGTCGGTATATGCTCACTAGGGCTTTGGTCCAGCAAAGCACTTGCACTGAAGTGCAGACATTAAGTTAAATAATTACCTAAAAGTCTGCTGAATCAAGGCTGAAAGTGATGCTATGCGTGATATTTGAATTCTGTCTTTTGTAAAGTCTATGGAAAATTTAATTTTTTCATCCCTGTATTTCAAACTGTTCAGTTGACTGAAACACCTGATTTTTCAAAACATAATTTGAAATACAGTGCCAGTGATGTCTTTGGTCTCGGGCACTGATCATACTGGATCTGCTCTGTTCCAAGCAGCATATCAGCTTCCTAGCGTTGCCAGAATCTTTCAGGAGTTAACTAAATCTGAGAAAAATCATACTTTTCCTGTGATGGAGATCTGCCAGACTGTGATGCTCTGTCGCAGCTGGGCTTGGCTTCCTGGCAGGTGGTGATCACAAGGGAAGCTGCAGATTTCCCTGGACTGCTTGGGTTGTTTGAATTTGTTCCAAATGGACATCAGACACCACCACTCAGGGTGAATCCCAGCTCTCTATTAGATCTCACAGTGTCATGAATAATGTCTACAGAGAAAACACACACATGAAATAAAAAGCAAACAAACAGGATCAAGAGTTCAAAACAAATGACTTTGCTATTACTGTAGGGAGGTGAAGTCATCTACTGTTTAATATTCATGGTGCGTTTCAGAAAAAAAAAAAAAAGGCAGGTTAAGACTCCAAATGCTAAAGAATAAGATTTTATCTTAATTAAGTCAATGTGTACTTTCTACCAGCTATAAAACAACGGAGGCAGTGGGTCATACATTCATTTTTTATTATCACCTTCAGGCTTCTCTTTGTTCTTTCTCTCCCTTTTATCCTATCCCATGTTCTAACCCCCATGTAAACTCTGATAGATTATGTCAATGCATAATAGAGGGCTGCTGACAGGTTGCTATCTGCATTCATCCTATGTTGCTT
Source organism: Larus michahellis (assembly GCF_964199755.1). Classification (NCBI taxonomy): domain Eukaryota; kingdom Metazoa; phylum Chordata; class Aves; order Charadriiformes; family Laridae; genus Larus; species Larus michahellis. The sequence goes on along the minus strand of NC_133897.1, from coordinate 141,444,438 downwards.
TGCTCCCTTCATTATCAGAATAGAGCTTAAGAGCCAATGAGCAGGGAAGAATGCACATTTGCAAAGCTCGGCAATGTTAAGGATTCATGTACACCTAAATTTGATATTGTCAGAGCAGAGCATAAATCAGGGGAGGGAAAAAAAAAAGAAGAAAAGAAAAAAAAAAAGAAAAGAAAACCCCAAAAGACAAAAGCAAGCCAGGGATATAAGCAAGCTAAGTCTGTATATGGCATGTTTGTAAAATCTCTCTCTCTTTTTTTGCATTTTTGTCACCAATGATATTGTGTGATTAATGGCAAGCATCAGGAGTTCAACTCTGCATATTGGCTGGGATAAGCATGCTGCTTCTGCTGCAGAGAGCCTTATGGTTTAGGTTTCATTTATTATTATGGACGGCAAAATAAAGATCTCCATGACCATCTCAAGGGTTTTACCTGCAAGTCTGCACCATACATCATTTTTCTTTCTCAGTTTTCTGCAGTTAACAAACTGAACAGACTCTTACTCCCAGAGCACACCTAAAATATTTCCAGGTATTGGCATCTTACTACCAACACCCACCTGATGTTCTTGTGTAAGAAGAAGAACATTTTACAGCTGTGGGAGAGACAAGTATGATTCCTGAGAGCGCTGGTTTGGCCAAAGTTAAGGAAACTTAATCCAGTGTTTGCATATCAAATGAAAGATGGCAAAGGGGCTCTTGCATGCTGGCCAAGACTCATGGTTTCATTGTGTTACATGCATTCCATCCGAATTAAGTAGTGAAACATTTTTCCATGCTGCAAAATACTTACTGCATGTAGCATTTTCATTTCCAAAGTGTGCCTTATAAACATTAACCAAGTAAGCCATATAATGTGCTTGTGGGATAGTTAATTGCATATTATTATCTTGTTTTGCTAATACCTAAATTGAAGGCTAACTACTGAGGCAACTTGCCCCAGACTGTGCATTAGCAGTATTAGAAATCATTTGCACAATCAATCACATGTAGGTTGAATACACTCTCCGGGATATTCAAATACTGAACGCAACTCACAGAGCTGTGATGAAGCACCAAGAGCACAGAAAGTGTGCCGAGAAGGAATGCAGTTAGGAGCAGGCAGTTCTGACACAGCTTGGTTCATAGCTAAGCCCTCTCAGGATTAAAAAACCCAATGAATTCTACACGTTCTCCAGAGACATTCAATCCTAGTTGCATCCTTTGAAACATTAGTCATATACCCACTGCAGTAGATCCCACCAAAAAATGAATTGGCAGTGGATTTTTCCTGCTGTTGCTTCCCTTTCTTTAGGACACTCCAATGACTCATATACTTAGGAAGGTTGTGCAAAGCCAGGTGTCAAGTAAGAGTCCAGATACGTTGCCCTCCTTCATCTAAGATGATCGAAACCTACATTTTCTGGGAGGCTGCCTCAGCCAAAGGTAACTGGCAGTCCTGCGGGAGGAGGGACTACACAAGTCTTTCTGGATCTTTAGAAAACTTAAGGAAGAAATACTGTCTTTGTGTATGAACCAACAAAAGACAGCTGTGCTTCTTCAGCAGTGGAAGATCCCATGAAAAATTAACTTAAAGGTGACCACAGTTGATGGTTCGATCAATGCTGTTGCTTCTAAAAGGCATATTTCTCCTCTACCATGTTTGTGGAAAGAAAAGGTTAAAGTTTTTCTAAAACGGAACGTTAGTTCTCATCACTACCCTGTCTGCTCATCCAATATTTCTACACAGTCACACAGCTCGGAGACAAAGAAGACCTCCTGCACAGCATCACCCTAGTGCTGCCTTCCAGTCCAGCACTGCTGCTGAAAGAGGATGCTATCAGCCAGACATCCTCATCACTCCTAATTTAGTGTTTGCAAAAGTGTTGTCAGGGGATTAACTTTAAATTGCTTTTGTAATAATTTTCCATGGGGTATTGAAATCCTATTGACATTAAGGATTGTAACAGCTTATTTGCAAACCTGTTTTTAAATAAGTACTTTCGGAGAGCAGCATCCTGGGAGAAGAGAAGAAGAATGGGTCTGGGTGTAAGACGATTAATGTTCATTATTAAATCTACTACAATACCACCTTTGTAATCGAGCTGGTGCACATTTGGCTGTGTAGAATGCCTGCTTTATGGATAGGTTCTTTCCAAGAAACTAAGTGTACCATTCCTTCCTCTGATCAGACCTTATTTAAGATTACTTATTTATTAGTTGTTACGTTATTCATGACAAACCAGAGTTCCTCAATTCCTAAATGAGTTGTCTTTTCCACAGCTGTAATCTGTTTTAGTTATCTGTGACTTACTGAGGCAGGACTCACTGCTGCATTGGCACCGAAGTGCTGTCTCAAATCCTCCCAGGAAATTCGTTTCAGAGGTGCCAGCTCTCGCCGCTGTCTGTACACAGAGCCAAAGTGCTTCAGCAGAGGCTCGGTCTCCCACTCTGCACACGCAACTAGCCTGAACACCTCCTCCTACTCAGGATTCACAGCACAGAGCCCTCATCTGAAGAGGGGCTGTGGAAGAACAGCTTTTTGCACTGTTAGCTCACAGCCCAAGGGAGCGGCAGTTAAGGGCTGTATGTGGGTACACATGAGAAGACATAAGTCTGCTGGTGCCTGCTTCCTTGAACTTGGATGTAGCGTGGCAGTAGGTCTGTCTCTGAGCGAGCGCAGAGCTTCTTCACTAAGGGAGACAGATTATCCAGCCATGTAGGAAGAATTCACTAGCTGAGCAGCTACACTTCAGATCTGTCAATGAAAAAGCTGGGGACAAGAGTGCCATGGGCCAGATCCAGCTAATGGACCATGAACTGGATTATGCATGCCCTGATAAGCAAAACTCTAAGCAAGGAACTGGTTTTCAGTTTGAGGAGCAGAGCATCTTAGCTGCAAGGGTTTTCTGTAACCTGTAGTGAAGCCAGTCTCCACCTTTCCTTCTCCCCCTTGAAGCCAAGTTCTGCACAGAAAGTGACACAGACTTTATACAGCCTGAGAAATGGAATGAGGGACCCTAATTCTGCAGCTTGTTAATGGAGCATTCCCTGGCACTGAAGGCAAGCCAGATTCATTCCCTGCTCCAAGAACTGCATATGCATTTTCCTTTGGATGAGGTACATGAGGACCAGAGGGAGCAGAGATTACCCAGCCTGTTAGCTGGTGAGCTACTTAGCGGAACACTAAAATTTCTATTTTGAGATTACTACTTTCAGGTGTATCAGAGATGCAAGTCTGGCAGTTTTCGCTCACTTTCAGCTTTATTATGCTGACTTCATCACACCAAAATAACTATCCCCAAAATTACTGCATATTCATGTCTTATCTGTACAAAATGTAAGACTGAGCAGCAGTACATGGTATATGTGTATGCAAATGTAAGGGTAAATGTACTGGAGAGGCCTTTTAAAATAACTGCAACCACTGCAAGAGAGAGAATTATCCCTCCTCCTCACACCCTGCGAGAGTTGCAGTTGTGGGAGAGGGAGGCTGAGGATAACGTGTCTCTGTGTGTGAACGTAACACTGTTGTTCAAAGCTTGATTTGACAGATTCTCTGTCTTCTTCGTGTCCTGAGACATGGACCCCAGTCCTTCATCTTTTCTAGCCTCCTTTTCACCACCCCTTTTCTTTCTCAGCAGCCACTCTTCGCTGTTTCCATTTCCTCTGTGCTGCTTCTTTCCCTGCTCCTGTTGTCCTTGTATCTCTGTCCATGCCTCTACTTCCATGGCAAAGGGGCCAAAAGGAGCAAAGGCGTAAAGATAGGGGCAAGAAGAGTGACTTCTAGAGAAGGGCCTGTCTTCATAGCCTCCACATCTCATACATCATATGCTGCTCTGAGCTCTCATGCTAATGTACATAATTAAGATTTCATTTAAGGATGCAGGTTCTCTGTTTACTTGTTTGTAGATTACAGCACTTTCATTAAGTAAGTTATATCAGATGCAACTCTGCACATGTCATTGTAGTATGGGGCTGGAAAAGTTAAATCATTTTTAGCAAGACATTTTGAGCAAGACAGCTAGGTGGCTATATGGTGAAAGCCTAGGAATAGGTTATAAAATTCTCTGAGTTCTCTTCTTGGATCTATCACAGATATTCCTTGTGCTCCAGAAAATGACCTGCTCTCTTTCTGCTATCGTTACAATGGCAGTAATATTTCCTTTCTTTACAAAGCGACCATTGAGTATCAGATCATTAACATTTAGTGGCCCTTGTATGGGCACTGTCAAGCCATAATGAGCTGTTGTGACATGGTCTTTAAGTATTTAGTATTACTGGAATCTTTATTATTATCATTAAATGAATTACTGTCAAGAGAGTTTCTTATGACATGTTCTATTAATAATAATGTAATAACAAGTAAAAACAATAATAGAAACGAATGATTTGGGAATCAAAATTTCATTGTTCTGCGTTTCTGGTGTTTGATGTCTGATTCTGATGTTGACAATGCTTTGTTTCTGAAGATCTAAGTCTAAAAAAGCTAGAATCTCACTTATATGTGTTTTTTCCCTCGTACAAGAAGAGATGAATTGTAATACAATAACGCAAATTAGGATGCATTATACAGTACATTTAAGAAGCTAATTTGAATAATCACATCGCTTGATCAAAAGTTTATTAAAATCAGTGGGAGTCTTAAATGGATTAACTTATATGGGTTTTTTAATCAGGTCCTTACTATCTTTTCTACTAGATATTTGAACTGCACTTCCTGTGCAGGAGGTAGAAGGCACTTAAGAACTGTGAGTCAAAAAGAAGGAGAAATTAAAAAGATCTGTTGACTGAAGACTCAGAAGCAACTCAAGAGTGAACTAAATTGTTTTCTGCACCTGAAGAGAGGAAATGCTAAGGTGATTTAGTGTTTCACCTCCATCCTCAAAGATTGTTAAGATGTGTGAGGTAAAATATGGTTTATAGAGAAATGAAAAGAATGATTTACAATTGGTCTATGAGAGATACTCGGTGCTGACCACACCCCAAAGACCTGAATGGACTGGATTGCCACACTTGAAGTTAAATTATCACAGGTATGAGCCTTCCATGAACTGATTATGGCTTTGATTCTGGAAGATGGAGGAGGCAAAACATTTGAGATTTTCTGCTTTCAGGTTGTTTTTTTTGTATACTCCCTCCTGTCTCTTAGGACCATGGTACATATTCTGCATTATTTGGGAATAACCCCCCCTCTTTTGGGGATCTGGAATAGGAATAAACAGTCTGGAATAGAAAAGTGTGTTGTCAGCAACTAGAGTCTTTTCTTAAAATTAATTTTGTGATCTTTTTAACCAAGCAGGATTCAGCTGACAGTGTGCTGCTGTGCACACGAGATTCCTTTCATCCTGAAACAACAGGCTGAGGAACCCAACAAACAGGAGCTGGCTATACAAAGTAAGAAAAGAAATTTGAAAAGGAAATTCTATGAATGCCAGAGGAACAAATCTATGCCACATAAAACTTCCTTTCTGCATTGTGTTTGATTAGCATATTACTGAGTTCAGCCTACACCTGCTTTTCCCCCCTCCTTAATTTCAATTATAATGTGCTCCTTTTTGTTGCACCATTTATTACTAAATGAATCTAGTTCTAAGGATGTGCATGCAGCCAATTTATTCATTAGATCTATTGTAGTGGAACTGAATAAAAGGTTTTATTATCAATCTCCTTAATTTCCAGATAGGATTTAGTGGAAATCAATATTAGAGAATGCATAATTGCTAAATCTTCTTAAATTAATAGACTCATTCATTAAGCCCCCCAAAAATACTTAGCTGGTATTTCTTGTGACTTTCTCTAATTAATTAGCAAGTAGAAAATGATAGTGAGCAGAACAGCTTTTGGCAATCGTATGGTGGAATCTGAAGACCAATCTTGAGGAAGAATTAATTTGGATGTGTATATACAGTATTTCACCCGTAAATTAATTACAGGAGAATGCACTGCATAAGAAGACAAATGGTAGTTGTATGCTGATGGTCGGCAAAAATTCCAGTACCCAGCAGGTACTTTTCAGCAGTTCAAGCTGGGATGCGTACCAATCTGCAGTCACTAATGAATAGCAGTCAGTTTTAAAAGCTTTGGAATTAAATATAGTGCAATCTATCTGTATAAAACTGCATGGCATGTATGCAGTTTTTGTGATTTTCATTTTTGCCTAACTAGACAAGTTTTCTGGGCCAGCAACAAAGAAACAAAGCACTAAAAGGTGCTGGAAGAGAAGAGGAAGCCATGAAAGGCTCTGTAGTCAGGTTCTGTGTTGTCCGTATATGAGTATGTGCTCTCCACCTTAATAGGGGCTGTAGGTTTTACTAAGTTTTAAGTCTTGGGGAAAAGGAATACACCCTCATAAGTGCTAGTTTATTGACAGCCACTATCAACTCTGCTGTGGGGGCATTAGTAGTGACTGGTCACCTCCTCCAGAGAACCTGTTGGTGACGGCTCAGTGTAATTTAGACTGAGGCTGGAATTTTCAACGTCATAGCACGAGTTCGTAGGAGAAGGCCTTGCTGCTACCAAATATGTAAGTTACACTACTTTTAGCTTTGAGCTGTCTAAAGAAAGAAAAGTGTACAATGAACCTCCAAGAAAAGACCTGCTGAAGGTGGCTTTCTGAGCTCTGTTTCTGGCTGGCCCAGCCATTCTTTCCTTTTGCATTCCCAGCATGGTTCCATACTTTGTATTTTTGGTGTGTGTGAGTTATGCTTACTGTGCCTAACGACTGAGCAACGGACCATGCATATATCTATTCATGGACAGAAATGAGTCTTGGTCCTTTATGCTTGCCAGACAAGTGGGAAAAGAGGAGAAGAATACGCACCCCTGTCTGACAAAACATCTCATGTATCTCCTCTCTGGGATGGTTACAGGGAAACTGGAGCTGCTGCCAAATGTACTGGGCCTCACTAATGTCCTTGCTGTGCTGCATAGCTATACAACACCTACAGAGTATCTTTGTTGTTTTCCTTAAACAAACTAACAAGGTGAAATGTTATCATAGCCCATGATCTGAGATGAAGCATAGTGCAGAGGAAAACAAAACACTTCCAGTATAAGGGCAGAGTTTCATCACAGTTAGCAGAGATATTGTGCTCTGATTTAGAACAGTGATGCTGAAATAACATGGCTACATCTCCCTGAACTGCCTTGGGATAATACAACTTCAAGAGTCTTGAAACACGACAAATATTACATTGACTAAGAAAGAAAAAAAAGGTCTGTGGAACTCTGTGTCACACTTAAAATGCCCACCACTGAAAAGCTCTGTATCCATGATACAGATCAGCTTCGTAAGGTTCACTCTCTGCTATCCTCTGGACGTGTTCAATCTATAGGGCTGAGGACATTTTCTGAATGCATGCTGTGACAAGACCCAGGTATCAGAGTCACTCTCCTACAGTCTATTTTCCCTTGAAAAAACCTGGTAACATTGCCAGGGAAACAATTAACTTAACTGGGAGTCAAGGCTGCAGGATACTTCGTGGATTATACCTGTGCTGCATTTCAGGTGCCATCATTGACTCCAAAGGCAAACACTGCTTGAAACACTATTATTCAGAATGAGCCTACTAAAAGCCAGTGACAGAGACTGACCAGTTTAGGTTGGCAGTGGCTATGCTTTGACAATATTGGAGCACAGTATTTGGAATTCAGTTTTGGCTTGGCTGCTGTGTGTCTCCTAGACAGACACATGTAGTTCTTTTTGAGCTACATTTTTCCCCATCAAAATGTTTCATTTTTTTTCATCTGAACACTGGTTTGGTATATAGTACCTACTCTGTCATCATGGTACCGCTCATTTCTTATTTGTCCATGTTACTACACTTTCTAAGAAACTGTTCATTATAATGCACAGCAACTCCCTTCACACTACGGGATTGATTTGTTTGTCATTGAGTCTGTTGGATGGAGCTAGTATTAGTACTTGTGTTTTGGTGTATGCCCACTAGCCCTAAATCTTGAAAGATCTTTTAATGGACACACACTGAGATCCTGTCCATTTCAACTGACATGATTTTGGGCACCATGCCTCAGTACTTGCCACAGCTCAAATGTAAAGTGAACAAAAATCCCCCAAACAACACCAGAAGAGAAAAATTCTGTCAAATAAGCAGCAGTGTGAGATAGTAACATGAAAACTGATTTACTGTTTCAGCTAAAGGTGCTTTTGTTGACATTACACTGGATCAGTATAAGATGATTTTTTAAAATCTTCTCCAGAATTCCTTTTAGGATACAGAAAAGTGAACTGAGCACTTGTCCTTGCTTTTCAGAATGGTGACAATGTGGTTTTTTGTAGCTATCTACAGCTTTCTTGGTTTACAGAAATGTCTGAGGTGGAATATACTGGGGAGTCACATCTTAGGAGGACTATGGAGAATCTCCATCTTTTATTAGATGAGGGTGGTAACATGGTGACAAAGGATGAGGAGAAGGCTGAGGTGCTTAATGCCTTCTTTCTCTCAGTCTTTAGTAGAAGAATTGGTTGTTCCCTGAGTACCCAGACCCCTGAGCTAGTAGATAGGGGCAGGGAGCAGAATGAAGCCCCCATAATCCAAAGAGAGATGGTGAGGGACCTGCTACAACACCTAGACATACACAAGTCTAGGGGGCTGGATGGGATCCACCCAAGGGTACTGAGAGAGCTGGCGGAAGTGCTCACCAAGCCACTTTCCATCATTTACCAGCAGTCCTGGATAACCAGAGAGGTCCCAGTTGACTGGAGGTTAGCAAATGTGATGCCCACCCACAAGAAGGGCTGGGAGGAGGATCTGGGGAACTGCAGGCCTGTCAGTCTGACCTCAGTGCCTGGGAAGGTTGTGGAACAGATCATCCTGACTGCCATTAAGCGGCACATGAAGGACAACCAGGGGATCAGGCCCAGTCAACATGGGTTCCTGAAAGGCACATCCTGCTTGACAAAGCTTCTCCTTCTATGACAAAGTAACCCACTTGGTGGGTGAGGGAAAGGTTGTGGATGTTGTCTACCTGGACACTAGTAAAGCCTTTGGTATGGTTTCCAACAGCATTCTTCTGGAGAAACTGGCTGCTCATGGTTTGCATGGGAATACTCTTTGCTGGGTAAAAAACTGGCTGGATGGCTGGACCCAGAGAGTGGTGGTGAACGGAGTTAAGTCCAGTTGGCAGCCAGTCATGAGTGGTGTTCCCCAGGGCTTGGTATCGGGGCCGCTTCTCTTTAATATCTTTATCAACAACCTGGACGAGGGGACTGAGTGCACCCTCAGAGAGTTCACAGACGACACCAAGTTGGGTGGGAGTGTTAATCTGCTGGAGGGTAGGGTGGCTCTGCAGAGGGATCTGGACAGGCTGGATCGATGGGCCTGGGCCAATGGTGTGAGGTTCAACAAGACCAAGTGCTGGGTCCTGCACTTGGGTCACAACAACCCCATGCAGCGCTACAGGCTTGGAGAAGAGTGGCTGGAGAGCTGCCTGGCAGAAAAGGACCTGGGGGTGTTGCTCAACTGCTGTCTGAATATGAGCCAGCAGTGTGCCCAGGTGGCCAAGAAGGCCAAGAGCATCCTGGCCTGTATCAGAAATAGTGTGGCCAGCAGGACTGGGGAAGTGATCAACCCCCTGTACTCGGCACTGGTGAGGCCCCACCTTGAGTACTGTGTCCAGTTTTGGGCCCCTCACTACAAGAAAGACATTGAGGTGCTGGAGCGTGTCCAGAGAAGGGCAGTGAAGCTGGTGAGGGGTCTGCAGCACAAGTCTTATGAGGAGCAGCTGAGGCAACTGGGGTTCCTTAGCCTGGCAAAAAGGAGGCTGAGGGAAGACCTTCTCTCTTCTCGCTCTCTACAACTACCTGAAAGGAGGTTGTAGTGAGCTGTGTGTCAGTCTCTTCTCCCAAGTAGCAAGCGATAGGACGAGAGGAAGCAGCCTCAAGTTGCACCAGGGGAGGTTTAGATTAGATATTAGGAAAAAATTTTAAACTGAAAGTGTTATTAAGGATTGGAACATGCTGCCCAGGGGAGCTGTTGTCACCATCCCTGAAGGGTAGACGTTGTGCTTAGAGATATGGTTTAGTGATGGTTTTTGTCAGAGTTAGGTAGATGATTGGACTAGATGATCTGAAAGGTCCCTTCCCACCTAGGCAATTCTATGATTTTATGATTCTGTCTTCCTCAGATCATGCCAGATTCTCACCTGATTTATTCAAGTCTAGATCTAGACCAGTACTTCTGCCATGTATGATATTGCATTAGGCATTTAGCATCGTAAAAGTTTTGTCCCTTATTCTTTTGATCAGTGACTGTCAGCATAATTCATCTGAATAGCGCCTACTTAGCAAAACCTCCACTCTGCTCAAAGTATTAGAAAATACTACGTCTGATTCTCTTGCGTGTATTTGTATTTCCTTTCATGCAGTCTGAGAGCCCACCAATTTTGGAGCTATCATGAATCTTATGTCTGTCCCCTTCAGCTTATTATTTTATGGCATTAATGCTTCCTGATAAGCTGATGAGAAAAAAAGAGAGAAAAGAAGATTTATTGATTCTCTGTATCATCATCAAAAGAGAATATTTCCTCTCTTTTTTTGCTTTTCAGTCCCTAAGTAATATATAAATTACTTATAAATTAGTATAATAACTGTCTCAATCTGTACTAATTAGCAACAGTAAAACATATGCATTCCTTTAGAAATAAACACAGTTCTACAGTTTACACTATATAAGAAGGAGAGTTACTTTTTTTTATCATTATTATGGTCCCCAGACACAATTATAAACTTGTGCTGTTCTCCTAGCTTATTTTTCATTAAATTCCTTTGCAAATGGTTCTATTAAGCTCATCTGCAATTGTGCTGGCATTTAGGTTCAAGAAAGTGCTAAACAAATCAGACTGCCTGAAGTTTAAGCTTTACAGACTTTGGACAGGAATAGGAAGAATTGTAGCAATAGGTTTTCTGTAAAAGACAGTCTGAGTATGACCCCAAATCTATTAGGGACCAGTACAAATGCCAGAGAAGAAGATGGTCACTGCTTCAATCTATTTTTAAGTAAGTAAGCCATTGCATAATATAGCTCTAGTGAGAGGTGTCCCTGCCCATGGCAGTGGGTTTGGAACTAGATGGTCTTTAAGGTCCCTTCCAACCTAAACCATCCTATGATTCTATGATAAAAGCTAAAAAAAAAAAAAAAAGTAGATACACTGGATAGAAATTGAAGCAGCAAAAACAGTGAGTCTATACTCGTCCATGTCATAAACATCGTTCCAGTCCACCAGTATTCGAACACCAGAAATACTGACAAATTGTCTAAATTTCATGAGAAAACCTCCATTTAGTAGAAATATTAGATTAGTTATGAAGTCAAAGGAATAAAGCCAATTAGGTTTAACTACAAGAGTTGTTGATCCCTCCAAGAAAATCTCAAGTCAGAAAGACTTTTCCTTAGGTTAGCTGTGCCACAGGGATGGGTAGACACCTTCTATTTGGTCTACTGAAGCCTTAGGAGAGCCGATTTCTGCATGCAATGCAGGAATGTCTAATAGACCATCCTGAATGAACACTTGTGCTGTAAAGTCCCGGGTCACTAACTTTTTGAAAAAATACCTTGGAATTCATTGACTCTACTATTATGAAATATATTTTTTGAAGATCCAGTATTCAGTCATGATACTGAGATAATTTTTGTTTTTCCTCGGAAAGTTTGTGTGCTGTAATCACAGAACTGGATAATTTTTTGTTAGGCTTTAGGGTTTGTTGTGGTTTTTTTTTATTTTTATTTTTTCTTCTCCCCCTGAAAAGCATGTATGGAGGAGAATTTGCACTTTTTCTTTGAGATGGGAGCTGCACATCTTGGCCACCAAATGATCATGTCTTCTGACACTATAGAGCACATTGCAACTTTTTTCTTTCTAATGAGATTTTAATCTCTAACATTAGAAAAATACAGTTATTAACTGATAAAATCAATTGTTTTGTTTTTACTTTAAACAATCTACCTTGCAATTTGAGAAACAAAAATAGCGAAACATGGATTATTTTGCCACAGGCTTACAGGAGAAAAGGAAAAGTTATGCCTTTCAACACAGCTACTAATTTTGGTTTCTTTTTAGTAAATGAAACTTGATTTCAAGATTCATTATAGTTTTAACAGAAAAGAAAATAATAGCACATTTAATTGTATTTTTATATGTCATCCCAGACATAACATTCCAGATGCTGGATCTGATTTGTTGTTTTCAAAATATAAAACCACCTCATTTTTTTTCAAGTGAGTGCAGACAACCTATATGTAGAAAAATGTTTTCACTCCTCCAGAAGGTATACTTTCATTATTTTAAAACAATAAGTATACAGGTGCAGAATATATTTTTTCTCAAGTAGGAGGGATCAGGTTTTTTATTTCTTTAAATATGATGAAAAGCTATTTTAAAACCATGGTTTTAATTGCACTGTCACTTGTCATTTGAAGTGACACAACTTTTTAATATGTATCTGTTTAAAATGCTTCAAAATAGCAACTGTCATTTCCCAAGTAACATGGCATTTAGAATTCCTCTAAAGAATGTGTTGTATATGCTTAAAAATGCATACAAATTGAGCAGTTAATCCTGTTTATATTTTTGAGAAACTGTATGAGTCTAGGCTTCAGATGAAGCTCAGGGAGCTGATGGTAGAAGGAGGCAAACCTTTCTGTTGTGTTTATTTGTGCAATTTATTCTGGTCTAAGCTGAATAGACACAAGAAAGAAACAATCTAGACAAAAGACTTTCCCAAATTCCCTAGGAGCCAGAAATTTTATCCAAAAAATGCTGATACACTGCTTCAGAAATTAGTACTGTTATGTGTCTGCTTACCGAAACTGAAATTCCTGTCAGTTTCCCATTTGTGCTATTTGTAGAATTAAACTTGACAAGAAGCGTGATCTCATCCTGGGATCATATGGTTTGTGGCTCTGGATCTATGGATCAGCTGAGATCTCTGGCACGGCTAAATGCACCCATACCATCAATGCTGGGACTCCGGCACCCTAACCCTGGGACAACCCGGACAAGCTGGTTTGCCCTGAGCTACAGAGTTGGAAACCTCTAGATCCCAGCCTTGAAGAAATCTATGTGGAAATCTCTCTGAAAAACACCAGGGTAATGAGGTGAGAGAAGGGACCTCAAGATCTTCAGGTCTCTAACGTGAATACAGACAGCTCACCAGCTTTACTGGGAGTTGTGGCTAACAGAAGATGGCTTGGAAACAGGCAAACTGGAAGGACCATGCCTTTATATCAGTGCAGTGTTTTCTTGGCCGATCTGTCTCAAAAGCTGGAATACTGAGGCAGTCCAGGAATCTGTGGGAATCTGCCCTGTATCAACTTCTATCAAACCTAAGATGTTTATGACAAAACATGCTAGACTTTAATCAGAAAAGAGCTAACTAGCTCTAGTTGTTACATATGTAAAAAAACCAAAACAACCCAAACAAATGAATTTATGGAATGGAAAAGCACGAAGGGCTGGTCAACAAAAAATGCATGTTGGATCACTGAACACTACCATTCTCAATACTTAGGGTAAAAACTGAAATTCTGCAGTTGTGTGAATATCTAATTCTTATCTAAACAGGTGGAAATTTTGAGCAAGAATCTGGCCTTGAAAGTCCAGGTACCTGGGACTCGGTGGTCCTGCTGTGAATGCATAGGTTTGTGAACAACAGGGAGAACTTGCGCCTTAAATCTGCTTTAAAAATGCCAGAACACTGAGACACTCAAGCTTATCAATCAGAACTGAGGAAGAGGTATGTGCCTCCCAGATCCAGTTCCTCCCAGAGAATTAGAAACTAAATCAGCTCACAGAAAGAGATTTGAGTTTACTTAGCAATGACAACCCTTAATATTTTCCTGGAGCTGGCTATACCAACCAAAGTAAGAGCTGGTAAAAGGGCCTTCTAGGAACTCACTGACAGAAGATTGACTCAGACTGTGCAAGAGTCGTCTTTAAGTCCTTCCTCTCTCATTTGAATTTCATCACTGATTTCCTAGGTGACTTCTGAGATATGGTTTCATTTTTTTCAGCATCTCCTGCTAAAACTGACAGAATGACCAAGGGACCACAGCTCTCCAGCTGGTGGTGTGAGTAGTCATGGCCAAGATGGGACACCTGGATTATAGTCAGTGTAGAATAAAACATTGGCAGTAGTAAAAATGTCCACGCAACTAACAGGAAATTTAGGAATCAGGAGTGGAACTCAACTTCTGCACCTTGTAGACATGATATAACCACTGAATGCTTGATAAAATTAGGGGAAGGAGAAACACCACCTTCTTCCAGCCTTTTGGAGAGGCTGCTCTTCAGTATTTGTGGTCTGGCAACACCTATTACATTGGGTTCTGCAGGTGAGATAAGTATGAATTGTAGCAATCTTTTGAATATCTTATCAGGTATACCGAGGTTTGGGCTACCCACTCAGTAGTGTAAGGGATCAGGAAATTCTAGGTGTATCCAGAAGTATGTCTAGAAGACCTAGAGGAGTTTACCAGTGGAAACTTTTGTCCACTTAGTCTTTAGGTGGACGCAAGGAGGATCCAGAAAGAAGGATCCAGGAAATAATAGGCCCATCAGTCTTACTTCAGTCCCTGGGACAGTTATGGAACGAATCCTCCTGGGGGCTAGCCCAAGTCAAATGAAGCATATGACTGGCAAAAGCCAGCACAGATTCACCAGGGACAAATTATGCTTGACAAACCTGATTGCCTTCTACAATAAAGTAACCTGCTCAGTTGATGAGAGGCAAGCAGTGGACGTTGTCTACCTGGATTTCTCCAAAGCTTTTGATACGGTTTCCCACAGCTTCCTCCTAGAGAAACTGATGCAATATGGTCTAGACAAGTGGTCTGTGCGGTGAGTGGGGAACTGTCTGACAGGCCACATCCAGAGGGTGGTGGTAAATAGCTCATTTTCAAACTGGCAACCTGTCAAAAGTGGGGTCCCCCAGGGATTGATATTGGGCCTAACACTGTTTAATATCTTAATACGTGATGTGGATGATGGGATCAACTGTACTCTGATGAAGTTTGCCAATGATACCAAACTGAGTTGGGAAGTGGACACTTCAGAAGGGAGAATCGCCCTGCAGGGAGACCTGGATAGGCTGGAAGAGTGGGCTGACAAGAACCTTATGAAGTTCAACAAGGACAAGTGTAAGATCTTGCACCTGGGGAACATATTCTAGGAGTGCAGCACATGCTGAGGTCTACCTGACTGGGGAGCAGCTCTGTGGAAAGGGAACTGGGGGTCCTGGTGGACAACAAGCTCAATATAAGTGAACAGTGTGCTTCAACGGCAAAGAAAGCCAACAGGATACTGGGTTGCATCAGCAAGGGCATCACCAGCAGAGACAAAGACGTCATTACCCCACTCTACTCAGTGCTTGTCAGGCCACACCTGGAATACTGTGTTCAGTTTTGGTCCCTGCTATACAAAACAGATGTGGACAGGCTGTAGAGGGTCCAGAGAAGGGCCACAAAGATGATCAAAGGATGGGGAAGCCTGCCATATGAGGACAGACTGAGAGAACTGGGTTTGTTCAGCCTTGAGAAAAGAAGGCTTAGGGAAGACCTTATCCCCATGTTCCAATACTTAAAGACTACAAAGAAGATAGAGTCACATGGAAAAGAAGAGGGGTAATGGGTACAAGTTACTCCTGAGGAGATTCCGGTTGGACATGAGAAGAAATTTTCGCAATGAGAACAATCAGCTGTTGGAATAATCTCCTCAGGGAAGTGGTGGATTCCCCAATACCAGATACTTCTTAGATTCAGCTGGACAGGGTGCTGGGCCATCTTGTCTAGACTGTGCTTTTGCCAAGAGAGGTTGGAGCAGGTGATCCTTGAGGTCCCTTCCAACCTGGTATTCTGTGATTCTGTGATTCTGTGATTTAGATTTTAGAAATTTCTGAGCAGCAGCTGATGGTCTCCTGAACTTGAATGTTTACATTATGGCTTTATATCATTACTTGAGATGGACTTTGCTGCACAGTTTCTACACAGCTAGTTCTGCAAAGAATGGCTAAGTCCTGTGGTTTGGTTCAGGTGTATATTTTTCTGTGATGCTGCTGCTACATCATCTGGGCTAGTTATCACAGTGTATGACTGCACAGTGTCAAAGCAAATGATGTGTGCGTCCAGAAATAGGTTAAACTACCATCAGACTTAACTCTGCATTGAATCGGTTGTTGAGATACAATGGTTATTATCAAAACCTATTGTTTAAAGAATTCAGCCTTCAAGAGAAGATGCTTCCAGCCACCAAATCTACAGGTTGTTTTGGTCTGTGACACTTTGTTTAGCTGGAGCAGAATAGGGGATGCTTAAACTTGGGAGTGCTTTCATAGCTGACCCTGAGGTGCGCCCCACTATTTATTTCAGTGTGTTGGAAAAGGGCCCATAGCAACAGGAGGTCAGAAAGAAAACAGAGAAGAAAAAAGTTTAAAAGGGAAAAAATCATTTCCTAAATATTCTGTTGTTTAGTCATGTTTTTGTAGACACAAATGTTCTTAGAAAACTAAACAGTGGCTGGCAACACCACAAGTGATAGCTAAGGCTGGTTAAGGCTCCATTGTGTGTGTGTGTGTGTGTTTTATGTGACCTAGAGAATTTCACACAGTTTAGCACTTAGATGCTTGTCACATCTGACCATTTTGATAAAGGCATGAGTGTGGAAATTGTTTACATAAACACTGTGCTGCCCATTACTCTCCTCGACCCCATTCAGCTGGCTGTTGTGATCCAAAACAGCCGCCTTGAGAGCTAGCTGAATGTCTGAGATGGGATCAGCCTCACTGGAGCAAATACAATTTTCTTCCCCCTTGCCTTCTTTCAGTAGCATGGCTGATGGCTATGGGGGGTGCCTGACCCTTTGAGCTGTCCTCTGGCTTTTTACAGGACTATGAAGTTTTTTTCTGAAAGAGTTATATCTTCAGTCTGGACAACATGAATCTCTTCAAACATCTCTTTTGTGAACCACAAACTTGGCTTGTTCCCTTAAAGGAGGAAAAGTGAGGCTTTTTAGCAGTCCGGAATGAGTTCTAGCACTATTTCCTTGAAAACAGGCATGTGGTTGAGAACAACTAAACCATATTGAAGACATAATCATTTTCTGCATGTGCCCCTGGAGTCCATTGCCCAAGTACAATGAACTGTAATGTGTTTCTAAAAGCTTGTAAAATACACATGTTTAATGTAATATTAATAGGATGGTTACTGCCTTCTAAAAAATTAAAAATTAAAATATGCATGTAGGGTGGTGAATGCAAGAGCGATGTCAAAACTATGTAGTTCCCAATTGTTAAATTTTCATGACAAAGAATCTAATTAACATTTAGCATAAAGTGAAATTCTTACAATAAAAGGAGAGTTAGATTTACCATTAAAACTGAAGTTTAAGATCCTGAACCCCAATATAGTGATGTTTCTATATACGTTCAGAAAAAACTCATTGTGTGGAAATTTGGTTACATTCATGTATTCACATGTGCATTTTCAAAAAGCTCCTAACAGTTTACTGAAAATATTAATATACGAAAAGTAGAGACCCATTTCCAGGGGATCTAAAAATTGAAAAATTTGGGAATATTTACAATCCGCCTACACAATAGAATTCCCTGGTGGGAATCTCAAAAAAAAAAAAAATAAAAAAAGCTTGTTTTTTCCCCTAATATTCCTGACTAAGATGAGAAACACGTGCAAGTTGGAAAAGCATACTGAATTTGATAACAATATGGACTGCATATTTTGTGTTTAAGTGACAGCATTTTTAGATTGGAAAAGCACATGACAGATTGATGGTAAGAAATGTAACAGTTTTGAGCTGAAACACATACCTCTCGTTTGTCTTTGCTTTTGAGAGACTGGGCGCTGTGGGGCCACAGAATGTACTCGAGCTCTCTATGGAAGAAAAGCTCAGTAAGGAGGGATCCAAAGACACCTGTCCTTGATGTTTTCATCAGTATGTTGGAAGACAGAATGGGAAGAATTCTTATGAAACCTGCGCTTGACTCTGATTTGAGACAGATGTGAGAATGCTGCAGAACTAGAAATCAGAATATCCCAACAACCCGAAAAATGACATAGGAAACCAGAAACATAGTTCAATTCAGAGAAAATGAGGTCCAAATGCTACTCTTAGGAAAAATCAATGACAATATCAGGAATGGGAACAATAAAGCAAGTAAATGTTGTTCAGGAAAGGGAGCTAAGGATCCTTGCAAATCTAGTTTCTCCCAGAACAGAATGACCACGGGTTAACAGAGTCATGTTGCTATCAAGATGGCAAAGAAATGGGGTAGGACTCAAAGCACACTAAACAGACTCAATACACAATGTAAGCCTGCTCTGCCCAGCACTTTTTGACCTCTGCTAGAGCTCTGTGTCTGGATGCATTTCGGCTGAGAGTCCAGCACAGAGCATCAATGGTATGCTGAGATCTAATAAACAGCAACCCTGAGAAGGAACTGAAGGGACCGGGGCTGTTTAGTCTAGACAAAATAAGATTAGGCAGAAAAATGATACTGGCTTTCAAGTATTTAAAATGTCAGCTGCAAAGAATTAATTTGTTCACAATGACCAGTGTCAAATAGGACAAGATATAATGGCTGCTAATCTAGTTTAGGCAATAAGAAAATGGCAAGATCAGTGAAGACCTTGCTGGCTGAGAAGGGGAATATTGTCTATTTTTAAGAACTTCCATCAAGAGTGTTGTAGGCATAACTGGTCCTGTCCTGACGTAGAAGGATGGAATCTCTTGGGGTCACTTCCAGTTCCCCTTTTGCAAATATCTGAAAGTCTTAGCCTAGAACTCAACCTAAAAATAACCCATCCTAAGTTCTTTGAAGTCTGTGGTGTTTGAGACTTGCATTTTTATATTTCCCTGTTTAATCTGAAAGACTCAAGTGATTATAGATCCCCTGAAACTGAAGGGCTACCAGGAAAAAAAATTGTATGAGTTGTGATAAATTCTGAAGTACTGGTCAACCTGCACTAGGTGGAAAAGTGGTGCGCACACTGTAGAGGCAGGATTCCTTTCACATTCATCCAATTGATTCACTTTAAGCAATAAACTCATTTGCTAAGGAAAGCTCTAGTTAGAAGTAATGTCTAAAAAAAAATAAAGGAAAAAATAAATCTTTTGTCTATCCCTTAAAACAGTTTTTAAATGCATAGAAAAGGAACTGTTTGGCCATATTCCTTATGCATCCAAAGACAACAATTTAGTTCCATATTGCAGAAATTTCTGCCACCTTACTTCCTCTAATGCTGATGGTTAAGGTGACAGGAGGGTTATTTCCCCTCCATATGCAGAGTTAATGGAGAAAAAATCTCACAGAACTCTACCCAGCAGAAGAATCTCTGCTGTCTCTACAGAGAAAGAGATGCTTTCTTTGCAACTACAACTTACAAGATTTGGGAGGGTAAAAAAAGAAAAAAAAGTTATCTACTCCAATATTTCAGGGCTCGGGTATATTCAGTTCTCTTAATCATCACATCCTGCAAAAAAAGGGATTAATGCTCTGCATATGTAGAGTGACCCTCCTTTTATATGAAATGAGTAGATCAACCTGCAGGGAATGAGCCCTGCACACATGGATGAATTAACTCTGAACAGGCCTGCATCGACATACCATCACAGGTTAGACATATACAAAATGTTTCAGTGAGATGTGGTATGTGTGTACCAAAAAAACCAGTGTTGTTTTGCTTTTAGGCAAGAAAATACCACTGCACTTCTGAACATATCAGTGTTACTTTCTAATTATTTTTTAAAAACCGATTTAGATAATAGTCTCTATTTTTACAGTGCTGGCTTCATGGGGAAAAACTTAACAAGTTTGATAAGGAAAATTATTTTTGAACTCTACGAGAGTACTCTATCTATCCTTCTACCGAATACCTGTCTTAATTAGTTGATTCCTTTTATTCAAGTGATTTTCCAAATCCTTACCTAATAAAGGGGCCCTCAACATTTCACTGACACTTAGGAATTTTATTCTGGCATCACCATCCTGGTTTGAGGTAAAACAGAACCAGCTTTCTGTTCAGTAATTCTACTTCTTAGCTAGGCCTCTTCTAACTCTCTGAAATTAAGAGCATATTGTGCTGAAAATTGTTCATTATCAGAGTGATAAGACCAATGTTTACAGTTGGTGCCAAGGAATGGTACGCAAAGAAGCTCTTGCTTATACTTATTGCTATAACAGCCAAGGTCAGCTAATGTCATTATTTGCCCTGTTGGAGGGTTGGAAACAGAAAAGCGTAGAGGGGTCCCACCTGCAGGGAGGAGTGGACCGGAAAGGTGACCCAAAATTGACCAACAGGGGTATTCCATCCCATCTGCCCCATGCTCAGTATAGAAGCTGAGGGATCAGAGGGTCAGCTTGCTTTCTTCAACAGCTGACGTCCAAGGACGACCCTGTCTGTTCATCTGCCTTTGATCCCAGTCCATGGATTCCTGACTCCAAATCCTGAATCCAGTTCCCATCTGTCACTGAGTCCAGTCTGGACTTCCCCAGTCTCTGCTGGTGACGTCATCCTGGGAGCTTGGTATGGTTTTGTATGTGTTGTATCTACTTCATTATTTCCTTCCTATTTTATTATTAATATTTCATTAAAGTAGTTTAGTTCCTTCTAAACTCGTAAATCTCTAATCTCTATCTCTTCTCCTCCTCTCTTTGTACGAGAGGTCAGGGGAGAGCACGTTGTCTCTGCCATTGGCCAATTTGGCCAAAACCACGACACATCACCCATTCTGATACGGGCAAATTTTATTCTCGATTTATGAAGGATGAACTCTGAGAGAAGTGATGAATTTAGTAGATTCCAAGGTGACAAAGAGAGTCTGTAGCAGAACGCGACACAATAATATACATGATACCAAATTATTTTAGTTAGAACCCAAAAAATCTACAGATGAACATGAGCAAAACTATTTTAACAATGTGAATGGACAGTAAGATAACAAATGCAATTGAATTCTGATCTATGCAGCAATTAATGCAAATTGGAACGAATAATTCGTTATATGTTGTGAGAATTTTCCTAATCCAAGAAGGGAGAATCCTTGAAGTTCAAAGGAGAAGCTGATTAAATTTGGTCAAAAGCATTATTTAACATGCTTAATATCTAATCAGAGCAACTTGCTGCTGCAAGAAATAAAGACAAAGAAACGAGCAGGATTTAAAACTAATTATGCAGATAATGAAAGGGAGTTTTGCTTGCTCAACTTAATATATATGTGTACTATAATGCACAGGCAAATAAACTCCCTATTCACAGAATATTGAGAAATCTCATATCCCATAACTATAACCCAAGGGATGGTCTGTTTGCAGTTATTCCGTATCTATACTCCTATGGACAGTCTGTTTGCAGGTGTCTGAAACTTGGACTAGCTTTTAAAACATGCTGACTAGTGGATGACACAGTCTGAAACATTAGAGAATGAGACGGACCTCTGATGTGAACTGACACCGCTCTTACTTCCACTTGGTGGCAGTGCTCCCACCCTATAATCTACACCTAACTTTTGCTGTTAATAGTTGCCTTTTACATTCTTCTCTAGACCCGTATTACAGTGACTTTTGAAAAAATAAGATTACAGACATCACTTTTTCTAAATTTTTACAAAAATCACAATACAATACCATCTCTTGATATATCTGGTACCTAATATAATGGCATTTTTCTTTCATTTTCTCTTATTGAAGAAGCATGCTAAATAAGGATTACTATGAGACCATTTGAACTACAAACAGTATTTTAGTTTAAGTCCTAATACATTCAAAATTTTATGTGGCTTGGCTTTATTGCTTGATTCCCAACAATACCCTTCATATTGATATTTCAGATTGATGTCTGTTGAGAGCATGGAACAAGTTGACAAGACGATATTGATATCTTTTCTTCCTTATTTTCAGACTTTTTATATGTATTTGTCATATTTTTTAATACTCTTAGTTGTCTTGTATTTTAAATACTAAGCAAGTCCTTGGAATTAAACAGTACCTTTGTTACCGAATGTAAAAAC
This sequence comes from Larus michahellis, assembly GCF_964199755.1. Classification (NCBI taxonomy): domain Eukaryota; kingdom Metazoa; phylum Chordata; class Aves; order Charadriiformes; family Laridae; genus Larus; species Larus michahellis. The sequence continues at coordinate 141,422,420 of NC_133897.1, read as the reverse complement.
TGCATTTGCTGTTGCATAATTGTCAGTGTTGGCTATGACAAGGAAGACAGATTTAAATGTTAGTTTGCTGTGAATATCCATCTACCTTGTAGGTAGCAAGAAAAAAAACCTTTCAAATTGTATCTACAAAAGATGGAAAGCAGAGGCTGAGTCAACAGTTTGAACTAAAAGTCCATCAGATATAAGGAATAATTAGAAACCATGTCCCCCACGCTTGTGAGTCAATGTGATTACTTGCAGGAGGCTCCAAGCTATAGTTTCTGCAGACTCCCACCTTCAGGTCCACTGCCTGATGCAGTGCCACTCATCCCAGCATATTCCATGCTTCTCCTATCATATAGGCCAGTTTCTGCTTAGTTTTGAACTGAAGTGGTTTAATGAGTGACCCACTTTATGGTATTCCTCTGTAAGAATTCCTTTGTGGATATCTTCCTCAATACCTCCCAGATGGTTTAGTATCAGAACATGGTAGAAGCTGATCGGAGCAGATGTGACCTAGAAAAATTCCAAATCAAGTGAGTGGGGAAATACATTCACTCATGTTATTTATTTCTTCTCCTGTTGACTTAGAAAAACAAAACAAAATAGCAGTAGTTGCAAGTTTGTGGCTGATGGAGCTGGTAAAAGATTGTCTGGAACAGGAACATGCTGGTTAGGAAAGAACAGAGATTTCAGAACCCTTCAGCATCTTCCCCTTTAACATCTTACCGCTCAGAGACTGAATATCTGCACCCTCAGGAGATGCAGGCAGTGAAAATCTCATGATTAATGTGACTGCCTTTGCCACCACGGGTGTTTTACATCATTTGATATGCAAAACACATTTCCATACTCTGAGTTTTCTGTGGTGCTTAGCCTCTGCCTTGCTCATAAGTACACTGGAGACTTTACATTGACTTAGGCAGCAGCAACTAGGTCTCTTATAAACATTTAAATTGTGTGTTTTACTGCTCAAAGAGTACAACTTTGTGTCATTAGAACATGGACAGGTGCGTGTCGTGCAGGCAAAGTGAGTCACCCACCTAACATCAGTCATTTAAGGGCTGGCCAATGCTAATTGTTTGGCATGATTTATAGCTAACTGCATTGTGCAGTAAAAGGAGTGACTTGCCCCCCAGAAGTACAGAGAAAAGGTTCCATTAGGCTAGCCTCTCAATTTTTACACAGCTGCATTTAAAGAAATCCCACTGTTAGCTTTCACGGCCATTAACATTCAATACAAACGTTTCCTTTTTGACAGCATGGACATTTTCTAGCAAATATATAAAGCTGTTTCTGACCTGCATGTTGTGGGTTGTTATTAAAAAAGCCTGTCATTCCTCAAAATATTTTTTTTATTTGATGGCTGAAATTACTAGTTTTAAAGATTAAGGCTAAGGTCTTTGTCTTTGCTTAGTGGGATTTTTCAAAAAATTCTGTAAAACATCTAGTGGCTCTGCAGTGTTTTAACAGCAAATATTCTGAAGAAATATTTAGCACAGCGAAAAACTGCATTGTATTGGTGACAGTTTTAATTTCATGATTAGATTGCTAGGAACACTAGCTGTTGGAGAAACTCAATTCTGGCTTCAACAATTTGGTGGTAAATGTGTCTTAGCTGCAAGTGGCAAACTGGAATACTTTCTCAGAAAAATAAACACTTTGAAGCATTGCATGACTCACAGGAGCACAAGCAGGATTTAGAACTTTTCACCTGTATAGTGGTGTTATGACTCCAAAAGAGCAGCTGAAAGCTGTCTGGTGAAAATTATTTTGGACATCTTGATAGGGCTTTTACAATGGTTTGAAGTAATTTAAAATGTCTGTGTTGTTGTTGCTGACAACATCAGGGAAAAAAAGGACGCTATTTTGGCAGTACCCCAACTTGGAGAATAAAAGACCTTGCAGTACCCTTTCCTTTTGAGCTGATTCTGAACAGAAGCCCTCATTGATTCGTTCCACTCACATTGTCTTTACATTCTCTTCCCCAAAGAAGTGCGCACCTGACTTTATAGCACTTGATAGGCTTTATTTTTATCACAGTAGCATAAATACTGTCCTGTCCAACTTGTCAACATGTTTTACTGTGATATTTGTGAGCACTTCAGGGAAGAAACCATTTTTACACCTTTCATAAAAAACTGTATGGCAAGTTCCTACTCATATCTAATGTTTCTGGGTATTCTGCCAGGAGAAATAGATACTTGCAAAAAACTTTAATCATCAATCCAAGATTTAAGAATTTGTGGGCTTTGTTTTACAGATTTCTAGTAGGTATAGACAGCTATTGAAAGGCAGGTGTCTTGTTTCCTACTTGTTTCTACCTGAATTATCCCTAAACTCCAGATGTACAAGCTGAAACAAATTTTTCAAGACAGAAGAGGCAGAGTGTCATCACTGCAACAAATGTAGCACAGATTCTGGCAAAAGTAATGACGCAAGCTTTGATTGGGCTTTGAGGGATCAGGGGTAAAGCAAAAAAGTCTCAGAAGATGTGTTCCTCTGTACATGACATGCTGAAAACTTATTTAAGATCTGGAAAAATCAGTTTCCACTTTTAGTTCCTTGCTTAATGCTAAACTATGCTGTGCTGTTTGTACGTAAGGGATGGGGGCAGTTTTTTCAATCAGCTAGGTCTTCTGAGAGGCGTCCGTTGTCTTCACATCGCTTTGATGCCATCAGGAATGCAATATACTATCTGTGCTCTTGCACTGTGGGGGCCCTGAGATGGTACCATGTGAATCACCAGTTCTGCCTATAATACTGTCCAAGCCACTACTAATAAGCAGGGCTGAGAGTGTAGATTTATTTCCCTTTTACCTCACCAGTAACAGAATGAACGGAGGCAGATGATAGATACTTTTTTCAAGAAAGAAAACTATTCTGTAGTTTCAGTTGGAGGCAGTCTCCAAGGATTGAGAACAAATTATTTGCATTGCACTGAAAAGTCTCAAGATTTGCTCAGCAAAACACAACTTGATTCCTCTACTTCTACTAATCTTGCAAGAAGACACAGGTGAAGCAGTTTGTTTCAGAAGAGATATCTCACCGTAAGATAGGTTGACAGATAATTCTGCTAAATACAAAGATGTATGAATATGTAATTTAGAGGCACCACCTGGATATTGTGTCAAGACCTGTAAAATCATATAGAAATATGAAATAGGTACCTACCTTTGCAGGATTCACAGAATTTCTACTCTAAATACTACCACTAAATAACACTGATCAGCAGGCTGCAAGAAGTTCAGCATCTGCATTGAAGGATTTAAAATAACAACTATACTATGCTGAAGGAGGTGAGCAGAAGAAATCAAAGGAGGGTACCACATTGCCAGTCAATCTCAGAAAGTGACCATGGTCAGACTAAAGAGAAAAAGAAATCCCTTTATGACCCCTCGTAATGTGACTCAGAAAAAAAGCCCCTACCTCACCCTAAGTCCGCTGTTTGGCTTAGTTCTGGAAATCACAACAGGGCATGTACGTTGCACCTGCTGAATGAGCGTAACGCATTAGCAGTATCGGCACAACCTGTCTACACTGCGTAGATGTAGCCAACCTCCAGAGCTTCTGAGGAAGAGAAAACTACTTTACAGAAACTGAACTATGCCCTAAAGGCAGAGAGGAGCAAATCCTGCTTAGCCACTGAAGAAGACCAGCATTAACCTTGCAGCACGGGATACAATATAAACATAGAACAGATAAAAAGTCTTCTTTCAATCCTGCTTGGCTGTATTAGTGCTACTGAAATCCAAGGATCCAGTGTGGCTACCGCTAATCAGCTATACACATGTGACAGAACTCCTCCCAGAAGATATCTGTTCATCACTAATGTTATGCTCACATGTATAATGCATTGCTCTATGGAGATAACGGCTTGAGCTCCAGGCACCATGCAGCCATGTTAGAGAGGTGATGGTGGGCAGGCCTCGTTACCCTGGGAAGGCCGCCGTGCTGACCCCATACGATGCTTCCACCACTACAGCTCCTTGGATGTGGCCCAGGGGTCCTCTTCTCTCACAGGGAGCTAAAACAAGGATTCAGCAGCACCTGGGAATGTTGCACAGCAACATAAATCAAGTCCCCTTGCCAGGAGTAGTGCTTAATTGGAAATTTGTGTATGTAGACAGCGAGACTTAAGCACAGGATTAACGAGCTTCCCTGAAATGAGGTGAGTGTAAAGATGTACTAATTTTTTAATCAAAGGGTTAAGAAGAGAAATATATAACAGATATATAAATGAAATGACAGGAGGCTCTAAATGGGTATACCTTTTGAAGAAGGTATTTGCTGTGTAAAACAATTGCCCCCAAATTGTATTGGCTTTTTTTCTAAAATGATCAATCTTATAAATGACTGTACTCTCTTGCTACTTGTTATTTTCACTCCCCTCACTTCTGATTGAATCTCATAGGCACAGATCCATAGTGAACTTCAGTGCAGTCTTTCTTACGTACTTCCTTCAGTGTCAGGTTTGGATCCTAGCACTAAGTTCTGAGCTGAGCCACGTAGGCCAACTGCTCTTAAAGTGAATATTAGGCTATGGTTGTCTTCTGCCAGCCAGGCTAATTTAACCAACCCAGCTGGACTTAGCACCTGTTATCGATTTTCCTCCAGGAACTGAGCACTGGCTTGATTAGACTCGCTTGAAAAGGCAGCATTGTCAAAACACCAGCCATGTTAATTGCCATCAGAAATATTGCCTCGGGGGGAAATGGTTTAATGCAACAAATACCCCATATCTAGCCATGTATTTCCCTACATTAGCTCAACATTTTATTTTATCTGCTTCAGTTTATTTTCACTTCAGGGCTGGAGAATTAGGCCTGCTTCCTGCTATCCCAGTATGTGTGCTGGTTGTGTATCAGACTCTGCTGACAGCACACTTGCATGCTCCCTTTTTCCTTCCTGAGGCTAGCATGCTTAATACTAAACAGTGCATCATAAAAACACATACAATAATTCCAGCCTTCCATGGATGAATTCCAGCTGGTTATTTTCATTGGTCTTCTTACGGCTTTAGAATCAAGTCTAAGTTTGTTCCCAGATGTAGCTAAAACAGCCAGTTGCTTTCGGCAACAAATTGCTGGCAAACAAGGAAAGAGGGGAGAGAGATCAGTAAAACACTGCAGCCAACATTCTCTCTAGCTAATGCCACCAATGCCAGGTGGTGAACCCTGCTACTCTGAATATTGAACTTCAGAATCTCCTAACCAATGGGCCAGCCAATATTATCTTAACTCTTTTGAAGGAGTTTATTAGAACTGTCTTATCTTTAGTTCTGTTTTATATCGTGACGATTCTTTCCTTTCCACTCTCCTTTAACTCTGTTGCATGTATTCTAATATGGAGTACTAAACAGAGGTATGCGCTGTTACATGAACTTTCAACCCTTCTTGATAAGCATCTAGAAGGTTGAGGAAGTGGCTGGAAATAAAAATATATACATATATATATAAAAAAAATAACATATATATATGTGAGTGATATATATGTCAGCTATAATTATGCACCAGCAGCATGGTGCCCTCCAAGCTTAAACTGGAACATATTAATCTGAATGGGAAATTATTTTTGGAGAGAAAAATGCCATTACTGAATGACAGCCTAATTGCTTTCTGAAGCACCTAGATGTTCATTAAAAATCCCCACTCCAAATGTCAGTTAAGCAAGACTCTGGTTAGCCAATAAACCTGAAATGAGCTCACTTCTAAATCATCATGTTACAGTTTAATTCAAATGTACGTTAAAGCCCTGATCCAGCAAAGCATTTAAGCATATGTTGAAGTCAATGGGATTACTCACACATTAAAATTTAAGCATACGTTTAAATACTCTGGTGCACTAGATTAACCTATATTCTGTTTGCTCTCCTGTTGGCCAAAACTTTGCCTTTATCTCTCTACCTTTCATTTCCAATCCCTTCCTATTTCCTCTCACTGGAGATTAGTAGCTTTCAATTAGCTCAGGCTGAATTTTTCTCTAGGGTAGGTATATTTCATCATATCAGACCCTCCAATTTCTCTACTGGCCTTGCCGCTGTGTGTCTGACATCAGTGCTCATTGAGCTACCCTTGTTAGCTGGCTCCTCATACTGTTTGTGTTGTATTGTAAGTGCCTTCCCTGGCTGTGCTCGTGCTGCTGCGTGCTGCTGTGGCAGCTCAGCTCTGTACTGCTCCAGCCACCGCCTTCCCTTTTTGAGGGTAGATATTGAAGGCTTTCAGCACTGCTCTTGCTCCTGTTGGTTGTTCTGCTGTCTTTTCTGTTCCTTGCTGGTACATTTCCTTTTAACAAAGGAGAAAAGGTTTTAAGTATTTAAAGGTCAGACCTCGCGTAAGGTGTGAGGGCTGCTTCCATGCTAACGAACTATCCATGGTGAGCCATTTTAGTTTATGACCAAACTGCATGAAGACTTTTATAAGCTTACATGACTGCCCTAGGAGTCTCTGGATTGCTGCCATTCTATAAATGCCCTACCGCTTCATATGTTCATTTGCTCATCATGTTTTTGAATATTTCCATCTCATTTCCATTTTTTCACAAGACACACAGACTTTCTGTCACAAGATATCAAAATCAAGGAAAAGAGCAAACCATGTAAATGAAATGTCTAGAAATCCTGGGAAATTTTGTTTGAGGTCTTCAGATTTATTTCTATGTGTACCTACAAAAAATAGTATCAGTGTGTGCCTTGGAAATCAAATTTTCTTAAGCCAATGAACGACCTTAGGAAATAAATTAAATTTACATGATGAAACTAGAAAAGATAAAGTTTAATAAAACACATTAAGTCTGCCAGTGAAAAGCTGACCTCTACAATATTTATGAGAAAATATCTGGTGACTCCAGCCCAGGAGAAAGGCTTCCACAGTTGCCTTTGGAAGACAACCACAACAATTTAATACATGGTACTGAGGTGATGAAGGAGGACAGGGGCACAAAAGTGTGGAGAATCATGAGGTTACCACCTTTGTGGCTTGGTACCAATTGTAGGTCATTTATGGTATCTGACATATGACAGTGGTCTGCCAGAAGGAAACACCAAGTACAAAAAAGAAAGAACAATGACTCTGTTCAAATTGAGCTACTGGAGTTCATGGCCCACATACTGTTTTTGAAAAAGTAGTTATGCTAAATGTAAGAGCTGCATTTCACACGGTTTCAAGGACAAACAGGCAAGGGAGATAATATCACAGCTATACTAAGGTTGCCTTCAGTTTACACTGCCTTCAACACAGGACATCAATCTGGGAAAGTCCAGTATCAATCCTGCCATGAGTTTCCCTTGATTAGAGAGATTTTTATTGTAAAGGGGAAAAAGAAGGAGCAAGTCTGAAACTGGCATTTATCACAGCTAACTTTAAGGGCTACAACACAGGTTTCTACATCTGAGCTGGTTGTGTAGGCTTCCATCACAGTCAACAAAATTTTTGTTAGCATAGTCAGTGGAGTTTAGGGTATGATTCATGTGACAAAACGTAGGTGTCTACTTTAGGCTGAGATAAATTGTATCCCGTTGGGTGAAAATTCTGGGAAGCCTGAGAGTGAGTGGCTGAGATGTAAACACCTGTGTTGCAAACACACACCCAGTCAGATGTAAGCCATCCCAGCTGACATTGAAAGAATCTGTGAGCTTTCAAAAAAGAATACAGTTTAACTGTGTAATATGTTGTCAAAAAGCTGGTATGGAAAGAAAAATAGGGGGACAAAGAAGAAAATGTCATATTTTTCCAGTGATTCAAAGATGACAGAGATCCATCACAGCCTGGAGGCATAACTGAAGATGTGGAGGAAGATTCCTTAGCCAAGAACAGATCCAGCTCAAAGGAAAAGAAAAAAAAAAAAAAAAAGACAAAGTTGCAAGAAAACAGCATGACAAAATTTCTTCTAATCATATTGAACAGATAACATCATTATCAATTACTGGGGGGACTAAGGGAAAGGTGGAGCAAAGCAGTGCTTGATGGAAGTGAGAATAGTCCTAGAATGCATGAAGTGAAAGATTCTCAGATGGGGAAGAGGGATTACAAAGGGAAGAACAGAGACAGACAGAAGGGCAGCCAGCATGAATACCGTAGGAGGTGGATGCTTTGGGGATAAAAGACAGTTTACAAATGTCCTCCATCATCCTACTCTGCAGTTTTGCACTTACTCTATACTCTTATTTTGGCTTCACTCTGAGGGGTGGTGCCTTTTCTTTCACACACTACAAATGGAATCTGTGGCAAATTTGTGACTGTGTCCTTCAGTATCTTCCATTCCTTTGCTAGGGAAAATATAAAAGGAGACGCATGGACTATTGTCCATGTTTGAAGGAAACATATTTGATTAGTTTGGGAGTGCTGTTCCACACAGACAAGAAATGCCCATTTGTATAGGATAAAAGGTTACTACTAGACAGGCTGTATAAATTCGAGAAATGGACTGAGTAGTGATCAGCTCCTCTGAGTGGCACTTCTGGTTTTCTACCAATAGGAAATTAAATGACATTTCAACTTCAGAGAGCTAGGAAGGAGAGGGATGTGGTACAATGCCATCCTTTTGTAGAAGTAAGACTCACAATGCAAGTCTGATTAGCCTCAAAGACTCTTCTAGTTGTATCTGGCAGAAAGATACTTTTCAGAAGATGTGATCAAAGGAGTGCAACAACTGCCAGGTGTTTGCCTTGCTTTCAAGGTGCTTCAGCTGGGGAAGCAGAATGGAAGAGAAAGAGCTGATGCAGATCTATCTAGTCTCTCCACCTCTTCCCGTAGTAATTTCCTTACATTAGAGGGATCCCCAAGTAACAGGCTACACCGACCTTCTCTCTGCAATGTATTGTCATTATTGGTGTAAGCAGTGTGAGAAACCACAAGAGACAGGGCCTTCCAATATTTTAATTAAGGTAATAACCTACTCCACAGAAGGAACATATAAAATGGATTGTAGGAGTTTCCATGACACTCCATTTCCTGTGGCACCAGGAGCAGAAGGCAAGATCTTAAGCAAAAGTCGACCAACTGTGAGGAAAAGTTGAGGTTAATAAGAAGGGAGTATTGTGGCTTACAGTATTGACCTCTGCATTTGTATTAAGAATGATTTTTAATTATAACTTTTAATAATAAAACCATTGCAGATAACACTTCTAATTGTATTTTTAAATGACTTGAATGATTAAGAAAAGCTTCAGAAACACTGTCTTATTCTCATTTTGTGGGCCTCAGTCATCAGATATAATAAATAAAAAAAAGCTGCAGTTCTTAGTTTTAAGGAAGTGCTCTTTTTAAGTTCCTGTAGCTTTTCTCTTCCTGTTTTCAACGATACTTTCAGAAGAATTGTGTGAAAATTTAGACATCTCTGAGTACAATTTGTCTTACATTTATGCTTAATATGTGTGTGGCAGGATGGAACTCAAAACCCAAGAGGAGATGCCTGCATGCCCCAAACAGAATGAAGGTGGCTTTGTCCATAGTGTGAAAGTGAGTTATGGCAGCATAATATAAAACACCCATGGGTGGCAACATCATGAAAATGACCATGGGAGTTTATCCTGCAGCTCTACCTCCTTCAGCCCTAGGATTGTCCCTCTACATCAGGACTTCAGGTTCAGAGACATCAGAGGATGGCAGGAAGTCATCAGAGGATCCCTTTCTATGGGATTTTTCTTCTCCCCTCTATAGCTATGAAGATTCCCACTCTTAGAGTGGAACACAGCATTTGCCACTTGTTTAAAACAGCCACCTAATGTAGTGAAACAATTTTACTCAGTGTAAAGTAGCAAGTATCCATTTTGCAAATTAATTCTGTTTTGGATTTTTTCATCCATAGAAGAGGAAAAATTTGTAATTAGTGTGATGAGCACCATTAAGTTTTGCCTCAAGTGATGGTTTTATGGCAGGATTCAGACTAGTACTTTTGCTCTTTCCTCCTGAGTTCAAGATGACCTTATAAAAGAATAACTGTCTGGGGGCAGCTGTGTCCTTTCAAGGAGCAAAAAGAACAAACTCATTCATTCCTATTCCATAAATCAACCTTTATGGAAAAACAATACCTATCTGTTCAGCATAATAGCTGGCAGTTCACCATGTCCAGAAAGAACCACTTTTCACATTGAACATTTTGGAATCCTTTTTTTCTAACTGTCTTTGTCACATCTGATACTGATGTAGAGGGAGCTGTTTGCTATGAGATGAAATTATCTCAGTGCTAGAACAAGAAGTGGTAAGCGTCTCCAGGTTTATGATAATGCTTTCACATTACGGAAGATAAGCTTAAGAAGCTTCAGTCCAAAAGTAGGATTACGATGAGCATTTTCTAACTGGCATGTTGGGTTGGTTTTGGATTTTGGGTTTTTTCTTTGAGTACAGTATCTTCTTTTTTTAATTATTATTATCTGGCTTGATATATCTGAATTTCAGAAAACAGAATTTTTCTGGCATTTAGGATAAGTGCTATAAATAGTATTAACGGAAATTACTAGTCACTTTTTAAAATTATGGCAACTATATCCTTTTGCTTTCATAAGCATTGAAATCCTGTACAATGTCTGGTATTTCCAGGTATGCTTAGCTAAATTTGAGAAAATCATGACTTTTCCTAACCAGCTAAGGCAGTGAATAGACTTACATCAGAAAAATTGTCCTAAAGGAGCTATTTCAATAAATAAAGACAAAGCCATGCCACTTTAATTTTTAAAATGAGAATTACAGAAAAAAAAATGTTTTCTAGTTAATCCATAACAGCAAATCCTTTCACATTCTACATCTTTATTTAGGGCTGTTACTATTTCTAAGTTAGGACACATCACAGAACAGCCATGGTCATAGCTAGCGGGTATAGCTAATGAGCTTGAGGGCTATGTCTGTATTAGGAAAGCAAATGGGACCAGGATGTCATCTCTGGCACTGAGGCTAACTGGCATGGAACTGTCTCTGTAACATCAAGCCCACATCCAAAACAGCATAGCCTCACGTAAACTACTTACTGTGAAGAGCCCCTAGTGTATGCCATCTCCTTAACCATGCCCAGGGATTGTTTGGGTTGCTGTCATTTGTACCATACCCAAATGTGTCCTGGAGGCTGCTCTCACAGTGCAAGCACACATATAGCCATGGTGCCCAGGAAAGTTTCCTTGGCACTGCTTACCTTTCTAGCTTGGATGTAGACAAAGGCTCATAGTGTAACATAACTTTTTTTTTTCCCTCCTTAAGCACTTATTACAGACCATATACTGTCCTTCGTTAAAGCATGCGGGAAGCCTACTGCATCGACAGTCACTAAGAGTATTTGAAATCCTGTGCCCAGGATAGCTTTTTTGCATCATTTTGCATCATTTTTTGTGTATCCTGCTTTTCTGTATGAAGCTAGTCTTCAGGATCTCTGACTAGGCTATATGGTCAACACGATAAACGACATAACTTTTGAGCAAGATTTCTCCAACCCAGGGGCTGGTAAGGAGAATGCAATTAAATAAATACGTCTTTCTGTGTGGAATCCACTTCTCTGCTTAGTCATGTTGAGGTGTTTTAGGTTCTTTTTTACCTTTAGGACTTTCACATTTCTGGGATAAGCAAAGCGGTTCCCTTAATCATGCACAAAATATAGTTTTGATTGATGTGTAATGAAATAGTTACAACAAAGAAGGAATATCAGTATTTTAGCCTAGGTCTGCATATAATGCAGAACATCATAGGGTCTCCAAAGAGAAGTAAAATAAAATTGACTTGTTTAGACTTTCCTAGAGCCATCCCTTTTCCCCTCTGCTATTCAAGTCTGGCACAGGCTAGAAGGCGTTTGGGCTAACAATTCAGCATGTGATTGATTTAACTGGAAGCTGTTAGTTTAGGACAAGTAAAAAATGTACACTTTGGGACCTTTTTCTTGAAAAAATTTTCCTGATTCTTTACTTCTGGTGCAGTTGTTAGGTAGCATTTTACAGCACAGCTTGATTTATTGTCACTCTTTCAAGCTTTAAGGTTTTACCATATTTCATTCAACTCACTAAGTAGTAAAATACACAGTTGAATACCAATATTTAAGCTTTCTTCCTCATGGTCTCTTAAGAATTTTTAACCTAATTTAATAGTGAAGATTCAAAATCAGACATTTCATGACCAGTAATGTAAATGAAGAGTATAACTCATGACTAATGCATTACAAGCCTCCATTCCACTTTTTATCTCATATTGTGACTACCAGTGGGTAACATCGAATCAAAGTTAATATTAAAATATAATTCAGCTATAAACAGAGTACAAATATATTTCATGTGTGTGAACGCCAAACTTATGTTTACCTCTAACCAGCACTTTATCTGTATTTGTCCAAAAACTTTTATTAGGCACATTTGGGAATATGACTTTTAGTTATCTGGAGGATATAAGCTGTTTAAAACCAGAATAAAAAGAGAAACCGAACAAGTATGCACCAAGATGCTAGTGAAAAAGCACATGTCTATGAACTATTCACACAACAGCTTCTAGCTTGGTACTGTAACTGCGACGGTTTGCCAGTTCAGTCTACTTTACCTCTGAAGTACGAGGTACTTGTGAGCAAAATGCAACTGTAGCAGCTTTTCCAGTTATAGAAGGAATTATTTACATCACTTTCATGATCTGCTTCTATTCTTGATGAATCAATCTGTATTTCATTTTCCTATGGAAAACACACAGTTCCATTCCTTATCCTTAGACATTTCCACTTCATATGCACGTGTGTCTAGAATTATTGTTCTGGACATGCATGGTGTTCAAAAAAGACATTTGAAAGCAAAAACTCGTGATGAAATATGGGTATACAAACCTTCATGGTTTATTCATGATCCAAAGAGTGACTGTCTTCATGTGGGTAATGGCAGAAAAAATTAATTTGCTCCATGTTAGGTGGCAGCCTAGCAAAAAGAGGGAATGAAAAGGTGAAGTCCATAGATTCCTCAAGCAACGACAGAACAAAGATGCCTGCTTTAGGAAGAACCTACATAGTTTATTCTTGACTCTGTATCTGTAAATTAAAGGTATTTATATTTCTTAGACATTGTTTGAATTTACCTCATTCTAGATATCTTGAAGATAGCAGGTAAAGTTTCTAAAGTCAAGATAAACATTCTCCAGACTTTTAAGGTATGACTGACTGTATGTATGCAAGTCACTCTTTATATGCATGGAGCCCCACTATGCCTGAAATTGTGTCTCCAGTATAACAGCTATTTCTCCCTAAATAAGTTAGGGAAAATAAGCTGATATGAAATTTGGTGATATGTTGGATGTATCGACTAAGTAAGTTGATATAAAATTTGATATTTTCTATGTAAGATCTGAAGTAGAACTAAAAGAATATATTTCTTTTTAAATGCAAGGAGACTACATTTTAGAGAAGAAAATATATAAGGATAAATGAGGTGTTTTTTTCTTGAATCACATGCAGCTTTCTGTGCTGTGGGTTTCAAACTACAGGGCATATAGTTTTAGATCCACTCACAGCTATCTGTAGCATTTATTATGCCCATATGTAAACACTCAAAAAGAGAACTGACAAGATTCAGGGAAAACTGCCAAGTTATATAAGTCTTAAAATGACAAACTGTTGACATACTCTACAATTAAGGTTCAGATTGTCCCTGGCAATTGAATTTGTGCAGTGGAAGGACTTGGGGGAGGAAAAGGGTACAAATATTCACATATGGGAGCTCCATACAAGGACAAGGGAAATGGTAGTCTCAGCAGATGCTCCGTCTGGAAGGTTTTCTGTGACGTTCCTGATACCTAAAAGGAACAGGGAGGCGATGGGCTATGCTGCTGCTTTCGCTGTGCTTTCCCCCTACCAATGCACTTGTTGACAAAGTGGACCAGATGGATGAGAACTTGCTTAGTGTATTTCCACTGTGCATAACCTCTGCGTATCAACCCAGAAAACTTTTTATGTTCTAGCATATGCATATTCTTACCACCTTCCATCTCTTTTCCATGGAATAATTTTTTTGAGCTCTGCTCCCAGGTCTTACTTTCTCTACACGTAACTGCCTGTTGTAGGCTCATAAAGAAGCTAGCTGACTTATTTTGTCTGCCCCAAAGCATGGCAAACGACCAACTTCACTACCTTGCCAATACGAACCTTCCCTGTCTCACACTCCACACACTCTAAGCTTTCCAAGGCAGACATGATTTTATTCCCCAATGTATAAACACTTAGAATGTCACAGGTACATTCTGACTTCAATAAACCTTATTATAATTATTTATCCTTGTAGTAAAGAGAATGAGTTTGGCAGCTTATGGATGCAAGATGAAAAAATCTGCTGGTAGTTCCCTCTCTTCCATGGGGATTTAGATACTTGCACTGATCTTTGTTGTCAACACTGAATAGCATAGCAAGGTGACTGTTCTCCATATCACTGTATCTGAAAGTATTTATAATTTTATACATTAAAAATAGCACCTTGCACTTCAGAACCGATGTGAATGGGTACCATACTTTCCATGAAAATTTGTAAATCTGCCGTCTTCTCATTTGAATCCCACCTTAGTCATGACAACACTACCATCTGGCAGAAATTAAAGAAAAGGTAAGTTAAAACAAATGAGCTGAGCTTTATGTTTTACGTTACCTCACCCCTCAACCCTTGAGGCAACTCTGTTTCTGCTTCATCTATCACAGAAGTCTGTCTTATATGTAGTTCTTGCACACACAAGTAAATGTTAAAGAACAGTATTTTGCTTTAATACGTTATATTTCAACAGTGTTTGCTCTTATGGGATTTAAACAGCTTATTTTCTGAAACATATTGCTCAAGGTTGTGGGTTTTTTTTCTGATTGATTTTTCTTCACAATCAAGGCACCATGTTCTCTGTAGATATCTGGGGTCAATGCTCTGTTGCTAGGCAGTGGGGATTAGTGGCTCTTTATCATGCTGGATTATAGGAAACCTCGTAGAATCGGCTGCAATTTGGAACCTTGGAGTCAGTCCCACCATTCTTTCTGCTCCGTTGTGTAGTTGCCTGGTTGCAACACTATTTTCAATTTTTTGTGTTTCATAAACATTTTCAAACTGCTGTCAGACTGGATGCAGGAAGCACAGCTGAGCGCTATTATCCCAGTGATAACTACTATGAAAAGAGTATTTCAGGTGTTTTGGCAATTGTTCAAGTTACATGCTTTTGAATCAAATTAAACTTCCTTACTGTTTTAGCTGCTCTTGGAGACAGAAGGAAAGGGTGGACTGGACATCTCCTTCTGCTTCCTCTTGAACTTCCTTGCTCAGCTTCATGGATCTGAGCGCTGCACACTTGGGATGACCAGAGACAGATAAAGGTCTTTAAGTTGTTTATTTCAGGAAACAGTTACAGAATCACAGAATCATAGGGTTGGAAGGGACCTCTGGAGATCATCTAGTCCAACCCCCCTGCCAGAGCAGGGTCACCTACAGCAGGTTGCACAGGAACACGTCCAGGCGGGTTTTGAATGTCTCCAGAGACGGAGACTCCACCACCTCTCTGGGCAGCCTGTGCCAGGGCTCTGCCACCCTCAAAGTAAAGAAGTTCCTCCTCATGTTTAGAAGGAACTTCCTATGCTCAAGTTTGTGCCCATTACCTCTTGTCCTGTCCCCGGGCACCACTGAAAAGATCCTGGCCCCATCCTCCTGACACCCACCCTTTAAGTATTTATAAGTTGTTAAGATCTCCCCTCAGTAGTCTTTTTTCCAGACTGAAGAGACCCAAATCCCTCAGCCTTTCTTCTTAAGAGAGGTGTTCCAATCCCCTAATCATCTTTGTAGCCCTTTGCTGTACCACCTCCATCAGTTCCCTGTCCTTCTTGAACCGGTGAGACCAGAACTGGACATGCTTTGAACTCGCTTTTTGAACTGCAGCAGTTAGCATTGACCAGGCATGTTTTCCTCTGTATTAAGAAATGTGTGAGCATCATTATTTGGAAGCTAATAGTCAATAGCTGATCACTCAGATGGTAAAAAATTAGCAACCTGTCAGATGTCTGGATCTTCAGTGTATGGAATGTGGGACTGAGCTAGCGAAAAGTCTAAAAGGCCTGCTACACAGGGATGGAAAATTCTTACATCCACTGTAATATTTTAGTACTTACCAAACACATCTCCCCATAGCTGTACCATGGACAAAGATTTCCTTGTGTTCTGAGGATAACAGTAATATAAAATATCTTTTCTAATGATTGTGACATTCCTGTCCCTGTGGCTTCATGGTAGATCCAAAGTTGCTCCTCTGGATGTGTGTGCACTGCATTGAGGAGAGTTTGACCTTACAAGGTAATTTCATCTTGTTCACTGGGTGCTACTGCCTGTGCAGGTGTGCACTGTGGTGATTTATTGGGGAATTTTTTATTTAAGGTTCTCAGAGCATAGCTACTTTTTGTCTTTAGAGTTTTTGTCATGGCTTCAGTGTCACATGTCCCAGGAAATACCTTTTCTTCATTTGTCTCCTAGCAGTTTATAGATACAGACATCTCACTGACAAGTGGTGAGATGAGACTGTACTTGGTCTGTCTTGTGAGGCAAGATACTTCAGGGTTTCTTGATGAGGCTGCACATAAATACAGAGTATCAAGGCAGGAACAAACTCAGAGTCTATGAATTTGCTATCAAGATCAAGTCACAAGTGGCTCATGATTATGCACCAGCATTTAAGTAGGATGGAGTTACTCTATTAGGATAAAACTGGAGCAGTAGAGAACATGTGGTAAGCAACCAGCAATTGGGATTGGAAGCACAGTCAGAACAGATTTGAAATATTTATTCAAAATAGAGATGCATCAACACAAATCTTGTAGTGGATTACTGATTTCGAAATATGGTTATAGATTTTTTAAAGCAGGAATTATTTAGAAAAGGTTATCTAAATGTGAATATAAAACAGATTGTTCACATAAAGCTAATACATTTTGATTTATACTGAAAATAACTTTCTTTTGTAAATAAAGCCCTGGATTGTAGGGTCTACACACCTAGGTCTCTAGAACCAGGTGTATCCTGTTTACCAATAGTCTCTATATAACCTGGAATAATAAAGGACTGATACTTGACTAGAGTTACTGAGAGATATCATAACATACATTTGAACAAAGAGAGTAAACGAAACCAAGATGAATAGTAAAAAAATG
Source organism: Larus michahellis (assembly GCF_964199755.1). Taxonomy (NCBI): domain Eukaryota; kingdom Metazoa; phylum Chordata; class Aves; order Charadriiformes; family Laridae; genus Larus; species Larus michahellis. Next base: position 141,405,338 of record NC_133897.1, on the reverse strand, counting down.
TAATAGGTCCTCCAAGAACCTCAAGTTTTAGCTAGGAAAAGATCTGCTTGCTATTATTTTCAGTTTTCAGGGTGACTTATTTATATTGGAAGTATATATACAACACAAGTTTGCTGTTCTGCTTTTCCTTCCTCTACAGCAGAAACAGCAACTCTTATTTAGCAATCCTATTAATGAGTTGTATTTCCTTTTCTTTTCATTGGTTAAGTTACACCCAGGAGCATTGATCAGCCACTGTACCTTCTATATAGATATAGATGGAAAAATGTCACACTCAGTAGAACTGAGTTCTTTACCTTAATTTGGATCCGAGGACATTATTTCTGCTATTTGCCTGCTATGCATTTTATTAAACCAATATCCACTAATGAATTTCTACCATAACAGCAGATGGCTTGCTGGCAGAAAAGAAGCTTTGCAAGAAAGAATTTTCTCTTCTGTTTGTCCCACCCAGTTTCAATCTACCTTTTACCATCATTTTTAGAAACACTCAATACCGTGATTATAATTCTTTATCATTTAATTGATAAGATTATTTCTGTAATTCCAGGCCATTTAACTCAGGTAATTGTAGTTTAAAATAATCTTAGGTCTCCAGCTCCCCACATGGTCTGACATCTCTGGCCAGCCTTGTCCCACCCTTGTCCCCAGGGAGGTGCCTGATCACAGGGGCTGCCCCCGGCTGCCCTGCTCCTTGTCTGGGGCAGTGAGGCGGGACGGGCTGCCTGGCCCTGCCACAACACCCTGGGGACCCCCTGCCATTCCTGGTCCCCAGGAAAACCCTATCCCACACAGCACCCTGTAATATTAACATGACTGCTTTTCATTGTTTCAAAATGCATGTGTCCATCTGTTCTTGAAGTTATGCTCAAAACGGGAGAGGAGCACCCTGTCTTGGAAAGCCCATATCAAGGGCCAAGCAGCTCCAGGCTGGAAGAATGTACCTGCAGCAAGCACATCATGCAGTGCTGTGGCAGCAGAAAAGGTGAATCTATCTTGTCTCATCAGTCTATGCCTTCATAGAAATCACAGAAAACAAAGCTAAAATAGCATAAAAATATTATCTAGTCAATTTTCCCAATGCAAATTTTGATAATCTGTTCTTAATCTCAACAGATGTTTTTTTCTAAGAAACTCCAAGTGCTAGTCCATGAAATCTTCAATCAACCTGTCCAAATATTTTTCTGTTTGCATAGTTAGAAAGTTTTCTCAGCATATAGCCTACATGTCTTTTACTGTTTTTAAGCCAGCTGCCCTTTATCCTACTTATAATGAGCTCCTTTGATAAGCCTGATGTTTCTACTGTCGGCAAACATTCATCTTGCTTTGCTACAATACATCCAAAATGACCAAGCCCCCAAGTCCCATTGCAAAAGTCCATAAAATTGGCCACTTATAAGTTACTATACAATATCTAGGCATTCTACAAAAATTGCTCTTCCAAGTAGATAATCAGACAGGAAGTAGCATGGGGAAGAAATCTGGGTAGTTAAAATGGACAATGTTTTCTGATTCCTTTTCCTGCTGGAAGACAGAATTTACTTACCTTGATGGAGATCATATCAGTTCTCACACTTAAATATAAATCTAATGGAGAGAATCATTGTACTACATATTAAGCTCTTTACAAGACAGTTTCTCCATGCCTCTGGTGTCCCACTATTATCCTTGACTCTATGGCTACTCCCAGATATAGAATTCTATTAAAGCCAGAGGAAGGGCAAGCAAGTAGCACAAAGTATCAGGAAGGAAAAAATCTTATCGGTAGGGCCAGCACATGTTCCTAACATATCTCTTCTCTATTTTCTTTTTTTCCTTTGAGGTGTTCTGTGCTTTTCCAGATGAGCTTCCTGATTGGTTTGCTATTGGAAACTTAAGTGTCTTCTTTGTGACCCTGCCAACAGAACTATTTTCTTTGTCAAATTTCTTCACCTCCCTTCCTTTTCACATCTTCAATGTGACAAACATTGCTAGCCTCATTAGAAATGGTATAAACTTTTACAATAGAAGACTTTCAGTGGAGTGGAAAATTTTGATTTTAATTTTGCAATCCATAGATCTTTGAATTTATCAAGAAAATTTACCATTCTCTTGCTTCTTTAACTATGTTGATTTGTGCTTCAGCATCAATATTTCCTATTCATTACTACCTTTATCCGATGATTATTTTTTTTTTCTATATTATGAATAACGTCAAAGTGAGTCCTTTTGGTCAGCACATAAAACACCTATTAAAGTTTTCTAAATTAAAATTAATTTTTGTTTTAAAATTATTACAGTCTTTCTCATTACTATAATTATTCCTGTTTAGGTTGTTAGTGATCTGCCTTTAATTCAGCTGGTGCACGGTTGCACAATGTAGTATCTTTTCTCTCTCTTAATTGGATGGCCTATGAAACTAACCAAGAGCATGTAAATTGCAAAGATATTAATTTTATGCAGAAGATACTCAGTGTGATATTAAGTCTTAGTGAATATAGCATGTATTATTTCTACTGTTTCTGCTTGCAAGTAGAGCTCAAATAATCCACTGCTCATTGACTCTAAAGTAGGACAGTTTCTAAAGTCAGATGAAAACACTTCAAAATTTTCATTAATGAAATATTAATGATTTTTCCTAATATTTTTTCATTTCTTGCTATTAGACAAATTCTTACAGGTCAAATCTACATGTGATGTAATCTAAAGCACATTCTTTAACTTGACTGAAACAGTGTTTGTTTGTATCAGCCAAAGACTTGGCTCGTATCTTTGGAAATTCCCATACTGGCAGAACAGTCAGATTCCTCAAGAACTTCAAAACAATTACTTCTCTTTCTTGACTCTTTGGCATTTCTGTACAATCATTTCCTTCCCTCTCTGCAGTACCTCAGTAGGATGGCTTCTGCAGCAGTTGTCCAGTATTCACAAGGGATGACCTTAAAGCCCTCTTCCTGCAGTTATTCTGACTTGTACTTGAATCACAGAATTACAGAACTGTTGAAGTTGGAAGAGTCGTCTTGAGATCTTCTAATGCAATGCCCCATTGCTCAAGCAGGGTCACCTAGAGCAGGCGGCCCAGGAGCATATACAATTGGATTTGAATATCTCCATGAATGGATACTCTACGATCTCACTGGGCAACAGTGACAGTAACATTGAACAGTTGACAGTGAATATTTTACATTCCCACAATTTGTGTTCAGATGGACTTTCATGTTTTGTAATCTGTTGCTCTTGCCTCGCTGGCCACCACTGGCTCCCTCTTCTTCATACCCTCCCTTCAGGTATTTACACATACTGATCAGATCCCCCCAACCCTTCTCTTCTTCAGGTTGAACAGTCCCATCTCTCTCAGCCTCTCATCATGTGAAAGACACTCCAGTCCCTTAATTATCTTCATGGCCTTTTCCCAAGTTGCTAATTTTCTTGTCCACAGTTATAACCCCTACCTCAAAAAGAACTTCCTACTTATTTACTTGATGGAATCAAAAGTTAAGCACATTTTTTTTTCTTCTGTAGTTGGTTCCTTGTTTAATATTTGTAATAAAATGTTTGAAGCATAGACAACTATTTACACAAAAGAATATTAACAGCAGTGTAGGTAAAACCATGTCCAGAGATACATAGTACATAACCAGATGCTGCCAGATTTTCATTTTTCAAGCTAAAAATTAAAATTATATTTTATTTTTATTAACCATTTAATTACAACCTCCCTCTATCAAATGCCATGTGCTATTGTCAATTGCAAAAAAACAAAGCTTACTAGATTGGCAATGTAATGAACTACATGACTTTAGGATGTTGTACAGCAAAACACACTCTTCAGGAAAAAGAGGAAAGAAAGCATTTTAAAAGCCTTGAACAATGCTTTGTCTTCCCTGAAGCAGCCTAATCTTAATTAAACTCACTTAATTTAATTAAAACTGTTATTCAAATGTGCTATCTTGCAGTGGAGTTCAGAAGATGGAATGTATCTCTTTTTCTTTTTTTTTTTTTTTTTTACTTTTTCTTCAAAATTAACTGCTGTACTTGGGTTATGCTGATCAAATAACTGAGCACTTTGTCCAGTTATTGTGAGGTCAGCACTGTAGGATTCATTAGGGATGTACTGTATTTCTACTGGAAAAGCTATTATTGCATGCCTTGAAATACAGTGGCATCCAGAATAAATGCTTGGCGCAGCCTGACTCCCACAGATTTTGAGAACCATGTGAGCTGTAAGTTGGCCATGTTCTGCTCAGACCGGCCACTTGAGAACAGCCTGTTCTGCACAGTGGGCTGCCCATCACCATCAGTTAGAAATCTTTAAATAATGGACTGATGCCAAGGTAGTATAATCAGACAAGAACAGCTGCAGGGCTCTGCTGGCAGTTTCTGCAGATCCTCCTCGTTTCTTCATCAGGTTATGAGTATTAGGAATTGTGCACAGGCAAGAGTTTAGCATAGGAAATTGCACATTGACGTTTAAGTTTACTTGTCAGAAACGGGTGATTTGGCTCTGTCAAAACAGGAGCATATGCAGTAATCATTAGGAGGAAATATCTATTCTCCAGCAAAGTAGGCTTCCTAATGCACCTTCTGCTGGATGAATGGTAACTACTGCAAACTCCATTTGAAATGCACTGCCGTTGCTCGAGTAAGACATTGTAACTGGAGATGTATGTAAGTATCTGGTAACTGTCTCAGTGATTTCCTGGGGTCTTGGGAAAGGCTTCAAGTGGTGAGATTTCAATACCCTTTTTTAGGACGGGGGAGGGAGGGAAAACTGGCACATGCTACACAGACTTTTAGGAGTTGTGTTTCATACCGCACTTGGTACGATATCAGATATAACTGGGAATTAATAAATAAAAGTATTTATTATTTGATAGTGTTACAGATTGTGCCGGCATGGGCTGAGTGAAAAATCTGTTAACTCTACCCCCTAGGTTGTTTCTGTTTCTTTATCCCTTATTCTAGAATCCTCTAAAGGTATAAAATTTCCTCACAGAACTGTTTCTTCTCTCTGTTGTGCACTTCTTCAGCTGCATGCACTGACCAGGTACTGTTTGGACTATGAAAATCTCAAGAACTACAATTGTTCCAAGCTATGGCTCTTTATGAAACTTGAAAGAGAAATCATGGCTTTTACATCAGCATCACTCTCAGTCAGTCACTGGTTCCTTTCCACGCTACCAGATGCTTAGAATTTCTTCACAGCTCCCTTGTTTTGGCTCCACTGGAAAGGTTCAGGACCTGCCATTGCGAGTTCACAGGTTAAAGAAACTATTTAGCACCTACATTGCTTTATTCAAAATTGTGATGCTGGCTTAGAGCATAGCATCTGATGCAAAAAAAAAAAAAAAAAAAGAAAAAATTCCCAGGAAAAATCAAGTCCTGGCAGCGATAATTGCCTGTCAGAAATTGGCATTTGGCATTGACAACAGTTTGGGGAAAATTGGTTCTCAGACTAGAATTGACACAATCTTCCTTCTTCACACAACCTGAAGGTTATCCCGATTACCTTAATTGGGGGCAGACACATGAACGGTAATTTGCGTTCTCTCTCTCACTGATAGAAATATACTCACAGTCGGACACAAATTCACCTTTGATGAATTATGAACCATTTAAAATGAAACTTGACTAACAAGTGAAAATAAACTGAGGGGGGAAACAGCTGTAATGGATTTTTTTCTATTAATAACAACAAAGCAAGATCATACTCAATAATTTGGAAAACACTTAGGTCTCTTGAAACAGGGGATTGCTTAATTGAGTCAACATATTTATCTCACTTTCTAAGAACCCCAGTGGAGAATATTTACATCAAAGAAGATCCAACAACTATTTGTGTGCTTTTCAAACGCCTATTACAAGGTAATCCACAAAGGACCAGCTAGACCTTAAAGACTCCTTTTCCTCAGGCAGATTGAAAGGATGCCATCACATACAACCCCGCTTGTACAAACCACGGAGAACTGGGAATTCACTTCTTCTAGGTGATTACTGATTCTTAGGCGTGGGATTTTAAGGCACAACGAGTAAGAGTTTCTGTAGATATTGCCCAATATACCTAGACAGCCACATACTTTTAGAATGACTTTTATAAAGTACAACCTCCTTCTTGGTTGTTGTTACTTTATTGAACAGTTAACTTATTGTTCCTCTTGCAAGGACAGTGATTGATTGCGATCCTTTTAGTAACAAATTTTCATAGCAAATCGAGGGCTGGTGAATCCTTTTTTTCTAGATGAAATACACTCAATTCTCTCAACAACTTTCCAGTATACCACATTTACAAAATCTTTTAGCATTCTTGCTCTTTTTCAGACTTTTTCTTATGGTCTGAGGTAATGAAAACTAAACAAAAAATTCTACCTGAAATCTCACTAGTACAGAATAACCGCTTCTTGTATTTTAATGTGTCCTTGAAAGAGTTCTTTTTTTTTCTGACAGCACCACAAATTGATAATTTGCTTCTCAACCAATATACACCTGAGATCATTTCCTGCAGCACTGCTGCTTAAATAGGTGAATACACTGTCCATTCAGTTTCCCTTTCATAATGCAAATAATTTTGTCACTTTCAGAATCTCTAATTTGTCAAGATACTCTGGTATTCTTAGAACACCTTTGTAGTCTTTCACATTTTTATGCCATTTGCATATCTTGTAAGCATATTGCCCAGTTCTTCCTCCAAACCATTACTGAAAATAGTGGCCTTGAGCCCTGGGAGAAGTCAAGTTCTGGATAGATTCCCGAAGGATTCTACTTTGAAATGCCTCTAATTTGATAGTCAAATATCAATAGCACTTTTGAGAGTAATCTCCCAACCAATTGTATTCCCTTTAATAGTAATAACATCTAAACCAAAATTTCTCATCTTGATTAGAAAAATATTATATGAGAATATCCTGTACCAAAAGCCCTGCTTAAGCATTTACTGCTTCTCCCCGCACACTAGGCCATTTATCCTGTCAAGGAAGGAATTTAGATTAGTTTGATATGACAAACCCATGTTAGTTTTCTATATTGCCTTGTTATCTTCTAGATATCTGCTTTTAAATATTTGTTCAGAAATATTTCAGTGGACCAAAGTTAAGTTGACTGATCTATAATTCCCTGAGTTCTCCTTTTTCCTTTTAAAAGACAGATTCTTCATTTATCCTGCTCCTCTGGGGCCTTGCTGGTCTTCCATGAATTTTCAGATATAATTGATTAGGGCTCAGATATTGCTTGAGCTAGTTCTAAGATGGATTTCGTCAGGCCTTGATAACTTGAACACATTTATCTTATTTGAATATTATTTAACTTGTCCTTCTCTTCTTCTGGCTTGAATGTCTACCCTTTCATTAAAATTAATTTTTAAAATTCTAGTCACAGTTAACCTTTCTAGTGAAGACTGAAACAAAGAAACTCATCTTCAATCTTCTCTGTGACGTTTGCTCTACTTTTTCTGCTGGTAATGGTCCTAGAAGTCCCTTTTTCATACTCTTCAGACTTATTTCTGAAACCTTAGCTTGCTGATTTTGCACTCTCACTTTCTTCTGCTTTAACATGATCTTTATTTTGGTTTTATTTTCAGGTTCCCACAGAGACTGCATTTTTATGTTCCTATAGAGTAGTTCTGAGCAAACACCTAAACCACCTACTTCTACTCTTTTTTTAATATTATTATTGTATATCTTTAAATATTTTCCAGTGAAGACACAGAACCCTTATGTAGCAAAATGTAGACTACTGACAAAAAAAGAGGCCTATCTTTCATTGACTCTCCAGAAGCAGTCCATCTACCTCAGGGTTGAAAATCGGTAATCTAAAAGTATTGTGTATACATAGTCCCAGTTCTTTTGACTATCAGTTCCAGTGACACCTGAGTATATATAGCTATATCATTCTGTTGTGACTTCCAATTCCAGGAAAATTCCTGTTTGTCGTTCGCTATCCCAGTATATCAGTGTAGTTCAAGCCAGTATAGGAGTGGAATAAGCTTACTGTAGACCTCAGACTGCACATTTTTCTCCATTGGCAAAGGCTTCTAGACTTTTCTTCTCTGTCTTTGGGTAATGTTGTAATGAATTCTTGCACTTTACCTTTCAAAATGGTACTACTTGCTATAAATTAGTATAAGAGCTCTGGCGTAGTATTCTACCTCCTTCTTTCCTTTGATTTTTCTTACCAAGAAGATTAAAATATATTCCAGAGGTATTCCACAAAAGACGATTATATTGTTTTACTTCAGTGGAAGTTCAGAAGATACATATGCAGATGTGTGTTTTCCTTCATTGATAAGGTCTGATCGCCACTCAGAATAGAGCTTTTCAGAAAATAATTAATGTCTTGTACGGGCTTTGACTACCTGTCTAGATTTCCAAACTAGCAGAAGAATGTTCTCACAGACTCAGCTCTTATGTTCTGATTTTGGTTCTGAGAGCGTCTGGAGAACATCATGGCCAATTCAAAACTCTTTCCTTCTCCATTAAAATGAGCACACTTGGCACTAGGAGACCTCAAAGGCGAAAAGGGAGGCAACACATCATACAAGTTGTACTCCCAGGAGCGAAAGAAATCAATTTTATCCAGGGGAATGTTACAGAAGGCCTTTCAGAGATCCTTGCCATCTACCTGGACATAGCAGCAAAAGAGCCCTTTTGAGAAAGGGTACTTGCCTCAGGAAATGCTACGAAGAGTGACTTATTACTATATGAATAGCTTTAATGCTGGCCAAAATATATAAAAGAAATGGCTATGCATTATATGCCGATCCTTGGGAACAATCACATGAAATTCTAAAATGCATCAGGAAAGTAGATAAAATAACTAGTGTTCTTGGATGGTAACATTTCCTAAGTATGCTATTTATCAAGTGACTCAAACCAGCAAAGAAGAAATATTATGTCAGTTCCCAGGAAACTGTGCCTAAGTGAAAATGCAAATATAACATAGGCCTTCATGACTAACAGAGACACACACCTTCACTTTGAAGATATTTGGAAGTACACACTAGGAATGGGAAAAAAGAAGGGTTTGGGTGATAGTATAAAGTGGCTCACAGGTGGGCTTCATCTATAGGAAAGACACAGAATGATTTTGATTTCAGGAGAGACTAAGACTGTAAATTGTTTTGTTCTCTGAATTGACTCAGCTGTTCTTGAGAGATAAACCTTTTTTGAATTTTTTTTTTAATTGTAGGCAGGAATTTATTTTTTACAGTCTACTTGCACATGTGCATAATATCAACTGTTAATAAGTTACAACAGCGTAAAAAACCCAGTATGTTATTTATACAGTTTGGTTGGGATAGATACAGTACAAAGACGATGCCATAGGTCTTGCCTCAATTACAATATGGCACTAGACCCCAGTGATTCAAATTGACAACAGAAGCAACCCTCTGCAAGCACTCAGAAGCCATCAACGTCCCATGCACAGAACATGCTTCCAAGGAGACTCTGATTATTACCTAAGAAACTTTACTTAATTGAGATAATGAAGGACTGACAGACTTTGGAAACTTGTTGCAAAATTTCTTAGAGAAAGAGTAAAATTTTATTGTCTTTAAGGAGGAATGGGAGAGAAAGTTTTAAAAATGACGTGTTTGTGACTCAGAGGGGCTGTTCCCAAATGTATCGCTGAAAAGAGTGAGCACAAACTAAGGGGAATAACTTTGGTTAGTAGCAAACTAAAAAAAAGCCCATTGGTTGCAATTAAATAAGAACAGATCCACCTCATTTTTTCAAGCTTAAGTCCATAGGCACTTTGCATGTATGATAGTTGGGATATTTTGCTTTTTAAAATTTATTCCGTGATGATTGGTAATTACAGCTCTGGTATATGCAATGGCAGCTGGCAATTCTTCTCAGGCTTGTTGAGTCTGAAAGGTAGTTTTCTCCAGCTGCATATTAACATATGATCTCTCATTAAATTATACCAATAAAGATAAACACTGATCAAAAACATCTGACGACACTTAAAAGGTCCTGTCTTTCCAACTTCATTTAGTATTCAGCATGATAACAGTAATCTAAATGAATTTGTGTGGTATTCATGGTCTTTTATATAGGTGCTGCATTGTAATTTAGTGCTAATTAATGGACTTGCTGTTATAGAAATTCCATGTTGCACTGATATTCTATATGCAAGAAACAGCCATGAGACATTTGGTCTTTTGAGCTGGATACTTATTACAGGAGCTGTTGTAATGTGAATAAATTCTTTTGAGGCCATAAAAAACCTGAGTGCATGAATATGAATAACAGATGATTCAACTACCATACCATTCAGAATACGGCTGAAGAATATGAATACGCTGCTTGGTTGACTCAGATTAGTTTTAGCTAAAGAACACAAAAAATGGAGAATTCAGGACTGATGTACCTGAATCAGGACAGCCAATAAGAAGACATGGAAAAGATCCACAAAGGATTATGGAAGGGTCTTCGGCCTTATGACATAGCTTATAGAGTTCATTTTTTAACTAAAAGGAATAATGTTTGGCCTTCAAAGAAAGAAAAATGCCTGAGATATTGCACACTGCCCTGTTCCACTCCAGTGTGTTGGGCAGGATGGTACGTGTCTGAGGCATTCAGAGCTTCCAAAGTCCTACCGAGACTAATCTAATCATTGCACCAGACTGCATTTTATTTTTTTTTTTATTCAGTGTTATACAACTGTCCACCTGGCTGTGGATAGCTGCTGGGAACTATGGAGATTGTTTTTAGGAGAGAGAGAGAACATATAAATAAGATTAAGCCACAGGGAAATTGGGGGAGATGAAATGCTATAGGACACTCCTTAGGTGGAATGGCCCGATGTGCTGCACATGCAGTGGCTGCAGACATCTGTGGGCTAAACCTGAGGCACGATTTTCATGTAGCCTGCAGGAATTTACTTTTCCCACATTCCAGGGTTTGTGTAACAGTAATTAAAACCTCATGCTATGCTATGTTTTTTTTCCTTTTTTTTTAATCTTCATTAAATACATGCTGCTGCTTTTACAAGTTCGATATTTCCAATTGCGTATAATTGTAATACACACAGGGACAGAGTTTGTGCCTTCCCTTCCTGCCTCTGAAAAATCTGTCTGCAAATGACTGTCAGAGGCATAGATATATGACTAGCAGAGACCTAAACCTGACATCAGAAACTGATTCTCAATCAATCTAGAATACATAAGAGATCTCCAGCCAGTTTGGGGCTCAGCAGTTAGCTTTCTGAAACTGTGCTGGATTATTAAATAACACAAAGGACACAAGTTTTCCAATCTAATGGACATTTTCTTTCTATTTAGTTCCTAAAGCATCTTAGATATTGCCTCCTTTCTGATTCAGACTAAATCCTGTTTGTCCACCTACTCCCTTCTTTATTGAGCAAATAAGACTTTATTAACTTTTCAGCTCTTATTCGTACTTACAAAGTACTCCTGCTTTGTTCACCCGGGACTCAGTGAGACACAACTGGAGCAACCTGGTCTAGCAGCAGGTGTCCCTGCCCATGGCAGGGGGGCTGGAACTAGATGATCTTTAACATCCCTTCTGACCTGAACTGTTCTATGATTCTATGTACTTGCAGATTATAAACACATAATAAACTGGATACTTTTTTGTCCTTTTCAACAAATCTATAGCAATTCATGTGAAAAAAACATACTTATGTTCAGTCATTTTTGAACTATTAGCACAGGCAGAAAGATCAGATAGTAGAACCTTAATTTAATTCAAAATCCAAGTTCCACTGCAATTTAGTCATTAGCTGAATTGGAGTTCAGTGGTTTGTGATATCTTTTCAGTCTCTAATCTGACTTACAACCCCTTGCTCCACTGAGATCTGTGTACTGAGTCAAACAGTTGTCATTATTCCTGGAGAATAACAAAAAAACTCCCTGGCTAGATACACAAATATATTAAATCTCCTGGAGAATAACAAAAAAACTCCCTGTCTAGATACACAAATATATTAAATCGTTGTTTCAAATAACTTTAGCGTTTATATCCAAATAAAAGTCTACAATCTAATGCATTCTGTATGGCTCTGTAAACTGCTATCGTACAGCCCACAGAGAGATGCTGTGGAGCTCAGCTGGAAGTCATGTCGTCTGACCAAGTGCCTTTCCTGAACCCTTTTCTCCCCGCAGACTTACTCCTTCGTCCTCAATTTTGCTCTTAAAGCACAATGTAAAAGCAATAAGACAAAGGAGTAGGTCGTCGTGATCAGAGTGGTCTACCTGAGTAATTATAATAAAAGTTGCTGGGATGGGGCTAAAACAGTTTATCTTCCCAAACAATTTTGTTAGTTAAAAGAGAATTTGAGCACACATTTTGGGCAGACAAACAATATAAGCTTATTGCAAGATTCTGAGTTTTTCCCAGCTAACTGGAAAATTCTAAGCAACATTTTTTACTTTTTTTTTTTTTTTAAATAAAAAATGAAGTTTAACCTGAAGGGAAAAATGCAACAGCACAATAACTACAAAACACTCAGCTCTCCCTAGCTATTCCAGATTTAATAATTTTTTTTCTTCTTTCCAGAATCTAGGGAAATGGATAGTCTTTGAACTACAAACTTGATCCGAGGAAGAACAAATTCTAAAATGTAGGAGTCATGACTGTTCTGTGAGACACGTGCCTCAACAGAGTACGGCAGGAGAAACATAACTCGGTGTTAGAGCTGCTCTGTCACTTTTGCGGATCCCAGGGCAAGTGGGGTTTATGAGCACGAAGCTCAGTCTTCTGTAGTGTTCTTCCAGGGCTAGGTCTTAATAGCATTTTGGGAAGGATGGTTTTTACAGTTTAGAAATTGGCTGGATACTGGGTTAGATACAGGGACTGTGGGCCAAGCTTGAATGGAGGACAGGAAAACTGTAAAATGCTGCACTTGCAAAAAGTAGTAGGAATCATTACAGACAGGCTTTTGGGCTGCTGTAGAAACTTGCAGACTGCAGTTCTTTCTTTTAATACTAAAACCACTTATACTAGGTGTAAATTTTGCCTGAAGTATTTGCACATGTCATCCTGGGTACATGGGCCATACACATTCATGAAAAGTCAATGTACCTTCTGGTTCTTTATATCTTTACTCATCTTTTCTGCTTCTGGAAAATTAGACTTTATTTTCCTGACAGGTCAAAAAGACATTTTGCAAACAGGGTGCATTTTTAGCTTTGTCTGTCTTTGTCTGAAATTGCTGACAGATACTTTTGGGACGTATATACTGCTCTCCAGAAGCTTTAATTTCAGGGTAACTGGCTGGACAATTAACCTACTGTGAGTTTCCTACATGTGATATTTTCAGTTTATGTGGCTGCTTTATGAATGACTTGCTCCTTTGTTGTCATAACACTGTGCTTGTGCGAAAGATTGTTTTACTAGACCTCAAAGCTGTCACCAAGGGGCAGTATTTAAAAACATCAATACCGTATCAGAGGAAGCAGCTGTTTGCATTAGCCACGGTATAGCAACTAAGAGCTTTGGGTTGTCCTATGGCTAATTTATGAGTTCCACTGTATGAAATACATGACTCATAGTGTCTTGTGGTGTGTACCAGTAAATATAATGGTTCTGTAATGTATGTGGTGCTTGTAAGGAGAGTTCAAAGCGTTCTCGTTCAGTGAGCTACTGACCAGATGTATTATTGTCATTACCTTCGGCATAACATTATAACACAGCAGATCTAATTTCTTTGTCTTATAATTATCATAGTTCTTCATAGTCTAGGGAACTGCCTTGATATTGGAGTGGGAGGTTGGTATCAACAGGAGAAAGTATCTCCTTTCCTTTTGCAAGTTCCAGTTTTTACAATGATTATGTGCAGCTCTATTTCACCCTCTTTTCTCTTAGCTAATTACCAGTCTGACCTCCCCCCAGAACCTTGTTCTTGTCCACTGAGAGCCAGTGTCTTTGCTATTATAATCCAGTATGTCTGTAGCTGAAATAAATAAGAGAGTCCTTCATCGATGGCACATAAACATTAAAAATGCTAAAACAATTGTTTTAAAATTTAAAGGAGTAATGATTCACTGCGATGTATTATTAATCAGCATAAATTATTGAGTTGGCTCAGTAGTGCAGCTACAGTTTAGAGATGGACTCGTGGTCCCTGGAGGGGCTGTGGTCCCGTGTAGGAGTGTGCTGTGCCAGCTGGCCGAGCCGCAATACTGTGTCAGCTGCGAGAGCAGAGTTACCTATGCCAGGCTGTGGGAGAGTGAGCAGGAGGCAGCGGACCGTGTATGCCTGCAAATGCACCACGTACATGGGGAAAAAACATGAGAAAAAGATTATGCTTACTTTTGAGAAATTGCAAGAGGACAACCCAGTGATAGTATCTCCTTTTTAATGGAAATTGAATGGATGTAATACAACCTTTTCCATGTCTGTGCCTCTGTCTTTGCTCTGTCTTTTCCCTTCCTTCCTTCTAAATAGTTTTGTGTTATCTACTTACCCAACTATCCTCATTTTGTTGATGCAATTAGGCACACTGAGAAATGTATTTTCTCGTGGTTCTACATTGTTCTGTGCATGAAACTAGTTTGAATTGTGCACCCCTCAGACAATTTCTCCTAAGAAACAGTTTAAACTCCAAGGATGAAATTCTGCCCCAAATGAAGTCAATTGGATTACTTGTTCTAATTGTGATGAAGTTGAGACTTTACCAAGAATTCTTTCCTTTCGGTAGCAACAGTTGTTGAAAAGGAGTTCACAGATAGTGATTCAGGAGATGAATGGGCCTGATTTAAATGTCATATTCAGACATAATCTCTATAGGAGAAATGGAACTTATATTCAGCTAAGGATGGGATGTTCATTTATAATTTAAAGCCATACCTTTCAAATACCACTGGTACAAAGATTGTCATGCATTTTAGACCAAAGCTACCTACTTATTTCTCATACAAATGTGGAGTCCCTTTGCTTCTAAAGAGAAACAAAGAACTTCCAGAAATGCAAAATTATTTAACTGAAAGTGTAGTTTCCTTGATGCACCCAGAATGACTCCCACTATGTGCCGTTCCTTGAATGCATGCTATTCTTCAGTCCTTCATTTTGCCCAGTTGTCAGACACAGCATATAACAGCCAATCCCAAGAATAGGGAAAAGCTGACTTTTATATGCGTTACAGGTTCCAGTGATAACTCTCTGGAGCTGCTGTCATGGTCATGCACAGCTTTGCAACTGTTAATGAAAGCAATCCGGTCCTGCAAGCAGAATCCCATTCTCATTTGCAAACAAAGTTAAATTCCATGAGCTACTAATTAATCATTCTAAGTTTACACTGATGCAACTGAATGTGACCTAAAAATGTGTGTCAAGTTTGTTGTAGCAAACCAGACAGATGTTTTGGTTTCTCCTTTGAAAGGTTGCCTAAGAAGCTGGAATAGTTTTCATGGTGGAAACATTATTGTGACGTTGCATTTTGCTGCATCTCCTACACATTAAAGCAGAATATAAGGTGCAATAGACTATAAATCTCTTCTTCGTATCACTTAGCTGTGCATCTAGTTGTATTGAAAGCAGCAAATATTGATTATAGGTTAAAGGCAATTAAAATAATGGACCTGTAGCTGGCAGAAACTGCCAAAGGGTTCTTGGCACTGACAGCATTTACCACATAAGCAATGACTGTCAAATTTAATGAGCAAACATATTTTCCAGGAATAAGCATTTAATATTCACTCAACTCTATTTTACAGGACAAAGTTCTATTAAATTCATGAGCAGACTATTTTTTAAAGGGGCAAAAGAAAGGATAACAAGGGCTCTAATTACAGGGGAAAGTGATTCAATGTAAAGGAATCACATAGTCAACAGATTACAATGTAGCATCAGAGAAGAGATGCTGTTTTAGGCTACCTGTAATGGAAAGTCTGTGCTTTCCACAGAAGTCTCTGGATTGCAGTGTACACAGCCGAGGCAGCTTTTTTATTTTTGTTGTGTCTGTACGTAGGCTAGCCCCATCAAACATGAGCCAAGGCTTTCAGCTGAGCTTGCTGCCAGCACAGCTAATTGCACAGTTAAAAGTGGCTTTGTCACAAGCCTTTGGGTGGCACATAGCTGAACTGCCTTGGCATAAGCTGGAAAGAAAGTTTTGGTTCCAAGAACCACATTTTTTTTCCTGCTTTTCCTCTGATGCAAGAGTGAACCCTCTGCCAGAGCCATGCATTACTCAAGCCTGCATCCTCAGGTGTCGATGAGGCCACACTGCCTGTGCTAGCTAAAAAGTGAAACGAAGTCTTGGGTCATTTCTTAGTGTTCCTCAACCTCCACTCAAAGGCATGTGGGGCAGCGGAACTTATTCTGCCCTCCATGACTCTTTTTCATCCTAAGTTGCTGCCAGACTGTTGCCAGTCAGGAGGGAGAAGGAAAGGAACAAACTGTACATCATTGCACCTCCTGAGCATCATTGCAAGCTCCCACAATGGGCCACCACCAGGTCTTTACAGAACTGGCCTCCTTAAATGGTTACCTGCTGTTACAGCTCTAAAGCAAGTTCAAAAAGAGATAAGCAGATATTCACAGCCTTGATTTTGCTCCTTTCAAAATATCAATGTCATAGGGAAAAGAAAAAGAACTGGGGTTTGTGGAAAGCACTTCACTGGTACAGAGGGAGAAGAAAAGTAGATGGAGTGAGTATGAAAAATGCACTTTTTGAGAGGCATATTTAAATGCATGTTCTCTCATAATTATTTATTTTTCTAGTGGTGTAGAGGGGCTAAAGTCTTGGCCATTTTTCCTGTGTTATGGTAGTGAATGAATGGTATCAGTTTCAGCAGTTGTTAGAGCCTTGCTCAATACAGCCTCAAGGTTTTACAGCTTCCATACAAGAACCCTAGAGGATGCAATTTTATGAAGTTTCACAAGGATGCCATCTTCTTAGAGCCCCTCTATCCCTGTTTTCTTGCAAGACCAGTAACTCACATCTGGATTCCTCTTCAATACTGACAGCTGCAGTGCTTCCTTAAATGAAGGTAGTCAACACAGGCATCATTCCTGCTTGTTTATCCTCCTGTAGAATTCAGATTCTTTATCCCATCTTGAATGTCTGGAATGTATCTACTCAGAATAGCGCCTGCTCTGAGACAACGTTAAATTATACTGTTTTCAGTGTGCTGTGAAAAAATTTGATGTTATCCATGATGCAATAATTGTGTTACCAGAGCTCTCTGAACTGGCTGCTGAGACTGTATTTGGTAACAAATGAGTTCTTGTCTTACTCCATAACTGACCAGGTCAAGCTACATGGCTTTCCGTGCAAAAGCACCTTATGTCTTTGGGGACAAAAAATCAAGACTTTTTACTAAATCAGGCAGCAAAACTGTTACCATTTACTCTTCATTGTTGTTTCATTTATTTATGTGAGAAACAATAAAAATGAGTTCAGCTCCACAGGAGCCACCAAAATTAAAATAAAGTTACTGTCTAAAAGAAACAGAAAAACGGAGGTAGTTCATTCTGAATTCTTAGCAATAAATGTTGATAAGATGTTTATCAAAGGCAGCATCATGGAAAACTATTTAAACAATCTTCCTCAAGGTTTATTTGCATGCAAAAATATACTAAGTATAAGAAGAATATGTAATAATAAAATGTCTTCTCAAAGTGAAAGAGGTCTTGAAACATGATCTATTAATAAAGTGAACAGACTGATTATTTCCATATAGTTTGAGCATGTGGAAAGGCCTTTCACATTAAATAAATAATTCTATTCAAAACACTACTGTCTCATATAACCAGAGCATCCTTGAATTACACTCTAAATAACAAGTTTGAATGGAACAAGTGAATTCTGGGTAAAACTCCACTGACCTCAAATAGCTTTACACTAGGGATAAATTTTGACTGATATATTTAGGAGATATATGCTATATAGACATCAAAACATGAATGAGAGGCTAATCTTTTTTATAATGCTGTGTGTTGAGAAGTAAAAGGAATCTCGTAATGAACCTTACCATACACATATCTATCATTATTAATAAAATATTGTTTATCTATATTTTTATTTACTCTGATATTTAGACTTTCTTTAAACAATAAATTTATGTGTCTAAGAAATGCAAATTATTGAATTATAAGATGCCTCATGAGCATTACAGCTGACAGGTAGATGAGAGCAAAGAAAAGCTAAGCATACCAAACCAGATGATTTGTAATTCAATTATAAATACCTCCCAAAACCATATTGTCACAATATAATAAAAGATGGATTTTATTTCAAGTAAAAATGCATTTGGTTCTCTAAGATATGGAGACAAGGACTGGGATAATGTACTTTAATTGTCATGCCTTTTTATGGAATGTGAGCAGTTGTGCCAGATCAGAGCAGAGAATAGCTGACTTTTACACCTGTAAGCTCAAGCTCAAGCAGCTACTTACAAACGGCTTCACTCTTGCCAGTCTTTGTTGCATTATCACAGGTCTTTGTACCTGGTGCTTTTCTAAAGCCACAAAAGCTTCTTTTTTTTATTTGATTGCCTAACAATCTTAACCTTCATCTGAGAGAAAAAAACAAGCTTCTGTCCTGCATGCCTTTGATACGGTTTCCCACAGAATTCTCCTGGGGAAACCGGCTGCTCATGGCTTGGACAGGAGTACTCTTTTCTGAGTAAAAAACTGGATGCCTGGGCCCAGAGAGTGGTGGTGAATGGAGTTAAATCCAGTTGGCAGCCAGTCATGAGTGGTGTTCCCCAGGGCTTGGTATTGGGGCCACTTCTCTTTAATATCTTTATCAACAACCTGGACGAGGGGACTGAGTGCACCCTCAGAGAGTTCACAAATGACACCAAGTTGGGTGGGAGTGTTAATCTGCTGGAGGGTAGGGTGGCTCTGCAGAGGGATCTGGACAGGCTGGATCGATGGGCCTGGGCCAATGGTGTGAGGTTCAACAAGACCAAGTGCCAGGTCTTGGACTTGGGTCACAACAACCCCATGCAGTGCTACAGGATTGGGGCAGAGTGGCTGGAAAGCTGCCCAGCAGAAAAGGACCTGGGGGTGTCGCTCAACTGCTGTCTGAATATGAGCCAGCAGTGTGCCCAGGTGGCCAAGAAGGCCAACAGCATCCTGGCCTGTATCAGAAATAGTGTGGCCAGCAGGACTAAGGAAGTGATCGTCCCCCTGTACTCGGCACTGGTGAGGCCCCACCTTGAGTACTGTGTCCAGTTTTGAGCCCCTCACTACAAGAAAGACACTGAGGTGCTGGAGCGTGTCCAGAGAAGGGCAGTGAAGCTGATGAGGGGTCTGCAGCACAAGTCTTCTGAGGAGCAGCTGAGGCAGCTGGGGTTGTTCAGCCTGGAGAAGAGGAGACTGAGGGGAGACCTTATCACTCTCTACAACTCCCTGAAAGGAGGTTGTGGTGAAGTGTGTGTCGGTCTCTTCTCCCAAGTAGCAAGCGATAGGACAAGAGGAAGCAGCCTCAAGTTGCACCAGGGGAGGTTTAGATTAGATACTAGGAAAAAATTTTAAACTGAAAATGTTATTAAGCATTGGAACAGGCTGCCCAGGGAGGTGGTGGATTCACCATCCCTGGAGGTGTTTAAAAAAAGGGTAGATGGGGCACTTAGGGACATGGTTTAGAAGTGGCTTTTGTCAGGGTAGGTTAAAGGTTGGACTCGATGATCTTAAAGGTCCCTTTCAACCTCAGCAATTCTATGATTCTATGATTAGTGATGGTTCTTGTCAGAGTTAGGTAGATGATTGGACTAGATCACCTGAAAGGTCCCTTCCAGCCTAGGAAGTTCTATGATTCTATGATTCTATGTTTTCATAAAAAATTTCAACCAAATCAGATAAACGTCTGGCTGTGTATTTTTAACTGGGATTTTTAAATCTACTCTAATTTTTTTTTAAGCCTGACACTTGATTTTTGGCAACAGTTATATAGGACCTTGATGTACTATACTATATGCTATTGGAAATGGTGTTGATCAGTCATCAGGTGACACTTTTCAACCAGCACACTGTCTTTGAAATGGGAGTGAGGTTTTTAACCTTAGCTCTTGCCATTTTACACGTTACCCTCGTCCCCCTGCCTCCTTCCTCCAGTCTGATCGTGACCCTACAGTGGCAAGGGACATAAAGTGTTCCCAAAAGACAAGACCTACTGGGAACAGCAGCCTTGCGCAAGTGCCTTTGGCACAACAGGACTTCCGTGGCCACCTGACAATGCAGAAGTCCTGGTTCAAAGCCATTTCTGGCAATATCAGTTTGTGCCTGATGTGGGTATAGAGAGATGCTGCCATTGACACCTGTCTGCAGTTCTAATGTAGGGTCCTGGCAGCACCGTGGCTCGGAAATATGGGATTTGGAGGTGGGTGAGAATAGATGTGAAACTGATAAATCCCTGATAGCCCCCTAATAAATACAGGTCTATCAAGTAACCTGTGAAGAAGTTGGAGGGACACTTACCTACTGTCAGGAATGAAGGACTTGAAGGAGTATCAGAGGGCAGGTTCTAACACAGACTCCTATCAGGTACCACTGCAACAGCTTTGTAAATTATGTGTTAATGAAAGACTTACCTCCTCTGAAACAACCAACATCTAGCTTCTGTCTCCTGTTTCTCTTAAAGTTGCAGCAACTTGAAAAAGGGACTAACTGGAAAACGGGAAACCCTTTACATGTTAATTCATGAGTGAAATGCAATATCTGACCTGTAGTCTTCCCTAAAAGTAATTGAAATCCCGCACATTTTTGTCTGAAGTTGGTTTGTCTGAAGGATTCTGTTCATCCAAGCACATCATTTCAGTGGTCAAATTACAACAGGCAGGTGTGTCCAAAGCATGACTATATTGTCAGGCAGACCCCAAAGTCTTTGTTTTTGATGTCCGGGCTTGTAACCTGCCTATAATAAAATAAAAAGCATTTTTGCAATTTACTGTCTGTGAGAGTTTGGTTGGGGTCCAGATTTCATTTTTCCAGCGGAGCTTTGTGTTTCTGAGCAAAACCGTATGCCAAGAGATCTGAGGATATCTTGACCGGATTTCCTTCAGTACCTTCAGCTTGGGCAGGGAATTTTCTCTCCATAGACGGCAAACCATCTCTTAGAGTCCCGTGTGTATTTTGAAAAATGTTACAGAAATAAGCTGCGTGTAGTGGGGAGGAAAAGGAATATTCTACTCATGTGATGTTTGTATGATTCCAAAAACACTACTAGAGGTCCTTCAAGTTTCCTAGCATTTCTGTTATGATCAGACAGTGCTGAATTAGATGAAATATATTTAGCACCAAATTCATATCGAGATTCTTATTTGTTTTCAAACAGTCTGAAGAAACCTCTCCCAGATTATAGTTTGCAAGAAGCAAATCTACTGAAATCAAATGCAGGTGAGCCCTGCGTGTGATGACAGGATTCACTTTCTGCTCTGACACTGTATGAAGGGGATTAGGGTGATATTGCTGCTACAGCTAAGATTTCCAAAATGTCATTTTGTCATAAAGGAAACTTCTTTCAATGTGCTGCAACACTTCCAGGATAGGCAAGTCCTCTTTCCTGTCCCTGTTTCCAATTGTACGGAAGGAGAATACCACTCTCTGATGGCATCACAAGTTTCTGGCTTCAATGTCTTCCTGTACTAATGGTCCAATTCACTGGTAATTTTAGTGCTTGTTTGATTTGGCAATTGGTCCTTAGCTACTTAACAGGCCAGATGTGGATCTCACCTGTGTTATTTCATAGCACTGCCACTCCTAAACTAAACAAATTTCTTTTAGTTATACATTGGTAGAAATCAAATGTGAAACATGATTACTTGTAGAGGCATATCATGTTATATTCATCCACGTTGCAGTTCAGGAGAATTATATCTGTTGTGCTGCTGTGCTCTGGGGGGCAAAATTCAATTGCAAAGAGATCAGATTAACAGACTGCTCTGATTCCACCTGTCCTTAATGTTTATGTGTCTATGAATGGATGGGCACAGGTTGATTTTCCCTGCTTATTGCAGGGGGGTTGGACTAGATGACCTTTAAAGGTCCCTTCCAACCCAACACATTCTATGATTCTATGATTAGAGTCCTTCTTAATATTCACTATACAACATTAGATATTACGGCAACCAAATCTCTGTTAAACCCGGTAGTATATTGTTTTATAACCACACTCGAAACCCTTTGCAGCTTTTGTGTTAACTGGGAAAGATGATTTAGAAGTGTCAGCAATAAACTTTCTCTGCATCTTTGTTTTATGGCGCTGGGCATGTGGTGTTTAGAAGCATGCATTGCATGTGTGTCAGGTATTAAAATAGAGTAACATAAAATGGGTTTATACTGCTGTGAACACATGTTCTGCACTAACATCATCTCCAATGCTGGATGATAATAGCTAGGGGAGAAAAATGCCCTTTGTCCCGGAAATGGTGCTGGTTGCAAGCTAATGTAAGCGTTTGTAAGCTAGAGTTACAGAGCTTGTACAGATGTACTATATAATCATTAAGAGTCAAAAAAATCTGCATTTCCATCAGGGATTTGACTCTGTGGGTCAGATGTACTCCTCTGCCAAGTGATGAGTGTAGAGAGAAGAACAATTGAATTGTCTAAAACTTTTGAATTATATTCTTGAACATACCACTGTTTACTACAGTTTTTCTTGGCAAATGTTTCATATGGGGGAGTAGCGCAGATTTTTAAGGTTATGTCCCGAGACATCCATGCACCTTCAGTAACACTTTAATATCCAATTAGACACAGGGTTTTATTTAATCAGAATATTACATATTTAAGTCATAACATTATAGAAATCATGGAATCATGGAAAAGTCTAGATTGGAAGAGACCTCTGGAGATCTTCTGGTTCAACCTTGTTTTGAAGGCCTGGGCTCAAATGAGGTTACCCAGGGCCCTGTAAAATGGAGTCTTGAAAATATCCAGTGAGGGAGATTTTATTACTTTGGAAAACCTATTTCAGTGTTTGCTTGTTCTCATGGTGAAACTTTTTTTTTTAAATATCAAGACAGAATTTCCTCTGAAACAACTTGTGCCTGTTGCCTGTCATGTGTCCTTGTGAAGAGAGTACATCAGTCTTCTCTGTAACTGACTATAAAGAGTTGAAAGTCTGTAATTAGATACTCCTTGAGACATCTCTTCTCTGTTCTGAACAAATCAAATTTCTTCCACCTTTCTTCATATGTCAGGTCCTCCAACCCTCTCATCATCTTGGTGACCCTCTGCTGGACCCTATCCAACTTTTCAGTTTATCTTTTCAACTGTGTAATCAAAACTGGACACAAAATTCCATCTGTAGCCTAACAAATGTTAATTAAATTGAGATAATCACGCCCATTGACCTGCAGCTTATTTCCTCTTGCTGATGCAACCTTGGGCATGATTTGGCTTCCCTGTGCAACTTCTCTTATGTCCTCTCATACATCCTCATTAAATGACACCTGTGGAGCCCAGGATGGCTCTTTGGACATACTATACTGTGGAATTACATAGGTAGATGCGATTGCTGTGTATTTGGGGTCAGGAAATGAAATGGAGTCTCTCTATCAAGTCAATACGGCTTACAGCTTGCTGACTAACTCACAGCACTGTTTTCTTATCTCCCCTTTGGTGACAAAGTATGAGCTCTTCCAAGAGTATTTGAAAAACATTAACTTGACCATCATCTAGAAAAGAGAGAGAATTAAGAATCTACAAATGTCTATGCATGTATGTGTCTGCATGGTATTTGTGAATAACCAAAACCACCTGGTAGTTCCAATTTGAATTATTTAGTTTGCTTATTTGTAGGAGAATTTTGTGTTCAACCACATAGAAAAAACAGAATGGAAAACAATTCACTGAATCAATTCAAATAATGAATAATTTCAAGAAAATACTGACCTGCTTACAACTGTACTGAGAGCAGCAATAATGTTTAAGTATATTTAGTAAATTATTCACTTAAAACTATTTACTCAGCTCAAAAAGTCTAATTTTCAAAAGCCGTGAGGGCTCTGAAAAACATAAATCTATTCTCTTTCTGTGAGACTTGGCTCCCAGAGTAGATCCCCAACACAACACGATTTGCTTCCCTACATGGGGAAAGTGGCTGCAACAAGCTGAAATATGAATTTGCATTGCAGAAACTATATTGTCCTATATTCCCATGTGGATGCTTTTGGCAAGACCAAGGTGGCCTACTCCATTCCAGAGAATACACTAGTGTTTCCAGGGTGAATCTAGCTAACAAGCCCAAGAAACGCTACAGGCTTGGGGAAGAGTGGCTGGAAAGCTGCCCAGCAGAAAAAGACCTGCAGGTGCTGTTGGACGGCCAGCTTGACATGAGCCAGCAGTGTGCCCAGGTGGCCAAGAAGGCCAACAGCATTCTGGCTTGTATCAGGAATAGCGTGGCCAGCAGGAGTAGGGAAGCGATCGTGCCTCTGTACTCGGCACTGGTGAGGCCTCACCTCGAGTGCTGTGCTCAGTTCTGGGTCCCTCTGTACAAGAGGGACATTGAAGTGCTGGAGCGTGTCCAGAGGAGAGCTACCAGGCTGGTGAGGGGTCTGGAGACCAGGTCATATGAGGAGAGGCTGAGGGAGCTGGGCATGTTTAGCTTGGAGAAGAGGAGGCTGAGGGGAGACCTCATTGCCCTCTACAACTACCTGAAAGGAGGCTGGAGAGAGGTGGGTGTTGGCCTCTTCTCACAGGTGAATAATGACAGGAGCCGAGGAAATGGTCTGAAGTTGTGGGAGGGGAGGTTTAGGTTAGGTATTAGGAAGAATTACTTTACTGAAAGAGCGGTCAGGCCCTGGAACAGCCTGCCCAGGGAGGTGGTTGAGTCACCATCCCTGGAGGTATTTAAGAAATGTCTAGATTTGGCACTTCAGGGCATGCTCTAGTGGCAGAGATTGTAGGGGATTTTTTTGTGTGTGTATGGTTGGACTCGATGATCTCAAAGGTCCTTTCCAACCATGAGGATTCTATGATTCTATGATTAATTCTCCAGTTGTAGGGCAAAAATGTGTCCACAGACAACCTTCTTGTGATACAAGCAACTCATGTATGTGCATTTCCTCTTCTCAGGAGGAATCTCGACTTTATGGATCGTTGTCCTATATGGATTGCTTTGATTCTTCTTTGACCTGCAAGGTGTCCAGGAATTTCCTGTCCTTTGTTTTTACTGTGGTACCTACTCATCAGGCCTTCATAATTTTTAAGAGGTGCATTCCACCATGTTGCTTGGGGTATGCTCCTCTGAAGCTCTTAAGGAATTGGAAAGCCTCAGGTTGGTAACACCATTCATGTAGAACATTTATATAGGATTTGTCTACTTTTGAGAAGTAGTAATCCTCACCATCTCAAAGCTTCCAAAAAAGCACAAGAAGGCAATCATAGTCGCCCCTTTCCTAATGCACAGCTGCTCAGCACATCTGTTACAATATGGCAGGCTTTCCACAGAAATGTCGGGGAACTAGTGCTCAAAAAAAGACCCTCTCCGCCAAGAGTAAGAAGCAGGACATAAAAATGTTAAGTCTTATGAGGAAATGCCGAACTCATGATGTTCAAACAAATGTTAACCACAATGCATTCCTGCTGTCTGTATGGTAAAAAATTTTGTGTATTGATGTAAACAAACATTTGTGCACAACACCTGTACTATGACCTCTCCAATATTTTCAAGGA
Organism: Larus michahellis; assembly: GCF_964199755.1. Taxonomy (NCBI): domain Eukaryota; kingdom Metazoa; phylum Chordata; class Aves; order Charadriiformes; family Laridae; genus Larus; species Larus michahellis. Next base: position 141,379,776 of record NC_133897.1, on the reverse strand, counting down.
AAAAAACCCCAATTGATTTTTTCCCCTTGATATTTTGCAGCAACACATTTTTTACATATTGAAAATACCTCCAGATTGTGAGGAGATCAGTTATTTTTGTTACTAAAAGACCCTCAGAGAAGAAATCAATACACTGAGCTCATAATCTGAAGTGTTAATTATATTTGAGATATTAAGTAGTAACAGACGCACCTTAAAGAACTAAGCACTCATATCAGTGATATTAACTTTGCTGTTTATATTTTCCAAATAAAGAGCTGGTCAGAAGTGAAGGCAGGTAAAATCAAGGAGAAGATAAAGTTGAGCCTGGAAGAAGGATCTTACATGGCTCGAGGACACCTGAAAAAACCTGTCTTTTTTCCCTTGCCCAGAATATGCATTTTTCCCTTAATCCCCAGCTCCAGTTCAGCCAAATCCAGGACATTTTTCTAATTTCTCAACTAATAGGTCTTTCTGCTGTATTTCTGGCCTCTCATGTCCCACTTGGAACCAGAGCTTATTTGCCCAAATCTGTGTTGTCTCTGTCCAGTTTCAATATACACCACGGCTCCTGCTCTTTCTGTCTTTTTACAGTTAGTGTGTTACCTCTCAAAAGCCTCAGTCTTTCTTCAGACTTCAAAATGGCCTGCCTATCTCCATTAGGCTTCTTGCTCTGCACCCAAACCATGAGTCTCACTCTTGTTTCCACTGTGCAGGAGCTGGTCACCCAGCGGCCCTGGGTGCAAGGTCCCAGGGGCAGGAGGGGGAAGGTGAATTACTATCGTTCATCTGGTGGGGAGCTGGGGAAGCCTTTGTCTTTCTCTGTACATTTTTACTAGTGGCAGATTTGGCCCTCAGTATTAGGTGAACTTCCATAGTAGCTTAATTTCAGCAAAAAAACTCAACATCTGAAGGACTAATTATGTTAAATCATCTTTGACATAATTTGTCCCTGTAAATATTATTTGTGAAAACCATAAATGTGCAGTGTTTCTCTAGGAACTCCAGGAACTTAGATATTTTGGAGTGTTGTTCTGAAAACACCCGTAGGGGCCATGAGTACGCTGTGCCCTTTTGGAGCAGGTTGCTGTGTCTGCATGAGCTTGTGGAAATGCCAACATTAACATCTCTATACATCAGAATGTGTCCCTTTGGAAGATCAACATAATAAAAAATACCTCCCAGGAGGGTGGTGAGCCTGAGTTCACACTTGCAAAATAAATTATGTTAGAAAATAATAAAAATAACTGCAAAAGCAAACCAAACTCGGTATGATTAATTTCCTCTACAACTCCTCTTCATTTTATAAATAAATCACATTATTAGCTGTATTTTTGTTACAGAAAAACTTAGACACAGGGAAGATATCTGACATGTCATGAAGCTAGTAGTAGAATCAAGATTTGAACCCTGACACCAAAGTTCAACCCACAAACTAGTCAAAATATTATTCCTATATAGCCTTGTTTTACTGTTTTTATACCAGCAATCTTCAATCATAATTAAAGCAGAACTATGGCCAAAGCAATAACTGCTGAGCTCCTGCTCTCTCTATTAGGGTGGTGGTAGTGCTGGGGAGGTAAATATGTTAATTATATCAAAACCTAATGCTTGTTCCATTTAAAATTGCTAGTGTAATCATACTCTCATGAATTTAAAAATGGAATTCAATCTGATTTTATCAAAAATAGAGGCTGTCTAAAGACCTTAAGGAGAAAGATCAACTTCTTTTTTTCTCTGACAAAAGCTTAAGGGGAAAGATCAACATTGTCTTGTTTTATCTCTGAAAGAAGGTTTAAAAACCATTGTCATGCAACATTTCCACATAAATAACCAGATGAATTCTGATTTCTCATGATGTTTCCACGACGATGCTATTTACCTCTGAATTGTTCTTAGCACTTCGAAGGTGGAGTCACTCATGTTACAGATACCACTATACAAGTAATTATCATGATTCAAAACTGAATGTAATTATTTGTTTTTCCTTCTATGCATATATATTAAATGTAGCTTCAGCATAAACCAGATGAGAATCGGCCTGATGTTTTCCAGATATAGCATTGCATATTTTTAAATATTCAAATGATAATATGGTTATCTTCATTTCCATTGTATTAAAATGTTGGTGAATGTTAAGAACATTCAGAATAGCAAAAAAACTTTTGTACCACACGGAGTAGGAACCACATGTTAGCAGACTACAGTATGACAAAGGTTTCCTTGTAGTAATGCAAGAATTCATATAAGACGAACATGAAGAAAAGTGAGTGGATTTTAAATCCTCATTTTATGGTAATTGTATTTCAGTGCCCTGCTGGATGAAATTGTAATGAATTATACAAGAGAAAACTGAAGCACAATTTTAAAGGATGAGATTTGGGAGTATGAAAATAGTTGCTATTATTTGGGATTGGTAACACTTGTTATGGTGTGGTGTGATTCCCTTTCATGACTCAATGATGTAACGAGGAACAGTTCCTTCTTCATGATTTCTTTCTCCTACTTGTCAAAGAAAGCTTTTCCTGCAAGCGTTTACTGTTCTTTAGCTCATTTAATCAATCTAAAATCATTTCAGGGCATTTTATTATTCTTGAATGTAAAACACTCCCCTTGAGTATCAGACTTCTGCTATTTTTTAAAAAACTCCACCGTAAGTTGAACTTTCTGCAATCTACAAAACAATAAAGAACTCGATAAGTTATTTTGGTGGCAAATTTATGAGAAACATGGTAGGAGTTAGTGAGTAAAATGTCAAATATAGTATTTTTCAGCTTAACACTGATGAGAGCCACTTTTCCTCAGTATTCTCTTTAGTCATCACTATAAATCATCAGCTTCCAGGTTTCTCTCTGAATGCAGTGGAAATGACATCAAGCCCCACAGAGAAACTGTGTGACGTTTGCCTTTTAGTGGGCATGGTACTACCCCAGAACGTTTGCAGTATGCCTGAGACTGCTTCTTTTAATGCTGAGTGGGCTGTGTCTATGGTACATACAAACTGATGTCAGTCAAACATACCTATCAAAGCATAAGATTTTGCACCAGTTTTAAAGACAGAGTGATAATCACGAAAATAAAACTTGTTAGTAAAAGTGTCACATGGATCTATTGTCCCTGAAATTTGCTTATTTTGCAGATCAAACGTCACAGAGATACAGAATCATAGAATTGTGAAATCACAGGACAATTCAGTTTGAAAGGACTTCCAGAGGTCATCTGGTCCAACTTCCCTCTCAAAGCAAGGATAGCTTTTGTCAGAGCTGGCTGTTCAAGGTCATATTCAGATGACTTCTGGAAATCTCCAGGGATGGAGACTCCAAAGCTTCCTTGGGCAAACTGTTCCTGTATTTGATCACCTTCATGTCAAGAGCTTTTTTCCTTATATCCAACTGGAATTTTCTCTGTTACAGCTTTTGTCTCTTGCCTCTTGCTCTATTACTGTGTACTTCTGACAACTGTCTGGCTCCATCGTCTTGTCTCTAAATAAAGGAAGATTGCAATTAGGTTTCTCCTTATCTTTCTCTTCTGCAGGCTAAATAAACCTGGCTCCCCTTGCCTCATCAAGGTTCCAGCTGCCTGCTGATCTTAACAGTCCTCCACTGAATTCTCTCCTGTTTATTGATACAGCTTTTGCACCAGAGGACAAAACTGGATGCTTTATTACAGGTTTGCCCCATCTAGGACCGAACTAGGAGTAATAATAACTTTCCTTAACCTGTTGGCTGTGCTTTTGCTAATGTACTCCAGTATTCAGTTAGACAATCAGTACAAACATGCATTTCTGACTCATACTCAGCAGCAAACTGAGGCCAAGTCTACCAGGAAGCTCCGGTCTTTTCCTGTTGAGCTGTTTTCCAGCATCAGTTCCACTTGACACCAGGGCCATTGTCACCTCAGTGTCTCATGCTATACTTCCCAGGACTTCTAGATCTTGAGACAGCTAACTCACAAACCGGTTCATTTCTGCCTCTCAAAGAACACACATAAAATGTCATTACCACTTTATTCCAGTTGTGTTTGGAAGACGCATTTTTGAAAAACAGGAAGGAGATAGAGAAATGAAATATATATGGAACATATAAAACAGATATCACAGCAAGTCATTATTACTCTGTGAAGAATGCTTTTATGTGCTTTGGAAGGACATTGCCAAGTAATTTTCCCAAATATACTTCATGTTTTATTGTTATTTTAGGCAACATAAAAAATTAACATATAGCCACACAAAAGCTCTTAGATTCTAAATTGCAAGCATTACATTGCAAATGATAAATGAAAGAACTTTCCTTTCCTTTAAATTGCGTGTAATATTCTTTTAAAGCCTGAACTTCACTGTCAGCCCAAATTTCTCTTTGTCCCTAGTGAGCCTCATCTGTAGATTTGTTTGGGTTTTTGTTTCCACATGGTAAATTTTCGTTATCTAATTTCTAATAAATCTTCTTTTATGGCACTCACTATCCAGTATCAGCAACTTTTACAGCCTTTTATTTTAACACTCAGTTATTTTACAGTTCATTGTCCAATTGACCTCTAAGGGGTCCACAATATACTGTTTCATGCACTGCTACTTTGTTCAGCCTTTTACAACTGTAAAATCAATATACAGTTATGGTACTCAGTTTTCTGAAGAATGTGCACACAGTGGTGTTGCCTACTCTCCTGAAACATGTCAATTAGAACAACTGTGTTAGGGATCTCACTTTCTCTTTTATTTCCCTTATCAAAGAATACCTAAAATACAACCGTAAATGAGTTCACTGCTGTGATAGACTCACTTGCTTGTGATTTCCCAGCTTTCCATTCAGTGTGTTAAGATATTGACACATTTTTATTCCAGAAGATTGATGTTTGCTTTTTAAATTGTTGCTCATGGCCAAAAAACCTTGAGGGGTAGTACTCTCATATGCATTTGTTGACCCACGATATATACATTTCTTCAGTCTTCTATACAACTGCCTTCAAATGGTCACTTCTGGGATGATCTGACTCTTAATTAGCATGGCCTTAGCCTTACAAGAATAAAAGAGAGTTAACAAGCAAGTCTGAGCACTGGAACCTGCATGTCCCACATTGTTTAGCCTCTCAGACTGCTCATTGGATGTGTTTTGGACCACTCTCACTAGCTCTCTGTAAAACAAGTCCCAGGAACAAGTAATTAATTCCTAAAAAATGGACAAGGATGAAACTGCACCAAGTCTGGGTGCCCTTGCTGTATGCACTCCTCCAGGACAATCACAGCAAGGTTTGTACCTTCACGCGCCCTGACAGACCTGCAAGCCTTGCTCTACGGTATGCATTGCGTACCTTCAGCCTCATACTAACGGACCAATACCAATGGTTGCAACACAGCTGTCAGGTGTTTTGAACTAACTATCCCTTGAAATAATAATTATATCTAAGAGTTACAGGGTATTGCTGTAATTGGTAATTGCCAAATGCTCTGGGAGCAATGCAGTGTGCATGACTAGTATGTTATTCTGGGTGGTAGCCCCAGGCAGCTCGGACATGAGACAGTCTGTGCCATACGACTTGTGGCCAAATTCTCTTCCTTTCCTTTGTCTCATAGTGTTGACGCACAACTAAAGTACATGCTCAGGGTTCATACATGACTTTCAGGTTATCACAGCCTTACACATTGCAAAATCACTAGTAAATGGCAATAATCCAATTTCAGCAATATGGTTTATTACATCGATTATAACTGGAATTATATAGGAAAGGATTTTTTGCAAGCCAGAGTTTATAGTGAACCATCTACTGAAGCCACATTTTGCTTCAGTTGTGGAGATAATTTCATTGTGCATGACGTGAATTAAAAATATATTTTAGCATGTCTTTTCATTACAAACTTTAATAAATTAATGTATTGTGCAGTCGTATGCTTATTTCTAGATCTTACCTTCCAAGTCCTCTTCCCTTTGTTGGTTTGGGGTTTTTTTGTCAGTAAGACAAGCAGAATCAAAGTATATAGTACTAGGTATTCCTCTTCATGACATTGAGCTACATTGACCCTTCAAACTTTGACAGTTTTGCAGAGATACTTTTCAGTGATCTTATCTCTGAACTTGGGGGCATAATGCAACACCTTAATGGAACATAAAGAGCAAACACTGTGAATTTGTGTATTAGCTTGGTTGTTTGTTTGGGTTTTTTTAAGTTTAGAACTAGGTATCACAAGATTTCATTCCTCTGGTATAATACATACTTACTGAACAGTGCTGGATGTTATTCTCCTTTTCTTCACTTTTCTAATGTGTTTTAAAACCTCTTTCACCCATAGTTATTGAGCCAATCTTGTTAATTATCAATTCTCTATTTGTTATAAGATACCTTGCTTGTCTCATATTATCTTGCCTGATACAAAAACATTCATATTCTTTTTCCTTGGAGAGCTGGTAGAGTTTCTCATTCTCTTGAACTCTAAGTCAGTTGCAAAGTTTGTCATTTTCTCTTTTAATCATGCACTACTTTTTACTTTCTTTTCTTGTCTTCTTGTCTTATTTTTATTAATCTTGTAGTTGCCTGTCTAGCATTATTTCATAGCTAATCTGAGCTGATTATTTCAGTTGAGAATACCGTTACCAGTTTCCTTATTAATCTAACTGAGCACTCTTTTTGTTTCTCCTGGGATAAAACATATTTCTTTCAAAATAAATTATTTTAAAAATCTAATTATTTTTTACTGGATACCTCCATGCATCACATATTGAATGGCTAGATATTCAGAAGCTGTGAATTGCTTCCTGGTTGAGTTTTTTTTCATAAACACCTCTAAGTTTTTATTATTAACACTCTCAAGAATGTTATTTATAAATCTAAACCTTTATTGGGTTTTAGATTCCCAGATTTCACTCTATTTACACAGAAATAAGGAAAAAAATAATCAAGAGAACTAGGGATACATTGTAAATGTAATGTCAACAAACAGAATTGCATACACTAAGTATATTGTAGACAACGTAACCAAATTACTGGAATTTACAAATACAAATTTACAAAGATTATCAATTTAACAGTTGAAAAGCATGTTTAGAAAGAAGAGAAATTATTTTTCCAGTCATTGCTGAGGCACATAGTGTATGTACTAAATTTAATTCTGTTTGTTAAAGTAATATTTACTTCATAATTTCACCAGAGACATAGGTGCTCTGGTGATGTTAAATGTTAAAGATTAATGCTTTTGGTATTAGTGTTGGGTAAGAAAATTGTATGGATTGTGTTAAAAGCCTGAGTCTTACTATAAATTCTTGAAGTGAAAACTTACTTGTACAAACAACTTACTTGTTTAAAAATTATTTAAAATTATCTGTAGGTAAAAAAGTAATTGCTGTTATTACTTCATCAGTATAAATCATTGAGTCATAGAACTGAGTTTGGAAGTCCTCAAAACAGGACTAATGAAGTTAGGTTGGATTGATCAGAGCTATGTCTGATATCATATGATACTGAATTATTCATAGAATCTCTACATTAAATTATTATATTATTGTGTCCTTGTTCTGTCCCAGGTCCAGGTACTTACCAGTTTGTTATAGAAAGTATATTAGCTTTGTCTTGTAAAATCTGTACAAAGTCTTATCATAAACAAAAACATAATGACAGAATCGGAGGTTACTCAGTGCTAACAGACCAGAAGGAGGCTTGGAAATTGGACCCTGCAGCATTTACCTGCTGCCATTGATAACTCTTGCATTGCTACTCTGCTGTATTAGAAGCTTTTCTTCAGTGTATCATTCTTGAAAATATGAGATTATGCAAGAACATCTTTCATTTATTTTTACTTTTGGTTTGTGGAAGATATCTCACCATCAAAATCCTACCAAGCAATCTGAAAATAAATTTGTATTGTTTTGACATAACTTGTAATTTTTCATGCTTTTTTTTTTTGGTTGGTTGTTTTTTTTTGAGGTTTAATTCATGACTTTAATGCTTGGTGTTGGCACATTAAGAGCTACGACAGGCAACAGAGGAATGGTGCATTCCTACTCTGGTTTGGTATTAAAACACTAAATAGATTTTTCATTTTTATCTTCGCTAAGGAACATTACAAGAAAAATATGTTAAGCAGGGAAACTGTCAGGTAAATGAAAACCTACCAAACATTAATTTTACATCCCAAAACTTTACTGGAACCTCTTAGTAACTGCGAAGTTTAAAACATTATTTTCATTTTGAGAAGTCCTTAAACTTTCTGGTACCATCTGAAAAGACACTTTTTGTCATGAATTTTCCAGTTAAATTTGTTTATTAGGGTAAGTAAGTATATACTTTTCCTCAACAATAACTGAAGTTATTGATGTTTTCTCATCCCATATTAGATACCAGGTCAGGATCAGATCACTCCTCAGTATTTGGCTTAAATAAAAGCCAGAAACACTCTGACAATCAACAGTCTCTGAGAGGTAGAGGCCAGGATGCTTCTTGTATTTTGACCTAACACTGACTTGAAAATTTTTTTTTTTCTACTTTTCTATCAAGGAACGTGGATTCAGGTGATACATAAGGTCAGTAAAAAAATGTTGTGCAAGTTGGGGGAAAGAAAGTAAAACAAATAAGTTGATATCTCTTGAGCCCATTCATAATTCAAATGTGTCTGTAGAATTTTTTTAATGAGTTAAAAAGATTATCTGGCTTTCTAAAACAATGAGTTTTGCTTTGGTTGTAGTCTGTGTACTCATATCTAATATTTCTTTATGGCCTTACGTGGTGCAGTTTCAAACCCATGGAGGTATTTCAACAGACGACAATGGGAATTCATTCAGCCTCCTGTGCAAAATAATTCACTGCCTTTCTTAAAATTATTTAATCATATATATTGCTGCCAACATGGACAAAACTTCTAGAATTTGGTACTGTTTTTTAATGTTTTATGCTCTACTTAATTGAAAAACATATTTAATAACTAAACTCGGAGACTGTCCACTAGGCCAAATAGATACAACATTGCAATCCAAAGGAATTAATCATTAATTTAAAGCAAGAAGTCAAAGCATGGAGATCTATCAAAGAATGCTGAAAAATAGTATTGCGTAATGCCACCTTGTGGATGTTTCATAGACCTCTTAGAGAGGGGATAGAGTAAGAGTTAGACAAACAACAGCTTCCATGTTGTTCAGTTAGCAGACCCTTTAAGGCTTTCCAAAGAAGATTAAGTAGTAAATTTAAATAAATTTGAGCTTCATTTCCCCCAAGGCAGACCTCTCAAATACCTCATCAACACCTTGGAGATTTTGGAAATAGAGAAACTGAGACTGAAAGATTTTCAGTGTATTAATAATCTTTTAAAAGAGTTATAGCGTGATTCAGTGTTTTAATGTGACTGCTTGCTAACAGTGTTAAAAAAAACACCCTTGAAAATATCAATATTTGAAAATTTGAAATTGCCTAAGTTTGCTGCAAAGGGTCTGCCAAAAGCTGCCATTACACTTGTTGAAAGAAAACGCAGAGAAGTCCTTGAGTTACTTCTACATGGAGCAAGATTTTCACTTGCAAAAGACAGAGAGTGCACAATTGCAGGAGACAGAATGAAAACAGTCTTTGAGTGTTGTGAGACATACAAACTAAAATAATGCCTTTCAGATATACTATTGAAAAAAAATGTTACTTGAAATTTTTTACGCATTTTGTGCTTGCACACGGTAAAAATATTACTTTCAACTAGTCAGTTTGAACTAAATGTCAGTTTGAACTAAAAAAAAAATCTTTTTGAGGATTATGACAAAAGACATTAATCTATTTTTTCCAAATTAAATATTATATCTTTTCCAACAAACTGGGTTTGTTTTGGAATGTAATTAATAAATAGAGATTGAATTCGCCCCAAAAATTCCAGGTAAAATAAAGAAAAAACTTAAAGGGAAACACATGTTTTAAAATTACCAAATAAAATACTTTAACTGACATAATCAAAATGATATTTTCATCACATTTTCCAGTTTAAAAAACTTGTTGCTATTTGGATTTTCTGATTTTTTTCTGCTCAGGAAAAAAAATTCATTTCTCACTGACGTACTCTGTGGCAACACTGTCAAGGTTGCTGGTCTGTTTAAGGAGCTTAGACTAACTCACTGCCCCGTGAACATGAAATTCTTAAAGAATACATCTAAGCTGACTGGTACAAACTACTCTCCTCTCTACTGTCTTCTGGAAGCACGTTTGGAGCGTCCTTCATTTCTACGCAGGTTTTCTTGCTTTCTCAGCTTTAGCTGAGACTGGTGTCTGCGTATGAACGTACATGTGCAGTGTGTAGATGACTCAACCTCACAGCATAGATCCACCCTTATGCTCTTCTTATATGAGTTTTCCATGGATCTGGGGGCTCAAATCAGGCTTAGGCAAAGACTCAGTGGTGACAAAACATGTAGAATAAATGAGAACCACAAATTAAATTCAGCGTACTCTGTTTTGTTTGTATCCATGATGTCCTTTTGACTTTCAACAGTTATCTAGCATAAAAGGAGCAAGTAGCTGGCCAGACTTCCTTTAAGTAAATCTGAAAAAGAACAAAAGTTGATTTCATGGAAAACTAACAGTAGAGACAATGTCTGTAAAATTTTTAAAGAATTTGTTGAGTGTTTCCTAAAGCATAATTAACTATCAGGTATGAAAGTCCGTGGTCAGTTCACAAGCTAAAATAAATACCATGAGTTACAGTGTGTTTGAAAAGTATACATGAATCAGGTATATAGAGTACTTTACAGAAATTAAGAATGCATACGTCTGTTTGTGAATGTACTACAAAATCATAAGGTGCCTTGGAGAAGTAGTTTATAATCTCAGCAACTCAGTTTTCATGTCTATAAAACGATAATGTTGGCCAAAGTGCAATGTGATTTGAAATCTATGGATGAAAAACATTATTTCAGCAACAAATAAAAAGAATCATAGAATCATCATAGAATGGTTTAGGTTGGAGGGGACATTAAAGATCACCTAGTTCCACCCCCCCTGCCATGGATGGGGACACCTCCCACTAGACCAGGTTTCTCAAAGACCCATCCAGCCTGGTCTTGAAACGATAGGTAGTACCTAGGTATTGCTAGGTATTGCAATCTTTTTCTCAGGGAAGTTATGAATTGTGCCAAATCCATACACAGATCCAAAAAAAGAGAATCTCAGTTTTACAGTAGACATCTGGAAAAAAAAAAAAGTGATAGGTATATATATGGCCTTACAGATGCTGTAGAAAAAATGGTCTTATAAACTACATAACTTTTATGAATGATCCTTTTTAGCAGAATGTAATTTTATATTAGTATCCATGTCATTAATATTTGGGATTTCTTTAGTATATTTTGTTATGTAGAATATGGTTAAGCAGGCGTCCAGGAAATACCATGCACACTTTTCAGATATCTGGATAGAAAAGACAGGGAATTAACAATCATGGGTTAAGTTTGATCTGACTCAGAAGAGGCATATGTAGTAATGACTTTCTCCTTGGCTAGCCAGATGCTTAAGTTCTGCGATGGAGGGTTTTCTTTTTTTGAATGATATTTCTGATAGAATTATGTTGTAAAATTATATGTATTCATCCATAAGATTCTGTCCTTCACTTTCAGATAAATGACTTGTCATTTGTGTCTGTCGGAGTCACAGGGCAAGGCTATTTAAGCTGTCAGAACCATTGACATGGTAAAATCATCATATCAAAACATAGGCAAACTTTCCGGATGGATCTAGAGGTATAGTTTTCATGCTTGTTAAAAGCTGAAAGGTTTCCATAATTTTCAATATTTTATCCTGTACTGCTTCATCCATAACTGGTGACAAGGAATGACAACACTGGCTCAATACTTAAAAAAATGACATTGATATGAAGAATTGACTTGAGAGTAGTGATGTGCCCTACAAATGCAGATACTGCTCTTTGAAGGCTGCTTATTTTTCAAGAACTCAGCCATGAATTTCACTTTTCTCATTAAATAAAGTGACCTGTGTAATGACTTTATACATAATGGAGAGATTGGTAGTGTTCCCTTGCATGTATCTGCAACTATTCAGAGAAATGTGAACTTTGGGGTGATCGTCTGACAGTTTGGAAACTGATACTACTCTGTTATTTGCCGTACTATGGTATCCACTTGCGGGGAAATGCTAACAGTCATTCATTGGACTGATTTTGGTTTCCAGAAAAGCCATAATCTTCATAATCTTGGATGTGGTATTGCTGAAAATAATATTTCAATCCATGAAATACAGATTTTAAGGATGCTGAAACACCTTCCAGAAACAGAAGTTATCAATGACAAAAGTTAGCAATTAAGAAATTAACAAGTGTAATACACATAAATATATGATATCTATCTATCTTTATTATAGTCAACTTCTCAACTGTCTTCTGAGATAGGCATATTATTATTTTTATCCGAAAGAGAAGCATGAGGTACTTAGAGGATAAGGAAAATTGCCTTTGGTCAAACAGTATTTGAAAGGAAAAGACAGAAATAGTATTTGAATATCAAGTATTTAATTTTTTTTACTCCAAGGACTCAATGTCGTCTACACTGTACTGCTAAACTTTTGAAGAATCACTCTAAATTATATACCTGCTGGTATACGTGATTGTAATTGTGCAAAGCGAGTATTATGCAACTGTAAACCTAATCATCTGCAAATATAAAAGGGAGCTCAAAATAAATTTATTTTAAATCAGTGTGAAAGTGTGGTCCTACAGTTTTTAATCACTGTAACATCTGTCATGGAAAACCGATCATCTGCATGAGATGAGTGAATATAGTTAAAGATGTCTACAGAAGCTCAATGGTACTTAGGAATTTTACTTTGGAGATAATGAAATTTTTGTTTCTTTAAGAGTGGAAATGTTATTGAAGGTTCATGCATAGGTGAACTAGGCTATTGCTCCACGTATATGGAGCAGCACATATAAAACACTCACATAATTATTCCCAATTCAGGTTTGTCCATGCATTATTGAATTTGCTTTGGTTTTGATCCTTCCTTTCACACAAAGAAGTTACAGAGCCAATTCAATGAACAAGGCTAGGAAAACTGTACAGTCAGATGGTCTGTCCCTATAAACAAAGAATAAGCTTGAGAGGGAGCTCATACAGACTACAGCCCTGGCTGAATGACTTCCATATCAGCCCTGATTTTCTGCTACTATTCTCTAAGATCTCCTCCACCACCTTTCTTGACAACATAGTCCAGAGAAAAGACTATTACCTTTGCAACAGTTTTCTCCTTTTGCCCCTTTTTTTCCCGACCAAACAACTCTAACTCTTTCAAACTTTTCTGAGGTATCACATCTTCTAAATGTGACTTGTTCTCCCAAGTCACTGCTTGATCTTCAACCTCCTTAAAGTTGAATTTCTACATAAATGAGGTCTTACTTGGGTCATCTATAGCAGGGGACCAACCTACCAGTCTTTATATGAATTCACACAAAGTATTGGATATGAACAGTCAAAATGAATTGTTGACTTAGCTTTTGCTGGACAAATAAAAGAAAAAAGAAATTTCATAGCAAACAACAGAGAAACTCTAAGACTACCAACTTGTAGAACTGGTACAGACTAGGAGGTCAGTTGGCAAATAGGGAATCTGGTAGCAGAAGAAGAGATATAAAGTAGAAAAGACTTTTTATTGATGAAAGGAAAAAAGCACATGGAGAAAAATGTATATGGGGAAAAATATGCAGGAACTCTTCAAACCAACAATAGAAGAGACTTCTCTTCTGTTCACTAAAAGTGTTGGTGTTTTCCGTTAAGTAGAAATATTTGTAAAGTATTTGTAAAACATAATGTCTGGAGGAATCAGCAATATGATACAAGAATTCAAAAGGATCAGCTCCTTGTATAAGACAGAGGAATCTAAAAATTATTTAAAATATAAATCATTTCCTATTAATAATATTTAAATGAAAAAAATAAAAATAATTATACCATTAAGTAATATTGTGGGATTAAATAAATCACATTACTTGCTTTGCTTGTCATTGTCATCCCCAGAGTTCACTTCCATGGCTTTCCAAAAATTTTCTTCTCTGTAGCAACAGCAAATAAAGTGGGGAAGGTCTGAAAATTTTTCAAACATGAATGATTCTACTGTTTCTGATGTAGCAAATATTCTCTTTTTTTTTGGCAGCTGACAGTTTCAAGTTCTGACAACTTAATCTGAAGGGGAAAAAAAGGAATGGTTGAGTACAAGAGGGCATATGTCGTTTGCACCCTTCTTCTTACCATCATAATGGTATAATTACTTCCTTTTACTAAAGGAAGCTCCAGCTTTCTTCCTTTTTATCTGAAAGAGTTAGTATCCATAGAAAAGGAAAATGTTTTAAACAGGGAGACTTCCAAGGTTTGTGATTTGCTTTTTTACTTGAACTTTACCGATTCCTTTTACAGAAACAATTTTTCACCAACCTTTCCTATTGTGTAGGGTTTTTGTGTATAAAGTTTATTTAACTTTTTTCATAGATTTTTTTATGGGACTTGAATATATAGCAAAAATCCGTATCTGGATTTTGAGTAACCACAAAAAAGGTCAAGAGGTAAAAAGATGTTAGAATAAAATACTGTTTTCCCAATATAATTATGATCAAGTTTAAAGAAGAAAACTTAGATTGAGCTATAAATATTGCACAAGTAGAATGTGTGAATAAACTCACAACAGTACCAGCTGAACAAAGAATAATATTAAGACAAAGGCAATATGAAGAATGAAACAGTGCTAAGGCAATAATTTTCTGCTTTTTATGAGTAAAATATATGACTTTGAATTCCCTGGGAACTCTTGCAGTTGATGATGAAGTGTTATTTCCCAAGGCAAGAAGCTCTTGCTTTACCTCATTAACATAGGTAAGGCAATATGTAGCAGTCATATTTATCATAACTAAATTAACATTTTATCTATTAAAAGGATCTTAAAATATACATTGTTCATAGCTAAAAATATCCACTTTTCTTTATCTTTAAGAAATCTTTTTAGAATACACTGTCGTGTATGATGATTTGCCGTGAAAAGTTTATGCTTTCTATCCCCTTGGGTTTAAGGAACAGAAGGAAGCACTTCCTGAAACACTTGTGAAAATAATGGAAATAGCAATGCCCACTTCATTTCTGCTTGATCAGAATATCTAGGGATGGCTAATTTATATGCAAACAATACACAAAGGAAAATTTTGCTTCAGAGGACTCTCTAAAAACCATGGTATCAAAGCTCAATGATCTGTGAAGCTTGTATTCACTGACTTGGGTTTTCTGAGTATGAGAACTTCCTATCTATCTCATCTAAAGGGAAATAGAAGTTAAAGAGGTACTTTGAGAAATATTATTTGCATATTATTCTCCAACAATTTATTCATTGAAATTGTGGCTAAAATCTCTGAAAAACCTCTTAGTTGTGGCATTTTCCAGCTAGCTAGAGTGAGAAAACTAAGACCTAACTATATTATCCTTAACTACAGCCTCAGTCTGAAGAATTTGATCAATATCATTCTTTCAAAAGTTGCCTTTTAACTCTGTTCCAAAACATATGACACATTTTTTAAGCGAGGTGCAGGGAAGGCAAGTTTATTGTAGGTATCTTTATTTTTTTTTAATGCACAAAGCAGAAAAATCCAAACAATCCACATTTGAGAATATAGAAACTTTCTGATTTCGTTCATGTAAAATTTTGAAAAGCTGAACACACCATGTCCCTGGGAATTCTGGGGTGCACTGTGGAACTTCAGTCCATGAAAGACGGTCCATAGGAAGAACAACCGCCCCTCAGGACCCTCAGGAACAAAGTCAGAAACAGCACTTAAATTATCGCACTTGTGATACTTTTCTTGGGCAGTACCAAACCGGTCCAGAATCACTAAAGCAGCTATGCAAATTTATTTAGCTTTAGTGCTGCCATTATTTAGATTCATTACAACTTAAAAGTTATCTTCTGAGGTGCTACATGGGAACTGTTGCAGCACATACTGATTCTCTGAGGAGTTTTATTAGTTCTGCACTCGACTGCATTGGTTTCCTGAGGACTGAAAAGTATTATCATATACTTGCAGGCAGTATTCAGAAACTCTATACAGACCCTGTTTTGATGGTATTAGAAGCTATTCCAGAGTACCACAAGAGACAGAATGATTCTTAGAGGTCTCCTCTGCAGGGACCTAAATCCTTTCAAGAAATAAAGCATACTCACTGATCCATGTTCAACAGTATATGCTCTGCTAAACGTACTTGAGGGAGGATGTTCACATTTATATCCTTCCCCGTTTTGTCTTAAAATGGATCGTTTGAACTAACATGATGGACAGTTGATTCCATTGTCACTAAAGTATCAGACTTGTGGTAAAAATGGGCATTGCAGGACAGCTGGAATGAAAGTGCTGTAAAACTGACCAAACCAAGAGAATAGTATTTTCATTAAATTTTGTTTGTTTTTTATACATTTTTAGAACAAGCTTGTGAAAACCATTTTTGACACACACAAAAAAAAAAAGTCACAGGAACATATTGCATTGTCTGGACAAAATCTTACAATAATATGAACAGGAAAATCCCAACCAATATTATATCTCTTAGGTCTTAAATGCGCTTACTGCTCATTATTCAAAGAGCCCAGACAGGCTTTATTAAAACCCAAAACTCATCCAGTGCCTGCAGGTGACTTATTTAATTTGCTTTGCTCTGAAATATAGAAGTCTTGCATTAACACTAACAGTGAATGTCAAGCAAACTTCTTTTGATTGAGATTTAATGCTTCCATGTCTGAAGGTATATTGTTTGAAAAGAAGATAATATTACTCAAATAAGTGGGTTTTTTAGAATTGTATATGTAGATTATATAGATTTCTGACAAGATTTATTTGAGGCCAGAAGGCCCTATTTTCATGAACTCTCTAAGAGTTTTAAAACCCTACTTTACTCTAAAGTTTGATTTGAGAGAAGGCTGGCTGCTCTTGCCTCTTTGTGTAATCACGTAAGTGAGTTTTACCCTGGAAGGGAACAGCCGTCTGTGTCTGTGTGACTGTATGGGAGGACGTAATACTTGTCCCTCCGCATAGCTGATGCATTGTTGAGCCTCCTAAAGGTCATTTCCAAAGGAACATTGGGGACTGACCTCTCTAGACCAGTGCCTGGGTGACCTTGGGTCATGCAAATTAAAATGAGTCATAGTACTGCTTGTGACATTTCAGTTTTTGTCAGAAAAAAAACCCAGACATGTGGAGAATGAGCCCCCTTTCTTGTGCAGTTTTAACTCAAAACTGCTCAGTTGATTTCCTCCCGATATAATCTATGAAAAGAAAAACATGTAAGCTTCCAGTGATGGAATAGACTCAGTCTCTTCCATTGTCCATCCCTGCCACGCTAGTGGCTGGACTTGGTGCGTGGCAGCACCATGGAGCACCTCGCCTCTCTGCAGTGGTATTTACTTACTCCACATCTACAGCCTCCTCCCTTCATACGGATCAATTACCAACTAGTCTCATGCGTCCTTGACATCCCTTTCCTCAAGCCCTGGTTATACAGAGGAATATGCTAGACTTAAGTGTATTTTAAGAAAACAAGGGAATATAACTGAAACATTGTGCTATTTTCTGGTGTAGAGGCATTCATATGTCTAACAAGCCTTAAAGAACTGGGGGTTTGAGTACAAGGGAAGCTAACAGAGAATACAGACAGACAGCAGAAAAGTCCTGGGAAAGTGGCTGCACAGAGGACTGAGTGGGAGTTGTCTGTATGATTGCGGTAATTAACAGGGAACAGGCTTTATTTAACAGGGGACGGACTTTATTGCCAGCTCTTATCTTATCCAGACACCCTCCTTCCTACACTATACCTCCATCAGGCTGAGTTCAGACTGCAAATTTTATGAAGATCCTTTGACTCAGATTGCTTTCTAGTAAACCACAAATTAGAAGCAGCAGCTACCTTTGTAATGGAATATCAATGTAATGTGCAGCTCCATTTTGTCTGCAGCATTCCCCTCCTTTTCCCCCACCAAAAGCAACCTATTTCTTTTTTCTTTTTGACAGCGGAGGGAATTGGTTTACAATTTC
Organism: Larus michahellis; assembly: GCF_964199755.1. Taxonomy (NCBI): domain Eukaryota; kingdom Metazoa; phylum Chordata; class Aves; order Charadriiformes; family Laridae; genus Larus; species Larus michahellis. Next base: position 141,361,781 of record NC_133897.1, on the reverse strand, counting down.
TGACTCACGTTGCCAAAGAAGCAAACGTTATAAAGGTACCTCCAATATAAAGGTATCGTCTAGCCTGGCTGATGAGAGCATAAACATCCATTCTATGGATGTGTGACCATACTATCAATTTTTTCACATTATATGAAAACTGTGACATATAATTGTTGATTGGAGCTGGCAGGATGCTTGCAAGGACTTCTTTTGGCAGCAAGATGGTGGGACAGAGTGAAAGCACAGAGAATCAAAATAAAAAAAAAGTCAGTCCCGAAAACACCGGAACAGCTTAGTCGTTCCAATGCTGTGATTTTGATGAACTGAAATAACAACAAACAGAAACAACTTACCTGGTGTTCAGGAGACAACTGTTATATTTTGGGGTGCATATTAAATTTTTTGAGGTGTGTGTGTTTTCACACATTGACATGTCTGTAGCCCAGATTTTTTGGGCCTGTGTTGAGTAACTCAATAATATCTTTGAGAAGATTTTCAAAACCATATAATCTTTTGCTGTTTCTTCTTCAGCAAGTCTATTATGGACAATCACATGTCCACTGAAGAATCACTGCATGAAATTTAAAGTCTAAGTTCAATCATTAAAGCGTGAAATAGAAATTATAAACCTACTTTTTGTGCAATTCTTAACACAACTCTTTTGATGGAATTGCTACTGACATATTTATAATTACTAGGTCATACAATTACAATCTGCTTTATTCCTTTAGCATAGATAAGTGAAAAAAAGCTAAAAAGAGACTTTTTCTCTGGTAAGTCTCTAGATTTAACTCTCTTTTCAGTTCATCTCTCTGTGTCCCAATAGGTATTTAAAGAACTCTAAGAAATCTCAAATCACTGCAAAAGTTTGGAAAGCTCATGGGTCACAATCTAAAGTCAACCTTGGGAAGTAATCATCATTTCCAGCATGACTCAGTAAACCTATTCCTGAAGCCCAGGCAGAAAGAGAATTGAACGTTTGGATTTCTTCACAACAGAGACAATTGTCTGTATCCAGTTTTCAGAGCAATTGTGCATAAAGCTATTCACACCTGCAACTCAAGGAATAAGTTCATCACTGAAACTTTGCCTAAGAAACTAAATTCTCTCAGGCATAATGTAACCATCTGGAATTATTCTCAATGTGAAAACTGCATATAGCAACTAAATTAGTATCTTTTTCTGTGATTTCACCAGCTTGCAAGAGGAAACTGGCAATTTTTCTTTATCGTGGGCTTGATAAGAGCTATTTGAATTTTGATATCCCAGGATTTACAGAGACAAATAGTGGATTGTAGTTTTAGCAGCTTTTTATGTGGCTCTTTAATTACATCTAATGTTTCAACCCATTCCTAGGTGTTTGAAATCTGACAAATCTGTGTGTCAACAGAAGAAGATTGCGTTTGTGTCACCTTTGTGACTCTGTAGCAAAAGTAAAGAGGCCTTTCCCCAGTATTTAGCTATGGCCTGGCTTATGAATCTGTATTTTGGCAATAGATAAAGGTTATTCACCTATAGCCAGAGCTCTTAGCGGTGTCTTCAGTTTGTTATAATTTACTAACCGTACCCATGAAGGAGTTAGAATTCATGGAAGGTTTAGGAAGAAGTACCTGCTGGATTGTGGAAGTTTTCTCTTTTTGGCTCTGAAATCCTGCTATTGCTGAGCATTTAGGAGTTAGAAGAATTTAAAATAGGGACAGAGAGAGTGAAATGTTTTCTCTTTGATAGCATCCTCTTGAAACCCGCCAGACTACTAAGGCTGAAAAAGATGAGCAGAGACCATGAAAGCCACAGAAAGTCCTTCAGAGTGATCTTGAGCTTTTGGGGTTATTCTTTAGATTTCTCTTAATTCTAAACAATTTTTATGTTGTGTGGATCCTTCTGACGAGGACTCAAGCATAACTGACCAAAAAAAATAGAAAACAAGAAAAAAAGAAAAAACTACCTGAAATCTACATATCGGAAGGAAAAGGAGAGTGAAAAAGAAGCTACTCTGTCTTTTTTGTTTGTCTGCTATCTTGGCCATAGGAATGACTTCGGTTACAAGGAGAGCAGCCCCTACTGTCTTTTTCAGAAAGTTCCTGCATATTCTCATTCACCGAAATTTAATAAGCAATTCTATTCCCAGGAAGACTGGAAAAAGAATTCTTTAAAGAGAAATTGGACTACTGCTTTGCCAGATTGCACCTCAAATTTAGGAGAGGAGGTCAAGGAGACAGGGCTCTGAGAACTAACAGATCTCCCAGGAGCTGCTCTGCATATTCCTGCGGAGGGAGTAGTCTGAGGGCAAGTCACAGATACTTCTGTTCTTGAAATTTCCCCCAGATCATCTGGCAGGCATCTACATTGGGTTTATCATTACATTTCTCAATACAGGAAAATCCTGCTGGATTATGAGATCATTATTCTATGAATCAAAAGTACAGGATTCCCAAATGAAGAGGAAGTTATGGATTGCTTGGTCATTTTTGCTCTCAGTGAAAGTATCATCTGCACTAGTTTACTTAGGCAGCCAGATTTGCAGTTGGTTTCACTTGGACTGCAAAAGTTGGCAGGTTTTTTATATAAAAGTATTTTAAATAATATTATATTGTGTAAAGCTGCCTTCTACAGACTTCTATCTAGTATTAAAGTATATTTCACACATTTGGAAGACAAAGCAGAAGGAAGCACTGCATTGTACCTTGTCTGCAATACCATTTTAAAACTGTTTTGTTTTTTTCTCCTGAGCAGTGAGTGCATGAAGGCCAATTTATTCTACAAGTCATTGGAATTGTTCTCTAATAACGTTTGCTGTCTTAATGAGTTCACAAGAGACCAAAGAGAAAATGGGGCATCTCAGTTTAGGGCCAACAGTGATTTAGAGCACTCATTATAAAGCTGCCCAATGCAAAATTATCTTTCATATATGGCCACTGTATTTTGGACTAAAATATATTTAGCCTCTTACTATTGAAGCCTTCTTCTGTCAGTGCTTTACGCTGTGAAAACAAGAAGAAGGAAAACAAAATCTGTGAATAGTTGCATATTTCAAATATTGTTTAGAAAAATCTTTGTTATCTTAGAGAAGCCTGAACAGTTGAGTTTCCTGTTTGAAGGGAAATTTGTCTTTCTAAAATTTGATAAGCTCTGAATTAATAAAAAAACTTGTTTATTTCCAATATATTTATATATTATTAGAGTATTTGTTACATAAACTCAGCAACAATTCTCCAAGTCTTTCCTGACAAGTCACTATTCAGACACAGAGGTATTTATTTATCCAGGGAAGAGGTCTCCCAACCAGACTTTTTGATTCCAGGGGTATCACAAGAATGGCAACTTCTTTAAAGCTAAGACAGCCAAGAAGGTTTCTCTGTATTCAAGACCTTTGTCACAAACGTCAGTAGCTAGCACCAAGGAATATTCTCCTACAGAACTGTTATTACCACAGCTTTTTCACTAATGTTGCAGGACTTCTCATATCTGAAAAAGCACAAAATGTAAGGACTTCATCCTGCTGTCTGATGCACTTGGAGCTCTTTGTAGGGAGAACAGTTGTTGCCCCAACTGCTGTACAGACCCAGAGCTCCCTTCTGTGTGATTTTGGTAGCTGTGACCCCTGCTTCCTCCCAGCCAAGGCAATAATAGGGCAGTGACCAGTCTGAAGGGAGCAATCCCATTCCTGAGATAATTAAGCTGCTCAGTACAGGCATAAGCAGGACAAATTTCCCCTTAGAACATTTTCACCTTTAGTTTTCATGCAAAAATAACATAACTACCTCCTTTTTTATAGCTTAATTGGGTTTTATGACGGGATCTAACTCAGGAAAGTTACAGGCTATGGGGTAGGCTGATTGACATCGCGCTATTGTATTCTCGTTTTGAAGGTGCTTTTAAGCAATTGCTAGCCAATATAATACATTTACCAGTTCTGCTAGATGTGGATACCTGCAATTCCTCGGCTCCTCACAACCCTACGGTTTCCTTCCCCGAGCCAGGTGACGCTGCTGGCAGAGGGAACGGACCTGTCATGATGATGAACAGCATCCTTTTACTTACTGCAGCGGTCACGGCCGGCGCGCAGCCAGGAGGCACCAGAGGTCCTCCCCAGGAAAAAGCAAACTGCTGGAGCAGACCGGCACAGGCACCGCTCCCCACCTTGCTTCTAGATGGCTGTGAGTTCACGCCGATGGCTTTGGCCAAGCTGGCTGCATTTACACTAATGGTAATTACAGAGCGGTAGGCTAGTAACAGAGTGACTAATCCAATAAATGCAGAAATATAAGGAAGAAATTTCTAAAAACTAACAAGGAGGTGACTGGGAAGGAAGAGTAAAAATGTAGAAGGTCTGATTTTTGGTATCGTACATTTATAAAAAAAAGATTTTGTTCTTAGGGTGGAATCACATTGTGCAGATGTGAGGTAGAAACTCTCTCCAGACCTCCTCTGCAACAGGTTATGGATTGATTATCTCAGTCTTACTCACTGGGTCCTGCTGCTATTTCATGTTTCTTCTGAAAATAATAAACCACACTATGAGAGCACTTAAAAACTTGAGGAGGAGATGCAGCTGGAGTTTGATGGGGTAGAAGGTCAGGCTAACAGAGGCTGCAAGTGTCGCAGCTGACCTGTTTGAAAAGCTGATTGAAAAAGATCAATTTAAAAGTGACATTTTGTGATAGGAGACAGCTTGCGAAGTCATAGCACCGGAAAGGAGAAGACACAGATGTGAAGGGTCAGGGGTTTGGTTGTGAGGCCACTGAGGAAAGCGAAATGGAGAAAATGATGAGGTGAAGGGCTATGAAGAGGTGGTATGTTGCAGAGGGGGAAAAGAAACCTGTATATAGACAGATTGCAGAGAGATTTCCCATCTAACTAACGCTTGTTCTCATTGACGCCTAATACATTGCCCTTACAAAGACACATGTTAAAAAATAGCAATAAATTTCCTATCGAATTTCAAAATAAATTCTTCCTCAAGCCACATTGTGGTTTGCACTGCTAAATTAGGAGCTAAAGTCAAGACCCTTAATTATTAATTCCTATTTTGGTGCAATATTAGAAACTTGTGCTGCAACAGTTTACCTTCCCTGAAAAGCTGGAGAAACCCAGGATCAGGGCAAGGTTTTTCCTACTGTTTGCACTTTTTAATTTAGGATTATGTTCCCTCGACTCCTGTGTCATAACTCAACCAAGCTTTGCACTCTTGCTACTGATTGGGAGACAGCAATGCCCTGGCATTTCATTGGCAGACTAGTTAGCTGGGGAGAAATAAAATTATATTTCAGCTGAAGGCATAACTCTTCTCTGCGTTCCCCCATCACTACTGCTTTAAATTTCTTGATGTTTATTAATGTTCTCTGCTTTGAAGTAAGCTATTTGAAAATATACTAAATAATATATTGCTTTTTTTTATATGAAGTAATTTACATTCATGATTTCCAGCAGGGCTGTAATGCCATGGTATTTTTCAAAAGTACAGAGATACAGGACTCTAAAGTATTTGCAGAGGTGATCTGAAGTAGAGTGTGCAGTCCCTCAGTTTCTCTGCTTAACGCCAGTGCTCAGAAAGGCAGGCTTTCTCAGTAGGGGGCATGACACAAGTCCTAGGGATTTAAATATAGCTTAAGACTTTCAAGGAAAACTACCATACAGTAGTCAGGAAATACTTTACCCAAACCAAACCAAAATTTCATGTCCATATCATAAGTACCAAGCAAGTAAGCAAGAAAATAAAATTTACTCATGCCAACTCACAAAAAAAAAGCGCATGCCAGAGATTCAAATAAATGCAATTCCGTATCTGAAGAGCCGTGTCTCTTTGGACAATTCAGTTAACATTAAGCAACACGGTTGTAATTTATGGCAATTATACTGCCCAGCAATATGAACAGGGCTATGAACAGGAGAAATGTTGGTAAGTCGTCTTCTGGATTCTGTTCCATAGGTTTTTAAGCACTTAGTACCCCAGATCAATAAAACACGTGAGATACTGTGCAGTATGCCCAGTTTTCCCTTTCTGTGAGATTTAATTGTCTTCCTCTGCATCTGCTATTGCATAGGGGCAGCAAAATTAAAAAGACACAACTAACACTGTGCTGAATGTGTGGTCAGACCATTAGTCTTTCTGTTCTGGTACATATCAAGTTAAATTCCCCATTAGAATCACCACTAAGTTGGCAGCCGTTAAGTGTTATACCTTCCTAAGATATATGGAATCTTTACTATTCTAAGAAGTTTCAGGATGACATTTTTTAATTTCTGTTCTTGCCTTACATTAGGTTTCGTAGCCATTTAGATTCAGAAATTAACGTATTTTTTTTTCTCCCAATAACATTTCAGGGGTTTGAAAAATGACTTCTGGGCCTGCCCAGCTATTTTGTACCTCTCCTGCACAGGATACCTGGGTATCTACATCACAGGTGAAATGTGCCAGGATGCACAAACTACATAGTTCTTTATCTTCCACACCTACAGCAGCAATCTGTCAGGAATGCACAGCAGACAAGAGCAATATCGCGAACCTAACAAACAGTGTCAGAGAAAAATGTAGTATTTGTGCCCTTTCACACCTTCTCTACTTTCCTTTCTAACTTTATCACTTAACTGAGAAGTTAGGCATGTATCCAAGCCGTAAAAGAATGCAGATTTAAATATTTCTGGTGTCATTGACTCAGCAGGGGAAGGTCCCTAGAATTGTTTATATAAACAAACAGAACCGCTTTAATATACTACTTCTTAAATAAATCTGGTGAGTAATGCAAATGTTAACACTGTATATGGGTCATTGTAACGTTCTTTCTGTCTTTTTTCCTACATTTCTGTCCATACTGTATTTTGTATGCCTAACCATGAAAAATCATTTCTAAATTTGTTTGATCTGTATTAAGACTTTGTAAGGTCATGCTTGATTTAACACAATTTATTTTGACTCTTCCTGCTGAGTTTAATCATAGCAAGATGCAGATTTCTTTCTGCTGGTGGTAAAATTCAGCACAACCAGATTTGTCCCAGGCTCTGCACATCTGCTTTGCTAATCTATACTCTGCAGAATGACAGACGTATGTCACGTCAGTCTACCTTTTGCTAGCTCCAGTGAATACATGTAAAACACCTGAGGGGCTGCATGACAGACAAAAGTCAAAGGAGTTTTTAAAGCCTAAGATGGTATTGGTTCTCTAATTATTTGTATGTTAATGATTGATAGCTTTAGAAGACTTGGAAGGAGTTGGAGAGATATACCTGGGTCCCCACAGGATTAGGCACCCAGACAGATCCTCACTTTGGTGGTTTTGTGCTCCGCTGGCAGCCCTAACAGCCAGAAAGGCTGTTAAACTGGGCTGGTCATGATTTGGTGGGAGATGTATTGGCCCTTGGAGCTAAAGCTCCTCAGTAACACTTTGCACAACCACAGGACTTTGTTTAAATTTTGATACTGCTCAGATTAACCTGGACCCAGCTGCGGGAACCCCGCAGCGACAGGGTATTCAGACCAGAATGGGCCTTGTCCACCACTTGACCCAAATAGGCCACATTTCTTTTCAGTTTTCTCAATGGATTTGGTTCGCATCTAGTAAACATCCTAGTTGTAACATTCAGAGCTAGAGAGATCTGCATGTTTCAGCTAAGATTGAATGAAATACTAAGTAGACATGACTTAGTTGTGCTTTGTCATGTGAACTGTAAAAAATATCTGAGCTGGGAGGAATAGGAAAAAAAAAAGACAATGTTTTTCACCCAAATATACAAAACTTCAGAAAATTCAATTTATTTTTCTGTCTTTCTTTTTTTCCTTTCATGTTTGTTTGCTCATTTACTTCATTTTTATTGTTTATGAGATTTGGATGTTCATTTGGCAAGGTCAGTTTTATCATGATGTCAATCACAGAGACTGTAAATTTTATTAAAAACTAGAAGATTTGTGATGTGAGATCCTTCTTAAGAATGATTTCAGAGTAAACGTCTGTCCCATTTCTTAAACAGAAAGATAACGGTTGAAGATAACAAGGGTAGAAGAATTATTATTGAAGTTTTTTTATAGTTTGGAATGTCTGTTATTGCTATTCTATATCATTCTGAAATATGCAGCAGTACCAGCTAAATAAAACTGAATTATTTAGTCTAATTTATGACACCTTTGCACAATTTATACTGTAAATGAACAAGGAGGACAACATACACATCCTTCTTGATTCCGTCTACCTCTTTATTAATCCTCTTTACATCCTCAGTAGGTTTTATGGGCCTGAGGGTTTGTCAGATTAAAGATTAGCGGGTGTTTTATCTACAGGTTTTCTGTCAATGAATAATTAAAAACAATACGCTCACATGAATGCAGCTCTCAATTATTCCTTCATGCACACTAATCTTTCTTCTGTTTATCCCGTGCAATCTGCTTCTATCGGTTTTCTGTGTAAGCCTGAGGGTACTAAGTAACAATTTGTGTTTTTTTTCTCTTGTATTACCATCATCCATTAATTATCTACACACTTGCTGTTACACACAGTGTCCTCTCCTCCCACATGCACACGAAGACACATGCTAAACTTCTTAAAACATCTTGTTTCAGCATTTCAATGACAGACGCCTTTCACGTAGCACCCTATGATCAGTATCTTCCTTACAGCTACAAAACCGTTGGGGGTTTTGTTCAGAATTGTTATATAGCACCTGCAGTGTAGAATAGGTTTCTTTTAAGTATTACTCCTTTTAGTATAAAAGCAAATGAAACTAAAATAGTAGCCTTGGAAACGTATCCACAAAAATGTAAAGCATAATGCTTCTAGTTCGTGAACAGGGAAGATGCTGAAAGCACTTTATGGGCCAACTGAAAAATGGCAAATGGAAAAATAAAGATCATGATTAATCCACCATTTTTTTCTTTCTTTATTTTTTTTTTTTTTTTTTTTAGTATTAGCTAAGACCAATATGGGAATTTTCCATCCAATATAGCCTAAAGAGACTGTACGCTTTACACCGAGTTCAGAATTACCTCAGACAGTTCATGATTTTGCCCAAATTATTCTCTGTTGAAAAACTAAGATACTGCGCTGGATGATGTTTAGACTCAAACAGAACTGTTTCCTTTTCTTAAATCAAATCACAACATCCCCTCTGAGTTCAAACAGAATTTCTTCTTAGCTGAACTGCAGGTCACTTGCTATTTGGGCGGCTCAGCTTCCCGCTGCAGGTCTGGCCACATCCTTTGCCAGGTGGCTCCCTCTCCCCTGGTGTTCGACTGATGTGATGTGTCACGGGTGGTGAGTTTGGCTGAGAAGCCTGGCCCAGGGGCAGCATTATATGCTGTAGGCTTCATGGGAGAACAAATTTTGGGGAAAAAACAATTTATTGGAGAAGAAGAGTTTAATGATAAGTGAAGCTAAAACTGTTTTTGCTTAAGTTTAAGCAGCCAACTGATCGTTTCAGTTCAGAAACAGCTGTAGTGAAAGACTTAGCTTTTATTGGAAGCAATGAAATGAAATGTTTCAGAGAATAATTTTTGGGAAACTTCCATGTTTTCCATCATTATTTAGAATGAAAACAAATGTCAAAATTTCCATGCAGTAAGGATTCCCATTTTATGTGTTCTCTTCTGTTAATTCTTCCAGATATTTCAAAGAATTGTTCAAAAAGGAAAATATAAAAGGAGGTCTATTTTTAAAACAAAGATTTTTGGTTACCTTTAATAAGAAAATATGTTTCTACTTCCCAAAAAAAAAGACTTTGTTGCAGTTTTTAAGAAAAAAGAAACATCAGGACACATGTATATGCAAATGCATATATGTATATGCAAATGTAATGTAAATGTAGAAAAGGAACATGTATACGTATAACATGAACATGTAACAGCCAGGTACAGAATATTTCTGTGGATAGCATTTGAACCAACCAGCACCATCGCGGAAAAAAAGAATCAAACCTACATAATAGCCTTGAGGAGACAGGTTCCTTTTTAAAAAATATATCCACAATACTATATTCGTCATTATATTCATCATCATATTCCTAGTATTATATTATGCATTGCAAATTTACGGTTAACATTACTGATGTTAAAACAAGAAAAAACCCCACAGTTCATTACTGATTTCTCTTGAGTGATCTAATTTATGTTAAAACTTTGCTTAAAGTCTTCTACAAGGAAATGCTGTCATAATTAGTAGTAGTCACACCTTATATCGTCTAAGATTTATTTCCATTTAAAAAAGTCAAGGATAAAGTCTTGCCAGAAAATTTTTGTGGTTTGTTTTTTTTTTTTTCCTGTGAGATATCGAAGGATTCTTAATTTTGTCTCTTTTAGTTATAACACAATAATCTTTTAATCTGTGATAAAACAACCACAACAACAAACAAAGAAAAGGAAATCATAACTAAAGTTTCGCATTTCTCACATTCTGACGGGTGTGTGTGTTCATTTTTAATTGTTTGTTTGTTTTTTTGTTTTTCAGTTAACCATATTGTGAATTTGAAAAAGCTTTGAAGTTTGTTTCAAGTTTATATTTTGGATACTGCTTTCAATCCTTTTAGTCACAAACCAGTCATTTTGCTGTTAAGAAATACTGTAGAAGATGCAAGACAATTCACTCCAGTTCTGAGTACCATGATTTGGAAAAAGACTTCTTTGTTTTAACACTGAAATAAATGCTTTAGGTTTGTGACAGTAATGTCTGTGTTTACGGATTCACATGGAATAGCAGCATAGTGAATTCTCACCAGCTCAAGTGTATGAGTTGTGGGATTCACACACTTAATTGTACAAGTTTTTAATATAGTTTATAATACAGTAGATTTTACATCTAAAGACTACGAAATTCCTTGCTGTCAAGTTGTGCAAAGAAAAAATAAATTTCATCCATCCCATACATCTCAGAGTTGAACAAAATTGTGCTCACCTTTCCTAGGAGGTCCCCAATGAAACCATGAGAGTAGGGATGCAGAGAGTGAATTTGGTTTAAACAAGATAAAAAAAATCTCTTCTTTCTCACATGTCTCTGGAGATGACATGGGAAAAGAAACTCAGAGCTGGACAATCTTTTCAGAGGGAGCCCTTCTGTGAATGGTATTCCTGGAACTATCTGTCATAACTCTGTTTTCTTTAAATTACAAAATTTGGGGAGTAACCAACGGCCTTCTTGATAAATTAGGAATCCCAAGGAGCCAATAAAATATGAGTTAGGCCATATAATGTCATCCATATATGAGCAATACAAATCCTTTTTATCTAGGTGGATCAAATTTAGCACGATGAAAATTTTTTTTCTAAGTGTCAATTCTATATCAGGTGGAATTCTTTGGTTTTTAGATTATCAAAAGAGTTGGTAGAGTGCTGGGACTTCCTGATAATAATATAGAAGGACCAGGCCGCGGCTGGTGTGAGTTTACATAGGTCTGTGGGAAGTACTTTACACCAGCACAGACTTGTCCTGGTGCTCTTGTTCAAGAAGTGTGTCCAGTGTGAGCCTGTGAGCCTATGAGCCTGCCCCGATAAATCTATCGATGGAGCACAGCCTGAAATTAATTTGAAAATAGAAACACTGTAATTTCTTAGATTTGAAGTCAAGAGAAAAATGAAATGGAAATACAGACGGCAGCTTACTAATGATCAGAAACATTGGACATTAGGAATTTGCTTGAAGCTACCAATAGTTTCACAATATGGTTGTGATTAGTGTTGTTGCTCGCTAATGTTTTGCTGTTCCGTATTAAACCTGGCTCCATTTTTACAGTAGCACTGAGCCATGTTTCTATAAAACAATTTAATTTCAAAAGCTGTGAGATATGACTGAAGGAAAACCTAATATTTCACTGCCTGAAGAAATAGAAGAATATTTGTTTTGTCCTACACTGATGTTTTAACGCTTGAAAGCATATGTGTTTGAAGAATAGGTTTGTTCTAAATGAAGTTCACAAGGCAGTTTGTATGACTTACATGAGTATTTATCTAAGAAAAACGAATGGTTTACTACAGACAGAAAGAGAGCAGCTGTATCAATAGATAGCAAGACAGAGAGGTAGGGTTTTAATGGTGTGAAGGTATCTGCGTAGAATCATAGAATGGCTTGGGTTGGAAGGGACCTTTGAAAATCATCTAGTCCAACCCAGGGACATCATCCACTAGATCAGATTGCTCAAAGCTCCATCCAACCTGACCGTGAACACTTACAATGATAGGGCATCTACAACTTGTCTGGGTAACATGTTCCAGTGTCTCACCACTCTCATCATAAAGAAAATTCTTCCTTATGTCCAATCTGAATTTACCTTCTTTCATTTTAAAACCATGGGCCCTTTTCTTGTCATTACAGGCCAATGTACAGGTCAGTACATGTGACCATTTTTGTGGCCCTCATCTGGACCCACCCTAGCAGATCTATGTCTTTCTTATACTGTGGGCCCCACAGCTGAGTGCAGTACTCCAGGTGAGGTTTCACAAGAGCAAAGTAATGGGGGAGAATCACCTCCCCCAACCTTTTGGACACACTTCTTTTTATGCAGCCCAGGATGTGGTCGGCTTTCTGAGATGCAAGTGCACGTTGCCAGCTCATGTTCATTTTTTCATCCACAAATATCTCCAATTCCTTCTCCACAGGACTGCTCTCAACCCGTTCATCCTCCAGTCTGTATTGATACTGGGCATTGCCCTGACCCACATGCAGGACCTTTCACTTAGCCTTGTTGAACATCATGAATTTCACCTGGGCACTCTTCTCAAACCTGTCAAAATCCCTCTGGATGGCATCCCTTCCCTGTAGGGAATCAGCTACACCATTCAGCTTGATGTCATCTGCAAACTTGCAGAGAGTGCACTCAATCTCACTGTCTGTCATGGATGAAGTTATTAAATAGTATTGGTCCCAGTATGGACCATCAAGGGACACCACTCATTACTGGTTTCTACTTGGACATTGAACCATTGCCTATAACTCTTTGGACACAGCCATCCAATCAGCTTCTTATCCATCTAACAGTCCATCTGTAACACAAATCTCTCTCCAATTTAGTGTCCAGAATCCTGTGGGGGACTCTATCAAAGGCCTTACAGAAGTCTAGGTAGATGACATCCTTAGTTCTTCCCTTGTCCACCAATGCAATTACTCCATTACAGAAGGCCACTAGATTAGTCAGGCATGATTTGCCCTTGGTGAAGCCATATTGGCTGTCTCTAGTTACCTCTCTGTCTTCCATATGTTTAGACATGTCTTCCAGGAGGATCTGCTTCATGTTCTTACTGGGAATGGAAGCGAGGCTGACTGATCAGTAATTCCTATTTTCCTCCTTTTTACCTTTTTGTCCCATTCTGTGATCATCTTGACCACTAATTGACAAAGTATTATATGTGTTGTTACAATATTTCTTGTGTAAGATGAAATGGAGAGAATGGTTAACAGCTGAACTGAAAGCATTTCGTTCGGTGTTACTTGACACTTTTACATCCTCTGAATAGGATGTACTCACAACGCAATTCCTAAACATTGCAAGGGACACTTTCTCCAACAAGGGAAAAACACTATTAGGTCTCCTCCTGGCACAGACCAAGGAAGGGATCAGAGCGCTGAAAAGTTATTGTTTGAATGCTCATGACTTGCTCATATTTCATACCTAAGGAGAGAGAAAATGCGCATATTTGTTCTTCACATGAACTTGCTCGTACATCTGCAGACATTTGCTGTTTAAAAGCATTGGTTTCACAAGACTGAGAACAATTATAAGAAAGAACAGGGACATAAAAGACTGCAGTAAATGTCTGTTTAACAGTGGTTTGTTACATATTCCAACCCCATTCTCGAAATGGAGAAAAAATACTGCATTGGGTAGAAAATATCATTCTTTTGACAGGAAGTTAAAGTAGCTCTAACTAAACTAGATAACAAAGGGTGATATGAGTAATAGGTGACATTTTTTGATGTATATCCTAAAAATTGTATTTGTTCTTTATAAAATGCAAATGCCAGAAACATTAGGGGGCTCAGTATAATCACTGTGTTTTCACATGTGTATCTGGTACTCGAACCTATCCAGAAATAGGGAGCTCGCATAAAGTGCAGTTCATTTGTGCACAGGGATGATCTCAGGGTGGGTGTTACACACTTCAATATACAGCTCAGGGCAGCAAGGAAGGTGCCAGCTTAGATGTAGCTGGGGCAACTTTCCCTTCCTGTACATGTATTTATAACAGCAGGTCTGTTCACAAAGTTTTGGTTTGTGTTTTTATACGTACTCCTTAGTTAAATGTGCTAGTTTAACAAAGAGAAAGCTAAGGGGTGGCTTAGAGTCTGCAAGTACCTGCTTAGGGAAGAAATATTTGACAGCTGAAAGTTCTGCAATCATTCAGAAAAAAATACAGGTTCTGGTGGCTGGAAAGAGAAGAAAGATAAATGCAGAAACAGGCACCTGCGCTTGTTTTGTATGTTTGTTTGTTTTGTTTAACAGCATAATTAACTACCAGAACAGCTCTCTGAAGGAATAGAGTGGGTGATTGAGTAGCACAAACTTTTAAACAAAACTCCATGCTTTTCAAAAGTGCATCTTGTATCAAGTGAGAATTAATTCAACTCCATGGTAAAGGCTTGCGTTACACAGGAAATCAAAACAACAATTCTTTCTGACTTTGTAATATCTGAATCTGTCCTGCCCTACACATACAAGAATAAACCCTTTCATCAGCAGCTTAGTGTATTCTACTTCTTCGTTGTCTTAAATTGTGTATTACAAAATAAAAGAGAAACCTCACAAATCATGTGAAAATGGGATGGCTTGTCATTTGTTAAGAGACGTAATCTGAGAACACAGCCTTATAGCACATTTTGTTTCATTTTATGATTTCAAATGCTAACGTAGCATTTTTTATAAAATACAAAGTATGATGCAGAAGAGTTTCTGGCTTATCTAAAATACATCATATGCATTATTCCATTTCATTCATTTAGCCTGCTGTATTTTATGCACGTCAGTATATATTGCTATGTTGCTATTTTTTCTTCAGTTTATTCTGAAAATATATTTTGAAGATTTAGAATATTTTAGTCTGCTGGGATTCATGTTATACTCCCATGTAACCAAACAACATCCAGCTCTGACACACCTCGATTTGTTATCCTAGGTTTGCCTATGCTAAAAATTGAACAGCAGCAGGTTGCAGGTCATGAAATCAGATGAAGCATGGAGTAGAATAGGGTTTCGTGAGTACTGCAGATGCAGAATATAATAGAGTTTGCTTTGGTCAGTAATTCTGCTCAGGTTAAATCCTGCTATGCCAGCCTTTTCTCCTTTTAATCTGTAGAGTACTCTTCCCTAAGCAAGACAGACTGTAGGTTTTCTTGAAGATATCTCATCTCTATATTTGCAGATACTCAATAATGTAACATACCATAGGCTGCATTCTGGCACCTCTTCCAGAAGGAGCCATCTGTAAACAAAGCCCAGACTTGAAATTTTCCAGGTGTCTGTTAACGTATTTGCTGTTCTTCTCCAAAGTACCCTCTGCCTAATGGACTCATAGCATCTTGAATTCAGCTGCAGACTTTGTAGATTCTATCTCAATTCAATGTAGAAAGATTTTTGTGTCTGGCTTGTCCATACCCAGAAGGACCCGTTCCCTTGCTGTGACACACTTGTTTTAAGGTCTGTTGCAGACAGAATGTCTGCTCTTGCAGAGCTAACATACTTTTTATTACATTACATTTAAGCAGATTTTCTCTACACAGGAACTAAATACATCCATGAATTCCCACTGAAGAATATCTTCCTTTACACAGGAAGCAAAGGTATGTGTCTATTCCTTAGAAAGGACAGCTGCTTTACCATTTAAATATTTGGATGGAGATGGACTGAGATTTTTTAGTTCTCTGCATATGTGGAAAAACACACACACCAGAGATAACAGTCACTGTGTAGGTGTCTGTAGCTTTGTTACTGCTAAACAGTGTGGTTTGTATTAAAAGCCAAATAAAGCATGATGCAGGAGGAGTAAACCCATAATTTCTCACCTTTCCCACAATAGCTGTCCCCAGAGGCACAGAGCTCTGATCTTACAGGAGTCATAGTGGTATCTAGGGACAGGGAAAAACTACAGTAGATTTTTGCTTTTTCCAATATTTTTGCTTTATATTGCTGTCTTTTCATCAACATCAAATGACACATCAAGGCCATTTTAATGCATAGGTACACAGGGTAAGAATTTGAGATGGCATCTTAAAATGACTATAATGATAGCCAATTGCTATAGCGAAGCAAGTTTATGCATGGCTTACTCTACATCTTAGTGTAGTATACTTGCATACAAAAAGTTGATTTGTGTTATGTGACCACGCTGCGCTGAAGGCTCCCCCAGGAGTTAAGTTTCTAACACATGATGAAATTACAATGAAGCAATGACGCATTGTCTAGGCAGGCTCCGTTCATGAAAACAATGCTTCAAATACCATTATCATCTCAGCAGCAGGTCACAAGAGGCCTATTATTGTTTCTTAGGATTTTAATTTTTAGGCAGTTAAAGAAAGAAGAGATCTCGGCAGAGATTTTTTTGTTGTTTGTCTCCGTTTGTGTTGGGTTTTTTTCTTCTGGTGTGAAAAATAAGTTCTCATTTGCTTTGCTTAAATCTTTTTTTTTTTTTTTTTTTTTTAAAAGAGAATGAATATGGTTTTTCAAGAGAAATAACTTTGTCCTTTCTTTGGAAAATATAATTATTTTTTTCATCTTGGTCTTATTAATCTCCTTTAAGATTATGAAGTTGGTCAACAGTGTATCTATGGCAACCACATTACTTGAAGGAGCTGTATGTTAAAAGAAAGAAAAATGAATATGAACTGCCCATTTTCAAAAGTGTTCCTCTTAACAGATGTGAAGCAAGTCCTCAGAGAAATCTCCTTTCTGTTCTTTTTATTGCGGCTTGCTCTACTCACCTTACTAACCCATACTACTCTTTTCTTGTCTAATCTGACATCATTCCAGTCTCCCCTAAAATCACTCAATCAGCTCATGAAGCCACAAGCAAATGTAATAAAGAGTGTAATAAAGAGTGTGGTAAAACCTGTGGGGAAGTGTGGGACAGGAGCCTTAAACAAATGAAGCAACACACAATAAAAAAGAAATTAAATGAATGGAGCAGAGGAGAAATGGTACTGAGCAGAGGAAGCAAGGAAGTGGGTGGTTGCCTCTATTTTTGCCAGTAAATTAAGACTGAACTGCAGAAAGACGTGCTTGGGGATTAGAGGCTATAATTTCAGTGCCTTGTCAATACCAGTGTGTAAAAACACCAGAGAATAAATGCATGAGTACAGCACCTCCGGGTTCTGATCTCTTCCACCATAAAATAAACTCAACTGTTATCATATGAGAAGCTCTTCAACCTCAATTGACAGTGCTTCATGTGCAGCTGCGGCAGGGCTGAGCCCTTTCAAAATCTCCTTCTGTCTGGAGAGCCATCGACAGAGTCCCCTTTTTTCCCACTCCATTGTGAGGCAGTGGTGTGGGGAGGGAATCGCAGGAAAGTACAGTGAAATGGAGAGTGACTTTTTATTATTGCTGGTCTTGCCATGCCGTGACAAATGGGCAGCTGAAGAAAAAGAGATTATTTTGACCGTGTTAATCTCAAACTGGTGCAAAATTTTACGGTGTTAAAATCTTGAGAAGAAAAACCTCTTTCTAAAATTTATATTATTAATATCAATAATTTGCTGTTAGAAAAATATATTCTGTGCACAATTATTACTACGTCCTTCTTCTGATTCAGAAGCAAAACTTACTTACTTAATACCGTATTTGAATAAATTCAGCATTGGCTATTTTTATTTGACAGGCCATGCTAAGCATGATTTTATGATGGCATTATACCACAATGATGAGAAATGAGCTCTCAAATGCAGTAAAAAAGTAGAACAAATATCCCACGAGTTTTCTGGGGGTGCCAGAGAGGGATAGCTGGCCTGCCATGTACTATACACGGGCAATGACAATGGCCAAAGGCAAAAAGAAATCTTGCAGAAATGCTCCAACTAAAAAAAGCCTTCAAGAATAAGCATCCGTATATGTGTCCCTTGATGGCTAGAATGAAATTCATCCAAGATGAGGTAGGTGAAAAGGAGGTTATATTATCACTGCTGTGGGAAATAAACAGCTAGAGTAAATCTTTTTTAATAATATATTTTAATATTTCCTGGCAGAAGGATAAAACAGCACACAGAACATCAAACATTCTCATGCAACAGGACTCTCCTGATTCTCAGGTGAGGTTAAGAAATTTGAACGCCATTGGGAGTTATGGCTACTTGGCTTGTTGCTTCTATCAAACTGTATCGCATGGCCATTAAAGGAACAGTTTCTTGAAGTTGCCTGCGAGAGAGCTATGCATAAAACCCATTAGTGTCTACCAAGATCTGAGTTTCTACTCTACACTGTATTAAAAATGTTCCATTAAACGGCCACAAATCCACACCGCGTCCGTAGGGCCCAACATATGAAGTCAATACAATACTATGAAAGCAATAAAGGTTTAAATCAAGGTGTATTGGTTCAGTATATATTCCACTTACTTGTTTGCACAGCTGATTATAATATGGTCTGTCTTGTTTGAGCCAGAGCTATAAAAAAATGTACTAGGAAAGGTGTTAGACTGTAGCCTGGTATTCAATGCATAGATCTTGCTCTTACAGCTGTTCTTAAACAAGATCATTCAGATACACTGCTTCTCACTGTGCCTTTACTCCATTTGCCCCAGAGTCATATTTTGTTCATGGCAGCCCTTCCAAATAGGTCTAGTACTATAGAGAAATAATAGCAAATAATTTTCAGAAAAAAAAAAAAAAGGCCATTGTGCAAATCTTCTTCCTTTATAACATAAAATTAGTTTTTGAAGAGTACAAAATGTTGGCATACATGATCTTTTGGTATAAGCCAGCTGCCTTGAGTGAAGCAAATTGAGTTATAAACTGTTCTTTTGGATTTCTTTAATATGCTTAAAATTGAGTTGCAGTCAAAGTGTTACCTCTACAGTTTAGTGTTACCCCTAAAATGGGTAACACTGTCCTCTTATCACCTTCTTTCAAGATAAATAAGGATTTAAAACAAATATTGTTATAGATAATGAAGAAAGAATAGCATAGTTACATTATTATCCAATACCTATAACAAATACCATAGGCCTTCATCTTTCATTTACTGCAATTTTATGTCAGAATAACTCAATTGAAGGACAAGCAAGATGACTGGAGAGTGCTGTTCTTAAGGGTAAAGGCTTTACTAAACCATTAGTAAAACTAATGGCAAATATGCTGCATTAGTTTAGCTCTGATAAGGTGCTGCCAAAGTCCCAGAAGTGTTCAGGGTCAGACATTTGTGATTAAAATGATTATTCAAGTTCATCCTTATGCACAAAAGTCAGTGAGGAGCCAAGGAAGATACTTTTAAAGGCAGATCGCACTGCAAGCTGCTGGGATGAGGAGGTCCTGCCCACACACACATTGCAAAAATGCTACAGGCTGTCTCTCAGGAGCTGAATAATTAAAATGGAAAACTTTTCTCACCACATCAAGAAACAAAATTGTTAAATAACTATATTTGCTTTCAGTTCTTCAGAGAAAAGGACTGGTAATTCAGCTCATTCTTGAGACTAATCAGCTGTTGGTGTCAGGGTACTTAATATATCTTCATATACAGTAAATGACAGTATAAAATTAACAGTTTTATCCTGAAGCAAATAAAACACTCAGTATGGCAATTCCATTTTTTCACTGTCTATAATTAGTGGCCATTGTGGTTACTATTTAAAAAAAAACTAACAACCCAGCATTTAGCAACAATTACTTTACCGCAGTATCTGATACCACAGTTATTTCCTATTCTAAGGGCTGAGAAACATTATAGCATCCCAAATATCACGATTTTGTAAATGTTTCCAGTGGCTGAAGTTATGATAGCAATCACTATAATTCTTCCTTCTTCCTAAAAATGTGAATAGCTATTAGAATCAACAATTTAAACCATATAACAAATTAGGGATAGCAAAACGAAGCAGTTTAATCTTTTCCAGCTTGTAATGCGGACCTAAATAAACTGCTAACTGTGGCCCTTTGGAGGCAATCCTTTCTGAAAGCTCCCTGCTGAGTCTGCGCAGCTGACTGACTTTGGGCTTGAGCTACACTTAGGAGATATTCACCAGAAGCTGCCAAAGTCTTTTTTTTTTTTCTTCCCTTTTTTTGGTCTGTACCACCACTTTACTCCTCAAGCTCAAAAAGGTCACTTCGGTCAACTCTGATCAAGGTCTAGAAATAGATACTCAAGTCAGTCTTTCAGAAAACGTATTCCATATAATTGTTTTCTTCAAATAATCACCCTCTTTTCACTCTTCCTTGTGCATCTGAGTGACAGAGGATGTAGAGACCTGCCATTAGCTAATGAATAGCAGAAAAAAGTAAAAATTGTGTGAAAGAAATCAAAATAAGGCTGAAATGAAGCAGAACTTGAGATCTCTGTGAAATGCAGTTTCTGAATCACCTAGTTACACTTTGAAAGACAACCATTAATCACTGCTAAAGGGTCTTTATAATCTCAATAGTCCATCTCTTAGAGTAGTGTGTCTCAACCTTTTTAAATTTAAGGGCCACTTAACGTTTCTGCAAAAAATCTGAGCATTGCTTTTCAGAGTGTTGCCACAGTCGATACATTCATTTACAACCTGTTAAATCCTCTTCATTTATTATTTTCATTTTTATCATTTGCCTTCCTGTTTGCTAGACTGTTTGGGTTGCTAATTTATGATTTGTCTGTGGTTTTGGTTTTGTTTTGTTTTGTTTTGTTTGTTTAATCTTTGGCAGTTGTTTTGCAGGTCACAGTTTATTAACGTCAGATCACCAAAGGATCTACAGAATATGTCCAATTCCAAATTAAGAAAAGAATTAATTTGTTTAAGTCTATTTTTGAATTTCAGGCAACAAATTAAAATATTTTGCAGAAAAAAAAATCAACATTTTCTATAGAAAATAAATTTTTGTTGTTTTCCCAGAAGGATAAAAAAAAAAAAGCACATTTTACAAGTTTCACAGTATATTGGAGAAAGAGAGAAGATAACATTAATTTTTCTTTTTTGTTACAGTATCTTGTACATAAATGATTCTATAAAATTTAATTTGTGTGCAGATAAGTTAGCCAAGTTGGAGTTGCAGATAGCTTCTGGTATTCAAAATTGCTTGTCTAAATCAGCTGTATTACCTGTATACAGCACTGTAGCTTGTTGTTCAACTATGCATGAGGAGGTATTCATTCATATAAGAACTATTAGTACCTTCAAGCTTTCAAGAAAGCCAAAAGACTAGGAAAATTGTGAGAGAGAGACAACAATCCATTGCATTGTTCAAGAATAATAGTTCAAAAGAAGACTGATGACAGAGGCAAAAGTTGTGGTCATTATCTTTCTATAATTACTTTCTGTATACCTTTTTATAATTATTGGCTTCTAGCAATGTTTCGAACATCTTACTCTAGGCTCTTGTAGTAGGTTGACCTTGGCTGGCTGCCAGGTGCTCACCAAGCTGCCCTGTTGCTCCACCTTCTCAACAGCACAGGGGGAGGAAATGTGACAAAAAGCTTGTGGGTTGAGATAAGGACAGGGAGATCAATCACCAATTACTGTCACCAGCAAGACAGACTTGACTTGGGGAAATTAATTTAATTTATTGCCAATTAAGAAGAGAGTAGGATAATGAGAAATCTAAACCCACCTTACCTCCACCCCTTCCTTCCTCCCAGGCTAAACTTCACTCACAACTGTTCTACCTCTTCTGCAGGGGAATCTCTGCTCTGGAGCACCTCCTGCCCCTCCTTCTTCACTGACCTTGGTGTCTGCAGAATTGTTTCTCTCACATATTCTCTCCAGATACAGTTGCTGAGGTTTTTTTCCCCTTCTTAAATATATTATCACAGAGACACTACCACCATCGCCAGCCAGCCCTGACTCTGTCAGACACAAGGGCAGCTCCTGATGTCTTGTCACAGAAGCCACTCTTGCAGCCCCTCCTTCCCCCCACTACCAAAACCTTGCCACGAAAACCTGATACACCCAAATACCTTATCAGGTCTTTTCAGACAAAGACATGGAAACACAAGATTCAAAAGTTGAGGGGAAGATATATCTGTGCCCCATAAAACTGCCAACAATTTGGTAAGAGAGCGAGTTACACATGCAATTAGCACCTGTGTAGATACCAATATGTTACTAATATCAATTAACGTATCGCATAAGGACACAAGCAAGATTAGGGACCATTGAGCAAAATGTGTAGAGCCATTGCTGCTCTAACAGAGATTTAGTTCTAATCTGATACAATAGAAAAATATTTCACTAGAAGAGGAGTGTTATTACCATGATTTTGCATGGGATTTAAGCTTTCCCAACATTTTGGCAGCTTTAAGTTTTTGAAGGGGGGTGAAGAGCATATGTCCCACGGCTGGGTCGGTGTTCCCAGGGGAGACGAGGGATGCTGGATCCCTGGCTGTTTGCAGGTGACAAAAGCCTGCAACAGGCTTTAGGCAACAGACCCATTCTCTGAGGAAACTGGCACATCTCATACAGCTAAACACTTGCTTCCAAAAGAGGATGGCATACTCAGACCGATCTGGAGGCCATTCTCCCCCCCAGACCATGCTCCCTCATTGTGTGGGACACTACTACTCTGGTGATGATATACAGACTGACGACTTCATCCCCAAAATCCAGCTCACCCAAAACCCTGATCCCAAACAGAGAGTTTCAACAATCTCTTTGTGCAGCAAACTCATGAAATAGATGAAAGGATTAGTTTGGTTCTAAACAATGATAAAAATACAAAATATAGGAATTATCATGAAGATTTCAAGAAATCACTGTGGTGTCAGAGAAATGTGCTAAATACTATATTGAACTATTCCAATCACTTTTCCCCAGAATAAGAAGACAAGATTGTCAAGTGTCCCATTTCACAAGTCTCATGGGACAATTAACTGCAGGGTGAAATGATCTGTTCAAAGCAATTATTTTGCACTTAATCCCTAGAAATCATATGCGGGCTCAGAATAATGATTACCAAGCCCTCTGGCACGTGGCCACAATCCGTGAAAGTATAACATAACTCTGGTGAAGGAGTGTCTCCCCCTCATTATCCAACTTCAGAGTTGTTAAAAACCTTTTGAAATCCCCTTTCCAGAGCAAAAACCATTTGCAGAAGGGACCTTCCAGACACAGAAATTCGTTTTGCAGACCTGAAAAGAAATGACACCTCTATGTATCTGATGTCTGTGTTTCATATTTATATCTGCAAAGAAAAGTAAATGCTTCTGGCAGGATTTCCTGACAAATAACAGACACATTATTGGATAGCTGATATCCGAGTCCAGGTTTTGGTGGGTAATTGAAGCATTGATTGTCCTAGAGAATAAGTAATTTTTATTACCTTCAGATGGTCCACTGCAACTAACTTTACAACCTCTGCATCCCTAATTGTGGCAGGTTTCATTCTGATGTGTATTTGTCAAATAATTTAAAATGAGGTTGGAGTGGGATTTTTCTCCCTGGTGTCTTGAAGCAGGAAGCCAGGCTTAAAAATAGTTTAGGACAGAGTGATATATGTTCAGGCTACATCCAGTGAAAGCTAATGAAGAATTAAATATTATGGGACTGATCCCTATCTTATTAAATCAGTGTATTGTTTTATACATGGAAGTCAATTAAACTGACAAGTCAAAACAGTGTAAGTTTGTTTTAAATATAAAACAGGAGCAAAGTTATTTATAGTAAGAACAAGAGGGAAATCCAGTTGATAAAAAAAAAATCTAGTTTTCTTTTTAGTTCTTTAATCCACTGATTGCCTTCCAGACAGATCTGACATGCTTTTTGATTAACATTTCATAAAAGCGCATACTTTTATTGAGTATGATGAAAACTTCATCCCGCAAATACAATTTTTTGCTGGATGTCAAAAATAGGCATTTAGAACTTAATATGAATGTTTAAATGCTGTAATGCTCTACTGAAAATATTGAAAATTTTAATTCCTTGTTCACATAAAAATAAGACCTGAGACTATCTCTAAAATTTGCTATAATTTACTAGCAGAAAAGGTAAAATAGCACAAAGACTGAAAAAATTCAATTGGAGTACAGTGGATGACAATAATACTACTAATATTAATGACAATATTAGTACTAAAAGAACCAAAGCTTCTTTTGGAGCCATAGGATATTTCTCCATGTAGTCAGAATTTTTAGTGACGCAGGGCTGAATTTGTGGCCTTGGTGAAATTAAAACACCAACGCCATCGACTCCAGTAGAGCTGTTAGTTTGCCTTACAGGAAAGACTATGGCTAACTTTTCTATAAGAATTATGGCCTATATTTACATGAAATGAAAGGTACCAGTTAACGTCATGGTAGTGAATATTCTTTTTTAAAAACAGATTTTCTCAATCTTTTTATTTCACTTGGTCCCATTATGGAAAGGTAAGCCCTACTCCCAGAAATGTAGTTCATTAACACACTTGGATTTGCTTTCTGCTGAGTTTGCCACCAAGGAAGACCATCATTACCAGTAACTTGCAGGCTATCGGCGTCTTCCTTAATCACTGATGTAAAGATCGTTTGTTATCTATATTTTATTTGCTTGTGCATGGCAGAGTTCTCACAAAAGCAAACAAGGATGCCCTGTCATAGGTCTTCAGCAGAAATCCACCTCTGGCAGGCAGGATTCCCAACCCACCTTGTGACCAAAGCAAGGGAGCTGAAGTTCTCTTTCTGATCCAAGGGCTTAATGGGAATGACACAGATTCCCACCTTTTGAAGCCTGTTCTAAGAGTGTGTCAGTGTTCAGTGCAGTGCTGTGTAGGACTCCTTGCCATCTAGTGCGGGTACAAAACTTCACCCCACAGGAACGTAGCAGACCTGGCACCAGCTCCCAGCAGGGCGCTGTACCCTCAGAGAAGAAAAGGTTACTGCTGTTAACACTGTGCTCTGGAAGAACAAGGAAATGTTAACTTAATAATTTTTTTCTATATTTAAAAATGCTTTTTAATAGCTCTTAAAGTAAACAATTAAAATGTTTAAATACTAAAATACAGATTCGTAACTTTTTGTGACCCTTTCCCCCAAGATATCTGCAGACTATTTCAGCCACTGTTTCCACAATGGCGTTCATTAAAAACAAATAAAACAATGCTAAACTTTGAGGAGTCGCGTAACCTTTATTTTCATACTCAGTCACCTTTATTTGTTTTGTTTACACAGGTAGAACTATGCCTACATGTTCATTTTGTGGGTAAGGCATTATAGCCAGAGTACCTTCCTGCGTGTCATGACTGAGTGGTCTGCAAACTACCCAAGTTAATAAATATTGGTTTAGCAAATCCAACTTGCAGGCAAGGTGTGTGGAGCACAGACACTGAAACACAAAGAAATGCTGGCTTGCTCAGCGCAGTAAAGGCAGTAAAGATTGTCTTTCTTGAGAGGCCCGGAGCTGAAGTGTAGCTGTCTGGAGGAGGATAATGTCAAAAACAGAGGTGTCTCCTCAAAGACTTGGATGCAACTGAAAGAGGCTTTTCAAGATCTGAAACTTGGACACATTATTCGTATGACAGTTAGGCGATTAAATCCTACTTGTGTACAACATTTGAGATGGTGCTTTCTATTACATACTAGCAATTTCTTTCTTATGGGAAAACAGATTTAAATAGAAAACTTTGCCTAGGAGTAAAATATTCAATTGGAGCATGACCTGAGTTTGTGTGCTTATGGGACAATTTGGCTGTGATTCTCAAATCTCATTGTCTCTATATGAAAAGCAATCTAATTGAACAAAGGTTGATTTAAGGGTATCTTTTATACATGAGAAATATATCGAATTCACTGGTTTCATGTTAAATATGAATTATCTGGAAAGTCCTGCTTATTCATTCAAGTTGCCACTGTTAAAAAGTGAGTTTATTCTATTCTTGCTGGGTCGCTTGTGTAGTTCTTTCCATGGTTTATTGTCTATGTTGGTGGAAAGACAGAAAACATTCCCTTAGCATGGGAATTATTACCAATAACTAGCTTTGAAAGCATGACATATTTTACAATAGTCCCGTTTTACTTCATAGATAAAACAGCTCTATTGTGAAATACCAGAGGGAGGGTTTGAGTAGAATTTGAAAGAACATTATTTTGTCTATTTCAGCATTTGCTGAAGTAAGTCTTCTGCATTTGGGTGTACATAAGACTAAGTTGAGAGTAGTGTTATAACCTGATGGTCTTATGAAAATTACATAATTTTTTTTTCCTAGGGCTATAATGTCAAATCGTATCTTTAACCACACACACTAAACTTTCTTTAATATAAATGTTGGCTTATGCTATTAATATTTCATAAGCATTACATACAGTTACAGGTAAAAATGTTAAAATAGCACTCCAAGAGAAGTGTTAGGTTGAGCTGTAAGTAAAGAGGATGCAAATGATAACATGTAAATATATACGAGAAAAAACATTGCCTTTCTGAGGTCACCAAGATTTCTATCTGGCAAACGGATTTGAAAGGTACATTTCAAGGTGATGCACCTGGGAATCAGTCATTGCCATACTACACGCTACCTAATAGACACTGTTCACTGACGGAGCTTTATCTCTCTGCAGTTTTTCTGGACTCTTTCAAGGTTAAAAAGCTCACCATTATTTATCAAACACTGGAAGAATAGTCACATGGAACACAGATATCAAGAAAGGCCTATCGATAATGTGTTGGGTTTTTTTCCAGCTAAGCATACAGTGTTCATTTAGGGTGGGGGTTTCAATCAAAACCTGAACCAAACGCTGGCAAATTCAGCCGGGACACTCTTACTGATTTGAATGGACTTTGGAGATCTTCTGAAGTGCTTTACCATTTCTATGTTCAGTTTCTGGAGCTGCATGTGAATTTGTGTTGGGATAATGTAATTTTTTGTCTTTATCTACCTGAACAATTAGAAGATCAAGCACCAATCTATATTCCAGGAGATGTCACCTGTTTCTTGCCTTTATTGTCCCCCTTCTTCTCCTGCCCTGTAGTTTCGTTTCAATCAGATCAGGTCTAGGGCCCAATGGGTAATTAATTCATTAGAATCTCAATGTTATTGGCAGTGATGTAAAATGCAGCACACAGTAGGAACAGGACCCTCAATCAGTTTTACTTAGTCTTAGTTTTATTTTCATCTTCAAAATTCCTATCACAGAAGTAGCTAAAAATCATAGAAAGGAATATTGTCTTTTAAATAAATTTTGAACTGCCTCCTTCAGCATTAAAATCTCTCTAGAAAATATCTTTTTCAGTAGTGATCCACTGAGAAAGACTTATACCTAATGTGATGGTTTTAGGTTATCCAAGAATTATATTGTTGCTCTAAATAGAAACAGAATATTGTTATGTTCCAACCTAGGAAATCATAGAATCATAGGGTTGGAAGGGACCTCTGGAGATCATCTAGTCCAACCCCCCTGCCAGAGCAGGGTCACCTACAGCAGGTTGCACAGGAATGCGTCCAGGCGGGTTTTGAATGTCTCCAGAGATGGAGACTCCACCACTTCTCTGGGCAGCCTGTGCCAGTGCTCTGCCACCCTCAAAGTAAAGAAGTTCCTTCTCACGTTTAGGTGGAACTTCCTATGCCCAAGTTTGTGCCTGTTACCTCTTGGCCTGTCCCTGGGCACCACTGAAAAGATCCTGACACCCACCCTTTAAGTATTTATAAGTGTTGATAAGATCCCCCCTCAGTCGTCTTTTTTCCAGACTGAAGAGACGCAAATCCCTCAGTCTTTCTTCATAAGAGAGGTGTTCCAGTCCCCTAATCATCTTGGTAGCTCTCTGCTGTACCCTCTCCAGCAGTTCCCTGTCCCTCTTGAACCGGGGAGCCCAGACCTGGACACAGTACTCCAGGTGCGGCCTCACCAAGGCAGAGTAGAGGGGGAAGATGACCTCCCTTGACCTGCTTGCCACACTCTTCTTGATGCACCCCAGGATGCCACTGGCCTTTTTGGCCACAAGGGCACATTGCTGGCTCATGGTCATCCTGTTGTCCACCAGGACTCCCAGGTCTCTTTCCACAGAGCTGCTCTCCAGCAGGTCAGCCCCCAACCTGTACTGGTGCATGGGGTTATTCCTCCCCAGGTGCAGCACCCTACACTTGCCCTTATTGAATTTCATAAGGTTCCTCTTTGCCTAGATCTCTCCAACCTGCCCAGATCTCCAACCAAATCAACAGACAACATATGTTTAAACAATCTAGTCCAACTTTTTAACAAATCTGTAGAGTACACGAACTTATTCAGAAAAAAAAAAGCCCAACAAACATTGATTAGCCTAAATTTTTAATTATTTATACAGTTTTGCATTCTGAATCTAAACACTAAGGTTGACCCTTTGGCTGGTTATACCAATATGTTAGAGGACTGGCTATACAAAGAAATAGGCTAGCCTGTGTCAGAAATATAGGTGATAGCATTAAACTCATTGGGAACTTGCCATGGTGACTATACAGATGATTCTGTATAGTTCCCTGTCCCTCCCATGCCTCAGTATAACTTCTTTCTTTAAAACAAAGACTATTATAAAGAGCAAAGATAGTGCCTTGGCTCCATTATGATTAATTCATTTTGCCACCAATTTCAATGGGTTTGAAATAAGACATTCTCAGTGATTGCCAGGTTGGAATGTTCTTTACTCCAGTTCCAATCCAGCATTTGATACTGGATTAATCTGGTAAAACTTTCACTCCTCTGAAGATAGCTGGAGATTTGCAGCTCATTTCAGTACAGACAGAATTTTGCTAGCCTGGTTTCCCTCAAAGCTGGATGTTACTGTGTGTGGTTTATAAACCCATCATTTTTTGGAAGTGATCTTTTTTAAAATTTAAACCTAAAACCAGATGTGTCTGAAAGTTCTCCTAAAGTTGAAC
The DNA here is from genome assembly GCF_964199755.1 of Larus michahellis. Lineage (NCBI taxonomy): Eukaryota > Metazoa > Chordata > Aves > Charadriiformes > Laridae > Larus > Larus michahellis. The sequence continues at coordinate 141,332,898 of NC_133897.1, read as the reverse complement.
TGAGATGACTTAAAAAAACCCCTGGATGACTTATAGCAATCCCACACACTAATAGGATACAGGATACTTGACCTCTGTTTGAATTTCTCTGCTGGCATATTGAATTCATAATCACTCTTCCCTGGACTTGGAAATGGAGCTTCCTTCTTCTAGGTGTTACAGACTGATGATATCAACAGATGCAGAAGAAATGCCAAGGCTGCAAGAAATTGAAGGGGCTTTAGCTTGTTAAGATTCAGCTTTAGAAGGGCACTTAAATAGGGAATATGTCTTGGATACCTGTTGAGTGTCTAAATTTTAAATATTCTTACTTTAAAAAGGATTTTACATGTGACATTACCATACAGAAATTTTTAGATTCCTTGGAAGATTATCTAACCCTCACTTGTGAGGGTTGTGGTTGTGGTTGTTGTTGTGGTGACTGGTTTCTAAGTAATACCATGCTTTTAATTTTAATTTTATTTTTAAATGTTTTAAAGTCTTCTGAAACTTAAGTTCATTGCAGAAGGCTTTTTCATTTCCTTAATGGCTGTACATTTAGATTTAATTAGTAGAAGAAACTTCTAGCATAGTATCCAAAAGTTATCTGGTATTTTCATAGTGTATCTGGAAAATTACAGCTGTTTCTCTTGTTACCTTTTAAATTACACTTTTTGGCATCTAATGTATTAATCCTGTATATGCTATCAAAGAGCTATAGTTTCTAGAGAGTTAAAACTTGAAAATCAATAAATCTATTTAAGAACTTGAAGTTTCTGGAATTCTCATCAAGTCTACTTCCTGTACAATAAATAGTAAAAAATAAGTAATACCAAGTTGAAATATGAGAATAAAAAAAAAATCAGTGGAACTAAAAAATGCTACATACTTCAAGTAAAGAGTTATCAAAGAACCGTGGAAAAAGAATCTTTATGATCTGAGAGATATTCATACCATGAAGGTGTTTTGTAGGTTTGTTAAAGTAGAAACTTTTAACCTCTACATACACACTGCACAAAAACCAGTTTAAACTGAGAGTAGTATGTAATTTAACTTAACTGTACATTTGTAAAGTCACTGAGTCCAGTCCAGATGAGGGATAATAAGCAGAATTCCTTCATTCATCCAATAGTCGTTCATCCATTTCCCACCATCATAAGATAATTCAAATATACCAGCACAGGTCCAGGACACGGTATTACACTACAAATCCCTATTTGGCCTTACACCTAAAATATTACAAGCATAGTCTTCTCAGCATCTCATGTGATGACATTAAAAAGTCAGGTTATGAAGGTCCAAGTCCCCAAGAACTTAGAAAGTGTGCAAGAGACCACAGTATAAATTGTATGTAATTCCAAGATGCTGCAATACTTGTCATAAGTGACTAAACTTAACATCAGAAATAGCAGCTATGGTTTCCTGGTCCTTCTTGCTTAACATAATTTCTTATTTTACTCAAAAGGCAGACTGAGAATTTATTGCTAAAGCCAAGAGTTCAGAGTCACCATCTGCTTACTGACCTATATATGCATGTTCTTATTTTCAACGAAAATATTTACACCCATGTTCACCCATCTTTAGTATTTATAAAGGTGGCATGAACAATGAACACAAGTTTCTGAGGACAATGTGGTTCACCCAGTCCTCATTCACACTAAATCTTGCAAGCACCTAAATCTGCCAAGCTTCTATAACTACAAATCCAAAAGCTTGTGCATCTGGGCTCTTGCACATGTGTAGGAGTGCACCAGCTGTTCCCTTTCTCTGCATAATTTTCTCCTTTCCACTTTACCTCATGAAATAAGGTTTTCTAAGGCAGCTGATAACATAACTGGGATCAGATCAGGATGAACTTCATCACCTAGATCAGCCCAAATACAGGTAGAGATATGCCAAGCGCTGTAAAAACAGGATTTCTCCTCTGATTCTTCTGATCACTTAGTCAGGCAAGAAGAGGGCAAGAACAAGGGAAAAGCGAGACAGAAATCAGATTCAATATGGAGGGGTTTAGATTGTTATAGGTTTGGGGTATGATTAAAGAGGAGACAGGAGCACAATTAAAAGCACCTGACATAGCCAAGTACAGTGGGATCAGCACTGTGAAGCTGGAGAGAATAATGATGGATACTGGGATAGGCACAAAGAGAGAGGACAAGCCAGAAAACCCAGCAGATACACTACACTTGGGAACAGTCTCTTTTAGGGGCTTGTTGTTTGGTAAAGGTTAAGAAACAGGACCAGGAGCAAGCAATACTGTATTATGAGCATTGCATTTCTGTTCATGTGCTCTGTTATGGCCTCAAGTTGCTGCAGTGACCCACCACTACCTCAATGCTTGGAATAATTACTTATTTTATTATCCTTGCCCCAGAAACTTCAAGGAGCTTTTTTTTTTCCTTGGCATTACTTGCAATTACTTGGCATTCTCTTTTTTTTTTCTTGGCATTACTTGGCATTCTCTTTTTCAATAGTAACTAACTAGCAAGGCAGAACACAGGTAGAATAAATCCAAGTAGTCCCACAACAGACCACCATGTATCTGTCATGGGCCTGAGTGCACCAAGAAGCTCTGCAGCTTGTCCCCCAGTTCCTGAAGGTTCAGTTGGGGCTGCTGGAAGTGAGTTCTGGATCAGCACAGCCAAGGGCCAGTGCAAAGAGCCCTGCAAAGAGGAGCTGTGAAGAGCCTCCTCTAGGGCTCACCCAGGCACCCTCAGCCCATTGACTCAAGAGCCCATCCCAGCTCAGCCCCTGCCCCAGCTCCTCACCTGAGCCACCACGCAGCTGTGCCTGTGCCTGGTCCTGGGCCTCTTGGCTCTGACCTGACCCCGCTGCCTTCTCCTCAGACCTGCCTGGCCAGTGCAAATTTGTCTGTGGATGCCAGGGCTTTTGTCTGACTCTGCTTACCCTCACTGTAACTGCTCTGCTCTCCTGGTTTGAGCACAGCAGGACTCTGCACATGTCAGTGAGGGCATTGTCCAGTCAGCCTGGTGTCACCCTCAACTCCCAGCTCCCTTCCCTCAGCAGAGAAGCCCACTCTTGCTGCTTCCCAACAGGATCAACAAGCTTGGTGGAAGCATGCAAAAGTCAACAATAGCCAGAGAATTAGCAGACATATAGATGCATCAATGTGGTATATGGGCTTTTTTTTTTGATAGCACCTATTGATTTGTCCAGATATAGTGGAGGTATACTTTAAATTCAGCTTTAAATGCAATAAAAGTAGAATACTCAGGTTGTCTATAACGTAGGTTCAAGATACTATATTACAGTATAACATAAATTCAAAACATATGTAACGGCTTACAGATGTTAAGTATGCCATTACATAATAATAATCATAGCAATAATAATAACAACCATAACAATAACCACAATGATTATAAAATTGGTGTTTAATATTTATAGAGAAGCCAACTGGGTAATGTTTCGCTCAACATTACACAAATACAAGAAATAACGACTTCTTGTCATAATTTGTGGTGTAAAATACTGGATAAACATGTGGGTCTCTTAAGGTGAGAGTGAAGACGTGGCACTAATAGCAATATGTTGTGAGGCTTGTGCAAGAGGTTTAGTAGCAAACTGGAGCTGGTAACAAAACTGAAATGACAGGTAATAAAGCTTGGCAGTTGTATTAACCTTTAAAAAGACCTTTATCATACCTGCCTAATTAAGCTCCAGCCCCCAAGTAAAGGTGTTATTTCAACAGTTTAAAAAGAAAGTAAAGCAAAACCCTCAAAGGGGCAGACTCACTGCAACACTTACAGGGATAAAGTCAGGGCCTGCATGACTTTTAGGCTTCTGCTTTCCAGAAGTAACTTGTGCAGCTATTAGCTTTTCACTTGTATATTTTTCATAGGGAGTTTCTATCAGTTTAGTTAAGAACCACCATAAAAGTAATCCAATCAGAGGAATATATTTAAATATTTGTCTATGTATCACTTACATAATATGCCCTTTCTCTAACACACATCATAAAGAGAATGGTCTTCCATAGGAGCCTGTTGAACTCACTCTTTAGGTTAAAGCAAGTGTAAAGAAGAAAGTTTTGGAATGTATTCTCATTGCCAATGAACCTGGATCTCTGTTGGACTAAGCTGAGAATGGAAAAACTCAAGAGAGTAATGCTTGCTTCACCACGAGGTACAAATTTCATGGCAAGATTCTCACTCATCTTCCAGATGGTCTTGATTTCTAGCCTAAAGTTGGTCCAAAGCATAAAAGCAGAGCTAATTCCTCCAATTGCACTGGGAAATGGTCTGGTAGTCCATGTAAATCTTTGGGCATGGGAACCGTGTGCCCTATACTGTTGTTACTATGCAGGAAGACAGCTGCTTTCAATGGGTGATTCTTGATGGGAGAGCTTTCTTGCTACAATTATTAGAGCAGGAAGTGGTAAAGCAGTAACTATGAGAGATTATTAGTGGTAAAATAACAGTGCCCAAAGCCTCAGCTTCCTAGAAAAGAAACCAAAAACTTACAACTTTTCCCCACACACATCTATTTTTTTTTCTGTAACTAGTTAAAATCAATTGCAGAACCTTCTCCTCTCCAAAATTGTATTGCAGTCTGTTCACTACAAATCCTTGCTGTTCTCAGTATGGACATAGGTTACCTCCACAAGTTACATAGTTGACTTTTCCTATTCTGTCAGCATTGATTCATTCTTATTACACCATAAGATTAACTATTCCTAAATCCAAATTGTGTTCTTGGGTAAGTAGTTTGAAAAATCTACAACATTTCAATACACAGTCATTGCATTGAATGGGAAATATTGGCATAGAATACTCTCCAGTCTTGACAGCACAAATAAAGACAATTTCATCTTTTATCATATAAACATGCATGTATTTGCTCCATTACTTTCTCATATCTATCCATCACTCCTACTCTTTCATATCTTTTCATATCTTTCAGTAGCTTTGCAATCTTATTTTGGTCAAGATTGTCTCTGAATTTTCCTTTTGTCTATTATTATGCTTGAGTTAGTCTGTCAGGTAAACCCTTTATTATCCACATGCTTCCACAAGAACTACATCTGGTAGGCTACGTAAGAGATGAATATATAAACACTTTCATTTATTTGTTTGCTGTATCTGCAAAATAAACCACAAAATCTTTCAACACAATCTACCCTGCTTTTTGAGTAACCATTTAAGCATACTGCTACAATGGATGTCCATCCTCCCACATCTCCCTAATTCTTTCATCACTCCTTATCTGCATTTAGTTTGTAAGCATTTCCTAAAAAATATCACAATTATTCTTTCTCCTGCTCTCAGACACTCAAACATATCTAGGGTTGACTTAAACTCTGAATGAAAAATGAAAGAATTAGTAGGCCACAGTAACACTGCTCAACAGGAAATGATTAATAACATAAATTGTAGAGAATGGAACGAACAGAATGGAACGTAATGGAACAGAATGGAGAATAGAATAGAATAGAATAGAATAGAATAGAATAGAATAGAATAGAATAGAATAGAATAGAATAGAATAGAATAGAATAGAATAGACTATTCCAGTTGGAAGGAACCTACAATGATCATCTAGTCCAACTGTCTGACCACTTCAGGGCTGACCAAGTTAAAGCATATTAAGGGCATTGTCCAAATACCTCTTAAACACTGACAGGCTTGGGGCACCAACCACCTCTCTAGGAAGCCTGTTTCAGTGTTTGACCACCCTCTCATTAAAGAAATGCTTCCTAATGTCCAGTCTAAACCTTTCCTAGCACAGCTTCGAACCATTGCCACACATCCTGTCACTGGATACCAGGGAGAAGAGATCAGCACCTCCCTTCTCAGGAACCTGTAGAGAGCAATGAAGTTGCCCCTCAGGCTCCATTTCTCCAAACTCAACAAGCCCAAAGTCCTTAGCCACTCTTCACAGAACATGCCTTCCAGACCTTTCAGCAGCTTTGTTGCCCTCCTCTGGATGCGTTCAAGGACTTTCACATCCTTCTTAAATTGTGGGACCCAGAACTGTACACAGTACTTGAGGTAAGGCTGCACCAGTGCTAAATACAGTGGGATAATCACCTCTTTTGACGGGCTGGTTATACTGCATTTGATGAACCCCAGGATGTGGTTGGCACTTTTGGTTGCCGGGGCACACAGATGACTCGTGTTGAGCCTGTTGTCAGCCAGCACTCCCAGATCCCTTTCTGCAGGGCTGCTCTCTCTCATTTATACTTGTGTCCGTACTCCATCCTAGGTGTAGAATCTGGCATTTGGACTTGTTAAATTTCATCCCATTAATCACTGCCCAATGCTCCAATCTATCTAGATAGATCTATCTAGGCTCTGCAAGGCCTCTTGTCCCTCAAGAGAGGCAAAAATGTAAGCAGGCAGAATGCAATTATTTAGGCAAGCTGGAAAGTGTCCAGGACGCTAGAGCCAATAGGCAAACTACTGGAAACTTTGCATAAAAAAATAAAGCATAGAGTAATTACGCTTAGTATTTCTACCATATTTCCATCTTCAAAACACAATGAACTGGGAACTATTACTTTTCCCCAACTGTTCAACACTGGACTGGTAAACTTAACTGGGCTACTCAGAGTTGGACGCCCTTGAGCCCTGTTTCAGGACTTCCCCTCCTCAGAAAATCCTAGCATGTGTGCTGGACTGTACATTTGAAGATTTTTGAGAAACTGCCATTCTCACCAGGCACTGTTTAAGGAGGAGTTTGTAAAATGTATTATGCATGTATGCATTTTTCTTAGCTGTACAAATTGATCTCTAGAGTTTACCATAAAATGCTTAAATGCAAAGAGCGAAAAACATGAGAGAGTAGATGAAGAATAAGTAATATTCTTCATTAATATGATGAGATAGTAAAGGAATAACATTAGTTTGTATTAGTTGGTTAATATTTGTACAGTTCTTTGAATGTAAAACATGCTCCATATAAGCATTAAATTATTATTAATATTAGGCTGTTGAATCTCTCTGGGTTGTACTGCTCTTGCTTGCTGGGTACTAAGGAAACGAACACGGGCCTAAGAGGATGAGCACTAGATCAATCAAATCAAATCAAATCAAATCAAATCAAATCAAATCAAATCAAATCAAGACTACAGATTTCTGAATCTGTTTTGCAGATGGCAGTGATGCTTGTGTACCTGCTGCTGTAATATTTACTGAAACACCTATATCTGATTTCAGATTTTTTTTACTTTTCTTTTGTATGAATGACTCAACACTGAGCCCACTACTTTTGTCTGTATACTGATGCCATGCTACTATTCTGGTGACATTTCTATCTATGTGCACCCGATTTTGTATTCTTTACCAACAACTTATTATTATTCCAAGTGCTGGTTTTGTGGGAAATTAGTGAATATACATGTGCTAAGAATTAATCTTTACTTAAGTTTTGTGTTGATGTCCTGATTATATAGACTATGATTGGCCTGTTTCATATGAACACCGGATGAAAATAACATGAGTCTGCCCTTTTATGACAGCTCAAAGTATTTACAAATACTGAGCTCAAATTTATATAGTATGTAAAGTTTATATGAATATGTACAGTATGCATATCAGTGTAATGCTGATGACGCAGTATAATTACATTTGCAAGGTCACCTGACTAGAGCCTTGCAGTGTCAAGTGACAAAGCACCTGGCTGATCAAAAAGTCACACCCCTTTTTGGGGGAGACTATTATTTTAGTGTAGCTAAATATATGAAAGAGAAAAGCAGCGAGACAAATCACAGGAACAGATACAGAGAAAGGGTAAAAAAGACAGAAAAAAGAGCGAAAAAGCCCTTTTGAAAGAGCTGAGAGAGAACTCACGTGAAAGAATCTTGAGGTTAGTGTTGACCATTTTATAGCATTTGATTTCCTCAAGTACAGTGTGAAGCAGTGTTTCACATGCTTGATGTAAATAACAATAGGACTGTATTAAAGCAACCTGGCTTCATCATTTTCTTTTCCGTCTAACCAAAATAACTCACAGGACCACAGATTTTGACTAGCCATTCACTTTGAAAGAAATAACTGCATATTCCTGCTCCTTTGAATTGTGACTTCTTCATAAAGAGTTCAGAGGGCTGCAGTAATTTCTCCTCTGCTTGATCTCATTGTATATTATCAGAGTAGAAGGTGATCTTTAGCTGGATGAGTTACCGGAAAAAATATATTTTGCTGCACTCCCAGTAATAAATCACATAGTAACTTAGAAAGCAGTTGAGAATCCTGATTATTGTTAAGCAAACGTATTTAGCAATAATATTTAGGGCTGCAGTATAACAGGAAAGCTGAAAGGAGTCCAGTTGCTAAGGAAAAAAACAAAACAAACCAAAAACTTATCTCTGCTCATTTCCTACCAGTGACAGACAAGACTGACATATTTGCTCTTAACATCTGAATGAAATATTAGCAGTTCCTCAGCAACTGATGCCATGGAAATAGATTCACGTGCCCTGTGTGTGTGAATCTACAGCCCAGGATTAACCGAGTTACTTTTACAAAGCATAGACTTCTGTAAATAAACCTAATTTTTAAATGAATTCGGAGTTTCTGATAAATATTAGGCTAATGTCTTGGAAGATTATTTTTTAAGCTCCTGCTAATGGTGCTTCGAGCTTGCTTAGGCAGGACCAGCATCCAGGGACATATATTCATTGCTCAAGTTCATGAAGTCTTTGCTCTGCCTGCCAGCCTGCCAAGGGCTGGCAGAAAGCAGTGCTCTGTGTAATGGCTGCTGTTACGCAGCGGCCTCTCTACAGCCTGACATGGAAGAACTATCCTGTAATAAATATAAAGAAGATTTTTTTGTTGAGGCCCGTGTACTCGGAGAAACATGTACTCTTTTCCTGTCACCCATAAACTAATTTGTACCTATCATATATATCATAGTATTATTTTAGGCAGATGTATTAAATTCTTTTTTGGTCTGAGGATCATGCAACTCTGTTGGTTTTCTGAGAGTATTTTATATCAGCAGAACCCAAATTCTTTGTACTCATTTCCAGATATCTTTAACTGTATGGATCTACATCTGTTTGCTATGATCTCTGAAGTATCAGTGAAACTTGAACATTAAAAAAGAGTCCTTTTGCAGCATACAATTTAGTTTTCCATTCAGCTTTAAAATAAGTGGGTTTTATGTTAAAATTAACTTCATTGTAAAACTAAACCGAAATTCCCAAACCTTCCTCTACAATGGTTAGAAGAAACCAAGGCAACTGACTTCCTCAGACTCAGCACCTTATTTTTAGATAGTTAAATTAAGGAGAGGTTAATCTCTCCCTCAGTCCCTATCTGAGTATCTGATGAAAAAAAAAAGATCTGTAGGACATGATAAACTTGACCTCAACCTGTTCCTATCTACCAAAATCTAAGAATCCTTCTTGTGTTGAACCTTATCTCCTCTGGGCCCAGAGACTAAGAGTTGGCCTCAGGTGACCTACCAATAGCTAGAAAAAACTTCAGTAATGTTGCATACACATTTTATTTATTGAAAGGAAAGAATATTAGCAGTTGGTACTAATACTTTATTTAGGAGGACTGCAGCCTAGAGAGAAAATGTTGTAATGAGATTGGCGTTTTACATGAGAAATTGGTACTACTTTCCTAAAATGCACCAGTAGTCTCCAAGTTATATTCGTGCTTGAGAGATAAGCCAAATGCCATTACTCTGTCCTGCAGTAGTCTGTATTTTTAGAAAAGATGAAATAACCAACACTTGCATTTTTTACATCTGTGATATGAACCAATAACCCCATGAAATTGGATGAGCACTAACCTTCTGTGAAAAACGATTAGCTCTATGTTCTAAGATAAAAATAATAAAATATGAAAAATTTTTGAAGGACAAGAATTACTCCTCCTGAGATGAGAATTATATTTCTTTGTGGAATTGTTTAGACGATTAAATTTTTTTCCAGAAATGTATGGAGTAGCAAGTAACACTATTTATTAAGATTTAATGAAATGCATGGAGCAGCTTGAGCATAGGATACATTTCTCAAAAACGTTGTGATAGTTGAGATTTCTGTTCATGCCTTTCATCTTGATCTGCAAAGATACTGTGAATGCAGGCAAGGCAGAATTTGTCAGTGCTACTATCAGGGAGACATTAAGCATGAAAGAACTTGTTCTGAGCTTGATGCTTTACCAGGCATATGAGTTAGTTCATTTCAAGTCTTGCTGAACCCCCCACAAAAACCTTTGCTTTTAATATTTTTTCAATTATATTGATGGATTTTTATCTTTTTAATCCAAAGAACAATACTCGGTATAGACTGCATCTGAATTTTCTAAGCAGGAGCTTGAAACGTATCCTTAAATTCACATTTCTGTTCACATTTTCCAATTCTTTTTACTTTTTTAATGGCACATTTTTCTGTTTTTTTGTCATATGTAATTCAAAAAAAGCAAAGAGAAACTTCAACATCTTGATTCTACTAATTTAGTCAGACTTAAATGTATCTCCTTAAAGAAACTAAAGAACATAATTACAGAGAAAATGATTAGAAAGAGACAAGGTAACATTTTCAAAAATAGCTACATGGTTTTGAAGCTGAAATTCCATTTCAAAAATGATGCAGGAATTTGGGTTTTTACATTTAATTGAACACCAACATAGCAATTTTAGCAATTAAGTGCTTACATCACTTTTGCCAGTTTTACATATACTTTAAGAAAAAGAAAAAATTACAGGAAAAAAAGATTCATTGATCTATTTTTCATAACATATTTGTTAGACTGACTATCTGCAAACAGAAGGTTTTTGAATAACTTAATATTTTGGAAGATACATAAAGGATGAAGCAAGAAGAAACAGAAGTCAACTATCTTATAAACTGCAGAAAATTTAAACCTTGGAAGTAGAAATGATGAGCTAAGAGGAGAGTGGAAGCTGCTCTGGAAATCAGTAGTGCCACAAATTAGGAGAGCAACCCTGACTTTCACTTGGGGGTGTGTCAGACTTCCCCAGGAGCTCTCCTGTTGGTGGACACCTCTGTATCCCCACACAGACCCAAGGTAGATGGGTCTTGCCTGGTACAGTCCCAGAGCTTTTCCCCATCTCACCTCTACGACAGAGGGATGCTCCACAGGCCTCTTGTTTTGAGGCAAAATGAAACAGCCTGATAGTATTCATCTCATCCAAATCTTTATGGATGCGTGTGTCTGCATCTGTCCCGAATGCAAGACACTCAAATGTTCAGTTATCATCTCCCTCAGCTGCACTGAATTCTTATCTCTACCTGAATACTTTTCTGATAAGTAAATTTATTTTTTTCATATAGTCACTATTACTGGTACCGCAACCCTGGAGAGAGTACTTGGAAACACCAATAAGATTAAATGTTAATTATAGAAGCTGGGGGAAAAAAAAGAAAAAAGGCTGCCATCCATCTACAAAACAAAATTGTCTGAGGATGGCAAAATGGGAGTACTTTGATAACAACCATCCATTAGGCAGTTGTTCAGATGTTTCCAACAGGGCTCTGTTTGCCCTTGATTTCAATTCTCTCGGGCTAGAAATGGGATGGTGAATGGGTTGCTGTGCTGCAGACTGAAAGAGATGATAGATGTCTTCATTCACACAGAAGATGCAGATATAGGGAATAGAATAAAGTTCTTACACAGCTACATGGGGTCCGGTCCACCTTTATATTGAGTCCAATGATTTTTTTTAATGACTGGTATACTTTTACTCTCAAATTAAATCAATTTTTTGACCCTGAATGGGTCTGGATGGGGAACCTTTAAATGACCTTGAGGCAGCAGCAGAAAACCACTTGTACATAGTTTATTACTAACAGTAAAGGTATAATTTCTCATGTTATACTTCACAGCCTGCTTTCATTTGCTGTATGGCCTTTATGACTGTATAGCCTGTATAATTTGTCCATTTAGTAAACCTATAACTGTATAGGATAGTGAAGAACTACACAGAGACATCCAAGCCAGCTGCATCAGAGTTAGCCTGGATTCCAGAGAATAGTCTTGGCTTTGCTGAACTCTGTCCGTGACTGTATACTCTGTTCCCCTCATTAACTTAAATACTTTAGTTACAAAGCTGGACAGTTTCTGTTATCACAGTATGTAGGAACATTCAAAGCTAGTTGAATGTGGTGGAACATTGAGTTGGACAAATCCTTGAACTGGATGTGCCTAGAACTTGCCCTTTATGTGAGGTCCTCTAGATGAGCTGTAATATTGGCTATTAAAATGGAAAAGACAGTTTTCACTGGAGAATGAACTTTAAAGGAGAGAAAATTTAGAATGACTATGTCTGCGTAGTGTATTTGGTTTACATGGCAAGGTTGTGGTAGTGGGGAGGCTACAGGGTGGCTTCTGTGAGAAGCTGCTAGAAGCTTCCTCTAAGACTGACAGAGCCAATGCCAGCTGGCTCCAAGACAGATCCACTGCTGACTGAGGCTGAGCACATCAGCGATGGTGGTAGTGCCGCTGTAATAGCATATTTAAGAAAGAGTAAAAAAAAAAAAAATTTGTGCAGGAGAAAACTGCCGCTGGAGAGAGGCTTGAGAATATGTGAAAGAAACAAGTCTGCAGACACCTAAGGTCAGTGAAGAAGGAGGAGGAGGAGGAGGGAGTGCTCCAGGCACTGAAGCAGAGATTCCCCTGCAGTCCATGGTGAAGACCATAGTGAGGCAGGCTGTCCCCCTGCAGCCCATGGAGGTTAATGGTGGAGCACATGTCCACCTGCAGCCCATGGAGGACCCCATGCCAGAGCAGGTGGATGCACCTGAAGGAGGCTGTGACCCAGTGGAGGACCTGTGCTGGAACAGGCTCCTGGCAAGACTTGTGAACCTGTGGAGAGAGGAGATCACATGGAGCAGATTTGGTGGTAGAAATTCTGATCCCATGGGGTACCGATACTGGAGCAATCTGTTCCTGAAGGCCCCATGCTGGACCAGTTCAGGAGGAACTGCAGCCCATGGGAAGAACTCCTGTTGACGAAGTTCGTGAAGAACTGTCTGCAATGGTAGGGACCCCATGCTGGAGTCGGGGAAGAGTGTGAGGAGGAAGGAGCGGCAGTGACAATGAATGATTTCTCCCTTTCCTTATCTTAACCCATGAGCCTTTTGTTATATTTTCTCTCTCCCCTGTCCAGTTGAGGAGGGGAGTGACAGAGTGGCTTTGATGGGCACCTGGCGTCCAACAAGGTTCAACCCACCACACATAGCAATAAAAATTTATAAACAGTTCTTCCTTGAAAGAATGTCCTTGCATACGATCTTGGATTTAAGTAGCTCAGAGACATTTTGGGCGGCAGCAAGCTCTGCTTATTTCTGTGTGGTCTTTTGCCTCCTCTGTGGTCTTTTGCCCCCTCTGTGGTCTGGCTGCCTGATCCTTGTTCCTTTCTGCCATCTCTCTTCCCCTCTCTATTTGAGCAGAAGGTTTTCAGGTCCTTTCTGTGATCACCTCCTTTTTTTCTTTTCCCCTCTGTATCCCGCAGCCTAGACATGCTTGAGATCAGTCTCCTCTTCTTTGTCTTTGCAGACAGGCTGACATCAGAAGAGATGAACTGCAAACATTCATTGCATGGAATTATACAAATAGTGTGGGTACCGTGTGCCAGCACAGCCTGTCCCCTACGGACTTTCCATTGAATTCACAAACGTGACAGATGCTCTCTGCCAAGATCATATCCTCACTATGAAGATGGAGAACTGCACTGTTGTTCGAGGAGAAAACATGGAAACCACTCTCACTCATCTGCCTTACCAGTTTACGTATGGAAATTTTTTCTTTGATACATAATAATTGGAATGATCACACTCTGTATATCATAAAGAAGGAAGAGTATTAGAAAACAAACATGAGACTATGTATATCCTAGTTAAGAGATAAACTTTACTGAAATACTCTGTTTCATTCGCTAGACAATAGAGTATACAGACGTATCAACACTTTTTGGAAATTAAGCCAAATATTATTTGTTTACATTAATACTCTGAAAGCACCTGTTAAACAACAATACTTATGATTTTACCATTTTACTTGACATTACAGTTATGAGAAGAAAACATATTTCATTTGATGGGGATCATGTTCTCAGATTCAGAGGAGAACAGTAAAATGTATTTATATAATTTGATTAGGAGTAAGAACAAAATGAAACAAATAATATTGCAGTCATTAATCAGAATCAAGTCCTTGCTGTGCTAGGCACATTCCAAGCTGACATGGGAGACATTATTAAATTACCACAGAGGGAAATTCACCTCTGCATAGAAGTTACAGGTCTATATATCAGCTAAAGCCCACATAAATCCACCAGTTTTATGTGGAGTTTCCAAATATGGTAACATCTTTTTCCATAAAGAAAACAAGATTACACAGGAGAAAATTTACTTCAGGTTTTTTTCAAGCTGAATTTCACTTTTATCACCTACAAGACTTAGAAGAAGTTTATATGCTTAAGTGCCAGTTACGAAGTTAAATGTGGCAATAATAACGGAAATTTTATCACCTTATCTATACTAAGGTTGTCAAGACGAACACAAGTCATTTTTGTGAAAATTTGATAGCTTGCTCTGAAATAAATGTAGGGAACCATTTATGAGATGGGATATATCTAAATCCTTGAGTCTGAATGAATACATTGTGCTAGTTAAAAAGCAAAACAGTTTGAACAAACAGCAAATACCTCAGCTTCCAACACAAACAGAACAAGAGGTCTGTAAAACATCTCATTTTAGATGTTTTCCTGCCATAAAAAGAATTTGATCTTCTACCTTTAGGTTGTAAAATCAGTCATTCTAGATACAGTGCCTTCTTAAAATTCATGACTTGAAAAAAGGAGGACAGAATTAGTAGTTGGAGGGTTTCTTGCAGTGCAACATTATAATGTGACTCTTTCACACTGAGTCTAACAGCTGTGCCACAAAGCAAAGTAAGATACATAGAAATGACTGAAAGCCATGGTTGAATATTTCTACTTCCATGCATAGAATCATAGAATCATAGAATCTTCATGGTTGGAAAGGACCTTTGAGATCATCGAGTCCAACCAAACCCCTACAATCTCTGCCCTTCAGACCGTGCCCTGAAGTGCCAAATCTAGACGTTTGTTAAACACCTCTAGGGATGGTGACTCCACCACCTCCCTGGGCAGGCTGTTCCAGGGCCTGACCACTCTTTCAGTAAAGTCCTTCTTCCTAATATCTAACCTAAAACTCCCCTGCCGCAGCTTCAGACCATTTCCTCTGCTCCTGTCATTATTCACCTGGGAGAAGAGGCCAACACCCACCTCTCTCCAACCTCCTTTCAGGTAGTTGTAGAGGGCAATGAGGTCTCCCCTCAGCCTCCTCTTCTCCAAACTAAACATGCCCAGCTCCCTCAGCCTCTCCTCATATGACCTGGTCTCCAGACCCCTCACCAGCCTGGTAGCTCTCCTCTGGACACGCTCCAGCACTTCAATGTCCCTCTGGTACAGAGGGGCCCAGAACTGAACACAGCACTCGAGGTGAGGCCTCACCAGTGCCGAGTACAGAGGCATGATCACTTCCCTACTCCTGCTGGCCACGCTATTCCTGATACAAGCCAGAATGCTGTTGGCCTTCTTGGCCACCTGGGCACACTGCTGGCTCATGTCAAGCTGGCCGTCCACCAGCACCCCCAGGTCCTTTTCTGCTGGGCAGCTTTCCAGCCACTCTTCCCCAAGCCTGTAGCATTGCTTGGGATTGTTGTGACCAAAATGCAGGACCGGCACTTGGCCTTATTAAACCTCATACAATTGTCCTTGGCCCATCAATCCAGCCTGTCCAGGTCCCTCTGTAGAGCCTTCCTACCCTCAAGCACTTTGGTGACATCTGCAAACTTACTGAGGGTGCACTCAATGCCCTCATCCAGATCATTGATAAAGATATTAAACAAAACCGGCCCCAAAACTGAGCCCTGAGGGACACCACTGGTGACCGGCCACCAAGAGGATTTCACCCCATTAATCACAACTCTCTGGGCATGGCCATCCAGCCAGTTTTTAACCCAGCGAAGAGTACACTTGTCTATGCCACGATTTGCCAGCTTCTCCAGGAGAATGGTGTGGGGGATTGTGTCAAAGTCCTTACCAAAGTCCAGATAGACAATGTCCACAGCCTTCCCTGCATCCAGAAGGTGGGTCACATGGTCACAGAAAGAGATCAGGTTGGTTAAGCAGGACCTCCCTTTCCTAAACCCATGCTGGCTGGCCCTCATCCCTTGGTTGCCCTGCACGTGCTGTGAGAGCTCACTCAAGATGATCCTCTCCATGATCTTTCCTGGTACTGAGGTCAGGCTGACAGGCCTGTAGTTCCCCGGATCCTCCTTCCGACCCTTCTTGTAGATGGGTGTCACATTAGCCACCCTCCAGTCATCTGGTACCTCCCCTGTTGACCACGATTGTTGATAAATGATGGAGAGAGGCTTGGTGAGCTCTCCCGCCAGCTCCTGGAGTACTCTTGGGTGAATCCCATCCGGCCCCATAGACTTATGTGCGTCTAGGTGCAGAAGCAGATCATTGACTACTTGCTCCTGGATTATGGGTGGGTTGTTCTGCTCTCCGTCCTTATCTTCCAGCTCAGGAGGCTGAACACCCTGGGGATAGCTGGTCTGACTACTGAAGACGGAGGCAAAGAAGGCATTAAGTATCTCAGCCTTCTCCTCGTCCTTGGTTGCAACTTTCCCCCCTGCATCCAGTAAGGGATGGAGATTCTCCCTGGCTCTCTTTTTGTTGATGTATTTATAAAAGCTTTTTTTGTTGTCCTTAATGTTAGTGGCCAAGTTTAGCTCCAGCTGGGCTTTTGCCTTCCTAATTTTCTCTCTGTATAACGTAAGGAGATCTCTGTACTCCTCCTGAGTTGCCTGTCCCTTCTTCCAAAGGTGGTAAACCCTCCTTTTATTCCTAAGTCCCATCAGAAGTTCCTTATTCATCCAGACTGGCCATTTTCCCCTCCCTTTAGACTTGCGACACTTGGGGACAGCCTGCTCCTGGGCCTTTAAGATTTCCTTCTTGAAGAGCGTCCAGCCTTCCTGGACCCCTTTGCCCTTCAGGACTATCTCCCAAGGGACTCTCTCAACCAGTGTCCTGAACAAGCCAAAGTCCGCCCTCCAGAAGTCCAAGGTGGAGGTTTTTCTAGTCCCCCTCCTTACATCACTACGAATTGAAAACTTGACCATTTCATGATCACTAAACCCAAGACGACCTCCGACCACCACAACTCCCACTAGTCCTTCTCTGTTTGTCAACAGTAGGTCTAGCAAGGCCCCACCCCTGGTAGGCTCACGTACCAGTTGTGTCAAGAAGTTGTCTTCCATGCACTCGAGGAACCTCCTAGCCTGTCTGCTCTCTGCTGTGTTATATTTCCAGCAGATATCCGTCAGGTTGAAGTCCCCAACCAGAACAAGGGCTGGTGATTGTGAGACTTCAGCCAGCCGCTTATAGAATACTTCATCTGTCTCCCCATCCTGGTTGGGTGGTCTATAGCATACTCCCAGCACAACATCTCCCTTATTTCCCTTCCGCTTCAACCTTACCCATAAACACTCGACTTTATCATCACTGGAATCTAGCTCTATACAATCAAAACATTCCCTAATGTACAGAGCCACACCCCCCGCCTCTCCATCCTTGCCTATCCCTTCTGAAGGGCTTATAGCCATTCATCGCAGCATTCCAGTCATGACAGTCATCCCACCACATTTCCGTGATGGCAACTACATCATAGCTCTCCTGCTGCACAACAGCTTCCAGTTCGTCCCGTTTGTTGCCCGTGCTACGTGCATTCGTGTAGATGCACTTGAGCTGGGCTACCGATTTCGCCCCCATCCTTGGCCCTTTATTCCTAGGCTCATTACTAGTGGGCCTCTTATATGTAAGCATATATAAGCATATGTAGCTTGCATTTACATAGATACTAACATGAAAGAGAATGAATGTAAAAATGGGTAACTTTCAGATGTTATCTATGACAAATTGAAACCTGTACAAGTATCATCAGTTCAACCGCTTTTAAATTAGTGGTAAAAAGGAAATGTTCCTGGAACAAGTACTGTCTACCCTGAACTTTGGGAAAGCCCAAGTTTGGGGCTAAGTGTAAGTAGATAATTCCACACTTGTTCAAGAGGAATATTGGGGTTTACACCATCTTGCTCTAAAAGACAGAAGTGGGAGCTGTTTGAAGCTTTTCAGAGCTGTGAAATATTCGAAGTTTAACCTGAGATAGACAAACTAGCAGAGTGAAAATAAGGTGAGCAAAGAGATATGAGCAATATGGTTTCCATGTGACTTAGCAATTTGTCACTTCTATCTCAATGCCTTTTATGATTCATGGCTAGAGAACACAAGATAGCACTGCTTATAGTGAGATCTTACAAAGAGAAGTTTTGGGGTGGATAAACTACAAGCTATGTAAATCTTCCAAGAAAAAGTGTCGATAAAAGCTTCATAATTTGCAGCTGTTTTCTGTGCATACAGAACACATACCTTTCAAATATTTTATACATAGACACTTTTTGTTTGAATTCTCTTTTTTTTTTCTTTTTTCTTTTGGTATTTTCATCTTTATTATTTGTTTTACTTGCCATAAGCCTAACTTTCCATAGCTTCAGGGGACTCCTAAACATCTAAATGACCTAAAATAATTTTGTATTAAACAATAGCAACTCATGACTTTAACATTTTGAAATCTTGGACTCTTCAAGAAGGAGAATGTTCTAAGTCTCTGTGAGAAGATGAGAGTGCAGATTCTAATGATACAAAATGTCCTGACTTTTTCCCTGCAGGTGTGGGAAAGATAAGATTTTGAAGCCTGCACAGATCCATTTGAACAGAAATATTATTTAAAAGGAAATTGCCATCCCTTTTAAATGATAATACGCTGCAGTTGAGCCCAGTGAATACTGATTGTCACAAAATTTTGTAATTGTGATTGGCTTTCAGAAGGAGTAGCAAATGATGTTGCAGGATTTATATTTGACTCATTTTGGGAAATCTTTCTGATATGTTAGTCTAGGTACACTAAATCTGCTCTCTTGTGATATTCAGTCAGACAGATTAACCTAGGAATCATCTGTGATGATAAAGCATTTATTATAACATCCTCTGAAAGATGAATATGGAATACTGTTAATCACATGGCCAAAAGTCTTAGATTAAGGAGTATAAACACCACAATTTAAGATTAAAAAGTCATAAAATTAAAAAAAAAAAAAAAAACAACAAAAAAAGAGAGAATACATTGGTGCTGCGTTTTTTGCTATTCCAGATTCTTAAATCTTATGCTTTCAAGCTTTTCTCTATTACACTGTTTGGTAGGACTTGCACCTAGGAACGAAAGTTGTGAGGAGAGTTGAGGTTCTTTTGCAAAATACTGATTTGTCTAGGCAAGATTTTAGAAAAGCGGGAAATATGACAACATAAAATAATGAATTCTTAAAGCTACAGATGTTCCGCCTTTCCAGAAAGTAACAAGCAGTTATCTCCAAAGCACTGAATAAGCCACTATAGTTTATAGACTGAAGTTCAAAAATATTAGCAACAACACTTAAACTATTTTTTTAACAAATAAAGTTTATTCTGAAACACCCAAAAGAAACTAGAACATAAAAAATGTTAAGACATGAACATCAAACTAGTTTCCCATAGCACATCAGAAAAGTTGCCAGCAGCTCATTATAATGAAATGTTGGCCTTTGACATTAATTTTGCATGTCATAACCAGACTTTGTAAAATGGGATATGATTTTTTTTATTAAAAAATTAAATATGCTTTAAAAGAAGGAGCACATAGTGATCAGCTACCACCAAGATGATGTGGTTCCTGGAAGATAAATATATAGCAGTAGACAAAAAAGCCATTAAAAAGTGGTACTGGATGCGACAACCATTGTTGTTCAAAGTCTTAGGTATTCAGCAAGCATCAGAATAAAACTTCTGTTTAACATTTTCAGGTTGCTTCCTTATAGCTTTGCCATATATCTAAGAAACAGAAAAGCGCAGTAACCTTTTCTCGATGTTGCAACATATTACATACTTAATGTTGACGCAGCCCATCTAAGCACTATATATGGTGTGTATGTTGTATACAATATAATTTCATGAGATTTGAAGTGACGCAGTAGATTAACAAAAACATTTTTGCAAAGGTTTTGAATATTTTTTTCCAAATACTGCAGTATTGTTTTGTTAATGCAGTTCAAAGGATATGCACATTTAGTAGGAGACCTTTAGACAGAGATAGAAGCGAGTGAACTTTATTCAAATAAATAACCTTCTTTCTTTTCCTTTTCCCTCACACAGTTTCTGAAGACAAAGCTTTTTGAATTTTCAGGATCTGTTTGGGATCCACTTTTCGCATCTCTTGTTAATTGTGGGTTTGACATTACAGTGAAGCTCCTGCTGTGGAAGGCAGCGTGCAAAGATGCTCCTGAGATGCAATAAGGGCATGGCTAATGAGTCAGGGGCAGACAGTCACAGAGTTCAATTAATTCAGCTCCAGTACAGGTTGTCATCCCCCGCTCCAGTAGGTCTGACCTTCTGCTGAGGGTGCTCACGGGCAGAGCTAGAAGATTATTCATAAAGCAGTATTCAGCTGTCCCAGTCCAGTCTCCTTAAGACTGTTAGTGGAGAGTGGTAGGATTATCAAGGGAATCATGCAAATCAGGAACCTAATTTAGATTTTCGAAATGGCACCCTGGAAACCCCACGCTGTTACGCAGCAATTTGCTTCCTGTGCAGTAGTTTTTCATGAAGGTAAGCCATGATCAGACCCACAGTCAGTTCAAGACGAGGTCTCAGTTCTGGTCTAACAATGTACTCTTGTTTTTCACAAGCCTAAAGATGCTGTGAATGCTCTTACACATTAAACACAGCACTTCCCAGCCTTTAAATAGCTGAGAAATTAATTTTGTGGCAGGCACTAGGGCTCACAGAGAGAACCAGGAAGTTGCCTTCCACGGGAAGGGTCAGTGGCGCTCCCTCCCTTTCAGGGAGATTCAAGTTCCAGTGCTTCCACATTTCAGCTTTGTCTCTTCTAAACAAACTATTTCCTTCTTGGTGACTTAAATTGCTGATTTCCAGGAAATTTTTCACCCTGCGGGTGATCTTATATTGGTGTAATATTGTCACAAATGGGTGATTTAGATCAGTTAAAGAGTCACCATCAAAGGTATTAGCAAAAGTGGTTTTAATATGATGTTGTAAAAGTCCAACATAACAAAGTTCGATGTCAAGGTTCACTCCATTACTGTACGGCACAATCATCTGAACAATGATTTCAAACTACCAAGGCACAAATCACAGTTACCAAGACAAAACCAAAGCTATCATAATGCAAGGCTATGCGCAATATCGGTCGCTTACCAAAGGTCTGCTGTTGGTAAGAGGTGTCTCTGCCTCAAGGAGCAAGCTTGAGAGGTGTCCCAACTCAAGGGGAGACCGCCACCGTGCAGCCAGGCTGCTTAGCAGGGAGAGCTCAAAGAAGGCTCACGTAGGCTGTCATATTTATAGAATAAAGTGACTGGCATGTAGTCAAATTACATGTGATGGAAAATGTATGCATGAGGCTCCTTGTACCCACAACTTTGTTCCTTGATAAATGATTCTTGGAAAAGCAATCCGCTATTCATGTGTTAATTGCATGATCTGCGTTCCAAACTCATATGCATCAACGCTTTGGTCCTTTGTGGGTTTTCAGAAAGCAGATTGAAACTAGAGGAGTTCTTGGCCTGTTTATGGCTTAGGTCTTTACATCCTTTGGAGACTGTACCAAACTACAGCTAGTTTGGTTAAGGGGACAAGTACATCCATCACAAATATAGTACGTGACAGTCTACAGGCAGACACAAGCTTGCTCTGAGCTGAACGGAAATCCTGTGACCAACATTAGCACAAATGCCAACTTGAGTTAGTGGGGTTGAACTCCACTTGTTTGATTCTGCACCCATGACAATTAATTCACAACTCAGACCACCTTCCCAGAGCAAAACAAGATTTGACACATTAGCTCTCTCTTCCATGTGGGAATGATTTAGAATTCCTGAAGTTAAGAACAATGTCCTGAATTGCACACAGCAACCTGCTAATAGTCAGTGCAAATTACAGAGCACTGGTGCATGAGCGCTGTGTGAAGCGCACATTCTGCATTAGCTCCATGATTAATTGGACTAAACCTCCACAGAGGTTTCCAACATGCATCATCTGCCACATGGGATGGTTTAACTCAAAAAGATATCTTGAAAGTAGGTTGTAAATATGGTAATTTATTGAAATGAGTCTGAAAGCCAAAGAAGTACAGATAAAATATGATAACATTACTATGAACTTGTATTTTAGTGACTGAAAAATTTTAACTGTTGAATTTAGGACCATTTACACTGGAAATTGTTTAGTAAAACGATAACTCGGGCTGCTACAGTGACACAAAGAGTTACTATATGCCTTATCCAGAACCTGCTTTAGAATAACCTTACAGATAAACTAAGGACAAACTAATTCTCCTTGCTATATCTTAGGGAATTTTGTGATACCTATTTGTTTTTTACACTGACACTGAAATAGATGTAGTTGTCATTAATTATATCAATATATCTATGCGGAGGATAAAGTAAATCCATAACTTGTAGAATTTTGTGCAAGGAAAAATGAGATTTATGCCAAAAAAAAAGCAGCTGTGTAAATGCTTACCCATCCCCTCAGCTGCTTTGTTGAGGGCTTCAGAGAGTCTTGGGTTGCTCATAGACGGCTCTGGAGATGCTCACCCCTGTCATGAATTTCATTCATAGAAAATAAACATTCACTTTAATTTTTGTTACACTGTAACACAAAAGACCAACTCCCCAAATCCTCCCACAGCACCAGCCCTCAGGTAAACACAATACATTTAAAAAACCATTTAATAGACTTTTAATTCTGAGGAATTTGCAGTCTAATTTGGACTGTTAGAGAAGCGTAAAAAAAAAAAAAAAAAAACAGCGCAAAAAAATTGGCATGGAGATAGGTAGGAGACTTGGGACTGAGAGCCAAATAAAAAAAACGCATTTAGAAAACTGGACTGGAAGTCAAAGAATAGCTATAGTCCAGTCCAAGGCTGCTTTGGGCTTCTCTTAAAGTGAATGAAGCTATGAATTCAAGTTGTGAAAGAAAAATTCAAAGGAGGATAAAAACAAAAAGAAGCATCTGGGTAGAAAGATTAAATGTTGAAAAGTGAAATACTCAAGCTAAGCAGTCCACATGGACTGACACTTCAAAAGATGAAACATAAAGGAAAAGGAACATTTTAAAGATTATATCAATTGACAAGGCCTTGAACAATCTCCCTCCCAACAACTGGAGTCTTTCTATTCATTTCAGTGCACATGACTTAAAAAAAAATAATGAGAGAGACACAGAGAAATCTCTGTAATGGGAAGAGCACTACTTTACTTTAATTAGCTATAAGTCCTTTTGGTACTGTTTGGTCTTAGCACATCAACTAGACAAGACGTTTCAGACTTTTTCCCAGTAAGTAATGTCTCCAGTTATAAAGTGTCAATTAACTACTCACTTGTGAAAAATCTGTTCATCTGTTTAGGAGTATTTTGCCAAAAGCACACATGGACAGATTAGCCTGTTATAGATATGTGAATGGATGTTACTGTCTGAAGTCAGAGGACTAGAATAATAAAGAAAAATCAACCAAAGATGCCAAGTTATATATTTCAGATATGAAGCATCATAGGAAATAATACGAAACAATGATTAATCCTAGGCTGAGAACATCAGAGACATACTATAAATTCCATGATTTCATTTCATTTTTCTGGTGAGATTCAGGGACAATTGAGTAAGTGCATTGATTGACTTACTGAATGCTTACTTTTTCTGGGTATGCTTTCAAAGACAAAATAAACCATGCCTGACATCTCTAACAAATGTCATGCAGGTTCATAATTGCTGCCTTTAATACATAGAAGTATATTTCCTTTTTTAAAAAGTTTGGATAATTGTAATACAGTGGCGAATAGGATTAAGTTGACTATTATAAAAATATTTTTTACTTTTTCTTAAGCAAAACAAAGGTAACTTTATCTCTTGAGACAAAGTAATTAATATATTCGGTGTTTATCCTGAGACACTTGAAAGGGAATATATGGAACTACTATTATTCCAGTAGTAATTGCTGTATTAGTGTCCCTCTAAATAGCTTAAAACTCATGTAATTACCTCTTTAATGTTTGTACCTCTCATATACATTTTTATAGTTTAAGATACATTTGAAAAACTTTAACAATAATGTTAGGAACAGAAGAAAGGATAAGAGATGGTGAGATTACATGAGAACACCAATTTAAATGAATAAGGACAGATTGCCATTGCTGTCTTTTTGTGATAATCCTAAAAATTTAGTGTATACTTTTTAAAATTGTATCATTCAGCTGTGTAAAATAATCTCATATAAAATAGGAAGGTATAGTAAGCTTACATTTATTTAATTTGTTGTTTGGTTCTTTAGCATAATACAGGACAAAGTATCTTGCAATTGAGAATCTGTTTTCAGCAAACCTTTTTTAATGTTATTGGGAAATATCTATTCTGGCAAATATTAGCATGAAAACATATTTTAAATTATACATCTCAAAGTCTGGGAGTGGAGATAGAGAAAGTAATATTGGTTCTGAAGAGTCATAAAAGCTTAGGGTTGTCATCTCATACATTTCCTTATCTAAATGGAGGATTGTTTATAGTTGTGCCATTTCTGACAGATGTTTTAACCCCTGTTCTTAAAGATAACCCAGTAATGGAGATTCTGAAAACCTCCAGGCCAATTTATTCCAACATTCAACTATTTTTACGATTAGAAATTATGTTCTGAACTTCAGTTCAGAAAAATTTAAACACATTATGTCATAACTTATCCAACATGGAAAAGGTAGAACAGATAATTCCCCTCTTTTTTCTTTGTCTCAAGAAAACTTGCAAGACTCTTGCCAGTATTCTTGTTTCCTGGAACAACTAAATCAAATTCTTTAGTTTCTAATTTTGGTCATTTTTTCTGCACCGCAGAAAATTTCTGCGGTCTCTTCTGATCTTTAATGAAATGCAGGGACCTGATCTGGTGAAAAATGTTCCTGCCCATGGCAAGGCGGTTGGTCTAGGTTATCTTTAAAAGTCCCTTCCAACCCAAACCATTCTAAGATTCTATGATTCTATCATATCATGCTCTCAGAAACTTAAGACACTCTTACACAGGAAATTAGACTAAGCAATCAAGACCTACACATTTCATGCTAAAAGGATATTACAAATGTTAAGAGGCATTTGGATAATTTTACAAATGGACTGTCAGTGAGCAGCTCCATTTTCTTTTGAAGTCATTTTCACTTTAGTAAGTAAGCTGATTTCCCTTAATATACAACAGACACATAATCAAAGGCCTGTTCACTGCATCCAGTCCCCTGCTGTTATAAGTAGTTGTATATTATAAAGTTTTTTCAACCACTTATTTAGTTGCATCTTTAAACTAGTAAAGTTTCTTGTATTGTAAGAACATTTTAGAAAGTCATTCATTTGATGGTTCTAATTTTGAGCTTCTATCAATTGTTGACTAGCTTATACACATGTTTACTGCTTTGTTTGTTTCTGGAGTGAGTCACATCATTGCTTCTTAGCCATCACTTAACTAAAGTGAACTTAAATTCTTCTGGTCTTCTACTATAAGATAGGTTTGATATCTACCTACAGATCTTCCCTCCTTTAGACTAGTTTAAATTGAGCTTTCTTGAACATGAGTGACTTATTTACAGGTTATTCTAGGTAAGGCTTTCCTTACTCTCTCAGAAACCCCTCACACACTATTTCCTGAGATTAGGTTGTTCATTTTTTCGCAGATACATTGTATAGTGGCCTGTATACTTTCTGTTCTGGATTTCAGCTATGTTTTTTATTCCTCTGTTATTCTCCACTGATAATCCTCCAATTCATAGAAAAGTCTTTTTTCATTAGTCTGCAGGTGCATGACTTTGCACTTTGTGCTACTATACTTTATCCCATTACGATTGCTCCAGCTTTCAAGGTCATCCAAACCCTTTGAGTCTCCTAAATTCTTCCAACTCACCTTTGCGTTGACAAAGTCTAATAACTGTGTGTCATCAGAAAATTGCGTTAGAATGTTTGTGTGTGCCAACATAATAAATGAAAATATTAAATCAAACCAGTCTCAAGGTTGACCTTTGAGGAACTCCCTTAGTAATCTTTCTCCAGCACAGTATTCCTCTTTCAATGAAATAGTATCTTTTCTCTACATTAACCAATTTCTTGTCCACCTTATCTGTCTGCTCTAGCATAACAAGTAAATTCCAATGCAGTATCACATTAAAAACTTCCCTGAAGTAGATTAGTTCTGCTGCATCAATATTCTCTAAAAACAGGACAACACAGTATGTCACAACAGCAAATATCCAGCAAAGATCATCAAAGAACTTTCAAAAAATTTGTGTTTCACCATATCCCTTTGCTCTTTTAATTCTGTATCTTTATTATCATCTCCAAAACCCATGCACTGGTGAGGCTGCTGGAGTGTGTCCAGAGAAAAGATGTTGGAGAACAAGTCTTATGAAGAGTGGTTGAGGGAAATGGGGTTGTTTAGGTTGGAGAAAAGGAGGCTGAAGGGAGATCTTATTGCTCTCTACAACTACCCAAAAGGAGGTTGTAGAGAGGTGGGGGTCAGTCTCTTCTCCCAAGTAACAGGTGACAGGACAGTCTCAAGTTGCACCACGGGAGGTTTAGATTGGATATTAGGAAAAATTTCTTCACCGGAAGAGCTGTCAAACACTGGAACAGGCTCTCCAGGGAAGTTTTTGAGTCCCCATCCCTGGAGGTATTCAAAAGACTTGTAGATGTAGTGCTGAAGGACATGCTTTAGTAGTGGTCTTGGCAGTGCTAGGTTAATGGTTGGACTCGATGATCTTAAAGGTCTTTTCCAACAAAAATGATTCTATCATGCTATGCTTTAAAGCCCTATTTATTACTGTGATCAGAGAAATGAGCCTGCAGTTTACTTGAACACATTTTCTTCCTTCTTAAACACAAGCATGACATTCTCTTTTGTCCAGTCATATGGTATTGATGTTGATTTGACAGATCAGAAATCTGTATAGAGCATCAGTTCTCTCACTATTCCAGAAAAGCAGCTACGGCCTTGGAGCAATGCCTGTTGTGACCACTTTTGCTTAGTATGGACTAAAGTCTTTCTCACAGAGAACTAAGGGAAAGTATTCATTTAGCTTTGGGTCTAAATTTAGATGGTTCTTAATTGTCTTTATTTCCTATCCCGTCAACAATGTGCAAATTCTACACTGCATCTTTCCTTGTTCTGTTTTTATGCGTTTTCATTTCCTTTTCAAAGTCACACTCAGTTTGAGTTCGCGTAATTCCACTTTAACCCTGTATTTTTTACCTCCAAAATCTTTCTTTGCTGATTAATGTTGACTTCAGTTCCATCCAAGCTGTCTGTTTAGTTTGCTGTGGAAACCATTCCTAGAAGGCTAGGATGCAAATTCTGTGCGATTTAAACCTTGAATTTCAATGGTTGCTGAGCCTTATACACATTTTTTGCTTTTTATTCCTTCCAACTTCATAGACTAGCTTTTTTAACTTATCACATTAAGAACCGGACCTTAGTCTCCAAAATTCTAGTCCCACAGTCCACAATAACACTTTCTCAGTCAAATTCTCCTGGTTTTGCAGCCACTGCGTGCACATGCTTCCCATGACTTAGAAAGCTTGTTGAGAATCTCAGGATTAGAGATCAAGGAGAGCAGATCACACTCTTTTTTGACTCCAAGGTAGCTCTGATGAGGAAGTGATATGCATCTCCTTTTGACACATTCTCCATGTTGCTTTTGGATTCTTTAAAATAACCTCTAGTCGTCTCTCTTTTCTCCCACCCCACAGCACTCTCTGGTTTCCCATTTGAAGGTATATATGACTTACAGCTTGCGCACTGAATATTTCGTTATATTCTGCTGGGTATTTCTCTGAGATAGGACACCTTTACAGACTTAACTTTCCACAGTTTTTTTTATATTGTAATGATGGAATTTGGAAGTGAGATGTCCATGTTGTTCTTTGCTCATTATCTGTGTCTTTAAATGGGAGGGGTATTATCCTTCCTCCTATTTAGGGCAGACTGTTTGGCTCGAGACAGCTGCTGTCAGAATGAATGACAAACATTGTGCTTTCTCTGTCATGTGGAGCTCACTAATTTCCCTCTTATTTCCTTGTTTTCCTTAATCTAAATAGAAGGTCATTTGGCCTGATAGAACACAATATGCTGTGTTTATGGAAATAGCAGCACTCTCGCAATCTGCAGAAAAAAAAATAGGTGAAAGTGATAACTACAAAGGGCGTGAAACCAAACAGGACCTCAAATTGACAAAGGTGAGGAAGGAGGTGGGGGTGTAGAAGAAAAGGAAGATTTAGGGGGACATATGCCGTCTTTTCTATAAACGTATTTGGTTTTGAGATTGTAATATGCTGTTACAAGCTATTGTTGTTTCCAGCTTCCTGAACTGAGGAAATTCAGAGCCAGTCTATCCCAAGTGTCATCACCAATTGAAATATTCCTCTGAGTACATTTTTTTTTTTATCATCAGTTAAAGACAATTGGCTTGCTAAACTCAAAATTAAGTTTTACACTTGTATGTTCTTATCTAGGTCCTACAGAGGACTAGCAGGGACATTTGTGCATTAGATATTAGTTAAATATGCATACATGGTATGCATGCATTAGCATCGCATTTGATCCAAAATCCTAAAATTTCATTTTGTTGTTGCTCATTGGTGAGTCCTGTGGAGAAATGGAAATGAGCATTGCTTCCCGTAGTTCACCATCTGCAGGCAAAGGAGCATTTGTTTCCATCGCTATAGAACTCAGCCCCTGGTCAGCTGCAGCTCAGCCAAAACAATTTGCTTTCATAGCACTGGTACCAGCATTAATTGTTATTTCATTGACTGTCCGGGGCTATGCATACCTGGAGGTTTCTTGGAGCACCTAAAGTGGCACCAGAATTTGTTGAGAGAGGTCAGGCTGCATAAGACTCCCAAGCACATTGTAGTGTAAATATCTTGCAGATATTTAGTTGTCTAATAGTAAATAAGAGTAACTATCAGTTTGGAAAACAGACCGAGTTCATGTTAAGTGCTGCATTGACATCAGATTAGCCATGAAGGAACGGAGAGCTGTCTCACATGATGGAGTTGTTTGAGCACAACAACTCATCAGGTGCCAGCGCTTCCACAGCAGCTACTGTGTCAGCTGAAACCAGTGAAAAACCTCTTAACGCATGTTAGAGAAATTTGCTTCTGTCTTTAGAAAAATTTATCTATAAAACATCCATTTCATAAAATGTGGTAAGTGGCACCTGAAGAGAGAGCTTCAATTTAGACCACATTATTAATGTGATAGCTGAAAAAAATATGGTATTTTTAAAGAGCAAACTTTAAATGTTAAGTAGGCCCTTTTATAATATAAAAATTATCATAGTTGACCTTCCACACACTTTTACACTGCTGACTGATGGTCATATGCTGCTAATACTTCACCAAATGACAAAAATTATCAGAAAACAATTTCAGGACAACTTTTATGTTTATTTACATTTGCAACTTCATATTCTCGAAGAAAGTTAAATAATCAAGGGTTAATTAAATTTAAGAATGTGAACACATTGCCATTAGTATTCTGATATCAATATTTTCTAAATATTCAGAGCATTTTCAAAAAAAATAGAATTTAATTGACTTCAGGTACATTCTTACTGAAAGCTGAAAAGAGCATCAATCCCCTTGCAAATTATATTTCTGCAGTGCGATTTATTTTGATGTAGCATAACTGAAATTAAATATAAGAATATTCTATCCAGAATGAGTCATAAATTAGAAAAAGTAGATGTCTTAAAGGAAAAATCTGAAAGAAGGAAGCAACTCAGTATTTTAAAGGAAGAGAGACAAATCCGGTTCCCAGACCGAAGATGAGAGGTAGAGTGTTGGAGACAGAAGTAGAAGTGAAAGGGCAACCTGGAGATGGATTTGGAGAGAGGCGTAGGTTTGAGAAAAGGGACTGTGAAAAATGTTGTCTGTTTTCTTTTGGTTTAGGGAGAAATATGTTAAAACTGGGGATGAGAGAAAATTTAAATTGTGCTGAAAGGAATGAAGCTATGAATAAGAGAAGATTCATACAATTAACATGCCAAGAAGAGGTCATCAAGACATTTGATAGAACAGACTACATAAACTAAAACCTTACCAAAGTCTCCTTCAGGACAGGTCAGCTGCATTTTCAAGCAGTTGTTCATCATAGTTGTCCTCTGCAGGCTTCATAGTTGCCTCAAAGGAGACCATGAGGGATAGATGTATAAATTACTTTCAGCCAATTTATTGCAAACATAAGAGGGGTTTTACTGAATGTATTTCCATGTGGTGGCTAAAAAGATCTACTGAGCAAGCAAAAACAGCTTTTGCATATCGAACATCTAGTTGAATGCACATTTCATTAGAGAGGAATCCGGAGGGTGCTGTTAAAGAATAAATTATAAGATAAACCTTGAGTTAGCATAAAGACCCTCAGTAACTTAGCTGTAAAATCTGAAGTCTTCACTAACTTTAAAAGAACTGTATCTAGCAGTATCTATTGTTACTGTGTGTGGTTAGCTAATGATCTGAATAAATAAAGACTGTTCTAGCTATAAGGACATTGAACATTACTAGCCAGAACTGTGTTTTTATCTATCAGCAAATCAATTTTCTGAAAAATATAAATTTGAGAGGGAGGATGAATGGGCTACAGAAAAAAATTGCAGGCCTGTGTTTCATATGGAAAACACTTCTGGTCAGGAAAAAGACCTTGGTTTTTTTTTTCTTTTTACTGTTTTGCTTCAGCATTTTTAAAACAAATGTCTTTGCTTGGCCTCAGAAACAAAAAAAAATTCATTATTCATGTAACTCTGTGTGCAGCCATCATCAAATATCCTCTATTTGACAGTGCACATTCCCATTAGTCAGACAGCCTATGAGTACCCAGGTTTCTTCATGCAACAATAACTCCAAGTACCAATCAACAATTCCTGGCAAAGTCTAGCTCCATTTGGCAAATGATGACCTGTAGTCAGTGTGATTCATGCTTTTGTGCCCACGTGGTTCTGCAAAAGCAACGCACTACACCCAAATTAAAACTTTGAGATCATTAGAAGATCCTCAGAGATATAACAGTAACACTGGTGGCAACAAACAAACAAAAGAACCCCCTTTTTCTCTGATTCCTATAAGTTTCATGACAATCTGTGACTGGGTAGAGGTGGAAAATTCCAGTCTCAGTTCTCTAAGACCAAGGCTTTTTAAATCTACTTTCACTCCTTAGGGAACTGACTCTTCTTGTAGAACTGAAGCAGTCATTTGGAACTGCAGGAGTGATCATGCAAACATTTCATGTTTGAAAGGCATAGCGGTTACAAAATAACTATATCAAGAAAATACTAGTCTCTTTTTAAACACCGTATATATTACTCTTTGCAAGCGGATAAAAACTACAAACCCCCCTGAAATTGGATTTTTGTTTTAAAATAGTGTTCAAGTAGTTTTGTTGATAATCTCAACAAAAATCAAAATACAAACCGCCTGTAGACTCAGTTATGCTTTTCTTATGGGTGAATCAGAATAAGCAGAACAACATTACTGGACATATTTGCAATACCGTTATAGTAAGAAATATAATTTCTCCATAAATACAGAACTTTTCTTTTACTCTGAGAACATTCAGGTGGGAGAGAGCAATAGAGATAGTTTACCTGATTTATATCAGTGAGATGAGGTAAATCCATAAATTCAGGCTTCATCATTAGAAGTAATTGCTTACCTACAGTTACTACGTTATAGTCTATCATTACAATATAATCTTCAATTTTAATATTTTATATTGTCAACAAAGGGTTCTGTGCTGAATCACATCACTCATTTATTGGCATTTCAGTGACTGCTGCACACAAACTTGTTGAAAACTGTCTTTAACTGGAAACACCACTAAATTACAATTGTGTTTATTGTGACCATTTTGTCTTTGACATTTTCATATAAAGTGAAAAAGGGAACAAAACACTTAAAGAACTGAAACATTTTTCCCATTGCTTCCGCTTTTAAAGGCAGAAACACTTGCTGTAATGTATGTGAAGCATATGTTATTGTTCAGAGGCCCAAATAAAGGTTCAACACCCAGATGTTTAAGGCACCAGACAGTTACAGCAAAGAAGCCTGTTCTGAAAAAAGTCTACCCATATGAAACCATGTTGCATAGTATTTTGTCAAAAGATGACTGTGCCATCCTTTCTTCTGCAGCTGCTTTTTATGGAAGACAAAAGGAACATATTTCATGTGTAAGAATGTTTGACTGTCACCTGCTATTTTAGCACTGGGGAGAGTTGGTTACAATGACAACCACCTATTTAAATCCTTTAGCACCATCATACTGAACTTCAGAATACAACTGCAACAGCTGATATCAGGAAACAACTCCCATCGCATTCCCAAGGCTTTGCATACCCATGGCGGTATTGCAACGACATAGTAGGAGAGATCACTGGATTCACAGGTGCAGCTTTATTTTTCTAGATATATGAGATATTCCTGTAGGTAAAAAAGAAACATGGAGATATGGTACACTGATGAAGTTCAGCTGCCTCTTATTATAGACTGTTACCATATCACCTTTGATGTGTGTTTATTTTCAAGAAAACAGAAAAATAAAGTTACTTTTGGTATCATGTTTTATTAAATTTCTATCAGATTTACCCTTTAATGACTCTCTATTTCCCCATAAAATTAGAACTGTATTGAAGATAAATAAATGCAAATACTTAAAAGAAAGCTAACACATAGACACAATGCAGATTTATTCAATATTTCTAAAATCAGATATATAGGATTTTAAGTAGATTTTTCACTCTCACTAGAGTATAGTTTACGCTCTTTAATTAACATTCATTAACTAACATTCCTCCTACCATGACCTTATTATAGGGAAAAACGTAAAGGAACGTCAGAAGAGCTCTCACTCAGAAAAATAATGATGCCAGCTGTCAGTTACTGCTTTAGAGTGAAATATCTCTAATTCTTCCTCCTATTCATTAATCGGTCTTCAAATAGGCAGAAGTATTGTGTACTTGGACCACCTTTACAAAGACAGCTGTTGCTATTCAGTTAAGTAAACAGCATATACAACTGCAAAAGTCTGATTTTCAAGTATCTCAGAATGTTTTAACCACCAGTCCTTGAGATATTTGCTGAGGCAGGTGTCTCTGGCAGTAACTATAACTCCGATGCAGAGATAGGGGTAGTGCTAGGCTTCAAAATACCACACCCATGATTCTTCAGAAGAAAATATTGAAATAAAAAAGGACTCAACCAATTTAGAGGAATGAGAAAAAGACCAAATGTCTTTGACTCTGAATTATTTGTGTTATATTTTTGTTTCACAAACACCCAAGTTTGTACATCTGTATAGGGACTCCACTTTTCAGGCTGCCCTGGGGAATTTGTGGAGCTGCTCCCTGAAGCTCTAACACTAGGCTATTTGCTCAAACTAACTTTGCTGCCATCATCCTCTGCAAAGATGTCAAGCTTTATAGTAGCCCATCACACCTTCACTTGGTCATATACCAGCTGCCCAAATTAAAACAGCAAGACCCATCAGGCACGGGAGATAGCTACTGACTTGGTACAAAATGGCACAACTCCATTGATTCTGAAGGAGTTTTATTCTATGTGAATAATTTGCCATAATGTGTAATATACTTCAGTTCTTCAGAAAGAGCTAGCTGTGATAAGAGAAGTCTTCGGTTATATAAAATAAATGATAAAGTCAGTTTATTACCTGTCTCAGTTTTTCTATAGAGAGTGATTCTTCCAGACAACATTAATTATATCTCTTGACCACTCCAAAGCCCATAGAAGTCTCTAGAAAAAATAGTTCTTTAATGTATCTCATTCTCAATTTATACACAAAAAATAAAGATGAATGCCTGTTGTCTCTTTTCCCTGAAGTATTGAATGCAGCTGGATGGAAAACAAGATTTCCATCTTATGATAAATGTCAGAGTTCTGGCATTTGTTTTCCGTTCCTGATGTGAACAAAACAGGCTTTCAAGAGTTTTGGGGAAGAAAAGGGAGAGAGGGCCAATTTCAGAGGAGCTGATACTCAAAGCATGCATGAAAATTTTTGATTGTAATCCGTGCCTGCAGGAGAAGGGACTTAATGCCTTATTTTCTATATCCTGAGTGAAAGCACTTAGCAACAACTTTCTCTGGGGCAATTTGCTTGTGGAACTTTGCTCACAAAATCTATCCTGGGTCCAAGAAATGTTTTCAGACAAATTTAGTTGACATCAGGATAACTTTGTGAAGTGTGCTAGTGTGAAGGAATCTGCGCCTTGGCAACAAATTTTTAAAAAAAGGCATTTCACCTCAACCACCAATTATGAGCCCTAACGGTGGTACAGCCCCAGTCCCTGCCTAGTCCCAGCCTGGCATAGGTGG
Organism: Larus michahellis; assembly: GCF_964199755.1. Taxonomy (NCBI): domain Eukaryota; kingdom Metazoa; phylum Chordata; class Aves; order Charadriiformes; family Laridae; genus Larus; species Larus michahellis. Next base: position 141,298,380 of record NC_133897.1, on the reverse strand, counting down.
CTTCAGGGGTAGGTGATGGTGCCAGGGACCCAAGGCAGAATTCTCCAGAGGACGGGGGACACTACTTCCCAGCCCCAATTGGAATAGCACCTGTGCCTTCTGCCAGTTTGTGATCAGGCTTACCGTCTGCAATTATTAATGACTAAAAGAAGGGGAACAGGCTAAATGCTACCTCCATAAGGCATTCAGGTCATCCACCCAAGACCTACTATGGTTCTTCTCTGTGTAGTGCTATAAAAGGTGCTTCTATGGAGGTCTGGAACTGAGGTCAAGCTATTGGAAATCAAGGATAATTTCTTTTTTCTCATCAAGATCTCTCGTTTTCTCTCACATTCATCAAATTAACAAGTGTGGCAGGTTTTGCCTTTCTTAACATTCAGGTTTTTTTTCCTTTTTCTCATTGTATGTTTTCTTAATCGTTAATCCAAGTGAGAATGAAGATTTCACCTATTTTGGTTAAAAAGGAGAAAAAGAAACAGGCATTTTTTGGTAGGATACAATTTTCAAATAAATCTTATAGTTTCATCAAATGGCACTGTTACATGAAGCAACATTTCTTTAAAAATTTGTTTCACTTTATCTGCTAATTTTAGACAAACTTGATACTGAAATTTCAACTAACAATTGGGGGCTACTTAGTAGTGTGAGAAAATGGGAGAGATAATGATTCCTTGACCTTTTCAGAAGTTAGAAATAGGGCACATGATCAAATAGAGTAGTCAGTCCAAGTGAAAAATGGATGGAGTTGTTCTCACGTGCCATCTCATAATATTGCACCGTTTAGACAAAGGAAGCATCTGGATGTAGCTTTGCTTGCATCCCAGTTAGGTGTCTTACTCACAAGCCTGCTAACAAAAGCCACCATGATCACTCAGTCTTTCTATTTAATCTGTAGAGGGCAAATCTAACTCACATAGTCCAAATCTTCAGTCTTCGCTGAACCTTCAGCCTAGGCTGAGTCAAGGTGCCTGTTAAAATAAGACCCTTATTTTATTTACACAACATTGTCTTGAACAATTTAGTGAAATCAAAAGAAACTTGGTAAGTAATTTTGTTTCACTGAATCAGTATTACATCTGTGACAAAAATTTCAGGCAAAAAAGATTTGAGAAGCCGGGCAACCAGCTCTCTGTAACAGATAATATTAACCGGAGGGTCCCAGATTATTCTACAATATCCTGAGGGAGCATTTGAGAATCACACTTATTTTGGGTTTCTCCAAAAATTTAAGTGTTTTTCAGTTTTCAAGTGATTAATTTTTTTTTTCAGCAAAAATACCCAGTTGTCAATAGGTACTATGCATTTTCCCCATAAATCATAATACATGTAAAACTTTTAAAAGAAATTCTCAGTCTGACTCTATCACTTAAAGAGAATCTCCCATGGATATTCAAACTTCATTTATTTACAGGCAAAAAACCACTCCAAACACAAAAATTGCCTAACCTATAAAGAGTCACTATGAAAAAATCAAGACCCAGACAACTGGTGATATTTCAGTCTTTGGCTTAGAATTTGCAGAAGGCTTCAGATATTTATTGACCCTTTGGATCTCACTGAGAGGGCAAGAATAGGGCTTTAATGACAAAATTTAGGTGACAGTTGTTATCTTAAAGCAGATTTACTCCTTGGTGTCCTCCACTGGAACAGAGCAGCATTTTGATCAGCAGGTAGTGGCGTAAGCTCTGTGGAAAAGAAAATATTTTAACCTTTCACATAGGAACTGATTGGTTGATATACTGAGCTCTGTAATTTGACAATATGAGATGACAATATGTGAGAAGTATCAGATACATCTTTGTCGGATCTTCGTTTTCACTTGAATATTGAAAAAATAAGCTTGCTGTGCAACCTGACTCTTTTGAATTTTCCAGGAGGATGAACAACATCCATTTGTTGTCCCTCGGTCACAGGATCCCAACAAATTCCTGGACTCATTGGGAATAAAAGGTTTCCTTTAGCACCTCTTGTGGGCAGGTCAGAGTGCAAAGGAAGGAAACAACATTCAGCACGCACTTAGTCTGGGAGGGTGGATTAACAGCATTAGAGAAGGAGAACTGACAACTAATTCACCGAAGAGGAGAGCACATCTCTCTGCCTCTGCTGCTGCTACTTTACAAGTTGACCTCCACCCCAGCTCTTTTCACAGCAGCAGGTTTGACAGATGAGCGATAATGAGAGTCCAGATAGTGCACAGAACAGACTGCTGCTTGAGCAGCACAAAAGCTAGTCATCACGTAGCACTTGCCAGGCAACTCTCAAAGGACAAAGCAATTCCAGTCCTTTGATAATTTTTTTTTTTTTTTTTTAAACAGAGCGAGCCGTGTAAAGCTGGGACACTTTCAAAAGCATAAACTGTGGTCTGCCACACTCTTCCCTTTTTCCTCACTCCCCTTTCCTCACTATTGCTCCTTGGGAGACAGACTGCATATATTAAACTTTGATAAATGACAAATAAATCTTGCTGTTCACAGAATGACTGTGGAGTTAAGTTCCCTTCCCCAGCAATATCAGACTGTCTGTCAGATAATTTATCAACAACAAATTCATAAGAAATTTTATACAACTGCATACATATGCACACACCAGCACGTTAAAGACACATACACCTAATTAGACAAAAGACATTGCTGTAATGTGTCTCTTGTTTATTTTCCCATGCTTTGGACATTTGACCCTTTTGTCAGCTCTCTAGTATTTAGAGATCCACACCACAGTTTCACATCTTGGAGAGGAAATAGTCATGTTGTGCATGACTGCTTTGTTTTCTCCGGCAGACTGAACATCTTCACTTATGTTTTCCAAAGGGTGGCATCATTTTAGTGCTTGATTCAGTTTATGTAGTAGTTTACATTTTGAATCACTGTGCAAACTTTAATCCTTACAGTGTCCTCTTGAGAACGGAGAGGAAATGTTATCTCTTTTTTCCACATAGGGAAACAGAGCTTTCACACACCTACCAACCAAGATGCAGTGGCTCAGTAAATTATTGCCCATCGGTTGATCTCTGGTAATACTGTGAGCCCCATTGAGCCTCTCTTATAATTACTTAAGTCTCAGTCAAAGAGATCTAAATCAGCGTACTGTTACTTTAGATATGGCGCAAGCTAAAAGTACAGTACCTGCATGCAATTGCAGAGATTCAGCTGTCATTATGTCATCCCACGCGTGCATATTTGCAGAATGAAGTATGGAAACTGTTTTCAGCAACAGCGGTATCCAGCTGTTTGACTCAACTCACTGCTGGGAAAAACCTAACTTAAACTGCTGGACTTTGCACTGAAACTGCTGAACACCTGTATACTTTGTGCCAATTTTGCTGCAACTGAGCTTGAAGAGAGATGGCAACAAAATTCTGTAGGTTTGCAGTGTCTTAAGCCATTGCAGCAATTTGAGCCTTGACTTATAGTGACACCGAGTGATCCAGCTTTTCACAACACCACAAAATTAATTATTACTAAAGACAGATTCAGAGCTAACCAGTCTGGATTTAATATTTCATTGCAAAAACATCTTCAAGTTGATTCTATACAATTCAGGACTTTTCAAAGAACCAAAGTGCACATTTTCTAGTGTCTTCCAGTAAATGAGTAAAACTTTCAAAAAACATAACTGAGCTTTCTTCCCTACCAATCTTTCCTGTGGAGAAGAAAATAAATCTTCTCCATGAAATTATTTTATAATTTACACAGTTACTTCATAGCTATTTTAACAGGCTTGTACAGTTTTAGTTCTGGAAATGACAACAAAGGTACAAGTCCGGCCTTCTACATAGTGATTTGTTACATGAAAAAAAGAAAGTGACATTCTTCTTTACAGAATTTTTATCAAAATATATTTTCATATTGTATCCTCTCCAGCTTCTGGGCCTATCCATACAGAATTTTCACAGTCAGGCATTGCTACCACAGCTTACATATGGTATATAAAACCAATAGAGAGTGATTAAATAAGGCAATGTAGTGCAATGACTGTATCTTACAAATATACATTTAAACAAGAAAGAAAGTACCATGAATTCTTGTAATAAGTGAAAAGAGGGTGAGGGAAGGTGCCATGACTGCATCTACAAGTGTGTTTATCAGAATATCAAGGACGGAATGAGATTTAAATTCTGACTTGCACAGAAATATGAAGTGAACTGGTCTATATTTATTAACATGCAAAGCACATGTAGAAGGTAGAATGCACTGCATATGTTTTAAACTGTAATAAATAAAGACATAGGAGAGCTAGGCACTGCTTCACCATAAAAGATGTTGAGGATGAATGTCATAAGGCATTTGTAGAACACCATGTAAGAGGCAGAACTTCTTTATACAACTGAAAATTAAATGCCATCTAAAAGGACACAACAGCCCTACAGCAAATTGACCCTTAGACAACTGCAACCAAAATGTTACAGTTGATGAAATCAAGCCAACATTAGAGTCAGCAAAGAAGCCAGTCATAGAACCCACAAGAACCATGCCTATGGGTTTTTTTCCTCTGTTGTTTTCTTTTTGTCAAGGTTACTTTCAGGGAAAGATAATTATTTATGCTGCATACAGTATATATTGGCAAAGGATAGATTTTAATTTTAGGAAACCAAATCAGGTGTAAATGAAAGGGTAAATAAAAAGGATACACTTCTGAAAGCAATTCTTGACTTCGTGTAATAAAGTATTAGGAGAAAGTGACAAATAAAAATGCACTAGGACTTAAATAAAATTGTTAGTAAGGTTTAAAGTAGTGAGGATGTTGGTTTTGTGGGTTTTGTGCTGTCGTGTTTTTTTTCTCAAGCATAAGAAAGCTAAAGGATAAGATAAAATCTGAATTTACAGAAGATATATTGTGCAAGACTTATCCAATATTTTTCTGGATAAAATTATTGGATCTTTTTCTAGATCAGGAATTGAAATAGATGTGATATATTTGGATTTTGTGAAGATGCTCTGAATAGGTCCATATTAGAAATTATTGGTTCTTACAGACAAGATGAGGTTTTGCTTTGTATGAAATAACCTATTGGTCTTCAGGAATGACCTGTATACAAAGGTGTAGGAAGTACTACAGGACTTGCATAATATGAAAGAGAATAAGGATGTCATTGAAGGACGAAAGAAGATTCTTCAAGACTGAAGTTATAGAGATGGAAAGAAACCTGATAATAAAATTTGCAAATGCATGCATTTAAGAATTGGGAATTTTTTTTTAAAAGCAGAATCCAGCTGTTGAAAGAAGCAAAAGAGGATGTCTTGTCATATTTGTCAATACCATATATCTGAAAAAAACCCCAACCAAATCCCAAATGTGATTCTGAAAAGAATGAAACTCACATATAAGGTATTTGTAGTAGACAGAGTCAAGTTTTAGTACTATTTCAGAGGACACTGAGATCATTCCGGATTCTGAATATAAACTTTGGTCTTCCACAAAGAGAATTTTTGTTGCTTTGTTCGTCATACCTGCTAAAGGGGCAAAAAATTTTACTATGCTGGTTGGCAGATTGAGGAGCCAATTATATAAGAGAACACTAAAGATATTTATATATGCATGAGTTCAAATAAACATATGTTAGCTTTCCCTGTAAAGCATGGTGGGTGGATGTGAGTCAACTCCAGTCAGATGATCTGGTCAACTTTAATTCCTCCTGTGTTTACTAACACAGCTTTCAAGTTTCTGGTTGCATATTGCTCTTTCCACAGAACTCTTTCTTCATTCAGGGCACATAATGAACAGTGTCAACAGAATGAGCAATTACAGTATTGAAAAATGGTTTTTATCCCCAGTCATGGTGTACTTCCATGTATTATTTACAGCTCACCATTCAAATTTCTGCACTAAATACAGAACTATTCACTTCCACCTGTGCTTCTCCATTGTGTATTCATTCAAAGGAATATTCCACAAAGATAAATCAATTTATTTTTTATAAGACCCTATCAATGGATTTCATGTATTTCAGAGGCTGAGTTGCAGGAAAATAGGAAACAATCATCAGTTACTCAAAAAATGCTGGAGTTTAGCATCCAGATCCCAGAATACTACTATAACCACAAAACTTCCTGCTCTGTAGATTCCATATGTCCCAGTTTTCTAACAAACAAAGCAACAGTCCTTTGTCTAATAACCTTAGCTATTATAAAGCTATGATTCATTCCATACCACAGTCTCCATTCTTCCTGAATGAGGCATGACTCCTATGAAAGATTGCTATGTGATTATGTGATAAAGAACCACAACACATAAGCAGAAGAAGGTTGTACAAAAAGAGCAAACAAGCCATCTTTTTCCACCATTTCCTAAATTGACTGTTTCCCATAGAAATGTAAAATTCATAACATATATGTATAAATTATCTGACTCTTAACTGGAGTCCAGGAAAGTACTTTAGCGTTCCCTGAAGTGGAAGGAAATTTTCCTTCCAGAATTGATTGATATTAGCATGATATTTAGAATTCTTTTATTAGTTGAGTACAGGTGGCTACATTCAAGTATGAGAAAGCATTTGAATTTTAAGAAAGCAATGGGCAACACATCAAATACAAGATACAGTAATAGTTTGTCATTAGTTAACAGTCAAAGTCCATGTTAATCCTTGGAGGTCAAAATTCACTTCCACGAGGAAACTAGCTGAGGCCTGAGCGCTAAGGATCACTGAGCTTCAGAACCACATCAAGTTATTAGGAAAGACATAAAATTCAGATATGGTATTTTTTCCAGATATGTCCAACTAACATTCAGCATGAACAACGGATAAATGGGACTGATCGAATTTTTCTGTCAAAAGTGTTTCTCTGTGTATAATTGGTTTTGACTAAACATTTTTTTCCTCGTGAAGCATATGGTTTTCATAGCAAGTGTGATGATTTCTTTTTTTTTCTTATGGAACAAATGAATATATGAAATAATAAAGTTTGCATGCCATAATACAATGCATCAATTAGATAACTTTCACCATGATACAATGCATCAATGTTACAGTAGGGGTCTGCTACAGGCCAGCTGACCAGCAGAGCCAAGCAGATGAGACCCTCCATAGGCAGATAGAATTGGCTTCGCGTTCACAGGCCCTGGTCCTCATGGGGGATTTCAACCACCCTGACATCTGCTGGAGGGACAACACAGCAAGGCACCAGCAATCCAGGATGTTCCTGGAATGCATTGATGACAACTTCCTCCTCCAAATGGTAGAGGAAGCAACCAGAAAAGGTGCTATGCTGGACCTTGTTCTCACCAACAGGGAAGGGCTGGTGACCAACGTGGGGCTCAGGTATAACCCTGGCTGCAGTGACCACGAAGTGATAGAATTTAAGATCCTCAGGGCAACTAGGATGTATTCCAAGCTTAGGACCCTAGACTTTGGGCATGCACACTTTGATCGCTTCAGGGATCTGCTGGCCAAAGTGCCATGGGATGAAGCTCTAGAGGGAAGGGGGGCTCAGGGCAGCTGGTCAGTATTCAAGGATCACCTTCTCCGTGTCCGGGAGCAAACTATACCAACAAAGAGGAAGGCAGGAAAGAATGCTAGGATACCTGCCTGGATGAACGGGGAGCTCCTGGACACACTGTCACATGAAAAGGAACTTTACAAGGAGTGGAAGAAAGGACAGCTAGAATGGGGGGCGTATAAGGAAGCTGTCCAAACAGCAATAGACCTGGTGAGAAAAGCTAAAGCTCAGTTAGAATTAAATTTAGCCAAGGAGATCAAGGGAAACAGCAAAAATTTCTGTAGGTATATTAATGGTAAGAACAAGACTAGGGAGGGTGTGGGCCCCCTCAGAAAGGAAACGGGGGAGCTGGTGACAAGTGATATGGAGAAGGCCGAGGTTCTCAATGACTTCTTTTCCTCAGTCTTCACTGGCAAAGGCTCCAGCCACACTCCCGGAGTCACAGAAGACAATGGCAGGGGTTGGACAGAACTGCCTATCGTAAGTAAAGATCAGGTTCGTGACCATCTGATGAACCTGAAAGTGAACAAGTCCATGGGACACAATGGGTCCCCCATGGGTACTGAAGGAACTGGAGGATGAGGTTGCTAAATCTCTCTCTATTATATTCCAAAAGTCATGGCAGTCTGGTGAAGTCCCCACTGACTGGAAAAGGGGAAACATAATCCCCATTTTCAAAAATAGAAAGAAAGAGGAACGAGGGAACTATAGGCCATCAGTCTCACCTCTGTGCCTGGTGAGATTATGGAGCAGATCCTCCTGGAGGCACTGCTGAGGCAGAAGAATAACGAAAAGGTGATTGTGTACAATCAACACAGCTTCACCAAGGGCAAATCATGCCTGACAAACCTGGTGGCCTTCTATGAGAAGGTCACAACATCAATAGACAAGGGGAGAGCAACTGACGTCATTTACCTGGACCTGAGCAAAGCCTTTGACACTATCCCGCATGACATCCTGGTCATAAAATATAAATATGATAAAAAATATAAAATATTTTTATTTATTTTATTTATTTTATATAAAATATAAAAAATTTATAAAATATAAATATGATAAAATATGGCTTTGATGGACTGACAATTCAGTGGATAAAGAACTGGCTTGACAGCCGCATCCAAAGAGTGGCAGTCAATGGGTCCATGTCCAAGTGGAGGCCAGTGACAAGTGGAGTCCCTCAAGGATCAGTACTGGGACCGGTCTTGTTTAACATCTTCGTCAGCAACATGGACAGTGGCATAGAGTGCACTCTCAGCAAGTTTGCTGACGACACCAAGCTGTGTGGGGTGGCTGACAGGCTGGAGGGAAGGGATGCCATCCCGAGGGACCTTGACAGGCTGGAGAGGTGGGCCCATGCCAACCTCACAAAGTTCAACAAGACCAAGCGCAAGGTCCTCCATCTGGGTCGGGGCAATCCCAAGCACCAATATAGGATGGTCAGTGACTGGCGTGAGATCAGCCCTGAAGAAAAGGACTTGGGGGTGCTGGTGGACGAGAGGCTCAACATGAGCCGTCAGTGTGCACTAACAGCCCAGAAAGCCAATCGTATCTTGGACTGCATCAGGAGAAGCGTGGCCAGCAGGTCGAGGGAGGTGATTCTCCCCCTCTACTCCACTCTCGTGAGACCCCACCTGGAATACTGCGTCCAATTCTGGAGCCCCTACTACAAGAGAGACATGGACGTGCTGGAACATGTCCAGAGAAGGGCCATGAGGATGATGAGAGGGCTGGACCACCTCTCCTATGAGGACAGACTGAGAGAGTTGGGGTTGTTCAGTCTGGAGAAAAGAAGGCTCTGAGGAGACCTTATAGTGGCCTACTAGTATCTTAAGGGGGCCTACAAGAACACTGGTGAGGGACTTTTTAGGATGTCGAGTAATGGTAGGACTAGAGGGAACGGATTAAAACTAGAGATGGATTGATTCGGACTGGACATTAGGAAGAAGTTCTTCACCATGAGGGTGGTGAGACACTGGAACAGGTTGCCCAGAGAGGTGGTGGAAGCCCCATCCCTGGAAGTGTTCAAGGCCAGGCTGGATGGGGCTCTGAGCAACCTGATCTAGAGGGAGATGTCCCTGCCCATGGCAGCGGGGTTGGAACTAGATGATCTTTAAGGTCCCTTCCAACCCTAACAATTCTATGATTCTATGAATTAGGTAAGCCTTAGTTTTAGTTTTCAATCACAGTTCAGTGGTATTTTCTATTGATGAAGAGGGAAAAACATAGTAATGCCTTTATACAAAAGTTGAGAGATAAAACTTTATGAAATGGAAGGCACTGATGGGCTTTAGTGCTTTTTTGTGGGCATTCACAGCCCAGTAAGTGTTTGCATCATACGAATAATTTACAGGAACATTGTCCACCGAGAAATGTCTTAGTTTGTGTGTACTTGTACAGTTAAGAAAAGGCATACATCCACACATTCATTACCTTCACTGAAATTGTCTGTGAGTGATTCCCCAACTGCCTAGATTTGTTTCATCACTATACAGTTCAAATGCCCTACGGATGTCTGAAAACAGGAGGATAGATGTAGAACAGAATTTATCATTTAGAAAAAGGAAGATATTTTGACATGTCTGCATTCAAAGAAGGCATCCTTCTGGTGAGAAAAAGCACTCATTCAGGTAGAATGAATTAGCCTGCTATTGCAAGCATACTAGCCCAAGGAATTTGTCTGGGGGCAATCACAGCAATAAATGTGCATTTAACTGTAGGTGTGCTTTTTGAACTCGGTTAAACTCCTTGAATGGACAACATAGAAGGAGGCGAGATTTATCCACCCCCATCAACTCTCTCTCCCCTTTCCTTACTAATTTAGACATCACTAGTGATTTCCAGTTTTCATTCCAGATCTAGCTAAAATCTGGAAGGAAAAAAAAAAAGTACCTTAGAAGTACCTTACACTCTCTAGTTGCCATCTGCCTCTTAACCACCTGGCCATTATTTTCCTCCTCATGCTTCCTCATGTCCCTAGTGTAATCCTGTTATTTCTTCCTTTACCACTTCTCTCAAATCTCAAGTTACACCTACACTTTTTTAAAAAAATGATCCTTTCTCTGAACTAACTTCAAGAAATCAGTCTAATATTGAAGTCTACAGAGAATGCAAGAAGAAAAATAATCTCAAACTAACGATCAACAGGTCTTTCTAACTAAAAAGCCTGTTGTTCATTAGTTGCAATAAAACTCAAGTCCTTGGCTTTTTTAGGGGAAGGTGCTGCTGGTATCACAGTCAGTACCATTTTGAGAAATGGTAAAGAGAATAAAAAGAAATCTCTTGCAAGTAAATCCTACATAGCAGTGGAAAATGGAAGTGCGAAATACTTTAAATCCTATTAAAATGTAATAAACTAATAGAAAGAGAGGGAATAAGAGGCCACTAGTAAAGTGAAAGAAAAAAATTAAGAGAGAGCAAATGCAGTTGCTGTCTTTTCATTCCTGAAGACAGCAGGCCTGCAAAAAAGAGTAGAGTATTTGAAATTATTGGAATGTAAATAAAATTCAATGGCTCAGTGCTGCAATGTCTGAAAGTGAGAAATTACTATAGAAAAGTTTAAAAATTTTAGCAAAAGCAGTTCGCTTTGAAATCCCCCAAGCTTACTAAATTGTAAGTGGGTAAAATAGAAAATTCATTGTTCTTCCATCAAAGTGGTCTGGTTTCAAGATGAAAATCAAACCCTAAATTACATTAGAGAAGAGCAAAAACACCTGAGAAAAAGGTGGCTTTTATACAACCAAATCTGAGTTTGAAAAACTGTGACAAAGGTGACAATATTACAAATCCAAAGACAGCAGCGTGCTACTGTGGTTAAACTGTTTTTTGTATTTAGTGGAAGAGTACTTACTGTGGGAAATTCAGGATTTACCCAGGCCAGTGCAAATCTAACCTTAAACAGATTATTTATTTCTGAAATTTTGCAATTAGACCGTCTCTTGTCATTAACTAAGTCGATATCTTTGTTGTTTGTAATGATAGTCCCCGAAATCATGCAGTTAGTGTCTCAAAGGCAGGCTTAGTTTTGTGTATTAGGGTTTTTTTCCATTCAGATCCCCATAGTAATAAAAATATTCCAAAATACTCTTGAAACTGCAGCATTAACATCTTGCTATTAATATTTGTAAAGACTGGGATTAATTTCATATAGAAAAGCTTATGTTCCTTAATTTGTCTAAAATACAAAGGAGCTGTATTCTTCCTGCACAGTAAAGGCACCTTAATGTAAAAGTCTTGGAAATAGTTTTGGGCATCTGCATTGCATTGCAACACTGCTTTACAATCTTCTTTTAGGAAATGAAGAGGAAGAAGTTGCCTGCTTTTGCTTAGCTCTTAGTTTTCATACTTAGGTAATTTGATATATACATTAAAATTGTGTCGTGAGAGGCAGTTATTTAAAAATCTCATTAGAAATACTTTGATGTTTCAGCAACAAAGTTACAAATAAAGGGTTGTATCAATAAATAGTCATTCTAGCAGGGAAAAATGGATTAGAGATTCTAACTGGCCCTTGCAAGTAGAAATATGGGGCTAAACAGCTTATAGAAAGTCAGGGATATGCTTGAGAAAAGGATCTTAAAGTCACAGGACAATTTCTATGGCACTGTGGTCTCATTTCGTTGACAAACCCTAACTAGCTTTCAAACTTGACCCTTCAAAGAACAAAAACCATTCCATGAACTTGTGATTTTCCTCAAAGAGCCTTAGCTTAAAAAATGGCTAGGATCGACTGCCAGGGTATGATCTATTGTTTCCGTTAACCAGGCCTATTTTCAGAGTTCCCACCCCTGAAACAGATGGGTGTCTGCTCAACGTTGTTATTTATCTGACCTCCTATGTTTCTAGGATTTCATTTTCCGCTGAAGTATCTCAGGTTACATTTGGCTAGACAGGTCTCCCAACAAACAGTGAATGGGGATGTGAGATACTTGTCAAACCACAGACCTAGCTTAGAAGTGATCTATGAATTGTTGCATCTCTGCTAAGACAGTTTCGGTCTATGGAGGGGGGAGATGGGTGAGGGAAGTGATTTAGTTTCATCTGCATTGAAGTAGGTGTGAAGCACTATGCACAAGCCAGCAATGGTGTAAGTATTTAGATCATAAGTGTTTTGCAGTAACATGCTTTCTTTTTCCCCAGAGGATGCATGCTAACACAGCCAACCAATGGATTCAACTGAGAGGTGCCTGTTACTAGCATTACAACTCAGCTGTTATTTCTGTGTTGCATATCTCACTCTCAGCCTGAGGGGAGACCAAAATAAGGACAAGAAAGTTTGATCATCTGAATTGCATGCAAATTATGGAATTAAACTCTTGACTTCAGAGTACGTCTGATCAACATGAGCGTAGATGAGAGCATCTCCTTGGGGAGACTGCCATTCTCCACCGCTCCAGCCTAAATAGTTTCAGCTCACAGCCTTATAAATTTACTTATGACAGCATGCTTATCCCTGTCTAAGCCTCATGCATGGTGTTAATGGAAAAATTATTGGCATGCAGCAGCCCCAAAGAAGTCTTTGTTCCTGAATCGACCATGAAGAGACCCCTTCTACTACTCTGTGCTTTTCCTTTTGCTTGTTCAAGCATCCTCACCCAGCTGTCCAAGAGAACTCACTGTTAGATAATGCAGCATTTAAAACCCCCAACTTAGACTGAATTTTAACAAAAGCTGCACAGTACCACATTAACTGAAGTGCATGCACAGACTGGCCCTTCCGTTCATTTGCCTTCAGTTGCCAGGAAATGTTGGCAGAACCTCCTGCCCCATTGGGCTTATCTCCATCTGGATCTCCAGCAAGACTCTTCTCACTTTTAAACAAAAGTCATCAAAAGTGTACTCGTTAAATTTTTAGGACTCCAGACCATGGGTTTGAAACATACAAGTTTTCTTAAATGATTATGACAGCTTTAATATATGCCTCTGAAAATACACTGTAGAGCTGATATGCAAACCCAATGGAATCTCACTGAAAGCCAGGCAGAAAGAGAAATAATTTTCATCTTATAGTTGTAAAGAGGCATTTTATTACTTTTACGGGGTATTAACCAATTAGGATTCATGACTGCATAATAAGGAAGGGGTACAGTACCAGATAGGAGATTACCTTGCACAGATGCAATCTGACTTGAGGACACAGGGAGGTAGGTGCCAAATGTCCTGGGCTGGGGCTGCTCCAGCTGCCTCCCAGTGCCCTGCTTCCTTGCTGTGATGGTGGGATGTGCCCAGGCTGTGAGGTCCTTCCCTGCTGCCTTGGTGTTCCCCGCTCATGGCCCCCACGGAGTCCCCGGCCTGTATAGCACCCTGACATTTCTGTGGGAAAGGTGGAAGAAAGAATATGATAATAATTATGAACACATAGCTAGATTAAGAACTCGCCAAGGACAGAGCAATCTGAAAATTTAAGAATGACCCGCTAAGGGGTGAGAAATCCAGCACAGAGTTAGTTATAACTAGAACTGCAACGAGAGTAAGAGGACAAGAGTTTCATCAAACAGTAAAGAAATAACATGAATTTGATTTTCAAGGACATACTGGAGACTCACCACAGTGCTTGGGTCTCATATCAGCTGAACATGTGTTAGATGCTATGTTCTTCCAATTCAGTTTGCACATATAAATATGGAATAAGACTGCTTTAAGAGTTCTGATAAAGTGACATAACAATCTTTATGCTATAGCAAATATAGATAGAGAAGTCATGTCAGACTGCTGAATACGAAATAGCCAAATGCTCAACCGGCAATGCGGGTGGTTATTTTATAAAACAAAATTGTATTTAATGGAGATGCAGCAGAAGCTTAACTAAGTTAAGGTTTATAAAGACTTTGAGCATCACCATACCTAGATCACTGTCTTCTCAATGTTCTGCTGATAAATGTAGACAAATTCTTCTTAGAAATCAGTGTTTCTGCACAAAACTACAACCAATGCATGTGACAATTTTAGAGCTTTCTCAGAAGCCAGATGGGCAATCGAGCAGTGCAGGACGGTGCAGGACTTAATGCATGCTGTTTGTTCAGCAGCTAAAGCTCAATGTCACCAAGCTGAATCCACTTCTTTGTCCTAGTTTACACTGAAAGTTCACTTGGGTCATGGCAGGGGATGTCTGCATGTCAAAATGAGAGTGCAATGAGAGACAACCATGTAACCTGATAAAAGGAAAGCCCCTCTAGGTAAAAGCTGAGAATCCTGCCCTTGCAATTGTGGCCTATCAAGATCTGAGTGGTGTTCTGAAATTCAAAATTATAAATCCATTTCAAAATGGGAAAAGTTATTGAAAGAACCTCCCTCCTAATGAAAAAAAGAAAGACTGTCTGAAAATTGAAGATACCTGAGGTAGCAAAAACTATAAAGACAGAGCAAAGGATCACCTTGTTAACCAAGGTAATACTACATGAAATGAATCTGGACAGGAGAGAATAAAAAATTTAAAGGAGAGTCACACGTGAATGAAGAAGTAGATTGCTTATTTGTTACTATTGTATATAAAGGATCATTTAGAAAAGCAAAAAGGTAGAAATTCTTTTCTATGAAAAAATATGAGTTCAAATTCTTGAGAGATGAGGTTGAAATTGTAACCTTGGATGCAAAGCAGTACTTTCCATGGGAAAGAAGTTTATAAAAGCCAGGAAATTTTGAACCAAAATGAGCGTACAGGCATCCAGGCTGATTGGTTCTGGTGGGTTGTCAATAACCTCCTGAACCAGTAATAACAAGAATTGATCATCAGGTCCTCAGATTAATCAGGGAAGCCTTGAAGTCCTCCAGGCAGGCAGCTGATAAAATTAATTAGGTGGTAAATGTGATGCTCAGAAGCTCTGAGATCTCTAGTTCTCTACTGAGATCTAAAAGGAAAGAAAATTGGTGTCAATGGGACTTGGAAATTATTATCAAGCCTGCACCTGGCGGTCAGGTTATGAGGAAAGGGGAGTTCAGAGAGGTAAGTTGTCTCCTAAGGAAGTAGATTTCCATTCAGTTAATATTAATAATTTCAGTTCTGTTAAATCAGCATTTTTCCCACGACAATCTCTTCTGACAGAAAACTTATGCACAGTAGCAAGAACAATGGAGACTCTGCAATTTCGTCTTTAGGTTATTTTTCCTGAGTTTCTTGTTAGGAAGGCCTTATCATAGAGCATGTTGGGACTTTGAAGTATAAGAGAAATTGTCTAGACACCGGAGAAAGAAATATTAAACAGGTAAAAAGATGGGTTATTTGGAAACTGATGGGTGGGAGGAGGAATGAAATTAAAACCCAAAATCTGCATTACTGAGATTTTTTTTTAGCCTGGAGCCTTATTGATTGACTTTGTTGAGTGGCTGAGCTGTCGGCAGCATACTGCTTTCCTTTACAGCAAAAGAATTCACAGACTTTGTAGGTACAAAGCAGATTAGAGACACAAAGAAAAAAGGCGATGTTTTTCTGATGAATGTTTTTCCTTGCTGCAGTTTTCACTTGCTACAACACAAAGAGCAGGGTGCACAAGGTTACATGGAAATAAATATCAGCTTAGTTCTTACCAAATGGGAATAGGAAGGAAAATGCCCTGTTACACCAATGCAAGTGAAAAAAACCGGCATCCACTTTTGCAGCTGTGAGTGGGTAAAGACACACAAAATATTTAAGTGCGCAAAACAAGGAGAGCTGATGATCTGCAAAGCCTGTACTTTACAGATGTTTTGTCAAGAAGACCATTTTGCATCAAACTGCTCCTGTGTCAAGCTGTTCAACTCCTTGACATCATTTTTGGCCACAATCTGGTATGCTTAGTCAAACAGAAAGGTGAAAATTAGGCCACGTCGTCTGAACCTATAGTTTTTGCACAGTGAAAAATTTGTCTAAGGAATTTAAGAGCACAATAATCGTAGAATAGCTACTAGGTTGAAGTAAAATGTTAAATGCTGTTTTTTCAGCCATAAAATCTTATATGGCTGCTCCTGAGCTGATAGTGTATCGTTGCACATGACAAGCACAGCACAGTGGCGTGGAAAACTATCTTTCTATTTAAATGCCTTTAAAAAAACCCCAAAACATATGCGAAACAAACATTAAAAAAACCCTCAGACAATCCTCAGATGTGTGCTACAGAATTACAGCTCCACTTCAGCATAACAATCCAGTTATCTTGATACATTTTCCACATTCCGGATTTAAGCTGGATACGGGGAAGGTTTTATAGGAGGCAGGAGAGAAACAAAGCAGGAAGCAGGGGAGATGTGTTAAGTCAGAATATTTTTAAGTGTCAGGTCTCTTTTCTTCTTGTATCAACAGCTTCCATGTTAAATTTAGGACCAAAGAGTTGTTCTTCAAATGTATGTAAATGCTATCATACGGATGAATGCTATAAACCGAGTTCTATCATTCAATTGCAATTTGCTTTGTGATTCCACGTGTTGGATAAAATATACATCCCTGGACAGGTTTCTGTGTGAGAGTAAAACTACAGGTTTCCTTAGATATGTTCCCTCTGTAAATTCTATCCAGGCAAAAAAAAAAAAAACAACCAAAAACAAAACCAGGCACCGACACTTTGTTTGAACTTCCAAATATATAGCAGCCTGGGCTACTCTCTATGGAGGCTACTTGACGCCCATATTTCCCCAGTAAATGACCACAGCTTATGCGCAGATTAGTTCTAAAGCACGCATACTGTGTGTTCAGCAGCCTGGGACACTTGTGCTATACTAAGCACTTACAGGCTACCTACTCAAGGTACGTCTCTTCCACTTGTTCTGGTATATCAGATTCCCTGTCTGCGTGCAAGTGCATATACGTTTCTGTCAGGGAAATCCTTGCCAATATTGCATCTTATGGGATCCCACATTCATCAACTACCCAACACCTGGCTGAGAAAAGACAGAAAAGTTTTGATTGTAAAAGGGTTCTGCTTGGATGTTGTCAATTTTTTGAGACTTGAGAAAATGCTAATTTACCATGTACTTTAAAACAAACAAAAATCACTGAACTTCCCAAATGCATACCAGTAAAATTAATAGATATTCTCATCAGATTTACAATGTAGATAGTTGGTTTGAAACATCAATAACTACTGGAAGGCTGTCCAGACCGGTGATGTTATTTTTGCTGCCATTTGAAGGAAATATAGGGCATAAATATCCAACAGAAAGAAGATATTTTTGGTTTTATAAATGTTAGAGAAAAAAAAATATGGAAAGAAGACACTTTTCTTTCCTTTTGCTCTTTGATTCAGCTTCTTTTCTTTACATATTTTTTCCTTCAGTTAAATTCTCTCCCTTTCAGTCTGAGTCATCTCAAAATCCTTTACTGTTGTGATTTGCTTCTGCCCCCTTCTTCCCTCCAATTAGATTATATTTTCTTCCAGCCTCTTTTTGCTCATTCTGGTTTGTTCCAAACTTTTCTTGAAGAACATCCCTTCCTGCTTCAGGTCTTATCCTTCCTCTTCCCTTTTCTCTCCCTGCCTGAAAAAGTCTCTGTTATCTATACTACTTATACCATTGTTGGCTGAGAAATTGTTGGATCGGGCAACTGCCTTCACCATTTCTTTCATGTTGTCTTAACTTTCCTTATCGGTCCCTAGCTGTGATGGAGTGAGAGGCACTGAGAATACAAACCAGATCTGATAAGGGGTGATGAGAAGGTGATTCCTATTCAGCACAGCAGCCACTAAACGCTGTTGTAGATGAGTGGAGAAATTGCAGCAAAAGTTGCTTCCTGCCTAAGAGTCCTGTTTCCACACAATGTTTCAAGCAGGGCTTTGAAACAGCCTAATGACAGAAACAAAAAACAATGATTCATTTCAAATATATAATGTGTGCTAAACCCACTGATAAAGACAAAGTACTTTGGAACTCATCCGTTCATTACTAGCTTGCAGTTTGCTGCTTCTTTTTCAGATGAAGCTTGAAAGCTTGTTTACATTCCCAGCTGCAACCACAGTAAGAGTTATTTTGCTTCTCTCTACAAACCTTGCCTCTGTCATTATCTCATTCCATTTTTGTTTCGCTATTTCAGACTGCCACAGTACAGTTATTTAAAAGTTATACAATCACTGTAACCTGTTGGACCTCAAAAGAAAAACAGATTTTGAAAATATTAACTACAAACCAGTGCACTGAAGGACCAGTGGAAGTAGCCTTCACTGCTGGTGAAGTAGCCCTCATTTAGGTGGAGTTCACCCCGTCTCACTTCTTGGTAGTGCAAGTACAGTTCATTTTCAGGTAAAACACATTTACTTTAATGGTACTGGGGTAATTGAAACCCCATGAGGGTCTCTTTCAGCTATGCAGAATGAGGCGGCAGTGAGCATAAATTAAGGTGCAGAGCTAAACACTGGTAATAGAAAAGAGGAATCACGATTTCAGTGTTAAAACTGAAGGAAGGGATGGGAAGGAAAGCAAGGATTGAGGTGCCAGGCTTAACTTTTTTGAAGCATATGCTACTACTATTCCTGCAATATACATGACTACACACCATACAAAGGCCCCTCTAATAAGCACAAAAAACAGACAAAGTAAGGAAAAAATTAAATGGGATAAGAACACTTTGTTTACCCAGTAATTCAATTTAAAAGGAAAATTTCATAGCTTTTAGGCTGATACAAATTTGTATATAATAAACAATTACATAAAGCCGATAATAGTATATAATTTGAGACTATCCCTTCTAACCATTACCTTTTAGAGTTTCAGGGATGTATATTGTGGTCCAGAATGTTTACAAGAATAAACTTACAAATTGTTATAGGAGGTATATTTGTAAGATTCATTTCTTAATTAACAAACAAATTAGTTTGTGAAATGTAAATTTGACAAATAGACCGTTGTAAGGCTCTTACAATGAATTGTGAAAATCAGGTACATAAAAGACACTTTTTATTTGT
Organism: Larus michahellis; assembly: GCF_964199755.1. Taxonomy (NCBI): domain Eukaryota; kingdom Metazoa; phylum Chordata; class Aves; order Charadriiformes; family Laridae; genus Larus; species Larus michahellis. The sequence continues at coordinate 141,279,086 of NC_133897.1, read as the reverse complement.
AACTCAAAAACCAGCACCTGCTCAATTAGCTTCAGGAACAACTATGAAAAGAATAAAGCAGCTCAGGATGCACAAGCAAACTCAGTAGCTCTGGTTCATAATGCATCTCAGCAAACTGTTGTTTGCTATGCATATGTCAAGAGTTAACTTTCCTCGCACTTTCAAGAAGCTGTTTTTTTTAATCGTTTATTATTTCTACTACCACAGACCCCAGGAGTTCCAGTTAAAGATTAGGGATCTCTGCTGGGTGCTGTACATGAAACAGAAAGACAGTGCATGCTTCTGGTTTACAAGAAAAAAAAACCCTCAAGGATACTGACAAGGGAGGACAAAGAAGCCGTTAAACAATAGCGTTCAACAGGGTAAGCATCTTTGTCGTCAACAGTTTCTACAAAGCTCTCAGCCATAAGTTCTACGCAGGGATGAGAGGAGGGTTACATGGTACCTGCATGAGCTTTTTTAAAGCATGAAGGGCATTGTGGGAGAAAGCAGAAAGGCATGGTTTAAAAATCGAACAAATGAGTGACAGAGGATGTTACTGTGGGTTATGCAGATGCAGGAGTCAGCCTCTCAGGATCTCAAGCTGGAAGAAGAAGTAAAGCTCAAGGTGAAGAAAGACTGTAAAAACCTTGAAAACATAGAGAAATAACTTCTGATGCAATAAAGAAGTGGGAACTTCAGCAAGTTGAGGAGAGGGACCATGTGCTCACAGTAATAGGTCAGCAAAAATAGCTACACAAGAGCATTCTGGAAAAAGTCAGTAAAAAAATGTGTTTTGAAGGGCAATGAATAAAAAAGATCTCTCAGTCATTTAAATACAAGATAAGTAGACTCTTTGGGAAAGTTTTTGTCTGTTACATGAATTATGAAGAAAAAGTCTTCAAGACTCTGACACAACCTGGACATGGAAAACTGGACATGGTGTCTAGATGACAGACCTACAGAAAACCAGGATAATGATGTTTTTCACAGTTACGGAAAAAGAATTCAATGGAAAAGCTGGATCGCAGAGGAAGATTAGGAAGATACAGAGACCTTTCATCATCAGTCATCCTTCTGTAAGTTACACAAAAAACTGTGATCTGTGTACCAATGAAATAGTGTCTGACTTCATGAATGTCTTGCTCAGGTCACCTGAGTTACTTGTAGAGTAAAGGATTATTTGGTTTGAGAAAAGTTAGTAGAATCTGGCTTGTGACAAGAGAGTATTTGTACCATAAATATTTATTAATAAATAAAATACTATTTAATCTATCCTGTAGAAGTCCAAAATGACATCTGAAACAAATTAAATCCCTTTTAAATTTCAAATAATTTTTGCTCCTTAGCAATAGTACCAAAACAGCACTGTTAGTGAAATCTTACAATGAAGGCTGCAACAGTGAACCTAGTAACTGTAATTGTTGTATGGTCTGAGGTCATCTAATATAGCCCTTCCAAGTACTTCATGGATGGAATGATGTTAGAGAGGAAAGTTCAATTATATACTTACCAGATGTTCTAACAGACTTTCCCTACTTAAAAGTAAATTATAAACAGACCGTTTAAACCCTCAAGACTGAAAAATAGTATTTTTTAAAATCAAAAAAATCATTCTTCTCACATGTACTTTAATTCTTCTGATGAATATATGTTTGGACTTGCAGTCTGTTAAGTTAAATATCTGAGGACCCATAAATTCTCCTTTTTAGAATGGGGAACAAAATAACCATATATACATAAAATTAAATATCTATATAAATATTTATATAATTATACACTCCCTCACATGCATATGCATTTATATGACACACTTATACATAAATATGAGACCTACACAGCACAGATACAGATACAAAAAATTTGTTATATGGCTGTAACTTGTGTATAAATGCATATATATAGGTCTGTGATCATAGTAACAGAGCATTGTAGAATCACACATTTTTACTATACAGTTTAAATCTGAAGTTTACATCTAGATCTCTTAAAAAACCCTCCTATTTTCACTATTTACTTCATTAAGATTATTTGACCATAAGTTTACATGGCACTAAAAGATGCCATGAAAATGAGGTTTAAATAATGTTGAACACAACCAGTCACATTTAAACAGATCTAAAGTTATATTTTATCCTGGAAGATATTACTTGAAATGCTAATCATAACCAGTCCCTGAAGATGGAGTGAAAAAACACTGACAAACAAAGAATCACCCTACACACGTCAAGGAAATAGCCATAGTCTGACCTGGTATATGTGATTATAGCGTAGAATGTGTCTAATTTATACTGAAGTTGTCGTTTAATAGTCCATATTAAGTTATTTTGGCATTTCAATATCAAGGCAGTAAACATAGTAAAAATGGGTTAGACATGACTGTCATGACTGCAAGGTTATGGCTGTGCTCAGCCAATATATGGTGGGCGTATGCACAGTACGTATGAGAACAGAATGAGTCAGAGCTGTCTAGCTCAACAGTTAGAAACAACTCAGCATAATGGATTTCTTTTTCACTTGTCTTTATTCCCAGGAAAAACTTTGCCAGGCTTTCAGGCTGAGATTCTGACCAGAAACAAAACAAAAGAATGAAACTACTGTGACTCTGGTCCCTACACCATGGCCACAGTTCCACATACTCGACTGTGATGGCCAACACCTATCTGCGCCTCTAAAGCATTGCCGGGCCTGATTTTGCTTCCTTTTGCCATGGGCAGCGTGCTGCCAATCTGCTGCTGTGAATCCCTTCCTCCCATCATGGGCTGCTGTAGTGAGCACAGGGCAGATGTCCTTGCTGGGGCTGCAGGTGGGCCCTCCTGCCTCCATCAGCTCAGCCACTGGGGAGAGCAGGATGCAGTGAGAAAGTTTCTGTTGGGAAACAGAATTTGAAGCAAGCACTTCTGTAACAGTTCTGTTTGCACCTCTCTGAGGAAAGGCTTGATCTGACTGCAAGCTGTAAAATCAAACGTCTTTAGTCCAGTTTTGCAATGAAGGTGATTGTGATCCTGAGTTCCCTATCAAGGAGGACTTTCAAAACCACATTTGGAACTCAGTCCTTAAAATTTTTATTTATGCTTATGTTTGGCCCTTTTCCAGTGCAGATTTCCACCACCTTCACAAAGCATTTGCTAGTACTGATAGAGTAGTCATGGCAGGAAGACTAACATGGGAATAAATGGTGTCAGGTTTGCTTTCAGTTTTTTCCACTTAACAGTGGTGAAACATCCTCTAAATTTTCGAGCTTGTCTATCACGAAGGCCTGTGGAATAAACTATGAAGTTGCACTTTTTTGACTCTAAATTGCCAGTATCCTTGAGAATGTTGGAGGATAGAAATGAAACCTGTGCAGATGACCCTTTCTGTATCATCCGGATCTTGAGCAACCTAGATATCGTAAGTGTACTCCTGCCTCTGGACTGTGAGTATGTCAGGCTCTACCAACGAAAGAGGAGACTCCATTTGTCAAATAACCCAAGTTTTAAGTGTCGAAGCCTAGTCAACCAAGCATTACCGTCATACATCTTTAAAATTATTATTCCTACTCTCCACTCACATGAAATATCTATGAGAATATTAGAGATGAGAAATAAAGAATAAAGGTTTTATTTCATGGTTTGTTCATTTTTTTTAATATTGTTTAACAACAGCTGATCTACTATGAGCCTTGGGCTCCAGTATTTGTTGTAGGCTCCTTGATGTAAGAGTGAAGTGAGAGGGTGAAGTGTAAGAGAGTGAGGTGTCAGCACGCTGAGCGGATCAGGTGTAACTCCTCCTCCTTCCCATCAGGAACTCCTCGTCTGTATTTAACCTCTGTCATTTATGAACTCATCACAGTTAAAAAGACAAATTCAGATTTCTTATTGCTATCTATGAAATCCCACCAATTCTATTGAACACAGGAGGAATTTTAGTGGGCAAAGGCATTTGAAAACAACCTTTACTAAAAATTTTAAAATAAAATTAATGAACACTAGAGCCACTGTTTCCTGTAAGTGACAATGAAGTAGTTTTCACTCAGCTAACAAAAAATTTCAGAAGTCATCTTTACAGCCAGCTCTGTGTTTTTTTATTTTTCCTTTAACATTTTGAAATGAAAGTAACTTTATAAATATACAATTTGTAGAAAAGTATCTTACTTTTCCTTCAGGGTTTCCAGACAAGAACAGCTGCCGACCAAACATTACCTACATATTCTACTACCACATTTCAAATGCTAATAAGCACACCCAATTACCATACATTATGTCAGTTTCGGCATTTAATAACCAATTCTATGAATCTATTTGTTATCTGAGCATTTCTATTGATTGGTTGATATGATTTATCATACCAGAGAAATATATAACAAATGATAATGTTTAAGTATAAATCATACATATCCCCAGATTAGTAATCACTTAAAAATAAAGGAATATATCAATATTAATTTTTAAATTCAAGTACTAAAAATTTCAGCAACAGAACTCTTGCCTGAAGTCATTACAGAACTGCTTAACAGTTACAAAGCAAATATGAAAATAAGGAACCTATCTTCTGTCCCTTCTCACCCTGTGAAGTAACTCAATTCCTACAAAAACATCAAAGGAAGAAAAGATTAGAAAGTTGCTACATGAATACAAATATCTTTCTTACTATCCCTTTCTAAATGCAGCCTCATAAATATGTAAACATTTTTTTGGGGAAAGGTTTAACTCAGTAATATTACCAGCACTGTTCCCTAAAAAAATTCTGGTAAGGCAATTAGAAACTATCAAAGTCCATGCCAAGTCTCCTCCCATTCCCAAATTCTGAATGTCTATTAGATGATAATAGTCCATTTCAGACAACAGCTAACAAACTCTAGGTCAAGAGGCAAGAAACCTCTACAGTCACCAAAGTCCTAGTTTCAAACTTTTCTTAGCTGCAAACAATGGAGCTTTTATATTATTGATGACTAGCACTTCTGATTTAATAATTCATATCGAATCATGTCATCCTTAATTATTACAATTATATGCATTATCTTTTCCTAAAATGTCTGTGAGAAATTTATGCCTCTCTCAAATACTATTTATTTTAAGTTACCCAGAAAATTATGCCAACAGTGTCCCTGGGCTGCACATTGTAGCACTTAAAATTTTTGCTACTCAAATGCAAAGAGAGATTGGCAGCTTTAACTACGATGTACTCATACAGCCCATACATTAACTGGTTTGTAGGATGCAGGACAGTAACAGCCTCAGGTTTTTGGGTTGATTACAGTCTCAAAAGTTTCAAACTCAATTCCAGCCAAAGCTAAAAAAATAATTTAGATTCACTTTTCCTAAGCTTCCTCGCTAACAAACTCATAGCTTACAATATTTCCAAAAAGTCTGTTCAGCAAGAGACAACAAGATCAGTTTTGAATTGTTCTTTTTCATTTCAACAAATATTCACATTGAATGCCCCAATACATTTTTCTAGGCATACTAGCAAAAGCGGGCTTTGTTGTCCTGTTTTCTTTCACTTCGGCCTGTCTCTCTCCAGAGGGATTCTTGTTAAGATTAAAAAACAATAATGGAGGAAATAACCTCTCCTTTTACATCTCCTATATTCAGACAAACAGTTTTCCGTTCCTTCTCCTCCCATGTCAAGTGTAACATATTCTTGGCAACAAGACATGCAAGTCAATACAAAAAATCCACAGACAACTCCGGTAATTTAGCTGGCCTGATAGCTTCTCTGCCTGTCAGTCAGCAGAGGGCATTATCTCCAACACCTAATACGAGTCGGCAGCACATTTTGCCATTATTTCCCTTTCATAATCTGCTCAGACCATCTGTCTCTTTCTGATGTTATCAGCACTTATTCCTGAGTGTGTACAGGAGAACGGTAATGGTTATGTCAGCATATATTGTTCAGTTAAAAAGTAAAGCTGGTGTCACCACTGTAAACGCTGCTTTTACTTGCTTGTGCTTATTACATCTAGACATTGCTACAGCCTGACTTTTACTCTTTGACCATGAAATTGAAAATATGTCTTCTTGAAGCTTTACCTGTTGAAAGGTACTTTCTTTTTGTCGACTTTGTCTTCTTATTTCTTTTCTTCAGAATCACGTACTCTTTCCCAGTCACTTCATCAAGACTCCTCTGATATTGTCAATTAGAGGGGGGAATGAAACCTTATGAAGTGTTGGCCTTTTTTATTGCTCCGAAACCAAAAGGAAAAGAAGGAAGATAATTGGGTGACACTCAGCAACTCAATGTATACATTCTGTTTCTTTTACCATTACCCTACTGACTCCACAGTCATCTTCTCTAAATCTTCCTCATGGCAGGATGATCTCTGCTGTTCATGCCATTAAGGCAACATATGTTAAAAAAACCCAGGATTCTTCATCAAAATTTTACCTCTATCCCTACTGTGAGGAACAGGATTTTCCTTAAAGAAAAGAAAAATTACTTATGAAAGAACCTAATTTTTCTGATTTTCAAAAACAACTATAAATGATCCTACCTTTTTTGCAAGACAAGCTGCAACACTTAGACCTAACATGGATTGTCTGAGTTCTGAGGTCCAAACTGAAAATTGGGGTGCTTTCATTTTGAGGAAACTTATCTCTATGAACTCAAATACAGTGGAAGCTGATTTTTTGTTTCAACAGATTGTATATGGGTGGGCTCCAAAGTTTGATACTGACAGAGATGAGTCGAAATAGGATTTGTCATAGTAATTTTCAAAAAGATAAGCATCTAAGAAGCTTTTTTCTTAAAAAGTGGCTATGTGGCTATTGCTGACAAATACTTAGCTTTTGCGAGAGACAAAAGCTATGTCTGTTTACTTAGGCAACAATGATACATTCTTCTTTTTCTTTTTTACTCCTTTTCACATAGGAGAACACACACACAGAGGCGGTATTCTGACTTACACGTCATGAACAGAAATGTGAGGAGAATTTCTTTTGTGGAACCTTCACCATGAGTGAAGTTGGAGCTAAAAAGTGGCAGCCTCACTTAACAAATTTAAAATTGAATGTGCAGGGCTGGCAGATAGAATAAACTTTCTAATTTTTGAAATAAACATATTTGAACTGGGAAATTAAAAAACATGACAGACATTGAACTTCAAATATCATTTTTGCACAGACATATTTCATAGTGGGATCATCCTTTACTGTTGTAATGTTTGCCTTCTCCATTTAGACTGTCTTGCAGCAATTGTAAAGGGCTGTAATTCACATTAATGGCAATAAAAGCAGGCACTTCATTGACCTGCCTGAATAGTTTTGGGGTTATCTACACAGGAAAGTTAGAGTGCCAGGCTGGGAATTTACTGCACAGTAGCTGCTCTACACAGCTGTTCTCCTGTACAGCGAACGTCCTAGCTGCATCTTAACTAGGCTTTTTTGTGTGGTGTTTTCTCCCCCTGTAGATGCAGAACTATCCAACTCACATCCAATGTTCCCTGAAAGATGCTAACTGTTCTTCAAGTCGGTCAACATCAAAATTGTTTATTAAACCATAGAATACTGAAAACTATCCCTCCCCCTCCTTTCAATTTTTTGGCTTACAGCAATACAAAATATTCTACAGTATGTGATCGCTGGATGGAAGTTAGGAAAGTGTTCATCAGCGTTTTTGCAAAGGGTCTGTTCGGAGGGGACAGATGATATTTCCCAGTACTCATGCACAGACAGTGCCTCAAGGGATGGTCTTGGATCCAACCAACTGCAGGGTCAAAAAATGTTTCAAACGTACTCGTGTTTTGACTTCACCAGTATGGATCAGTTCCCCACTTGCAAACAGGTCTGTGAAGGGAATCTGACTAGCAAAGGTAAACACAGAATTCTGATGAAACTGACTCAGGCGTGTTGGTTTTACTGAAGGATTTTATTGTTTGAAGAAGGTAATTTTTATTTCTGTAGCCGCTCTGTTCTGATTGTGTCAGTTTTTCTTGTAAAAGCAAATTAAGGTCTTTGAAATCATGTACAAGTAAATTAAATTGATCACATACAATAATTTAAGTCATGAGTAAATTTGGAATCATCTTCTACCAATTTCTTAAGGACAACACACTTATGTTTAGTACATAAACTAGTGAAATTAAGTCAATTAGAATAAGAGATGAACTCTCAGAAAGAACTTCCCTGTGCATTTTGATACAGAAAGCACAGAAAGCAACGAAATAACACAACTTCTTTCTTCAGCACTTGAGAACACGTAGAGACCTGTTCCATAGATACAGTGTTTTCTCGCTCCAGATGTCTAAAATCCAGTAAAAACAAATATATCCCAAAATACATGACATCATACTATAGACGGGAATGGGGAGGAGGAGCAGGAGGAAAACAAAAGAGGAGAGGAAGGAGGAATCCTACCTAAAGTTTGTTCTGAATGTCCCAAAAATAAAAAGTGATGTTTGATTGTTAATCAATAAGTGGTGGTGACCTGATTTTAATGTAGCACAGCTTCTCTAAAATTATATTTGTATGGCTCTACAGGACAACTGAGGAGTTGAAAATGTGTTTGTGTGTTGGGTAGGTACTTTCATTGCCATCTATCTTTCTGTCAAACAGTCTCCCACTTCTACTCTACCTTAAGCTTTTGAACCACAGCTGCTGATGCAGAGTCCTTTGTTACTTCTTTTCCTTCATCCCTAAAATAACATTACTGTTTAATGCCACTCCTTAGAATAATGCACCACCATAGGGTGTTTGGTCACTAGGCTCTAAACTGCCTAAAAGACAGCATACAGAAGGCTGAGTTCTTTATTTAGGAGGCTGTCATTGCTCAAGTTTGCCATACCTGCCATTCGGATTTGTTCAGCTAATGTCTGGAATGAAAAAAAGCAATTGTTCATTTTATTTGTATAACTTTTCAGTAGGAATATCTGGTATTTGGTGTCATCTAAAGAGAGCAGAAATTTCAGGCTGGTAATTTAATGGCATACACAGTTAACTGAAACTCTACAACCTACTACTGAAATTCAGATCGTCACCCATAATGACAGCAGCCAGCGGTATGATCCAAATCCAGGAAACTCATCCTGCTCCTTATGAGCAAAATCTTTAATGTACATTCATTCCTAACCTAATTCCAACAGTTTATAGAAGTATATTGGGGTGAATCTGGGCCTTTTTTCTAATTTTATGCTGGTCGCAATAGTGAAAGGAGAACATTAATTAGCCCGGGAGGCTATCACTTTCCACTTCTAAGTCTATGTTTTAAAATATAGGCAGTCATTAGCATCCAATTGCACCAGATTATTTTCGGGTGTAGTATTGCTGAAATCCATAATTTGCCTCTTTTTTTTTTGTTTTTTTTTTGTTTTGTTCAGTACACACGTGGATGCATAAGTAATGGTTTGTGAAAATAGGCAAGTTTTGTGAACTTAAGAAAAATATAAGAAATGGATTACAACACCTGTCTGCTTCTAACACAGGTACTCATCTGCCTGGAAGTGATACTCAGCAGCCCTTCATAGCTAAAGTCAGATCTGTGGCTATTGATGGTTTCAAGCTCTTCAGAAGGGATAGGTGAGGAAGGAGGGGAGGAGTCATTGCCCTCTACATCAAGAACTGGATAGATTGTGAAGAGCTGTCTCTGAAGAATAGCCACAAACATGTTGAAAGCTTGTGGGTAAGAATTAGAGATCGAGGCAACAAAGGGAACCTTGTGGTTTGTGCCTACTACAGGCTGCCTGATCAAGGGGAGCCTATTGATGAAACCTTCTTATTCCAGCTACAGGAAGCATCCCACAGGCCCTTGTCCTGCTGGGGGACTTCAACAACCCCAACGTCTGCTGGAAAAGTAGCACAGTAAGAAGATTTCTGGAATGCATTGGGGATAACTTAAGCCACATAATAGACAGCTCTACCAGAGGGGATGAGATGCTGGACTTGTTAGTCACCAATGTAAGTGAGATAATTGGTGACATCAAGATTGGACACAGCCTGGGCTGCAATGATCATGCACTGGTGGAGTTCACAATCCTGAGGGATATAGGTGAGGCAAAGAGTAAAGTCAGCACCCTGAATTTTAGGAGATCAGATTTCCAGCTTTTCAAGGAGTTAGTCAATAGGATCTCCTGGGAAACTGCCCTCATGGACAAGGGAGCAGAACAGAGCTGGTAGATTCTAAGGACACTTTCCACAGAGCACAAGAGCTCTGGATCCCCATGTGTAAGAAATCAGGAAAGGAAGGCAAGAGGCCAGCATGGATAAGTCAAGACCTCCTGGTCAAACTAAAGGGCAAGAAGGAAATGCACAGGCAGTAGAAGCAGGGACAGGTCTCCTGGGAAGAGTATAGGGACTCTGCCTGGTTGTGCAGGGATGGGGTCAGAAAGGCCAAGGTGCAGCTGGAGCTGAATTTGCCAAGGGACACAAAGAATAATAAGAAGGGCTTCTACAAGTATGTCAGCCAGAAAAGGAAGGTCAAAGAAAGTGCAACCCCCCTGATGAACAAGACTGGCAAACTGGTAACAACAGATGAGGAGAAGGTTGAGGTACTCAAGAACTTTTTTGCCTCAGTCTTCACTGGCAACCTCTCTCCCCACACGTCTCGAATGGACGGACCTCAAGATAGGGACTGGGGGAGCAAAATCCCTCCCACCATAAGAGAACAGGTTTGTGGCCATCTGAGGAACTCAAACATACAGAAGTCTAAGGGACCTGATGAGATGCATCCCCAAGTCCTGAGGGAACTGGCTGATGTAGCTAACAATACAATGTAGGTATCAATACAATGTAGGTATCAATACAGATTAGGGGTTAAAAGGATTGAGAGCAGCCCTGCTGAGAAGGCCTTGGGGATACCAGTGGATTAAAAACTGTACATAAGTGCACTCACAGCCCAGAAAGCCCACCATATTGTGGGCTGTATCAAAAGAAGCGCAGCCAGCAGGTCAAGGGAGGTGATCCTGCCCCTCTACTCTGCTCTGGTGAGACCCCACCTTGAGTACTGCATCCAGCTCTGGAGCACTCAGCACAGGAAAGACCTGTTGGAGGTGGTCCAGGGGAGGACCACAAAAATGATCAGAGGGATGAAACACCTCTCCTGTAAGGACAGGCTGAGAGAGTTCGGGCTATTCAGCCAGCCTGGAGAAGAGAAGGCTCTGGGGAGACCTTATTGTGGGCTTTCAGTACCTAAAGGAGGCTAGATGATGTTTAAGGGTTCCTTCCAATGCAAACCACTGTATTATTCTATGAAACGTCAGTAGCCAAACTTCCAGGATTTTCACGGAGATATCTACTGATGGAAAACATCATTTAGCTATAAAGAAATCTTGAATGTATTCTGCTCCTCCTTCCACCTGCATATGGGCCAGATCCTTTTATATCTGTAAGATCTGAAATTACTCACTCAGGTATGCTCAGTATCTAGCCAGGTTGGGATCTAAATCCTGGTTTAACTTCACTCACTTCAAGAAAATTACATCAATAAAATTTGAAGATGTAAATTAGAAACAACAGTAACCGGAATCCTGCAAAACTGATAACAAAAGCTAACATTTATCCTGGAACCAATATACTTAAAATGGACTGACGAAAGTGGTCCAGCTTGCCTAGGGAGCTGTCAGAATTCTTTCTCAGCTGTATTTCCATTATCTTGCAGAACAGTGTCTGGGAACATAACTGTGCTCTTGGGATGTTGGGCAGGTTGGACTTGTTCTGCAGCGCAGCAGTTGAAACACTCTGGATGTAATGAAAAACTGCATGGAGAACTAAGAACCTGCTCTTTCATTATATAATGAGGAATTTTTCCCTTAGCACATATCAAAACATATGTTTAGGATAAAAGTGAAATCATCCATATGTACATACGTCGCTTGTGATTCACCGATAAAATATTTTTTTCCAAACCAAAATGTGTTCATAGAGGATATCAAATAATGAACCATAAACCCCAATGATAATAATAGCATTAGCCTTGTCCCACAAAGTTTCACTTGCCAGTGAACCCAAATCTTGTTTGTGGACTGTAATCTAATGATCTATTGCAGCCGGTAGAGTAGGAAGAAAGTCTCACTTTATATTTTGTTAAATATCATAGTAACATCTTCCTACAAAGGATCTTCCTGCCAAAACAGGATAGTCGTGTGTTGGTGCATTTTGTTCTGTACCATCTCTGTTGTATTCCACACTTATTTTCCAATATCAAGAACTTGCTTTCACAAGAAAGGGAGATTCCTGAGGAAAGACTGAAAGAATTAGAAAGGACTTCCAGTTGTAATCAAACTGTTGCAGTAATCTGTCATTTTCTTATAAAGAGGCAAATTCAGCCCATTGTTAAAAATATAGTAATTGATTTACTTGTAGGGGACCCTTGGGAATCAAAGGAAATTATAATGTTATTTTTAAGTGCTGCACTTTCCACAGTTTAAGAAACGGTTTTCTTTGAAACAAACTCCCCCTGCAGATCTTTCTCCTCTCAAATCAATTCTATTTCATATATAATAATTTCATGGATGCTGTCTTTAATGTATTCTGTCATTGTATATTATAGAGTTCTTGACTAAATTGAAAAGATATTGTGCAAATTTCATTTTATATGTGTAAGTATCACTACCATGTTTCAATTTAAATTGAACTGATTTGCAAGTCAAACAATAGAGCATTTCCCAGCAAGTAGATAAGACTCTGCTATATGCAAGTATGTTTGCAAATGTGTCTCATAATCTTGGATTCGAGTTTTAGAAACCTGCAGTCGAACCTCCTACCTACATCTGTGAACAAACACATAAGCAACTGGAGGTCTGTTTAAACCGAGCAGATGGATGGTCCTTGCATAAACAGATTGCAGGAGAGGCAGTGTGGGATGCAGCGCCACCCCTTTTGAACTGCAAACTCGAGCAGTCTGAGGAAAAGAAACACACAATTAAGGCTCCACAACTCTTTTTTTTTTTTTTTTTCTTTTCCCCTACATGAAGGCAAATTCTTTCCCACCCCACCTCTACGAAGTCATTTTACTCGAGCGGATTGACTTGCATTCAATTCCATTATGAGCAAATTGCTTCCTAATATTTCCTGATCTGCAGCACATGCTGAAATACCCACACTTTGTGAAAGATAAAAATACGCTTAGGGCTTGTATCTGTGGAGGAGAGAGATAGTTCTTGGATTTGATTTCTTTACAGCTGATCATTTTCTTTGGCTCGGGTATGGAGAGACACTACCTCATTTCAGTATGATTTGACTGTACTTCTCACTTTTTGCAAAGGGTACTGTAGGCTCTGGATAGAGGCTTTTATGAGCAAACTGCAGCACTGTCTGAACTAATTTCGCTAATGAAGGCAGAGAGGCAGGTAATAATGATGTGTTCTTCCTTGCTTATGCTTGTGGGTCATTCTAGTGCTTCCTTGACTCCCTCCAGAACTCCTCATGCACATTTATATAAAATTTCAGGTTCTTCTGAAAATCTCCCCGTTGCATATTTTTGGGTCTTGTATCATTCAGATTCATACTGCCTCTCTCCTGCCAGTGGATGCTGCACTTTTTCAGCTCCTCACAAAATCAACACAAAACCTCTTTACATGACTACATGATTCACTGAGTGATCTCCCTAAACTTAACCTCAAAGACTTTGATAATACTAAAAGGGCAATCACACCGCTAGGAATGCAGCTTTTTGATATATAACCAAATATGTCATACTTGATACATTACAAACCAATACAGCCATGTTTCTAAGGCATTATTATGCTATAATGGGTCTTTAAGAAGCCCAATTTCATTCCATATAAAATTTAATCTGAGGGAAAAAAATACTTGTTTAAATATTGTTCCACTTTTTATGGTGAATAGATGAATAATTGAACTGACAAAAGCTGTTCAGTTTTCACCTCTTACCCTGTTTTTGAATATTGAAATCTTGTTGACTTATTCTGGCAGCAATATCAAGGATAAAGAAGGAAAAATGCAATCTAATAAGCTATCAATTCACTCAGCAGTATCATTAATACCTATGTTTGGGTCATTTGGGTATTCACAATGAAAACAAAGATGGCATATTTCTTTGTCTCATGCTGGTAAGAGATAGATATAAAATCCTACTATATGAAACCAATAGCATTTTTATGCCTTTGTTGTACAATGTAATTGTATTTGAAAAGGGGCAAAAGCAAAGACAGGCTATTCTCATGTTCATTTGTTAAATAAAAATATTAGGATATATTATGATTGGAGTTTTTTCCCCATCTTCTTTATTACTATGAAGGTAGCACCAAAATTTCTTTGTGCCCAGCAAGCACTTGTTGAATAAGAGCAAATAAATTGAGTCTTATTATATCATGTAATTTCAATATTTAAATGTTTACGCTTGTAGAGTCCTCCCTGACCTATAACAATTGCTACCCATATTATTTTTTTTTACTTCTAGAAGCAGCTTAGTAGTAGTTAGAACTGGAAAGTCAAAGGAGATAGAAATGCAGACTTGCAGCCAAGTTATGTAGAAACATTAATCTTTTGTGACATTTCAAGCCTTCTTACAGAAACGTTTCATTGTGTTTGTATTGCTGGATTCCCCCTATACCTATGCCTCTACCTATTCAGAACAAACTTCCACAAATGAGGTTCACAGAAACTTTACAGAAAATCTGAATGAAAAATTAAGGAAAAAAAATCAAGAGGATGCCAAAAGACAGTAAAATTGTAAAGGGAAATCTCGCATCCTTTAATAGCGTAGCACACAAAAGAGCAAAACAGAATTTGAACACTAGGAAAATTACTACTTTTTATGTTCCTGACATGACACAAATTTCACAACAGTAGTCTTTAAATTCCTCAATTTTTTTCCATTGCAAATCTTCCACAACAATATTTCAGAAAACACCATTACAGATTTTTTAAACCAAGTTGATCTCCTGCTTTCTAAATATTAGCAGCATCTGCATGTGATGTGCCAGACCATCAGTCTGGCAGTGAAGTCTCTTTATTATCCATTGATCCAGTTTAGAACTGGCAGAGAATAGTTCTCCACCACCACCAATGCTTTCACCTGCAGAAACATTTCTGTGAGTGGGTTATTTTTGGATCATTAACTCCCAAGGACAAGGAGTATGTCTTTGTTTTTCTATGTCTAGTGCAGTGTGAAGCACAGCACAGAGATTCAAACTATATGTAGCAATAACAATAGGAACAATAATTAATGACATGATAAAGAGATGTTTATCCTTCCTGCTGTCCTTGTTAAGATTGCCAGAAAGTTGGTAGTTATTTACAGTTAATCACCCGCAGCTGTTTCAATTGCAGCTATCTGTGACTTTCTATTCAGAAGGGAGGGGGTTGTGTTGTCTCCTTAAGGTGAGAAGCAAACATTCTTATTTCTATCAGCCACTATAAGATAAGCCAAATATTTTCACCTAGTATTTTCTGAGGTGAAAAGAACTGGTTTTTGCTTGTTTGTAAACAAACGTTATCAAGCCAGATAGCACATGGCTGAGCTCTAAACTACTTTTAAAAAGAAATCTGTTCTTAAACCAAGAATTCCTAGTGTTGCAGGATGCATTGCATGCTTTGACATACTGTTCTAAGGGTTAGTTATCCTCAACATCAAAAAGTTGCATCTAATTTCCAATTTCATTTTTCCTACTCTCAGCACATTTGTTTCCACAGAATTTGAATCAAAACAACCCCCAAGTCACTCCGCATATGCAGGTTTGATATTAATAGCACTACAAACATCTTGGTTGTCAGTGCTGTAAAGTGGAATGATGTGGGGAGAAAAAACAACCACACAGCTGAAATGTTACATTTTTGCCAGTTTTAGAAAATGAAAGAAGATGATAGGTTTTGTCTTGTGGTTTTGAAATAGTTCGATCTCAGTAAAACAGCTCAGAATGATCTTTTTTGGTCACTGTGAGAATATAGCCTTTTAAGAAGTAGTTTATCAATATGTTCAGGATTTTGAGGGCTTCTCTGCTGTGTCATTAGACTCAGTAAAGGCACTGAATACATAATTTCATGGCCGTATGAAGTTTCACATTCCTTATTCTCCAGTCTGTAAAGACTTCCACTGAAGTCTAAAGAAGGTTATTTTACTGGGTAAATACTGCTAAAATGCTATAGGATTGCTCTTGATATTAGTAGAATTGTTCGCATGTAGTTCTGACCTGCTCTTGTAAATGTGAGCAGGGTGTTTAATCAAGGCTTAAGATAATTTCTTCCTGCATGTTTCCCATGGCTGATATGTTAAAGTGAATGATTTTCAGGCATAGTCCAGGTCATTTAATTATTATTATTCTTTGATCAAAATGGGGACCAAAATAAGGAGAGGCAGAATGGCTTAGGCAATAATACTAGCTCTGGCACAAAAAATTTTGAACAGGCTGTCACATATCCACTACATCAGAGATGTGATAGCTGAGAGGCTAGTTAATTTGTATTCAGCATCAGGGACAAAAAGCTCCTTGTATTTCAAGTTTTTCCCAGTACTTACTCAGCTGTCAACCCAACTGAGGGCTCCAGAGGACACTGAGAGCCACCATGTCCTGTGATACAGGGATATAAGCTGGCTGGTGCTAAAGAGGATGGCTAAAGTTCTGCTTCCTACCCTGAATGTGCCTGTGCCTGGTCTTCAGCATGTTCATTCAGCCTGATCACTACCACAGAAAAATAAAAAAAAAAAAAAAAAAAAAAAAAAAAGAAGTAGGAAAATCAGCAAAAAGCAAAATGAAACGTTATTGGGAAAGGAGGAATGAGATATCTATAGGTTTGGGTCTCTGCTTTCCATACAGCAAAGGCACCAACAAACTCCAGTGAGTTTAGCGGAAGACCCCTTCACTGGGTGACCGTGTCCACCCATGTCCCCATTTCCCCTGCGTTGTTCAGGATTGACAAGGCAGAGGAGTAGGGAGAAAAGGAGTGAAGTTGAGCCTGGGAGAAAAGGCAGGGGTGAGGGGAAGGTGGTGATTCAGTTTTTGTATTTGTTTCTCACAATCCAAGTCTATTTAATTAGCAATATATTGATTTTCCTCAAGTCAAGTCTGTTTTGCCTGTGATGGTAACTGGTAAGTGATCTTTCTGTCTTTATCTCAACCCATGAGTTTTTCCATCTTATTTACTCCTGTTGAGGAAGTGGAGTGGGAGAGAGCAGCTGGGGTCAGCCTCTGGCAGCCAGCCAAGGTCAGAACACCCATGGTCGGGGCTGGAGCACCTGCCCTTCACGGACACGCTAAGGGACTGGGGCTTGTTCAGCCTGGAAAAGGGATGGCTTTGGGGACTCTCCCCACTGCCCTCCAACACTTACAGGGAAGTCACTAAAGAGATGAATCCAGGCTCTTTCCAGCAGTGCATCACAGGAGTCCAAGAGACAACAGATATAAACTGAAGAATGAGGGATTCAGTCCAGATATAAGCAACATTTTCCCCCACAAGGAGAGCCAGGCAGTGGAAGAGGTTGCCCAGAGAGGTTGCGTCCTTGGAGATTTTCAAGCCCCAACCGAGTAAAGACCTAATCTGACCCCAGACATGACCTTCCTTTGAAGCAGGAGGTTAGACTAGAGACTAAGACTGTATTTTAGTTTTACAGCAACTTTTCAGTAAGAAAAGACCCCAAAACCCTCCTACTTTTTTATAACAAAGAAAGTTAATAAAGGATGTATCTTTTCTTTATGATTTTTCATGTCTGTGAACATGTTCCTATTTTAAAACTATTAACCATGAAATCAAGGTACTGAACATTTAAGTTAGTAAATTTTTATTCTGCAACTACAATTGCTTTCCAGATACCGATTTTTGTGGTTTACCCTAAGCATAATCTTTATCTCTTCAACAGACATACTCTTAAGCATCCTTTACAGTTAAAGGAATTTAAGTTCTTCTCTGTTCCTGAGATATGAGAAGTTTCAATGGTGAATAGGATTTATTTTCAATGTATAGTTGCTGTTTCTCTCAGTTTTATATCATAATCCATCTACATCAACGTCTGAAGCTGTGCAGCAGCTGAATCTTTAAGTCCATGTGTTCTTTTGTATGCTTTGTTCTTGCTGTTACGTGTAACTTAGACAAATTACAATTAAGGAAGAACATCACATTTGGTTCCTAACGACATCAAATATATTTTCCAATATCATTACAATGGTCTTCATGGTTTTGTGTTTGGGTATTTTTTTTCTTATCTTTGGGGCATTCTTATATTTTGCTAGATAAAAAACAGCCTAGTGAAAGAAGGTTCAGGCAGACAGCTGAGAAATGAAAGAACTCCTTGATACTCAAAAATATTTTTAATTTCAATCGTGTGGGCAATTTTAAATGCAGCAGGAAGCAGATAGCCACTCTCCATGACAGAGCCTTTAAAAAGTCCAGCTGTATCACTTTACTACTGTTTTCACTTTTACGTACAGTGAAACTATCACATTCTTATCAAAAATGTTGAAAAAAAATACAGCCTAGCTCTCTTAGAGAAAAAAAAAAAAAAAAAGGCTTCTATCTTCACTTGAAATTCCTGTATCCGATGTTTGATTAGGGGAAAAATGCTGAACAGGATTTTTCATGTGACTTGGAACTCTAAAGCTGTCACTTCATGATGGATCAATACCTCAGATTGGCAGAATTCTCTGGAAATCTGTTTTATGCAGAGAATATAGTCATAAAGCAATTTGAATACATTATAGTGGAAATAGATTGCCTGAATGAATAAGTCTAGTATGAAAAGATCGAGATAAAACTTTAAAATGTCTTTAATAGAAAACAGCCAAAGACTTACACTATAAGTCTTTCCTTAAGAAAACTATTCACTGGACCATGGAGGAAGGTACACACTCTGGTATAGAAAATTAAGTTACATTTCTAGCTCTTTTTTTCCCTCAAGTGTCAAGAGTAGCGAGAGTGGTGTGCTCTGCAAGGGAGGGGAAGCTTAACATGCGACTCTTCAGATGGGCCAAGGGGAAACGCCTGAGGATACTTCTGCCAGCTTTCTCAGAGAGGTCTTTCCACAGTTGCCCAATCCAGGGTTACACAGCTTCACAACCTCAGATCAGTTTAAAGCCCAGCAGGGGAGGGAAGAGACTAGGGAGTCTATTAATGCACTCAGGCCAATGACATCAGAGAAAGACCTGAAGATATAATCTGTGAGAGAGAAAATATTAGTGGATGATGTTCTATTTCTGCAGCTGAGGGATCAGGTCATATGTACTTTCCTTCCCTACATGATGGACTGGTACCATTGAGTCGTTACCTATTGATTAATTATGGAGAAATTGTTGACAAACCAAAATTTCAGCCTGGCACCAAGTTATGATTAAAATGCTTCTCTACTTGTCTCTATTTGTAACTGGCAGAGGTTTATTTTAAAGGCTTAATTCAGGAGGGTTCATAGGTTATATCAGGACTGTTGTACTGGTTAGGTCAAGACTGCAAAGACACATTCACAGCCTGGCTCTTCCATTTATGACCCCAGTGGCCTCCCAGGCTGGTTAAAGCATGCCACAGCTCCCTTCTGCCTATGGGCTTCAGACTTCTACTCTTGGAAACCAAATCACAGCAACAGAGAAGAGTAATGTGAGCAAAGGGAAGCATACCCAACAAAATCATACTCCAGTAGGCTTAGGACATAGCCAGTACACGCATCTGAACCCTGGAACAAGGAAATCCACCCCAATCCCCAGGCCAGAGGTAAAGCAGGCGTATCACACTCTGTTTCCTTTGTTTCTAAGTACTGAACTAGACTATCTTGCCTGCTTCATTCACTTCCTATTCCTACTCCTCATTAGGTAGTACAGATGTTAATGGAAGCAGCACAAGTGCCAAGAGCCATTAAACCAGTCATGTGTCCCCTGTTTGAGGATGAGTTCTGGTGTATGATTTAGAAACCATGGTGTATATTGAAGGGTTCTTATTTGATTTTCTTGCTGTCGAAAGCTCTGAGATACAATTTACCTTTGTTTCAGGTGCCTTCCATGCTCTGACATATGTTGGGGCTGAGCAACTGAAGTTTTAGAAGCTGCATGTCTAGGGCCTATGAGAAAAACAGAGAACTTTTTGCACTATTAGGTGTTATAACAAATCTACAGGAGTTTGCAAAGAACATGTTATAACAAATCTGCAGGAGTTTGCAAAGAACATACAGTCAGAGAGCTCAACAGTGGTGCTGCAGCATGCACTGACTGTTAAGAAATTGCAAAAGGGTTCTACTAAACGTATCTCCCTGGAACAAATTTGTCATAATCACCAGGTTTTTGTTTAATTTGTTTTCCTACTAATATTATATATATATATTTATATATGTTTAATTAACTATTTCAGACTTCTGGTAAACCACTTAGGAAACAGGGGTTCATGTATCTGAGCAACATCTGTAAAAATCAGATGATTGTGGGATAGACTGCAGACAGCAAAAAAAGTAGAATTCCAAATAAGAGACTATTATGAGTTCTCATTTGTACACAACATATTTTGGCTTAAATGGCATAAGAATGCATGGCAAAAATGACATATTCAAACCAATGCTTTCATTGAGATTTTAATATTCTTTTTAAAACAGAAATTAAGCCCAGAAATTATATTTGCCTCCTTTTAGCTGCTTTCAAAATTCCTCTTGGATCAAAACTTCATCTACTTTTGCATATGGTGTGCTTCATATGCAGACCACTGGAAAAACTGCAGACACCCAAGGGCCTTGCTAGAGTGCAGGAATTGCCCACATTATTCCTGTTGAAAAAACCTATTTTGTGAAAAAAGAAAAAAAATTCGCTATTACATCTTCTAATGTTGGTCATGATGCTGCTACTTTCTGACTCCAAAGGAGCGTTATAAGCACAATGTCCTTCAAGACAGACCTTGCATAACAAAGGAAACAAACGTGACCTGCAGCCAGCTGTGTCCTACTTTTGAACCAGGATTTGAGCATCATTGTCTCAGAGAGTGCTTCAGGTAACTCCTTTTGAACTCCAGAGTGTTTCACAGTCCAGGAAAAAGCTTCAGATTAACCTCGAGTATCTACTATGGTAAATATGATAAACTTTTCAGCCCTGCAACAGTCGAGGGAATGGATGATATCTCTTGATTAGTGCTGAAATCTAACCCCTCTGTCTATCCTACACTACTGCCAAATTTTAAGTCCTGGGAGAACACACATTTTTTCTCTTCAAGGTAAAGCTGGGTTTGCTCTGAGTGATTTGAGATGGATAAATTAGGGCAGGATGAAGTTCAGAACAAGACTGACACTTTGTTGCTGTACTTTCCTGCAGTAATCAGCACTTCATTGTAAGGCTTTTCTTGTCTAGTTGTTAGAATTGCTGCAAATTGCCCTTCTTCTATGATGGATCAAATGAAGTAATCCATAAATACAGAAGTTTTTCATTCTTTTGTTTACAGACTAAAAGTTAGAAACACATCAGATATTCAAGATGTGAATCCTACCGGTAGAAATATTTTAAAAAAAAATAATTT
This sequence comes from Larus michahellis, assembly GCF_964199755.1. Classification (NCBI taxonomy): domain Eukaryota; kingdom Metazoa; phylum Chordata; class Aves; order Charadriiformes; family Laridae; genus Larus; species Larus michahellis. Next base: position 141,257,763 of record NC_133897.1, on the reverse strand, counting down.
AAAAGCTGATAAGTAGCTCTTGGTAGCTGTTAGTAAAAATAAATAATGTAAGAAAATCTTGGAGACTTCTTTTTATTACTTGTTGTTATGCATAATATTATATTTTCCTCTTAAGACTTGATGTGACCATAATGCTTCTGTTCATGTAAATTCTTGTAACATTTTACATTTTATTCTGAGGTATAAAAGCATGCTTCCTTTCTTTTATTGCGGAGTGTTGTAAAAATAGAAACCATAAATGATTCTGGCAATTGCCACACACCAATATTGTCCGTACACTGCTGGAGTGTTTCTCTCCTACCATTTCTAGCACTCCCTATAAAGTTGGGTTATTACTATATTGCTTCATCACAAAGCAGTTCCAGCTGTGATATGTAGAACTTAACAATTAATTCAAAGATATGTTCTTTTATATATATATATGAGTTTTTTCACAGTTCCCCTGCATTTTTTGCACTATTATGAAGTTTTACAGTACTTACCCGTCTGTTCCCTGTAGGCTTCAAGTCCTGTAACAGAGAAAACTACATATTCTCTATGTATAGGGCTCATGGAAGAACACATAAATGACTGGTCATCAAACTGCAAAGATTTTCTTCTTTTAAGTTAGCTAATAAAAGTGTAATGCAAGTTAAATGTGTATATATAAATGAATACTAATATCTGAAATGAAGTGGTTTGTTTATACCTTTCCATACACTTCTTATCTTTCCAAAATTACTGAGAAGTCTATTGACTAAATCTTGCACAGCACTGTGGCAAACTGCAGAAGAGGTATCATTATATCCATTGTTTTCAGATGAGATAATTGAAGCACAGAGGGATGAAAAAAAATTTCTGAATAATTTAGGCAGTATTCACAAACCCTGCCTTGAAGGCTGCATTTCAATAGTAGCCGCTTTAAACTACTGGTATAATTCCTTTACCATGTGGTGGGTTGACCCTGGCTGGATGCCAGTTGCCCACCAAAGCCACTCTGTTACTTCCCTCCTCAGCTGAACAGGGGATAGAAAATACAACAAGAGGCTTGTGGGTCGAGATAAGGACAGGGAGATCACTCAGCAATTACTGTTACAAGGAAAAGAGATTCGATTTGGGGAAATTAATTTATTGCCAATCAAATTGGAGTAGGGTAGTAAAAAATAAAACCAAATCTTAAAACACCTTGCCCTCACCCCTCATTTCTTCCCAGGCTCAACTTCACTCCCAAGTTCCCTACCTCCACCCCCCACAGCAGTGCAGGGAGACAAGGAATGGGGGTTGTGGTCAGTTCATCACGTGTTGTTTCTGCCACTCCTTCCTCCTTGTGTGGAGGACTCCTCACACTCTTTCCCTGCTCCAGTGTGGGGTCCCTCCCATGGGAAACAGTCCTCCATGGACTTCTCCACTGTGAGTCCTTCCCATGCGCTACGGTTCTTCACATACTGCTGTGGAATGGGTCCTTACCCCAAAGTGCAGTCCTTCAGGAAAAGACTCCTTCAGCGTTGGTCCCCCACGGGATCACAAGTCCTGCCAGCAAATCTGCTCCAGTGTGGGCTCCTCTCTCCCCAGTTCCACAGGTCCTGCCAGGAGCCTGCTCCGGCATGGGATTCCCATGGAGCCACATCCTCCTTTGGGTGCATCCACGTGCTCCAGTGTGTGGTTCTGCATGGCCTGCAGGTGGATATCTGCTCCACTGTTAACCTCCATGGGCTGCAGGGGACAGCCTGCCTCACCATGGTCTTCACCATGGGCTGCAGGGGAATCTCTGCTTCAGTGCCTGGAGCACCTCCTCCTCCTCCTCCTTCTTCACTGACCTTGGTGTCTGTAGAGTTGTTTCTCTCACATATTCTCACTCCTCTCCCCAGCTACAGCTGCTGAGGGTTTTTTTTTCCCCTTCTTAAATATGTTATCCCTGAGATGCTACCACCGTCACTGATGGACTTCTCCTTGGCCACAGGCAGGTCCATCTTGGAGCTGGCTGGCATCGACTCTGTTGGACATAGGGGAAACTTCTAGCAGCTTCTCACAGAAGCCACCCCTGTAGCGCCTCCCACTACCAAAACCTTGCCACGCAAACGAAATACGACCCAGATATGGAAATGATAATCAGACAACCGAGACAATTATGAAAAATATGAAAAAAATAGCTGTGTAGAGTCTGGGGCTTTTTTGACATTAACCATAAAGGTCCAAATATTTTATGTCAGTGTTAAGGTCTGCACTACCTTGGTTAAGCCAGTACTAAAAGAGGGCTTGTGAAAGTTTAACTTTTCATTTAAGTGATGAGAAGTCATTTTAATAGAAGAGGTGTTTCTACAACTCACTGTACTGTTTTGGACAGTAGCAGTAGAGAAGTAAGGTTTTGTTAAAAAAACTTTTACAAAAGCAAACAAGAAAATAATCTAAGTACAAGAACTCTAAACAAGACGGTAGAAATGCTTACTGATTATTTTTGTCTCAAAGCAAAGCAGAAGGTTGTATCCATCCCATGTGATGTTGTTGGACTAAATGTTTGCTACCTGTAACACTGGGCTAAAATTAAAGATTTTCCAGACGAATAAAACTTAATTAACTCTTACCTGGTCTAAAAGGAATTAGGTTAAGACCTAACTGGAAATTGGTTTTATTTCAGATTTCACTCTGAAAAGGTTCATCTCCATACTAATCTGAGAACCATCCCAGTTCCCATGGAAAGAGAGTGTATGGTGCATCGATCAGCTGAAGAGCTAGCAAGCATACCTCAAATCAAGAGCAGTGTGGTCAGTGTAAAAAGAGCAGGGCAGAAATGGAGTGTAGCTAGAGCAACAGTGCTGTGTTGTGGTCTAACATATGGTAAGGAGGAACAAAAATGTTATTTTCTAAGAAAATTCTGTTATCCCCCACTACAATCAGAAAGCTCCTGGTACCAGGTGTCGATGTACCATACTTGACAGTAGAACTTCTATGGTTAATAGCACAATGTCAAATGCTAACATACTCAAGTCAGCAGTAGAAATGGAAGATTTCCTTGCAGTTGTTTGTAAGCATAATTGAAAAAAGAAGCCCATTTTCAAAAATGTGGTAAAGATTTTTCCTTATTTATGTTCCTGACTTCTACTGACTGGGTAAGCAAACCGAGAGTATAGAAGGGATATTTCTTCAACAGGATTATAGACACTAGTGACCTTTCCAGCCATCAAAAGCTACTGTAATCTTTCCATTTCAGTAGCCTCAAACTTAGTGTCCAGGGTTTCCTATTTATTATGTACTTTGCACATCATATCAGATGATATATAATACATTTCCAGTATTTTTCCTTCTTGATTATGCTACAAACCAACATTTTCAAAAAAGTTAGATCTGAGAAAAGTAAATCCTTCAGGATAGAAGCCTTTAGTATACGTAACTGATATGATAATCAAAAAGTTGCCACCAAAAATCCTTGCCTTATCAGAACCGAATAAATTATTTGTTCGCGCAATGGAGAGATCTGCTGATGGCCTTATCACCACAAACCTCACTTCCTTTCTGATTATCAGGGATCTTCCCTACACTCATCTGTTTCCCTTTTTATTAATGTATTTCACTTGCAAATTTTTCTGTTAAGTTTTTGTGGTCAGTATCTGATTGTCTGATGCTGTTACAATGCCAGTTATGCCCTACCTGCATTTCTATTGCCTCCCAACAGTAATGAGGAAGGATTACATACGATATATGTAGCTTCTTTCTAATGTTATTGTTGGAGTGACCAAAATATAAAGGTGTTAATCTTTGTGTGAGACAAGATGATAGGGTGGGGAAGAAGGAGAAGATAATATGGTTCCTAAAAGTTTTATAGTTTTTATAGGTTTTTTTAAAACATTATTTTTTTATAGTTTTTTTATAGTTTTTAAGTTTTAAAGTTTTTATAAAAGTTTAAAGTTTTTATAAATACATCAACAAAAGGAGAGCCAGGGAGAATCTTCATCCCTTACTGGATGCGGGAGGGAAAGTTGCAACCAAGGACGAGGAGAAGGCTGAGATACTTAATGCCTTCTTTGCCTCCGTCTTCAATAGTCAGACCAGCTACCCCCAGGGTGTTCAGCCTCCTGAGCTGGAAGATAAGGACGGAGAGCAGAACAACATAATCCAGGAGCAAGTAGTCAATGATCTGCTTCTGCACCTAGATGTACATGAGTCTATGGGGCTGGATGGGATTCACCCAAGAGTACTCAGGGAGCTGGCGGGAGAGCTCACCAAGCCTCTCTCCATCATTTATCAACAATCGTGGTCAACAGGGGAGGTACCAGATGACTGGAGGGTGGCTAATGTGACACCCATCTACAAGAAGGGTCGGAAGGAGGATCCGGGGAACTACAGGCCTGTCAGCCTGACCTCAGTACCAGGAAAGATCATGGAGAGGATCATCTTGAGCGAGCTCTCACGGCAAGTGCAGGGCAACCAAGGGATCAGGGCCAGCCAGCATGGGTTTAGGAAAGGGAGGTCCTGCTTAACCAACCTGATCTCTTTCTGTGACCATGTGACCCACCTTCTGGATGCGGGGAAGGCTGTGGACATTGTCTATCTGGACTTTGGTAAGGACTTTGACACAACCCCACAGCATTCTCCTGCAGAAGCTGGTGAATCATGGCATAGACAAGTGTACTCTTCGCTGGGTTAAAAACTGGCTGGATGGCCATGCCCAGAGAGTTGTGATTAATGGGGTGAAATCCTCTTGGTGGCCGGTCACCAGTGGTGTCCCTCAGGGCTCAGTTTTGGGGCCAGTTTTGTTTAATATCTTTATCAATGATCTGGATGAGGGCATTGAGTGCAGCCTCAGTAAGTTTGCAGATGACACCAAAGTAGGTGGGAGTGTTGATCTGCTTGAGAGTAGGAAGGCTCTACAGAGGGACCTGGACAGGCTGGATCGATGGGCCAAGGCCAACTGTATGAGGTTTAATAAGGCCAAGTGCCAGGTCCTGCATTTCGGTCACAACAATCCCAAGCAATGCTACAGGCTTGTGGAAGAGTGCCTGGAGAGCTGCCTGGCAGAAAAGGACCTGGGGGTGCTGGTGGACGGCCAGCTTGACATGAGCCAGCAGTGTGCCCAGGTGGCCAAGAAGGCCAACAGCATTCTGGCTTGTATCAGGAATAGCGTGGCCAGCAGGAGTAGGGAAGCGATCATGCCTCTGTACTCGGCACTGGTGAGGCCTCACCTCGAGTGCTGTGTTCAGTTCTGGGCCCCTCTGTACAAGAGGGACATTGAAGTGCTGGAGCGTGTCCAGAGGAGAGCTACCAGGCTGGTGAGGGGTCTGGAGACCAGGTCATATGAGGAGAGGCAGAGGGAGCTGGGCATGTTTAGCTTGGAGAAGAGGAGGCTGAGGGGAGACCTCATTGCACTCTACGACTACCTGAAAGGAGGTTGGAGAGAGGTGTGTGTTGGCCTCTTCTCCCAGGTGAATAATGACAGGACCAGAGGAAATGGAGTTGAAGTTGCGGCAGGGGAGGTTTAGATTAGATATTAGGAAGAATTACTTTACTGAAAGAGTGGTCAGGCCCTGGAACAGCCTGCCCAGGGAGGTGGTTGAGTCACCATCCCTAGAGGTATTTAAGAAATGTCTAGATTTGGCACTTCAGGGCATGCTCTAGTGGCAGAGATTGTAGAGGGTTTTTTTGTGTGTGTATATGGTTGGACTCGATGATCTCAAAGGTCCTTTCCAACCATGAATATTCTATGATTCTATGATTCTAAGTTACAAAGTCCAATCTTAAAGATGTAAGTCATTCCTTTTAGAATGTGAAAGATGTGTTTACACAGCCTCTAGTGTATCAAAATGTGGTGTTACTGTGGGATCTGACACAACTTTTGTAAAAAGAAGCGCCCTTTGAGCCCATCCCATTTTTCCAGTGTTTTGGAACAACAGGAGTGCTACTGGGCTCCCACATCACAGTCATCCAAAAATAGTTTCTCTCTCTGCTTCTCCTGTTGATGATTAATTAGTAGCAGTTTCCCCAGGTAAGGAATATACGTGTAGGAAATGGAGCCTGAAAAAGGTCTATACAGGCAGCTGAGCCAGAAATAGAGAAGTGATGTGAACCCTCAAAGACTTCCTCCTGTCTTGGCCAAAAAGTGGTATTACTGATGTAAAGGCCATCACAACTGCTGACTGTGTCAGCAAAAATGTAAGCTACTCACCAGGTTAGCTGATGCTACAGAAAGGAGCGACTCAAGCAATTAAATACTATTATCTATTAAACTAATTTATTAGGTGGCAATCTACCACTCAAATTCTGTGCTGCCATGCCAGACTTTAGCTGTTGGGATGATAACAGAAGACAGCTTGCTGAATCCTCCTGTATTTCAGGTCCTCTGGCAATTTAGAGATCAGAGCATCAAGTGGAGGCTCAATGTGGCTTGGAGCCAACAGATAATTTATGAAGCAAGTGTGTAAAGGCAGAATCTCATCAAGAATGTAGAGAGCTAGTGCCTATGGTCCTATTTTCTTTTTATGTTATTAGAATGCGTGAAATGTGTTAAGCTTACAGTTCTGTAGAACAGGAGTCTTTGGGTTGATTTTCTGTAATAAATGAAGTTCCAACGGCAGCAGAATAAGCTTCTCTTTTCTGCTTTGTAATACGTTTCAGCAGCAGCTCTTGTTGAAGTGTTTATTGTTAAAAAAAAATCAAAGGAAAATTGCTTTCTCTCTTAAATTGAAGCTTTCATAGAATATTTTTACTCAGGTAAAGATTTTCTTTTTTCCCCAGAATACAGAACTGTTTTTGTTGTTGTTTTTCTTTAAAAAAAAAACACTTAGAAAATGTTGAAAACAATTAAACTCTCTTGAAAAGCATTGAGAAGATTAGGATATATTTCTCAATATGTTTTATGAATGTCTATTCTAAATAAAAAAGAAAACTCCTGGCAAGCAATGCCACTTTTAGTTTTGTCATTGCAATAAAAGAAAGAAATAGCCTACAAGAATTAAGAAGTAAACCAAAATAAATAAAATCTGTTTGAACAGTTGAAAATAAACTTATTATTTTATGGAGAAATTCACATGGATGACAGGATTTCATATAAGATATACTAGATCTGGGACTGTGGTTTATGCTATTGCCTGTACTGTAATATCTATGCATTTTTCTTTAAAATATATGAATAAAAGTAATATTGTAATAATTAATAGCTCTGTAGTGATTTATCATATGTCAATTATATAGTGCTTATAATAATCTTTTAAAAATTGTATTGGTAACAAATATTAGTAGGTACAGAAAAATTAATAGCACTGGTAATAGCATTGACAGCTATCTAAAAGTCGGTCAATTGTAGTACATGTATAAGTTTGTATATATTCTATTTTCGTTATGTATTTTGAAAATGTCTGTTAATGTAGAGCTTAAAGACCTGGTGCAGGTCATCAGTTGTTACAGGTCTATACGGCTTTACAAGGGCATAGTCTGTAGTGCCAAAAGTGTAACAATGCTGCAAAGGATCTAAACATTTGAGTATTTTATAGGAAATGCATGGAAGAGACAGGGATGCCTGATTTTTACCATATCCCCTTGAGACAAAGATACCAAATCAACTTCTCTATGTGCAGCCTTATTTCAGTACCTGAGTCCTCCTGAAACTGAAAAAATGAAAAGGCAGTTCTGTAGAGAGTTATAGAGAAATGTAATGACGCAAAATCTATGAGAAGGTATACAAAAAGGCGCATAGGTTAGTATAGGCAATGCTTATTTTGGCATGCTTAGAATTGCCAGTATTTCTCTGCAGTCTCTATTTTCCTTTCACGTTGTAATTTTTTGTCCCCTTGGTAGTATGTTTTATAATACAACAGCTTCTTTCACAAAAAGATTCCAGTTTAATTAGACAATAGAGTCTGTTTAAACATGAGTTCATTTTTTTTTTCAACACAAAGCAGACACGGTGATATCGGCAAACTGTCTTAGTTATTGGAAGTAATTTCTGTGGGTGAGACTGTCCAAAGACTGATTAAACTGCAGAGAAAGAAATAGGTAGTAGAGATGAACGGTTGAATGGAAGTGGGTCTGATGGGACTAGAAAGAAGTGAGGGAAGGAGATTTAGGTGAAAGAGAAGGGGAAAATGTTGAAACAGAAGGTTAGCTTGGCTCTGGGAAGAAAAAGTCTTGTAAAAACTCTGAAAGATTTTCTCAAAAACCAGGCATCCTTGCTTCGACTGCTATTTTGTTTAGAGGAATACATGGATATCAGGTCAGTAGAGTGAAGATGCATAAGGAAGAATTCTGTACTCAGCATGTTCAATTTTGAGTAAAATGAGATTTTCAAAGGATTGTAACTTACCCATATTTAAATAGCTTTTTGCATACAACCATTCATATTCTCTCAACCAGATTTAAACTTTAACTCGGAAGTATAGTAACTGAAATACTTATTTAAAATAAGGACTGAACATGGAAAAGCAATTTATTTTCCCCTCTACTGTTCTAAAATTGAATTTTATTGATTTTTAAGAGTAAATTTAGCGTGTGACAGATATTCCACAATAACCACTATGGCTCAATCTTTGTCCATATGTTCTTGGTGATTTGTTTTTAATAATGGAAAATGCAAGGTACATCTTGCTACATGCAGTGCTACCGCTACCAGCCATAATTACATGAGTACACAAACAGACACTTCACTTTCTTCAGAAATTTCCAACAATTAAGCCCTATAAATTCTGAACTAAAAATAAATCAAAAAAACTCTAGGTCTGATCTGCCTGGCTTAAAACCTTTACTTCCAAAAATGAGGCCTGCTGTGTGATTGAAATTCATCTTGGAGTATGGATTCAGAAAAAAGCCTCTGAGCCACTACATTTTCAGTTAGGCCTCGCTGCTTCCTTTTTTTCAAATAGGCCATGAGAGATGCATTGACCTCAAATGAACAGATTTAGTGAATTTATATTAAAATGAAAACACCAATACTAAGACTCTCAAAGTCAGTTTTGCTCTATAATAAAATGTAAGACATGGGACTGTCTAAATGTCATACAAATCCTTTATTGTAGTATTTTTCTGAGCTATTTTAATCAGATAGATGTGCAGTGTTATAGTTAATGTCTATGTTTAGGATACTTGAGGTATTCATTTAGGGTTATAAGAGGGTTTTTTTTTTGTATTCACTCTGGAAAGACTGATAAGCAACAAGAGAGTCCGCTGTTATTAATCTTTTTTGCTATTGCACATGTAAAAAAAGATTGAGCTAATCCTGTGTTAGGATCTGTAGTAGTCGGTTGAAGCAAAGCATAGGAAATTGCAGGTTGGAATCAAACTGGGATCCAGGTTATTTAGGTATAGAATTTTCATAAGCATCCTAAAGACAAATTTGTTAAAATAACTCAATAGAATGTCTGCTTCGTCTTTACAGAGGACCTCGAATAATTTAGCAAGTTCCCTAGAGTGAAATAGAGAAGATATGCTGTCCATGAGGATGCTGGGATATGCATTTGTGGACAGAATTCTTTGTTACTAGTAATAATTATTTTAATTAGTTTCCACATCACAAAACTTTGAGTTTCAAGTTTTATTAGTCTTTCATTCATCCATAAGGTAAAGGTTAAGTGAGCACAATGAAACATATGGCAAATAAAACAATGACAGAAAAACAGGATAACTTAAATCATCCAAAATAAACCCCCAAGGTTTTCAAATGTTTGAATGCCTATTTCAACAATACAGAATAATTCCAGAATCACTTCACTTATAAATACTTTTTTATCTTTGATGGGAAACAGTTAACTGCTTTTGGTTTTGAGGCAATTTAGCTGATGCTGCTTTATCTAGTTTTACACTGCAATTATGCTGAAATCACCAAAGAAAAACATTCTTGTGAATCAAGTCCTGTGAGTTTTTTTTCACAGCATTTTAGTCATTATCGTCCTTATTGAGTTGTTTATGGCTTCTTAACGAGCTCCTTTGTTAGTCCCTCTAATCATCAACTTGCACCATAAAAGACGAGGAACCTAAACCCAATTTCTCTTCTGTTTCCATGCTAGTGTTACTTTACTGATTTTATTTGAACGCATCTTCATTTCTACCTGTTTAATAGGATAATCAAATAAATGTGTTAGTTATTTATCTTTTTCCTTATCAGTGCTAAGAAAACCCCACGCTAAACTCTTTCTAACCTCTCTCCAGTGGGATTTTATTCCTTATTGTCACTTTATGAATCAGATTAACTTCCCCTGTTGGTGTTCTTACCAAGGCAGCATCATTCTAATTGTGTGTGTCTGTGGACTGAACTCCATTACAAAGCCTTCAGCAAGGTCTAGATGAACTGCATTAACTTTATCAGATTTCTTCACCAAGCTAGTAATTTCATCAGAGCTTTGTCATTGCTTTAACATGATCTGTTCTTTAGGAAACTGTTTTGCTTATCACACGTAACGTCCTCAGTTAAGTGCTTACTTATTGATTCCTTTACCATGCGTGCTAGTAACCAATACAGTGGTAATAACCTCCCATTTGTTTTATAGTGCAGCAGAAAACTATTATTTTATCAATCACTAATCAACACAGAGGGTTTTCAGATATGATTCCAGGAGAAATAACCACATTAAAAGCTTGTTAGAATACTTCATGACTGTGTTGAATTTTTATATTATTGCTGTTATTATATTAAATAGTTACACTAATTTTTTTCCCGAAAAAATTAGTCAGTTATCTGTTTATCCATGAAATAGAAGGTAGTTGACATGGTTTTGCAAGTTCTGCAAGACCCACCCCGGGGCATGAGAAAGCAGTTGAGGGCTTTGTCTGTATATGAGATCCGTGTATAGGACCTGCTGGTAGAACAGCCACTGCTTTTCCTTTCAGGTCAAGCCTCTGACGCAGGCTGACAAGTGAGAGCTGCATGGCAATGACCAACCCTTTTATGCCTGGCTGAGTGCCTTTTGCCTGTCAGTTATATATTTGAATGGGAGTTATAAATTCGTCTTATATTTAGTTACCAAAAGTAATTTCTCCATATGACTGGATATCTTATAGGTTGTTTTTCATATAGGTTTTGTAAAAGTCATTAGTACTATTTATTACTACTGCATTCAGTTCTGGAGTCCTCAGCACAGGAAGGACATGGACCTGTTGGAATAGGTCCAGTGTAGGGCCACAAAGACTATCAGAGGGTTGGAGCACCTCTGCTATGAGGACAGGCTGAGAGGGTTGTTCAGCCTGGAGAATAGAAGGCTCCAGGGAGACGTTATAGCAGCCTTGCAGTACCTAAAGGGGGCCTACAGGAAGGATGGGGAGGGACTCTTTATCAGGGAGTGTAATGATAGGACACAGGGTAACGGCTTCAAGCTGAAAGAGGGTAGATTTAGATTGGATATCAGGAAGAAATTCTTTACTGTGAGGGTGGTGAGGCACTGGAACAGGTTGCCCAGAGAAGCTGGGGAAGCCCCATCCCTGGAAGTGTTCAAGGCCAGGCTGGATGAGGCTTTGAGCAGCCTGGTCTAGTGGGAGGTGTCCCTGCCCATGGCAGGGGGATTGGAACTAGATGATCTTTAAGGTTCCTTCCAACCCGAACCATTCTATGATTCTATGATTTAATTCTTTAAGTAGCAGCTATAAGACTAGAGGTGTGTAAAACCAGAGACAATTGTGGCTACAGGTAATTCATAGTTAGACAATGCCATTTTCTGAGCAGCAAAATATCTCTCTAGAGGGGCTGAGTCACTTCAATTGTTCTTTCATCTACCATAAAGGTATAGAGGATACTCAACAATGAAAAATTTGAATGCGGATGCAGAAAAGGCAAGACACAAGAAGCAACGTCATTCTAATATAACCCTTCACATTACTTAATTGTCTTGCTTGTTAAAGGAATTAAAAGTCCATATGTCACATCACAGTAGGTATAAATTAAACAAACATGTCTCCACTGATGTTTGCTTCCTTTTACCTGAGGAACAGGAATGCGACATCTGGGATCTCTCAAAGAGCAACAGAAAGCATGATTTGTCCATTGTGGATCGTAAAGAATGGGAAAAATAGTAGAAGACCATTATGACCAAATAGGTCTTGCTTTGGCATTTCATATGAGAATAAGCTTACTGAAAGTGGAAACTAACTAAAACTTTTTATAAAAATATAGAATAAAAAAAAGTCAGAACTAGGGAACAAAATCAGAAAGACCAAAGACATTACATGTATGGTATGTACAAACATGTAACATGTAAGAGTAAAAGAAGGCCAAGGGAGGTATGAACTCATTATTCAACAAGGAAGACAAAAAGCTGAAGTGCTTTGAGCCATCTCACTAAAAAGGTGAACTGCAATTAGACAGCCAACATAATCAACACAAGCAATAGATCACCACACAGGAATAATACAGTTTAACAGGTGACTTTAAAAGAGGTTTTAAGAGAGACAAAAGAGAAACTTTACCTTACCTAGTATCCTTAAAGAACTGGCAAAGAGATCTCCAGGATAATCACAATTACCTTTGAGAAGTCAAGGAGGACAGGTGAGGTCCTTGAAGACTGCCAAACAACAAATATAGAAGCATATTGATACATATCAGACAATCTGGGAGTCTAAACTGGGTAATTAGTTTGCCAGCTGCCATATATAGGCACAAGATAGAGACATCGTTTCACAAGCAGATATGGAGACAAAACTTAGGCTTCCTTAAGCACTATTCTATTTTGTTTTGTTGGACTTTTTTCTCTTATCCATCAGTTGTATTTGAAGTTAATTCTGGCATCTAAATGAGATGTCTAAAATTATGTGAGATGCAGTTTGAATACTTCTCACACCACCTGCCTTTCAAAAAGGAAAGAAGAGAAAGAAAAACAACAGCAGATCTGTCAATTTAGCTTGAGTTCTTAAAAAAAAACTCAGAACAAAAAATCAAACTATTTGTAAACATCAAGACTGAAGAATAAGTGAGGAATAGCCACTTTATTTGTCAAAGCCAAATCATTTCAGTGACAGGGTGAGGGGTCTTGTAGGTGGAAGAGAGGGAGTAGATGTCATACATCTTGACTTCAGCAAATCTTTTGACCATATCTCATATCCTCATAGGTGTGCTAGGGAAACATGAAAGAAATTACTAAGATAAATGCAATACCATCTGCTAAGTATATTCAGATATTAATTATCAGTGTTTCACCCTCAGACTGAAAGGATGTATCAGGATGAAGTCTGCTACCTCCAGTAAATTTACATATTTTTATCAAAAACTTACACAGAATAGTTCTATTAATTTTCAGCTGACCAAGCCAGAAGGGGCTTGATCCTTTTTGGAAGGGTACACAGGATGATTAAATTTAATTATATGATGCCCAATTGAACATCTCTTATCATTTAAATCAGTAACTGCTTGCAGTTTAGAAGTCACTATGGGAAGAGAGGATTCACTCTGTTCTGGGGATTCTGAGCTATATTACCAAAAGGAGAGTAAAGTCTCTCATCCCAGATGGAAATAAATGGAATGAAGTGAGTTCAGTGAATAACTTATATTTCTATTAACAGCTCTCTTTACTCTTGTTGGATGATCTTGCAGATAGGGTCACAAAAAAGATACCATAAATTGACCTAGAATAAGCTCCAAAGAGCCGTACTACAAAATTTGTTGTGTACCTTATGTATTCATAAATCATTTTTCCAAAGCCATCAATATTTAATACATATTAATACAGGGAAGGGAAGGGAAGGGAAGGGAAGGGAAGGGAAGGGAAGGGAAGGGAAGGGAAGGGAAGGGAAGGGAAGGGAAGGGAAGGGAAGGGAAGGGAAGGGAAGGGAAGGGAAGGGAAGGGAAGGGAAGGGAAGGGAAGGGAAGGGAAGGGAAGGGAAGGGAAGAGAAGAGAGGAGAGGAGAAGAGAAGAGAAGAGAAGAGAAGAGAAGAGAAGAGAAGAGAAGAGAAGAGAAGAGAAGAGAAGAGAAGAGAAGAGAAGAGAAGAGAAGAGAAGAGTTGAGTTCCAGTTGGAAGAGACCTACAATGACCATCTAGTACAACTGCCTGAGCAAAAGTTAAAGCATATTAGCATATGGGCATATGCTAAAGGGCATAGCATAAAGGGCATAGCATACAGGCAAAACATAAAAGGCAATGTCCAATTGCCTCTTAAACACTGATAGGCTTGAGCTATTGACTACCCCTCTAGGAAGCCTGTTTCAATTCTTGACTACACTCTCAGTAAAGAAATGCTTCCTAATATCCAGTCTAAACCTTCCCTGGCACAGCTTTGAACTATTCCCACATGTCCTATCACTGGATACCAGGGACAAGAGATCAGCACCTCTCTCTCCACTTCCCTCCTCAGGAACCTGTAGAGTGCAATGAGATTGCCCCTCAGCCTCCTTTTCTCCAAACTTGACAAACCCAAAGTCCTTAGCAGTTCCTCACAGGACATGCCTTTAAGCCCTTTCAGTAGCTTTGTTGCCCTCTCCTGGATGCATTCAAGTATCTTAACATCCTTCTTAAATTATAGAGCCTAGAAGCACACAGAACGTAGATTATGCAGATTTATTAACAGATCTTTATCATCACATTTACATTATCATTACAACTTAACTTTTCTCCTTATTACCTGAAAACCATTCTAGCAATCAACCCAACCAGGTAAAAGCTAAAATAATATAACTTTATTTTCTCTTCTAACTATGAAAAGAGTGAATCACTAATAAACCCTTCCCAGGAGGTGGTTAGTTTCAATATATAACTCTTTAACATTGCCTTCAAAAGGACTTCTATCGCACCAAGAATGTCCACCAACTCACTGACAGTCAAACCATGCCTCTCTGAGACAAATTGTATGAAAAGAGAATTTATAATCATGAACCAGCCTCCAAAAAGCCTTGAAAATTTTCAATTTCTATTTATTCAGATCTTTGTTCTGAAAAAGAGGCAAACAATATAGGCCATTAATGGAATTTACTGGGCATCACTAACGTATTTATTTCACGTACAAAAAACTTGGCTGATAGAAAAATGGGGCTCACAGAAAAAATGCATTGGTTTTTGCTTGTGAATAAAAGCTAGAAATGGTTTTCTTGGAACCAATAAAATGGACCTTTCTCTGCTATGTCTGTGAGTAAATCATTCAACCTTTCTCTCCCTCCTACTTCTTACACATACCACCAAAGGACTCTTAAAATCCATCGTGGAATCTCTCACATAGTCACACAAGCACCAAATACAAAGATCTATTGGATGAAAAAGCAGCAATGTACATTACTTTGGGAAACACTT
This sequence comes from Larus michahellis, assembly GCF_964199755.1. NCBI lineage: Eukaryota > Metazoa > Chordata > Aves > Charadriiformes > Laridae > Larus > Larus michahellis. The sequence goes on along the minus strand of NC_133897.1, from coordinate 141,242,600 downwards.
TGCTAGCTCTCAACTGTCAAACTCACTGAGCACAAATTGAAATGTGTCAAAAGCATCAAGCAGTTGATTAAGCGCATGTCTACACTATCTCACTGTTCTATATTCATCATGACAATGACAGAAGGTCATTTGTTTATCACACTAACCTCCATTAAAGGTATAAAAGATATATGCTGTCTAAGGCACTGTAGGTGACTTCTGTGATTTACTGAAAACCATAAATTTTATTTGTTAGAATGGCTAAGGTCAGTTGGTTTGTGATATGTGGAAGCTATTTAATAACTGTCTTTCTGAATTTTGTATTAATATATATTAACTAAATATTCATTATTCTCGATAACCGTCTTGTAAGTTTTTTATTTAATTCTGACTTCTACAAATTAAATAATCTAAGTTTACTATATTTATCAATATGCACTTGTTAGTATTGGAGTTATTCTGGGCAGTATTTCCTCACGTCCTGCTTCAACATTATTATCTACAACTTGAGGGAGAAATTTCTGTGACATTTGAGAAGTAGACCCTAAAAGCACATTTTTATGTGTGGGATGGGCACACAAATTCAGAGAAGGATATATAAGTCTATACGTAATCCGCTGTGGGAAGATGACAAAGAAAGACAAACATCCTGTTCTCAACACAACCGGTGATGTTTCTAAACAGGAAAATAGATTACAATGAAAACAGGGAAACAATCTTCCTTTGGGATTGCTGTTCTCTGTAATAGTTGCCAGAAAGATAGTACCTTTTAAGGAATAAGAAAAGGAATCAGGAATGCAGCACAAAAGAAAGATAACCTTTTCTGAAGGTGAATGTGAGTCATATCTCCCTGAGACATTTTCCACAGGTCTTCAGTCCAGCCACCTCCACCTTCTTACTGGCAATGACTCATGATCATTTTCATGGTTTAGGCAATTTGAAACTAAAGTATCAAGAAGAGTCTTGTGCTTGCAATGGAGACAATGGCTGCTCTGGGACAGAGAAGATCTCCCACAGATCACACAAACTGTGGAGATCATGAAAGGGCTGGTGGTCTTTGTGTCCATGGGAACACTGCAGGGTACACAAGGAAGCGGGCTGCAATGGCAAGTAAATGCAGATAATAGGACTCGTAGGTGGTTTTTGGGTTGAGAGTGCTGAGTGCTGTAGAGAACAGAGCACTGGGTCTGCAGTATCCATTGAAACACGGGCGTAGGGTGCTGGGTGTAGGGAGCCTTGAATAAGAATCATCTAAATGGAGGAATTAAGGTAAACTATATTTTCTCCCTCTTCCTTACATCTTTTCCTTTCTTTATATCTGAATTCATTTCCTACTCTAGTTTCAATATTTCTTCTCCAATTACTAGTTTGTGTTGTCTCCTTCCTTTTCCCTTTCCCCTTTCCCTCTTCTGGTGGATGCTTTCATGTTATTATGTCTGAGTATCTTATTTTGTGTATTCTTCTTCTGCTAAAGTATCCCCTCTCTCACTTTCCATCATATTTACTCCCTAAACTAATTTTCACAGGTATAGTCTAAAAGTCATTGAATTTTTACTCCTTTTTCTTGTTAGCTTTGCTGCTGAATTTCAGCTGCACATGCCATCTGCACGTATCTTGCTGTAATGAAAATAATTACTACAAATTACCAATTGTAAAGTATCAGAATACAGATTTGTTATCAGCTTTTTTCTCTCTCTCATTTTCTCTTTATTTTTTTTTCTTACACCACAATAAAACAGGCTATTAAAGAGAAAAGGAATACCCCACTGGACCTTTAAAATGACACAAAGAGGTATCATCTAGGTATTATAAAAGCAACCAATTTTTTAAAATTATTTAAACTCATCCCGAGGATCCCAAACTCATTATTTGGACCAAAAGAAATATTATGAGTCTTTGAGGAAAATAAAGTACAACAGATGTTTTTAAATAAGCGAAGTGGGGATTCCTCTCTTCTCCCAAGTAACAAGTGATAGGACAGGAGGAAATGGCCTCAAGTTGCACCAGGGGAGATTTAGACTGAGTATTAGTAAAAACTTCTGCACAGAAAAGGTTATCAAACATTGGAACAGGCTTCCCAGGGAAGTGGTTGAATCACCATCCCTGGAGGTATTTAAAAGACATGTAGATGTGGTGCTGAGGAACATGGTTTAGTGGTGGTTTTGGCAGTGTTACGTTAATGGTTGGACTCAATGATCTTAAAGGTCCCTTCCAACCTAGATGATTCTATGATTCTATGAAATATACAGCAAGATGAAGACAGAATCATAAATTCAAATGACCAGAGTACTGAAACAAACTTCTTTCCTTTAGGAACATCTTATTACAAGTCACTTACAAACATTTGTAAAACAGCTTAGAAAACACAATTGTTCACAGAGAATGGAGGATAGCTTTGTCTCTAATATTAATCAGGCTATATATCCTTCAAAATCTAAAAAAACACAGTAGGCAGAAAGAAACATGCAAACATGCATGTGCCCTAAAACACAGCATGAGCAGACAGTGTACTTTCCTGAGGAAATCAGAATAAATGATACCTGAATCAAAGAGCTTACAGTCTTCTCTGTTCAGACTGTTTTTAGTATGGTTGAGAGAAATAATACCGATATGGTCTGCATATAACATAATCCATATTTAAATTTCAAACCACAGACTTTTGTTGTAATATAGTTATCTTTTGTTCTGTGAAAGTAATATCTCCTCATACACAATTATTTTAATAACTAAAACTAGTTAATGCCAGTAGGTGTTGGTAAGGGGAAATAAGTCTTAGAACTGCATGCCTCCTTGACTGACTGGCATTGGAAAGAAATTAAATATATTTTAGCTTGTTTTTTCAGTAAGTCAGTCACGATCTTTTTTTTTGATATATCCTGGCAACCTAAATTCCACCCAAGCCCTTCTATCTATAATTTCCTATTGGATAAGTCTTTATGCAGTGCTCTTCTTGGGCCTTCTAAAATGCTTTTTGATATCTGGAATGACCTGACTTTCTTCTTAGAGCAGACACAAAACTTAAGGAAACTTCAGTCATTCCGTACATATCTACCGAATGCTTCTGCCTCTCCCTCACTCGGAGTCTCCTTGGACGATACCAGCGACACCATTTCAGCATACATTTCTCCCCTGAGATTAATAGTTCCCTTTTTTGAAGGAGAAACATCATAGCTAGCATAGCATAGATTCCTTCGGAAAAATATTTATGAAGGTGAAAAATTTACTTGTTAAATGTACGGTACTTTTATTTTTATATACCTCTTTTTAAAGTCTGTTTTTTCCCCTTATAATAGACTAAGTGAAAACACATCAATTTAATAGATCTTCTATCAGAATTTTTGTTAAACCTCTTAAATATTAATAAAGAATACCCTTAAAAGTAATGTTTTGCCTAGGAGATTGTTTTTGTGATTTATAACCCACAAATTCATACATAATATTTTTTTAACTGGATTTATATCCAGTAGAGTATTACGTATAAAGATGTGAAGACAGATTTGTATCAAAGAGATAGAACTACGTACGTTGAATGTATTTTATTTCTACGGAATTTCTGGGTAATATTGACACTACTGAGCTATATTAGAAAAGAAATAAATTAGCAGATCTCCGCAGAAAGTTGAAACACTATAAAGGCATCCACCATGAGAGTGACTCATGAGAGGAAGTCTTAAAGGCGCAGGAGCAGGCTGTCCCCATGTGCCAGAAGACAAGCCGTCGGGGAAAAAGGCCGGCCTGGCTAAACAGGGAGCTAGTGTTGCAACTTCGGGAAAAAAAGAGGATCTATGGCCTTTGGAAGGAAGGGCAGGCCACTCAAGAGGACTACAAAGAGGTAGTGAAGCTATGTAGGGAAAAAATCAGGAGGGCCAAAGCCCAGATAGAGCTAAACCTGGCTTCTGTTGTCAAGGACAGCAAAAAAAGTTTCTATAAATATATTAGCAATAAGAAGAGGACTAAGGATTATCTCTGTCCTCTAGTAGATGGGGCCGGCAACATAGTGACCAAGGATGAGGAAGAGGCTGAGGTACTTAATGCAGTCTTTGCCTCAGTCTTCAGCAGTAAGACCAGTTGTTCCCTGAGCACCCAGCCCCCTGAGCTAGAAGACAGGGATGGGGAGCAGAATGAAGCCCCTGTAATCCAAAGGGAAACGGTGAGGGACCTGCTTCAGCACCTGGAGGTGCACAAATCTATGGGGCCGGATGGGATCCACCCAAGGGTATTGAAAGGGCTGGCGGAAGTGCTCTCCAGGCCACTTTGCATCATTTATGAGCAGTCCTGGACAACCGGGGAGGTCCCAGCTGACTGGAGGTTAGCAAATGTGACACCCATCCACAAGAAGGGCCGGAAGGAGGATCCGGGGAACTACAGGCCAGTCAGTCTGACCTCGGTGCCTGGGAAGGTCATGGAACAGATCCTCCTCAGTGCCATTACACGGCACATGCAGGAGAACAGGGTGATCAGGCCCAGTCAGCATGGGTTTGTGAAGGGCAGGTCATGCCTATCAAACCTAATATCCTTCTATGATAAGGTGACCCACTTAGTGGATGAGGGAAACGCTGTGGATGTTATCTACTTGGATTTTTGCAAAGCTTTTGACACTGTTTCCCACAGCATTCTCCTGGAGAAACTGGCTGCTCATGGCCTGGACAGGTGTACTCTTCGCTGGGTAAAAAACTGGCTGGATGGCCGTGCCCAGAGAGTGGTGGTAAATGGAGTTAAATCCAGTTGGTGTCCAGTCACAAGTGGTGTCCCCCAGGGCTTGGTGCTGGGGCCGGTTCTCTTTCATATCTTTATCAATGATCTGGATGAGGGGATCGAATGCACCCTCAGTAAGTTCGCAGATGACACTAAACTGGGCGGGCGTGTTGATCTGCTTGAGGGTAGGTTGGCTCTGCAGAGGGATCTGGACAGGCTGGACCGATGGGCTGTGACCAATGGTATGAGGTTCAACAAGGCCAAATGCCGGGTCCTGCACTTGGGACACAACAACCCCATGCAGCGCTACAGGATTGGGGCAGAGTGGCTCAAAAGCAGCTTGACAGAAAAGGACCTGGGGGTGTTGGTTGACAGCCGGCTGAATATGAGCCAGCAGTGTGCCCAGGTGGCCAAGAAGGCCAACAGCATCCTAGCCTGTATCAGGAATAGTGTGGTGAGCCGGACTAGGGAAGTGATCATCCCCCTGTACTCGGCACTGGTGAGGCCCCACCTCGAGTACTGCATTCAGTTTTGGGCCCCTCGCTACAAGAGGGACATTGAGGTGTTGGAGTGTGTCCAGAGAAGGGCTACAAAGCTGGTGAGGGGCCTGGAGGACAAACCTTATGAAGAACGACTGAGGGAGCTGGGGTTGTCTAGCCTGGAGAAGAGGAGGCTGAGGGGAGACCTTATCACCCTCTACAACTACCTGAAAGGAGGTTGTAGAGAGATGGGGGCTGACCTCTTCTCCCTGGTGACAAGTGATAGGACGAGGGGAAACGGGTTCAAGTTACGTCAGGGGAGGTTTAGATTGGATATTAGGAAACATTTTTTCACTGAAAGGGTTATTAAACATTGGAATAGGCTGCCCAGGGAGGTGGTGGATTCACCATCCCTGGAGGTGTTTTAAAAAAGGGTAGATGGGGCACTTAGGGACATGGTTTAGAAGTGGCTTTTGTCAGGGTAGGTTAAAGGTTGGACTCGATGATCTTAAAGGTCCCTTCCAACCTCAGCAATTCTATGATTCTATGATTCTATGATTCTATGACTCAGCTCTAGAATCTGTCAATAAAAAGATTGCCATTAATAGCTATGGCACTGCACTGCAACATAATTTCACTTACTACTACTGGGAGTAAAACCTATAGAAGTTTAAAGGGAATTATTTTCACAAAGTTCTACTGTACAACAAGGAATCATCTCCAAAATTTCTGAACTCTTACCAAAATGAAAGCTATTTGTAAGTGACGTCGGAAAAGCAGGTAAGAAAACTTCAGGGATATAGATCAAAATGTCCAATTTTCACACCAAAAGGGAAATGTTCTGGTTTACTAAAATTCAGTCATTATAGACGTTGAAAATCTGTGCATGCAAGCAATAAAAACAGTTATCACATTGAATACAGAGTTAGATATTGCTTAAAAAAATACACAGAGTAGGAGTAACAGAACCCCAAGAAGCAGAATCAGTTCCTGAATGTATGAGATTAACAGCTGAAATAATCTGAGTAAATATGAGCCAAAATAAAGAATGCTATACATTGCTTGTAATATATGTGCTATTATTGAGCACGCAGCCTGTACTTCCTCTACTCTAAAGAATTTCTAATTTAATGTACTGTTTTAAAATCTTTTTTTTTTTTTGAGAAAAAAACTCTTAAGACAATTCTATTTATAAATAAAAAGTTAGGAAGTAAAAAGAAGAGTCATCATTTCCCTCTTTTCAAAGTATTTTTGACTGGAGAGTGCCAGTTACAAAATTCAAATAATTACTTTTTTGAAATCAAGTTTAAATTATAATGGATTCTTAAGAAAGTAAAAGAAAATTAACATGCATCTTGAACCTGTAACTGTAACCAAATCAGAAAAATTAAAATTAATTAAAGCAGGAATTCATTTCAATGATCAGTATGCAAAGACTTGCTTAATCAAATGTTGTGCAGAGACAGGTAATAATGATTCTGAAGCCTGAATGTATTATAAATCTTCACCTGCTTGCAAAAACATTATAGAGTATCAGTTGGATGAAACACAAAAGAATGGAATTATCTTTCTCTGAATTATACTCTACGGGCATCACAATTTGTAATACTGTCCATATCTTCCAGGAATTGAAACCCTGTGCAGAAAATAGGGTATTAAATAATGTCAACCATATATATAAGTTTTTATTCTTTGAATCAGAGATTTCCTGCCTCTTTGAGCCAAACTTGTTACAATGAAGACTAGTAAATTAGAATTATTTAATGGGTCACTATGTAAGCAAGTTTCACTGCATGACAAATATATACCTCCTAAAATTACAAAGTAGTCTTTATATTATTTCTTACATTATTGTTGTTGTTTTATTATTGCTATTATTATTATTAATAACTTTGATCCTGATGCTATAAGAGAAATCTGCAAAGCTTAATCATCTATGAACAAGCACTGCTTTACAAATTAGGGGCCTAATGAGTTATAATACTAATATAAAAGTATTGTTAAAATTTTTCTACTGGGATTCTATTCACAATCTACAATTTTGTGAATAGAACCAGTTATTTTAATCTTAGTACTTTTTTTTAGATTCTAAGGACTGCAGTTTAAAAAACAATATATGTAAGAATGTTCTTACTTCATATTTTGAAGTATAACAACCATAATTAAGACCCTCATCAGATGGTTTCTAATTAAGTTCCAAAGAAAACATTAAAGTAGGTACTCCTAGGTGGAATTCAACCTTTAAATAAACCCATTGCCTTCAAGTGAACATCAGCTGCTTACAGCAAATCTGAATTTGTGCTTACAGATTTTGTTGTCATGGGGTGCAAACAGATACTGCTGCTAAGAGAGAAAAAATCCTTAACATCCACAAGTCATTGCCTTCTATCTTTTCCTTTAGATTATGTGTTGATTGAGTAGTAAATTACTTTGTTAAATCGATGGATTTTTTTTTAAGTTGAATTTTTGAGGATTCATTTACCCAAAACGACATACGAATACACACATACCAGCTGTAAGGGATAATTTTCTTATTAATTTCAGCTTCATCCTGATGGACTGAGGAGATTTCTAAAATTCAGCCTAATGTAAAATACCTCTATAATTCACAAATTCTCCCTAGCATCTTCAGAATTACAAAATGGCAGCAAGCCAATTTTTGTTGGAAAATGTAATATTATTCAAATATTCAAATATTATTATTCAAAGTGTTCCTGACCTACCACAGCAAAGGGCCCCACTTTCGCTCTTGAATTATGGGGAAATATCCAGCAGCCTAAAATTGAAGACGCTGGAAGAAATACTCACCAAATCAAGAAAAATCAAGAATCAGTTTTCATTTTGCTTTGCTAACCAACAATTTAGACAGTAAATGTGAATTCCTCATTTTTATGTGAGATTATTAACAGCCTAGACCTTGGACATTTATTTCCACAGAAACATCATTGAGAATAGGGGAAATATTCAAATGAACAAACACATGAAAAGCATAAGCTGTGCCCTGATCTCTCTTTTCATTCCTCCGAGTATTTCATTAAGTAGCATCTCTCCTTTACTTTTAACTAGAATTTCCCTTAAGCTAGTGCATCCCAGATGTAGAGAATATCATTAATAGGCACATCTCTACAGCTATGAATTTACAAACTGATTATCCGAATTTTTCTTGCTACTCCTAAGTCTTAAAATAAACTCTTTTCCTCTGTTTTTTCTGTCATACTGGGAAAGATAGCTGTCTGACAGAAATTAGACAATCTCCTTTTTCTTTGTTTGGCCAAATTTACTCATGTCTGTAGCAAATATGGCCCATTATCTGAGCTCTCAGTAGCTCAAGACAATGAGCACAGAACTATTTGTCTCAGGGTAGGCTCTAATGTTTTTTAGCCACTGGGGCTGCCCAGGGCGTTTGCAGTGTGCAGGCAAAACATGTTCCTTGCTCCTGCATGTTAGAGCGCCTGGCTGGTCCTGGCATGTCCAGTGTGTGCTCGATGGAGTGCAGAAATAAACACAGAAATATTTTACCATGGGTTATAAATTTCCTGTGGGGATGAATCTCACTAATCCCAAGGTATGAGCCACTCCATCTTGTCTTTTCTTTCAAACTTTCCCCTCCTTCTATTTTTCAGTTTTTCTTCATACCCTCACCGTTCTCCTGTCTTTAGAGTCAGACAACAGTCAAATTATCTGATGCACAGGAAATTCCAACATTTCAAAACTTGTTTTTCTTCTGTATTAGACATCACGTCATTTCATGTTAGGCGCTAACACTGCTGGCATGTCATATTATATTAGAGCATGATACATTAGCTAAAATAATATAGTTACATTATTCAATTTACAGCATTATTTTATTTTTATTATGTAAGACTGATTTATTATATATTGTTTATTTCAATTTTATATTATTTTAATAAATTATTAAATATATTATTTCATTGTCATGCTCAGTGTCAAATGTGCCTCACTGCAAGAAACATAAGAGACGTCATATTAAAAAAAGTCATATCTTACTATCTTCTTCTAATCAGACTAAAAAGTTCAGACTGTCGCTACTGAAATGTGACACAGGCTAATCACAAATCAACCAAGAGCTCATTGAAAGAGTTATACTTTAATAAGTTTATTGGCAAATAAGTACAAACACTTTTTGAGAATGGAGATTTGGGGAAGACTATATAACGGAGACAAGATCCTTTATTCAGTAAAAATCCAAATTTTATTCTCAAAACCAAGACGTAACTCCTGTTAAAAGGAAACAGACCCAGTGCTGAGTACCCACGAACATGAGTACTGCTCATGTGAACATACTGTTTCTGGGACTGCACTTAATAAACATTGCATGCTTCAGCCACTACAGACTTTCCTACGGAACGACCTATACATGACTGAAGAGGTGGTCACTTGGCAGCATGGGGTGGAAGCAGAGTGTATCAGTAGGACACAGTAACACCAGCTGAAATGCTGATATTGGAAATATACCTCCGGTTTTGCTTGTCTACAAGAGAAAAAGAGGGATGAAACTAGCCATTAATAATTCTAAGCATCGCAAAGTTATGTAAAAACATAGAAGATGAATTCTTCAAAATAAAAAGAGAAATGCCCTTGTATGTGATGTGGGGAGTGCATTGACAAGTGCTATCCGAGCAGATTGAAAGTATTGCTGATTACATGCCTCCAGGAAGATAAGCGACGTTCAGTCTAGGAAATCACTAACTGGCAAGATTTTTTTTTGTAAAGTAACTGCAAAAAATGGCTTTATGACAAAAGAGAACCATGGGAAACCAAATACTGTAAAGATGTGGTTTCCTCATCGAGTGATATACTCTCCTCCTTGGTCTCCTTACTCTGATTCAGCCCTTCCAAGATGACAGGAAGGCTACACTTCCATACAGTGATAAGCAATATGACAGCTTTGAAATTCACAGCAATGTTCTACAGGGATATAGTTTGATGACAACTGTCTTTGATAGAGTCTTTTCTCTGCTGCTTTGTCATTCTCTCTTACCCAGTGTGTAAGGTATATACATTTCCATACACAGCCAGACAGAAAATGTTTCAACGTTTAATTAGAGGTGAATAGTACCAAAGAAAGTAAAGCAAATGCTGAAGAGTATATTTTTACATTTCTCACACACAGTGAAGATGAGCATTAAAGAATCTGATGCAAATCTTCATTGCTTATAATAAACTAGGATTAATCACTGGCATCAAAGGAGCATTTATTATTGTTTATTTTCCATAATGTTAGAGATAATTCCCTGCCCCAGAAGTGTTGATAGATAATATAGACAAGAAATTATTCATAAATTCTCTTCTCCAGGATCAAATATATTGCATGACCTATCTCTACACATCAAAACTCACTTTTGTACTATTTATTCATTCAGTTGACTAAGTGATGTTGGAAAATGAAAATAGTGCTGGAAATGACTAACATTTCACAATTAGCTGTTTACCAGGTGTATATTCTGTGCCACTGTATGCCACTAGATTTTTGAACTGTATGAAGAGCCAGAGAAATTAAAGGGATGTTACTGAAAAGGAAGAAGCAAAAGAAAACAAAGCTCATCAATCATCTGGTACCAAAGGTTTTTTTCCCCTCATTGTCTCAGTTGTGATTCTACAGTTACAGTGCTCAAGTGCCAAAATATAAGCATCTGGTGTCATTTTGATTGTCTTCTGGTACGTGAACTATTCTCATGGGGCTGTCAAGAGATGACACAGGAGCTATGCCCTACGGCAAAAGCTGCAAGCCAGGCAGGACTCCCATAAGGATCTCAAAGCACACTCAGTGGGCAACCAAACCAAGCCCTACTAGATCTCCACTAGTTGCAGTGAGGTTTTGAACACCGAACTCCCATGTAAAGATAGACAACTACATTTAAGCATCTTAATATCAAATCTGTTAGTGTCTGTATTAGTGTGATGAGTTCACAATTTTTGAAACAGATAAGAAATTTTTTATTCTCTCAAGTATTTTTCCCTCAAGTAAGAAAAAATATGGAAACACTTCATATTTTTTCCCCATTAATTCCAGATTTTTAGCATTTCCAGATTAAATTTTTTAGAAGTTTTCTATGTTTTCCTTGAATTCTCTTTTTTATTTTTCCTTGTCCACATGGGAAATCATCAAGGATTGCTATCAAAACAGTGACCATTAGCTTGGCTAGAATTATAAATAAGTGTTCCAGAAAATCCCAGAATTGTAAGAGGAACACCACAATAATAAAATATTTTACTAGAATTCTAGCATAATAAATTTTATCATGAGTGGGTTCTGCTAGATCTGGACTAGTAAACGGCAATTGTTACAGCAGATACTATCAGCTCAGACAATTTGAGATAATGAGATTTATAATATTTCTAAAGTCATAACTTCTGGAATCACAGTATGGTAAGAGAAATTCAGTTGTCATTTAAAAAAAACCTTCTGAGTCATAGCCAAATATTAAAAATGTGAACCAATATAGACCACTAAAGAACACTGAAGATAAATAAGAAGAAATTAATGTTTTGTATAAAATAAAATTAAAAGAAAGATAGCTTTGAGGTTGTTAAATCATGAGATTTACACTAGACTTGGCAACACTAGATTTAAATCTAATAGCTGTTTAGTTTAATGCTCCATCTCCGACAGTGGATCATATCAGACTTTAATTACATTTTTATCTCTTTCAGGAAGGGATGGTTAGGCCTCATATACACTAAGGACAATTTTACGATAAAGTGAGTCTCAGATGTTGCCTGAACATAAAGTGAATTAACAACAGGGGGCTGCATCCCTGATGTATTAGTAGAAGACTTTTTCCTCCATTGTGAAGGTGAAAATGCAGCAGAAGCGTATGTCCTCCTAAACTGCACAGGGCGACATCAAACAATTACTTTTCCATCAAAAACAGAATATTGAATGGACAATTTATTGATTTTAAAGAAATACGCTGTTGTTCATGGGATTTTCCATTAACCTAAGGTCTGCACTCTGAAAATCAGACATTCTGTCTGCAAAAACTCACTTTCCGTGAAGAAAAATGTTTGTTAAAATTAGTAAAGTTTAATAAGGAAAGGAAGTAGTTCCATTTCAGGAATTATACAATTAAAATAGCTTTTAAACATGGATATTTTTTTCTGAGCTTCTTATTGTTTTATTCAGCACAAATAGCTCACCTTGTCTAAAGTTTCCATCAAGAAAATTTAGAGAGCGAGTGATAATATGTGCAAGAGGTTTGAACTTAGAGATGTTCCTAAAGTGTTTATGTAATGAAATAAATTAAATGAAACATTACAATTCAAAACCAGCCTACCCGTATGAAATGTTCTCGACAATTTTTGCTACTTGGCATTTAAATTGCTCACCGTCTCAGCGTCCTTGGAAAGCAGTGTGCCACTGCTTACATTGAGGTTGAAGGAAGTACACTGAAATCTTGTTTATTTCTCATTTTCTATCTCTCACAAAAGACAACCGCCACTCCATAAATACACAAATGCATCCCAGAAAAATCAAGGCAAAATAGGCAATCACAGAGAGTACCGTTGTTACCACAGAGTAACAATGTCAGTTTGGGGTGAAATATTACATTCCTGGACAGGGAGCCAGTACTAAGGAAGTGTGTGCCTACCAATATTCAGGTCTCCTACTATTGCATCACTGAGAAGACAGAATTTCCTGCTCTCCGGGAAGGAAAGTGGCATGCCGTCTCTACAGCAAGCCTATCAAATTGATAAGGAATTCCTTGCTGCAAAAAGCAGCAGCTCTGCGCTGTGCGGAAGGCAATGAGCAAAAGGGCACATGCTTGTGGAAGCAGACTTCCAAGGGCACTCCTCTGGCTAGCAACATTTTTCTGCCTTTTTTTTTTTTTTTCCTACAGAATTCCATTTTTTTTCTTCCATGAGAATGCAGAAGCCACCATTCTGGGCCAGACTGAAGGTCTATCTAGTTCATGATCCTGTCTCCGACACTGTCTAACTTAAAGGCTATTTTCCTCTTTCATCCTGATCAGAAACATGTTTTTGTAATTTATTGTCCACGCTTATGTTCCCTTGGCTTTCCTTTATGGCATGGTGCGATCCTTAGCCAGGGAGAAAGTTTGGATAATTCCATTATTCTGTTCAGTGAGAGGGTGTTTCAGACGGAACAGATTGCTGAGATTTCTGGCTGACTGTCCTTGAGCTCTCCTGTCAGAGGAAGTCCCTCAATATTTCATGTTTACTAGTTCAGTCGTCTTATTTTATTTTCAGGAAATAGTAGATATACTTAATGGAAGCCTGATATGCCTGATTTAAACCCACCTCAAGGATTTTTGTCAGCACTAGTATCTTACAGCAAAATGGATGATGCTGTTCCTTAATCAGCCATGAGGTGGCTGTTAAGTTTTCCAGAACTAATTAAATTCAAGGCACGCCTGCCCATCACAGTCTAAGGACTTAATGGTGTTTCTGTCACAGTGCAGAAAGTCATGCTGCTTTCAGCTTGTGCAGGATCAGCACTGAAGGGTCTGGAGTTATCCAAGTCTGTCCCACAGTGGAATGTGAAAGGACAAGAAAGTACAGCCAGGTGTAGGGTATAGCAGGGAAAACTGTTCTTTTTAGACCACATCTCACTATCTTTTTACTATTGTCAATTAAAATTTGAAACAATGTCTTAAAGGGTACCCAGAAATGTTAAATAATGTTCTATCCTCTTGGTTGTTTGGGGTTTGGGTTTATTTGGTTTGGGTTTGGTTTTTTTTGGTAACAATTGTCTCCGTCATTTTGCTGTTTTGTCGTATTGGTAGCCAAAATTGTACAAGTTACAGTCTTAAAATCTTCCAAGTTCTATCTGATTATGTTGCAAATCTTGCCATAAAATTTCTCAAGAGCTACTTTTACAAAAACTTCCAAAATTTCACCCACCATAACCAAAAACTGGGACACAAGTGAAAACAGAGATACAGGAAACAAATTATTAGCATCACATGTTGTTTTGGTTTTGTTTTGTTTCGTTTTTTACTTTCATGACACAATGTTACTGATCTAAATAATTTTAATAACAAAGAATAAATTAGAACTAGTTCTTCTGAGACAGTTAAGCTGGTGTCTAAAACAAGGGTTATCTGTTGTAGGACTACAAGATCCACTGGATGTCATTGCACTGGATTTATTTATACAGCATTCTTACTGCACAGAAATGCTGACCAAGGATGTAATAAACTACTTCAGAAAGCAAAAATACATGAAACATAATTTATTTGTGAACAACAAAACTGAAAAATAGATGAACTGTAAAAGATGTAATACTGCTTATATACACTTTCACATATGAAGTTGCTTTCCCAAAAGTAAAAGACACTACCTGAATTATCAACAAGACATGCAATTGTTCATGTCATTGATTTGAATCTTCAGTGTTAATATTTATTTTAAACAGACATTGCCCTTGCTTCTATTGTCCATCCTCATAATCCAGGTATATTAGTAAGAGAATTCGGCATTACACAAAACCTCTTTTACATTAGTATTGGTAGCTTCCGAACTACTCCAGTAATATGTTTTACAACAAAAAAGTTTTAAGACTTTCTACTGATAATTCATTCAAACAGATTCAGGTTTTAACAAATTCAGATGAAGTTAAAACACTAGGTATTGAATGTGCCATAAGATCTAAGCTCTACCAGTAATAATACTTAAAGACATATACATTATTTTTAAAAAATCTTTTGTCATAATGAGCAAGAACATTTGCTTACAAAGACATTTTCCTTCTCTAAAAAATATTAGTTTTAGGTTTCAAAGTAAAGTTATTAGAATAAAGATAGCATAAACCAGCTTTTTTTTGAGCATTAAAAATACAGAAAGCAAAAGTTGTCTTCCCAAATATTGTATTTGAGTAAGAATTTATAGATTGTGGTTTCCCTTCTATGTATTTCATGACTGACCCACTGCAAATGCTGTATGATAATCATCATTTTGGCTTTACTATATAGGCCTATTTTTATTCAAAGTGGATTTTAATACCTAACTGGAACCCAGAATTTCTTTTTTTTCAGTCACAGCTAGTTTCTAGTTATGAAAAGAATGACATGTCCTCACCACATGTGTAATTTGGAATCCTTTATAAAAAGGAGAAGTGAAATATATTTGTAAGTAGCATGGGATTATTAGATGAATTACAGAAAAAAATATCTTCTGTCATAGTTGCTTCCTGGTTGGTAAATGTTTTTATAGGTCTTGAGCTTGTTGGCTGTAGCCAATGAACACTTCCTTACCTACAGAATTACAATTTGCCTATACGGAAAAAATCTTTGCCAATATCTGGGTATTTCAGTACTTTGTTTTCTAGCCTACTGTGTTGAGCATTACTAAATTTTTTCAGTTTTTTCTTTCGTCACTATTCATTGAATTCTTAAACTATGTATTTTTCTTATAGATGTGAGAAGCAAATTAAAGCCTCAAGCTGTTCAGTGACAGGAAGAGTCCTATGTGCGTAGAAATGTTACCTTATATTGGCTTCTTTGCCTTGCTAATGCATACAATACCTGACATAACTGCATTACGGTGTTATTGGTTGGAGATAAATAGCTTTTATCATCTACTTTGATTTATATAATTTATAACGTGTACTTATTTTCTTAAGGAAGATGTTCAAGTTCTTGATGACTCTGGTCTGTACACGAAGAACAGGTTTGGACCACGTCAGCAACCATCCCATCCTCCTTTTTGCTCCAAAAGAAAGAAGAAAAATTTTTCAGCAGCATCTTACATCCCTTAATCAAAGAGCGGAGCTCACAGACAATAGCTGAGGTAGAGAACAAAATATCCTTATGGAGCAAATATCAACCTCTGAATACCCTCTGAATATTTTAGCCATTCATATTCAGCACCTGAAATACAAGGAACTAAGTCTTGCTACAGAAATGTAAGATACAGCTTTATCTTTTCTTTTCTCCTGAAACATGCATGCACACTTACATATGGACACACTTATGACTCAGATACATGCACTCTTAAAAGTAGAGGGATTTTTACAGAATTAGATAAGACTACTAAACTTATAGCTGAGAAGAAGTGTGAACAGTAAAAAACTAGGTTAAATTATTATTCTCAGTAAAATTTGAGCATTTCTAACTAGGAAATAGGAAAAAATAAGGCCTACATTTAGTTAGACTTCCTTTTACGCTTTGAATAAATTATTAATCTTCTGAAGCAAAGGAATGTTGACCTTTCCTTGTAATACAATGTAAAGTTCACTTTGGGCTGAACTATGGGGACAAACTATTTTTATAACTGAAGATTCACTTGCAATTCGTATTTCTTCTTACATATTTCAAAAGAAGAAGAACTCACAGGAACATGAGGCTAACGCAAATTCCAAATACCTTTGCCAACGTCTGAAATTTCCCCTTGAACGCATTGCTTAAAATTGTTTGGAACAACTGTATGTTTTAGTATTTTAATTAGACTTTAATACCTTGAAGGTAATTAAATACTGTATATTCTATATTGACCAGTGCTCACAGACTCCCTACCTATTAGATAAACTGGCAGTCTCATATCTGCAGACTAGTTCTATATATTTTTATTCATGTAAGAAACGACTTAATTTCCCTTTTGCCTCATGCTTGAAAAACAAAAGTTTTTCATGAAATGTAAAAAATGAAAAAGTTTTTCATTTTTGTGCTTATGACTTTCTAGGAAGAGAACTGACAAAGTACTGACCTCCTGCAGTAAGAGAATGTGACAAATGTTAATGAGGATTAGAGCTAATGAACAGCATGACTTTCAAATTAAATACTTTTCATTTGGTCGTGGGGTAAAAGCTCTTTTCCAAAATGCTAACAAATACTTTAAATATGGATACATTACATGAACAATCTCTCAAAGGTGACAGAAAGTGGGGGTAACTTTTCATCTTTGCATTAGAAAATAAAAAGGAAAATGGGTTTTTATAGCTAAACAATGATTTAATCTATATGTATTCCTTACTTAAACTGTGCTACTTTTAGAGGAACTGTTACTGAAAAATGCATTAGGAAACAAATTCAGAAAAAATATTGAGAGATCTAAAGATGGACACTGCAGAGTCATGTATTTAGGCACCCATCTGTCAGAGCAGAATGCAGAACAGAGAGTCAGGTCACAGATCTACTCGAAACTACTCTTCTCCAGTACAACACAATTGCCATGCTGCCTTTCTTATATTTCTTCTTGGCAATTCTATATATGAAACTATTAAATACATAAAGAAAATATTACGTCAGTCCCTGAAACTCTGTTCTTGGTTCTGCCCCAGTGTAGGTATTTCAAGGCTGTAAAACTGCAGTAAGTCTTAAGTCTTAAACTTATTGCTGAATAACAGCTCCTTCACCTTCCAAATGGTTTAGTGTATGCAGTTTGTAATTCTGTTATCAGGCTCCCATCATTATGCATCTTATGACATGTCAGCCTTATAATTGGAAAGGGAAATGTAAATCACACTCACAAAACGTTATATCTGTATGGGTTGGCCCAATGAGTTGTAGGCCTCAAAATTTTGACAAATTAAAAATATAATTGTCCAGGCTCCTTACATAAGTTTGTATTGTCTGCTGAGGGAAGACCTGAGGCTATTCTCAAGACCACTCAGCCACATGCACCCAGCATGCCAGCAAACTTGGCATGGCCAGAGAGCATACAGGATCTTTCACCAAGCATCACGCTAAGTGTTTGCAGGCAGTCTGCAGGCAGCCCACAGGCTCTCAGGTAAACAGCTTTGGGGACTAAATCCAGAGGCAGCTCTTAATAACAGGTATAGAGATAGCATCTATGTACTAATAAAGTCTTTCAATTTAACCCATGTAGTGACTTGCAAATGGCTTTGGATTTGGATGTTTCTTGACTGAGTTAGCAGTAGGACTTCCATGAGCCACCCCTTTGTGGGCTAACTGGACATCTTGATACTAAGTTACACATGTCCATGAACTCCTTAACCATGAGAATCTCCTGCTTCAAGAAAATGAGAATAAACTACCTGGCAGTGCCATTGGGTTATTCTGAGTACGTATAATTGTTCCAAACTCTTGCAGTACAGCAAGCCAGCTCATGCCAGTTTGAGCAATAAAAATTCCTCGTTCCCCTACCTGAGGCTTATACAACGTGAACTGGTAAACAGAAATTGTGCTCACACATCTGTCAAAAGAGCAATGCAGCAATTTAACAATAGAGCAGTTCCAGTCTGTCACATTACATATACCCATGTTTAATAGCATTTTTGGAGATAAATTTACTCGTTGATTACTTGGGAGAAGAATACTGCCTTCTACTCTTCTATCTCTTAGGTGGAAATGCATCAATTAGTAAGATATCATTCATGTATATGCATAGATACATTCACTTGCAGATTTTTTTTCATAAATCTTATTATTCTGGGTAAATCATTCTGT
Organism: Larus michahellis; assembly: GCF_964199755.1. Classification (NCBI taxonomy): domain Eukaryota; kingdom Metazoa; phylum Chordata; class Aves; order Charadriiformes; family Laridae; genus Larus; species Larus michahellis. The sequence continues at coordinate 141,224,056 of NC_133897.1, read as the reverse complement.
ATAAAATGGGCTGAACAGCCAAGTCTAACTCCGCTGTGCAGCCACAACTGATTAATGATATCACTCCATGTCTTAAAAGCTAAAATAATTTATTGTCTCTCATAAATAATATAGGAATTATTGCTGTCTGCACAGAAGAAGAAACATGCTGTCTGCAAAAAATTACTAAAAGTTCCTAACAGAGGAGTGCTAATTGATCTTTAAATTATTAATAGAATTCCTCTGGGTTCTAATCCTCCACAGGAGGGTTTTGTTTTGGTTTGTTTTTTTGTTCTCCTGAGTAAAATAACTTTATCTTTATTATAATTTCCTGAGAAGTAACTGTAGCTTTTGTTTTGAGTTTGAATGAAAGACTGAGCACATTAACATATGGATTTATACATATTTTAAGTTAAGACCTTGACTAATACAATGAAATACAGAAATCAACAGAAGACTCATGTTATTGTCATTTCATAGTAATTACATTAGCACTATCAAGAAAGTGAGGATAAATCTGTCTGCTCAATTATCTTGGCTAGGAAGCTGCATTTTCATTGTCTTCCCCCATTATTCATTAAAGTTTGTGTTTGCCTTAAATAAAATAAGTTCAACTCCCTGATTAATGAGCTCTCTTAACCTTTGTCTGTGTAATTCTACATGTTTTTGTCATGAGAACATTCCTGGTTTGTGTTTAACTGTATAAATCTTGAAGTTCATTTTTCTCTCCAGTTCTGATTGCTTTCTTGGGTTTTGTTTTGTTTTGTTTTTTAAAAAAATCACTACAGAGATAATGTCTCTCCTGAAAATACCTTTAAGAACATTTCCCAGGCACCATATGAAGAAAGCAATACCCGACCTGGATTTGTGCTATTATAGTTTCCAACTTCTTTTCAGTTCTGCTGATGATATATATGGTGTATATAATCCAATATGGTACATGACAGTATACTGACATACACCAGAATGGAACTCTGATCCAGGGCATCCACATTCAATGAAACCTTTACTGTTCAAGAACATACTGCCTGAGAAATTGCAATTGCACTGTTGACCAAGTTTTCCACAGCAGGCACACAAGTTATTGTATGAAGTTTGAGCAAGTAGAACTGCAGAAAATGCAGGAACATATACAAAGGAATTAATCACATAAGCAAACAGCAGTTTCAGCTCCCAATTATCACAGCTCTTTTAGGGCGCACATTTCACTAATACAAATCATAGAATCATAGAATCTTCATGGTTGGAAAGGACCTTTGAGATCATAGAGTACAACCATACACACACACACACAAAAAAAACAACAACCCCCTCCCAACCCAAACCAAACATAAACAAAACAACAACAACAAAAAGCAAACCAACAACCTACAATCTCTGCCACTAGAGCATGCCCTGAAGTGCTAAATCTAGACATTTCTTAAATACCTCTAGGGATGGTGACTCAACCACCTCCCTGGGCAGGCTGTTCCAGGGCCTGACCACTCTTTCAGTAAAGTAATTCTTCCTAATATCTAATCTAAACCTCTCCTGCCGCAACTTCAGACCATTTCGTCTGGTCCTGTCATTAATCACCTGGGAGAAGAGGCCAACACCCACCTCTCTACAACCTCCTTTCAGGTAGTTGTAGAGGGCAATGAGGTCTCCCCTCAGCCTCCTCTTCTCCAAGCTAAACATGCCCAGCTCCCTCAGCCTCTCCTCATATGACCTGGTCTCCAGACCCCTCACCAGCCTGGTAGCTCTCCTCTGGACACGCTCCAGCACTTCAATGTCCCTCTTGTACAGAGGGACCCAGAACCGAACACAGCACTCAAGGTGAGGCCTCACCAGTGCCGAGTACAGAGGCACGATCACTTCCCTACTCCTGCTGGCCACGCTATTCCTGATACAAGCCAGAATGCTGTTGGCCTTCTTGGACACCTGGGAAAACACTGCTGGCTCATGTTAAACTGGCTGTCCACCAGCACCCCCAGGTCCTTTTCTGCCGGGCAGCTCTCCAGCCACTCTTCCCCAAGCCTGTAGCATTGCTTGGGATTGTTGTGACCGAAATGCAGGACCCGGCACTTGGCCTTATTAAATCTCATACAGTTGGCCTACAAAATAAGTATTCAAAAGATACAAGTGGATTCAAGACCATATACCTACTGTGGGTATCTAATTTGGTATCAGCTTAGCTAACATAAAATCCTACTAGAACCTTCCCTTTTTATGAAATTAATTTCCTTTCATTCTTTTAGGTGAGATGAAGTGTCTAGCTGACTACTGCAGTACAGAGGGTGAGAGAAAAGAGCAGATAAGAAGCACATAGTCAGTGCTAGGGGTCTTCTGTGCTAGCTGGGAGCTAGCTTATGGGTTGTATTTCTGTTACCATGCATTAGGACTGATCTAGCATTGAACAGGAGGTTGGACTAAAAAACTTCCAGAGGTATTCTACAACCTACTCATTTCACGACCCACAGGTTAGCCAGGAAGAAGACAGAACTACATCTGATGAAAAGGAAAAAAACACGGTTGAAACATTCTACATTTCCTTTGTTCTTTTATTTTTCTTTAGGTTGCACTGAATGTAGTACTGTACTCAAGTTTGCATGGGCCAAAGGGAAGATTGGTTGTATTCATGGAAATAAATTTTTTTGCGATTCCTTAATTAAAAAAAATCATACATATGTAAAGGAATCCCCAGATATGAAATAGCTGAATGCTAGAAAAATACTAAGGAGAATTATCATCTGTGCTTACTCCTTTCTTCATCTTCCTAAGTATCTGCTCATGGCCATCAAGATTAAACACCAGACCTTTCACTCGTAGACTCAGTATGAGCATTAGGGTTTTATTATAGATCTATCATCAGAATTTCTTGACTGATGGTATTTATCATGTCAACATGTAGTTTGTGACTTTCTCAGACTCTGAATTCTGGCTTGAATATGTTCTCCCTAGAGTTGTCTTTACAGTACAATGGGGAACAAAATTAGCCTAACAATGTCCCATCAACAGTATACAGATGTACCAGCAAGACTGAGAAAATAGGCTTTTTGGAGCAACCATAATTGTAAATCACAATCCTTGTGTCTATTACAACACCACAGCCCAATCGTAAAGCATAAGGACCAACTACGGAACAAAATGAACCCCCCTAATGGCTGTACGTAAGACACAGTAGGATAGTAGGACTGCCTTATACCGCATACAACTTCTGGATGAAGTGTGCACGTTCACTTTAAGAGGTTGCTCCAGTCTGACTTGAACTGTAAAAGATAATTTCCTATAATAGCAATAAAACCTACTCCATTTTCACCATTCTTACTTTATAGGATGAATGTATTTGGGAATTTACACTCATTCCACTCTGCCTCCCCCAGGGACCAGATAACCAGAGAAAGCTTTATTACCTTTAACTTTCATTTTACATATTTTTAAATATTCTTCCCTTTATTTCCTTTAATGCAAATACTCAATGTATAAAATCATGGACTAAGAGACTTTTAAAAATCTCTGGGCTTAGCATTAGAACAACTTCCTTATTATGGTTTTTGCAGCAATACAAGTGTGTGGCAATCTCCCAGAAGAGAAGACAACCTGACATTGTGTCAGTGGCTAGAGTGGGTCAACGTCAGCAGTCATCAGGTGGGCAGTTTTTGATATTGCAACCAACACCCAGGTGCAGTAGATGTTTTTCAAAAGGCAATTACTTCACTAAACCCCAAATGTTGTCCATGACAGCAGCAAATAAAGAACATGTGTTCACAAAAAAAAAAAAAAAAATCTACAGTCTGTTTTTCATTTTAAAGCGATATCTTTTGCTTTCCTTTTAAAGCGATATCTTTTGCAGAAATAATTATTATGGGGTTTAAAATTAACCTAGGATCACACATTTTTAACATTAAAAAAATTGCAATCAGGCTAACAACTTGTGTTTCAAGTAAGTGTAAGTTTAAAAAGCCAAACCATGAACTTACTATTAAATGCCATTTAAAAGCCAGTGGTTCCAATCCTTCCCCTCTTCTGACACCCAGCATTCACCACTGCTGTTCTTGACCTTTCTCTTCTACTCTGTCCCATTGGCGTCCTTCCTGGTTTTCAATGATCTTCGAAATCTCTTTATAAAATTGAGCAGGTGAGACCATTTGTTCTTCAAGCTTTTCTAAATCAGTCTCACTTATTTGGAACCACAGAGCTCTTCTGCTCCTTTATGCAAGTCGTCTAGTAAGCACTGACATCTAGTTTCTTTGAAAGATGTTTGATATTTAAAACCTGGATGACCTGACTCAGCTCAGCTGAATGAAATGTTAAAACTCCTTTAAATTTATGGGTAAACCAGAAGTCAATGAGTATTTTATACTGGATTTCAGAGAAGCCAGGGTCTCACTGCAAGGTTAGACAATGAGTTTGACACGTGTTTTTCTCATTTTTGCCACTGACTCAAAACGTATGATGGGATTCACTAATTTGCTTCTTTTTTTTGAGTCAGATTTTTAATTGCATGAGTCATATTTTTAGTTGCAGCATTTTAATTGCATACTGAGTGGAATGAGATACATAAATGATTTTGAAACACTACATACATCAGTATTTTTAGATGTATGCATATTCTTTTTAAACTGATCCTCTGTTCCTTGATCTCTTTATCTGTAACACAAAAATCAGATTACTCGCTCACCTAGCTTAAGGTATTTTGAAATATTAATTGAATGATGCTTTGTCAGCACAATTTTTATTTTTTTTTCATTTAGTAGTCTCTCACCATTCAAATGGAATTTAAAGATAAGCAGCATGCAGGTAATTCCAAAAATATTATGCTATATGTGACATTGGATAGATACTCATTACAAACATACTACAGTTTGAGCTTTCTGTCTGAGCACTGTGTGAAGGGAATCATTAACACGTAAATTTTGGAGTAGTTTTCTTACCTACTACTTCCATCTGGGACTCAAGCCTGTAGATTCCAGCTACCCAAAACATCACCTCAAACAGTCACAAATCTGTTGATGATGAGTCAGTTGGTCATCTTGTGCTGGTCTACTTGGTGACTTTGTGTTCTGCAGAAATATAGGATGAAGGCAATGTTGAAACACAGCCAGTCTATTCCTTTTGGGGTTTATAAAAAGATGTTTGAAAAGATTTGACAGATGGGATAATGGCATGCTAATGGCTCCTACACATACCTAGGTGAGGATTGTGTCAGATATACTAGCACAAAACCTCCTATGTCTGAACTCTCCTCTTTTAATTTCTTCCAGATTTCCCCCCTCTGGAAACACATGCAACCAGTCATTTTCTGCACTATATTTTGGGAAGAAAAGGAACTGAAAAAATGCAAAGAGACACTCTTCTTATCCTACTAAGCCTGTTTTCTCCTGTTTATGTATCATGGATTTTGTTCATAATTTTGTTACATTTTCTCTCTGCTTGTGCTCATAGCAGGAGGGAGCTTGGCTAAGAAATATCAGAGCAGCTTTGAGATTATTATTCTTCAGTGCTAAGACTAAGATTGCTTCCTGATGTAACATTCCAATATGACTCTTTTGTGTGTGGTGCCTGTCACTATAATATATGCAGATTCAAATCTGACTGCTATTTTTATATCTATAACTAGTCTAGCCATTTCTCCTTTCCTATTATTCAGTTCACTCCCCGTCCATCTTCTATACTTTCACAGGAGAAAGGGGATAGCCTGTTTTGCTATTATGTTTTCACACAGAAAGACACTCAAATATTAAAGAAATATTTTCATAGGATCATAGAAACTGGAAAAGGAAAACATTACTTAGATCATTTTGTGCACCTTTCTACCAGTATGTAACTGTTCCCCACAGTATAATTTTTAGTTTTCTGTCACTTGAAACTTTCTATGTCTCAAATGAGAAGACTTCAAACTGTTTCTCTTTAAAAACTATTGCATAACCTAATAGAGCTGCTTGCCAACATATTTTCCCCTCAACAGTCACGTAAAAATTTCTCTGTTTTTTTCCTCTCTCTTTAAATTAATTTCATCAGACGGGATGGTTTCTCTGACACTTGGCGATTTTTTTCCTACAAATATTTAAAGACATTTCTTCTCCCATTTGTAATTTTACGCCAATGATACCAATATGTATTGTGGTTATTTTCATTATTCTGCCACTCCGCAACCATAACT